>NC_139033.1:5634799-6283364 GCF_964662115.1 Mustela nivalis | reverse complement strand
AAGGTCTGAGAGAGCAGGGACCCAGGTTTTCTTACCATGGTGTTTGCTCAGCACCAAGCACAGTGCCTGGCAATAAACAAATACAGATTTTTTTTTTTACAACATATGTGTATATCACATCATCATGTGGTACACTTTAAACCCCTGCAATGCTATTTGTCAATTATATCTCAAGAAAGCTGGAAAAATTTAATAAATATAGATATTTTTATTATGGTACCTAAATGATATGTTGCTTCAACACATATTGGGGGAATGATTCAATTCTTGAACACTCATAAATCCTAACTGCCACAATTAATGCTATCAGTTGTACCACCTATCCTGACTTCAGGCAAGAAATGAGGTGAGAATGCCATGCCTTAGCCAAAATACCATGCATGCCTGGGGTTGTCCTGAGCAGATGAAGTCTTGGGAAATAAAGGTCTGATGACCCAAGAAAACAGGTAGAAGTTGTCCTTATCTCAAGCCTGTCTCCCTTTGGCTCTGCATCCTTTGCGAAACAGCATGCCTTGGGCCGCCTACTCCCTCCCCCAGCTTCAGCTCTCCGCAAAGAATGGGCAAATGGGCTGCCCCACCCGTGGGCCTGGGAGGAGGAAGAGGGAGGTAGAAGCTGGGGAGGCCCACCCGGCTCAGCTCAGCTCTGAGGGCTACAGCAGGGAAGAGTCCACACCAGCAGAACCTACATTGGAAAAGATGACCTCTGAGACCCTTCTAATTCCAGAACTCACCTCCCTTTGAGTGACAGGCACGATATTAGTTTTTTTAACCTCCTGTGTTGGCAAATTCAAGAAAGCCGAAAGCAGCATTAGATCACCTTAGGTGCTGCAAAGCACCTTATTTTTATCTCCAGACAACTGGGTTGGAGAGCAGCTTTTCCCAAACTTCCTGTTTTCTCCCTTGCCATGTGGACTGAGTATGACCAGCATCTGCCTCGCTTTCTCACCCAACTGCCCTCTCCAGGGACAATGCTTGTGACGGTTTGCAGCCTGGTGCAGCAGGAAGTAAATTTTTTCAGGTTATACTCACAATCTTGACCCAGAGGTGGAGATAAACGCAGATGCCTCCAAGAAAAAGGGTGTTGCGTAAACTTTTATTATCCTTCACCCCTGTTAACAAAGGCGGACACCTCCGTGGGCACCAGGGGGCTTCTCCAAGACGTCTAGGTTTAGCACTTCCTGAGATAACTGCTTGCCACAGGACAACAGAACCCAGCTGGGTTTGGATCCCAGCTCTACCATTCCCCAGCTGTGTGACCTGAGGTATGTTGCTTGACCTCTCTGAGCTGCTGTTTGTCCACCTACAACCAAATGATAAAAGTACCCATTTATAGGTTGTTTGGAGAATTCGTGAATAAAGTGCCTCATGAACAGTCAGCTTGCCTTCACTGTTACTATCACTGCTACTGTTAGCAGGAATTCTGTTCCCAGCAGCAGGCAACTAAGCCTAGATATCTTTAGATGAGACACCCACTACGTACAAGGCACTTGGATCCACAAGGTAGACGGTTTCTCCAGCCACACAGAGCTCACACCCCACAAACCACATTAAAATGAAGACTCTGCAGGAAAGTAAAACAAAATTGTTCATTAATAATTTGTTTATTGGGGGCGCTTGGGTGGCACAGTGGGTTAAAGCCTCTACCTTCAGCTCAGGTCATGATCCCAGGGTCCTGGGATCAAGTCCCATATTGAACTCTCTGCTCAGGAGGGAGCCTGCTTCCCCCTCTCTCTCTGCCTGCCTCTCTGCCTACCTGTGATCTCTGTCAAATAAATAAACAAAATCTTAAAAAAAAATAATTTGTATATTGATTACACATCGAAATGGTCCCTTTTTGGAAATACTGGGTTCTGTAAAATATATTATAAAACTTCATGTCATTCCTCATAAGGTTAAACACAGACTTACTCCCACAATCCAGCAACACCAGTCCTAGGTACAGACCCAGAAGAACAGAAAACAGGGCGTCAAACAAATATTGGAGGTACAAATATCCGTACACCTATGTTCACAGCAGCGTACCTCACTGTCTCTAAAAGACAGATACAACCAAGTGTCCAAGACGCATGAAAGGATCCACAAAATGTATTAAAGCCATGCGGTAGAACAGCACTCAGCCATAAAGGGAAAGACGTATTGATGCATTCTTGCGCCTGGATGAAGGCTGACATTCACAAACCTCAAACATGCTGCTAACTGAAACAAGCCAGAAACCAAAAGGACACGTGGTATTCAAATTTTCCCCTTAAATGTGGGGGTGATTATGTGGGTGTGAATGAACTTCAAGCCACTTTTTTTTTAAAGATTTTATGTACTTGATAGAGATCACAAGTGGGCAGAGAGGCAGGCAGAGAGAGAGAGAGGAGGAAGCAGGCTCCCCGCAGAGCAGGGAGCCTGATGTGGGACTCGATCCCAGGACCCTGAGATCATGACCTGAGCTGAAGGCAGAGGCTTTAACCCACTGAGCCACCCAGGTGCCCCTCAAGCCACTTTTAACATAGTTAAAATGGTCAATTTTCTGCTATGTGCATTTAACACAATAAAAAAATACTGCCACCTGTTTCTTGGTATGTTTTTAATTTTTTTTTTTTAAGATTTTATGTATTTGAGAGAGCGAGTACAAAGCACAGAGGGAGAGGGAAAGCGGGAAGCCGACTCCCCGCGGAGCAGGAAACTGACACGCGGCTCAATCCCAGGACCCTGAGATCATAACCCAAGCTGAAGACAGATGCTTGACCAAGTGAGCCACCCAGGAGTCCGTCTTTGTATGTGTTTTAAAAGAGTAACCAGAAACGTTAGATTACATACATGGCTCGCCTTATCTCCCCCGTGAGACATACAATGTCCCATGTGGGTCTAGAAGAAGAGGCAGACACTAAATGCAGGATCACGCTTCCATCATTTAGTTAGAACAGAAAAGAAGGAGCTGAGGGCTGGGGAGAAGTTTTCCAAGAGGAATCTTTGAGCTGGGGTCTGGCGGATGTGCGGTGATGAAGCAGGCAAAGAAACAGGGCAAGTGTCCCCACTGGAACCAGCACGTGGGTCAGGAGGGGGCCCACCGGAGGAAATGCGAGGGGTTCGTGGGGCCAGGGTGGGCAGGAACTGAGCCAGGAGAGGTGGGCAAGGACCTACGGGCCAAGGTGGGGATTTGAGGGCGTACTCAGAGCACGGTGCCATTGTGCTCCCACATCCCTGCTGACCGCCCCCAGAAGCTGAGCCCATAGCACTTAAACAGCAGATCTGTCCATGTCTGCAGGTCAACTGTGAACTTCTGGAGGCCAAGTCCTGGCACCTTCCACCCCAGCCTTGGGCACAACCCTGGCACCAATAAATGTTTGCAGGCTTGATCTGGAAGCAACCAACACACGTGGGTGCATCCCTGTAGCCCCTAACCTTTCCCCTGTACCCAGCCTGCCCCTGGAGCCCAAACACCGTGTTGGCCATGCTTCCAAAGGATACTTCTGAAAGCAGATGCTGCCAAGCCCAGAGATAGAGGGCAAATGCATAACTAAAAACGTCCCCCCGCCCAGGTCTAAACAATAATTAAACCTCCTACACTGATAAAAATCACAGACCAAGAGGAAAACAAGCTTGGCTGGATATTAGCAATGTTGATGCTCCATGTGAGAGCCTTCTACCCCCAGTGACTACCCCAGGGGGACAGTCTGATGCTGACAAATAAAGTGCCAAGCTTGAGCAGTCCAGTTGCTTATTTGTGGAGCACTGACTACGGAGCGAGCGAGCACGGGGAGGTGTTGGAAGTCTCAGCTTCCAGCCAGCTGTATCTGGACCAGAACTCCTGTCTCCGATCGGGAATGCCTACTCTCCCATCGCAGCAGGAACTTCTGGCTATCGTTCAAACGATCGTCAATACGGTTCATGAGGAAACTAACATATTTTTTAAGGACCTACTATGCGCCAGGAGCCACGCAGACACCTTTCCCATACTATCTCACTTCACTTCTTAGAACTACATCATTCACAGGGTACAGATGAGACTTGGAGGGGGGTGTACAGAGGGTCCTAGTTTTACTTGGTCTAAAGCTATATAGCTATTATTAAAAAGAGCCTAACTATAAACCCAGGGATCCTCCTTAACCCTCTTGTCGGGGAGGGGCATAAGGAAAAAGAAAGTGAAGTTCAACTAACCAAAAATAAATAAATAGATAGATAGATAAAGAGGCAGAAAATTGGAGAAAGCACAGGAATGGGAACTAGCCCTCCAGACCCCCTGCGGACCCCCTACGTGAGCAGTATCAGCAGACAGGGGAGCAAAAGGGGTAATGGCTAACATCTTTCTGACATAGAAATGACAAAGTAAAATCCACTTCATTTAAGCATAAAATGGTTTCACAAGTGGCTGGACTCAATAAGTATTTCAATAAATATTGACGGAGCGCTACTGTGTGCTGGTGGCTGTGGGCTCCGTGCTCACTACGCGCGCGGAACAAGTAATAAGGGTGATAATGACCTTCAGGGAGAGTTAACTCCTGGGAACCAGTTACTGCTCCCACTGCTTAGATCTCCTAACCCAGTCTTTGCAATGGTGCCACGAGGGAGATGCGAAGATTTCCCCCATCCTGTAGATGAAGGATGGGGGGGATGAGGCCCCTGACCCCCAGGGTCCCCAGCGGGGGGTCAGGGGAGAGCAAGGTGCCCAGGAAAGCGGCTTCAACACCATGCAAATGCTTTAGGCAAGACACCAAGGTGGCATGATGATGGTTTAGATCCTGACTTCGCTTCTCTCGGCCTCTGTGTTCTCCCCTGTACAAGGGGGATAACGTCGCATACCTCCCAGGATTACTCTGCGTATCCACTGAGCCAAGATTTCGAAAATATCCATCCCAGTTCTGGTCTGGCCTTGATGGAGTAGCCCATCCTGGCAGACTATCTTCCTCACTGGTGACAGCCAAAAACTCTGGGAAAAACACAAAAGCGGCTGCCTGAGGGTTCAAAGAACATAAAGAAAAGCAGGGCAATAGGGGAGGGAGGTAAAAAAGTGAAGAACGACCAGTCATACGGTAGTGGTGCGTTTCCCGCAATTCCTAGCTCCGCTTGGCAAGTGGGCAGAGTCTAGGAATGCTGTGATGCGTGGGTGTGCGGAGCCAACCTTCTAGAGCTGCCCCGCTTTCCGCGCAAAGAACCAAAAACTGAGGCCCTGCGTGCGCAAGGATGTAAGGGAAGGGGTGCCTGGGTGGCTCAGGTGATGAAGGTTAAGACTCGGGGCATGATCCCAGCATCCTGGCATCAAGCCCCACATGGGGCTCCGTGCTCAGCGGGGAGCCTGCTTTTCCCTCTCCCTCTGCCTCTCCCCCTGATCATGCTCTCTCTCTCTCTCTCTCTCTCTGCATCTCTTTGTTTCAAATAAATTAAAAAAATCCTTAAAAAAAAAAAAAGAATGTAAAGGTAATATTTTTTTTTTTCTTTTCCCTCTCCCAGCACTGCCCGAGGTCAGCTGAGCCATAAAACCGCACTCACATGACACAGAAAAGGCACAGACACCTAAGCCCCCAAGAGAAAACCCATCCCTTTGGAGAGAAGAACTGGGAATAGGGACCAATGTTTTGTGAATCACGGGAGGGAGAATCCATGGGGCTTTTCTCTCTTTCCTCTCACCGTTTTACCGCAAGGACAGGGTCAACTCATTCAGAATCTCGCAACAGGACAGAGACGAAAAGTTTTGGCCAGAAGAACTGGGAGAGAGAAGTTCCTGGGAGCCGGAGAGTTTGGAAGAGCTCCCCAAAAGGAAGTAGGTGGAGGGCGGAAAGAGCTCCCTAATTCTGTGTGTGAGACGCCCTGTGCGCTTAGAACAAACCCAGAGAAGCATCACCGAAACTTGGAGAAATGGTCTGGCGCTGGACCACCACCCCCAGAAGGCAAGACAGAACGCGCCGCCTGAACCAAACAGACTGATGGCTTAAGAAAATCAACACAAAACAGACAAAAATCAATATTCCCCAGAGGAGACCCAGAATCTCGTAACAGATATTCCAAGCGTCCAGGAGATACTCAAAAACTACTCCAGTGCTTACTGATGGAATACAGAGGACAGCTATAATATGAAGGAAAGTGAAAACCACAATAGCTATCTTTATACTAAGCACAATATGGAAAAACTAGTCCCCACCCTCTGGGGTTTTATAATCGATATGACCGATTATAATGATACAATCAAATAGAATTAAGGAACCAAAAGCAGCGATTTTCAGTCAGTTGTGTCTGCTTTTGGCTCAGGTCATGATCCCAGGGTCCTGGGATCAAGCCCCGCATCCGGCTCTCTGCTCAGCGGGGAGCCTGCTTCCTCCTCTCTCTCTGCCTGCCTCTCTGCCTACTTGTGATCTCTGTCTGTCAAATAAAATAAATAAAATATTAAAAAAAAAAACTTAAGAAAAATAAAGATAAGCCAAACTTCTGGACTTTCTAACGAGAAAGGCTGTGATCTCCCCAGATCCCTAGTAACAGGCGGGACCATTACCTGTCTCAACCAGATGGATGGGGATGAACTACCAAGGAAGAGTCTTAAAACCTCTCAGCTCAGTGATACCGTTGGTGCTTTGTAATCACGTCTGTGAAACCGCACTCGGCCAAGGAGCCGTTTGAAAGAAGCAATTTCCCTAGACTTCACACTCGCTTCGAAAGTCAGACTGTGTCTGTGGGATGGGCATCATAGGAGAGGAGTCTCAGGAAGATATACGGTAGATCGACTGGTGTCTTTCCGCGGCTGTCCCGCAAAGGAGGAATTAGCTCCGTGCTAGGTGGTTCCAGGGCTCAGTGCTCAAACCCACAAGAGGAGATTAAAGGCAGGCAGATTTGGCTTAGTTTAAGGCAAATGATAACAGTTACTACCAGTCCCTTAAAAAAAATACATATATATATATATATATATATATATATATACATTTTATATTTATAAATGTATATGTATATAGATAGATAACTATAGATACATGGCCTCATAAAGTCAACAACTCCTTGTATGTAGACGCCTTGAAGGAAAGACTGAATAATCATAAATTTAGAGCTAGGACTGTCCACTTGACGGGAGACTGGACTAGATCCATGTTTCCCAAACTGCGTGCCATGGAACATGAGTCCTAAAAGTACATTTGAGAAAGACTGTGTGCTATACCCCTCCACTGGAGATTCACAAAGCTTATTAGCATATTAAAGGCTCTGATAAGTCCTTCACAATAGGAATTGTGCTCTATGACGCTCTGCATCTTTCAAATTTATTTGATCATGGAACCCAAATCACCTGATTTCCACCACATGTGGGTGAAACTAATGTTCTACAGAGCACATTTTAAATGAGCTGGGCTAAAAGATAAGTCTGATCTCATTCTGACCATTCTGATCCTCTCCCCATTGGAGGGAAAGACGTATTAGAGGCTGGAAGCTCTAGGCCAGTGGATCTCAAACGTGAGCCTGCATCCAGATCTCCTGGAGGGTTGTTAAAACACTCAATGTGGGGCCCACCCCTGAGGTTCTGATGCCTTTGGTCTGGGGTAGAGTCTGAGACTTTGTACCTCCAACAAGTCCCCAGATGGTGCCAATACTACTGGTCCAGGGATTTTCCTTTGGAAACCATCAATCCAGACCTTGAGCTTAAGACCTTTCAGGTCTCAAACAACCTGAAGTTAGAAAGCTTCTTACATCTCATTCTGGATAGTCTCCAAGCCCTTATAATTCGTTCCTTCACGGAAGGTCGAGAGGGAAGGCAAAAAAGAAATCTGATCCTTAAGGATGTAAATGCAGTCTGCAAAGCTGGAGAAATCCCAGATGGCATTACTGGGGGAATTCAGTCACAGCCAGCCGTGCTCAGGCCTCTCGAGTTCTAATGCAATCACCTACGTACTGGTTCCCAGGCACTGTGGACATGGTCTCACGCACGCGGCCTCATTTATCCCAGCAGCTACCACGAGGCCCTCCTTACTGTCGTGAAACTGAGGCTCAGAAGCTAGAGTGGTTGGCCAAGGTCACGCAGTAGGAAGAAGAGGAAGTGGTATTTGAACCCAAGCCATCTGAGACCACCTCGGGGACTCTTCCTACTATACGCCTCTTTTCTCACCAGTAGGATACCCTTCTCCTCCTATCCTCCAATCCCTGTCTTTATAACAG
This sequence comes from Mustela nivalis, assembly GCF_964662115.1. NCBI lineage: Eukaryota > Metazoa > Chordata > Mammalia > Carnivora > Mustelidae > Mustela > Mustela nivalis. The sequence continues at coordinate 6,275,246 of NC_139033.1, read as the reverse complement.
GAATATATTCTTGAGGAAGCCCCTCCCTTCCAATGACCCTCCTGTAATCAATTCTGCTCACTTTCACGGAGAACTACTAAGCATCAGGTACCTGGAGACACAGCTGTGCAGCAGACAGACGAGGCGCCCATCCCCGCTGAGGTCAAAGTCATGCAGCGTGTGCAATGTCTCGTCCACACATAGACACATGGCGCGTCTGGTGGCTCAGACAGGGTTTCTGGGAGATGGCGTCTTAGCTGAGTCTTGGAAGGGAGGGAGTTATCTGGGCACACTCTTCAAGTGGAGCCCTGGGGGGACCTTCTATTGTCACCCCCGCACACTCCCCAGCCCATACACTCCCCAGCCCCATACATGGCGCTGCCAATCACTCAGCCACTTGGGGTCGAAACCTAGGAGTGATCTTGATGCATCTCTGTCCCTCCTGACCCTCTGTAGACCTCATACTCCCTCTACACACATCCCAAACCCTACTCTCTCTGTCACCCTTGCTATTGTCTGGTCCAAAGTATCACCACCCCATGCCTCCCGGCTGCCCTGTCTCCCCTCCAGGTCCTCTACAACCGACTCTCCAACAACAACTCATCTGGTACAGTTCTAAAACAGACCCTCACTCCTCTACTGTAAACCTCAATGGCTCCCTATTACTCTTGAAATTAAAATTCCTTCCTGGCGTGCCTACAAGACTCTTCCTCATCAGGTCACAGCCCACATTGCTTCTTCCTCACCCCACCTCTTCCCCCACCCTCTCTTCTCCTGCCACATTGGCCTTCCTTCTTTCCTTCTAATATACCAACTCACCTCAGGACCTTTGCACCTGCTGGTCCCTATTTGGAAAGCTCTTCCCCTATAGATCCTTCAGGAACTCACCCCCTGTCCTGCAGGTCATTAGCCTACATGTCACCATCTCAGGGTAGACTCCCCTCTCCTCCCACTCACCCCCTATTATATCAAAGTTGTATTTTCTTCAAAACACTGAGTTATTCTCTGATATTTTCTGGTGTATGCATTTACCGTCTGTCTCCCCCAACTGGAATGTAAGCTCCATAAAAGCAGAAATTTAATCTTGTTTACTGTTCTTCCACCTAGAACTGAGCTTGGCACATAAGAAGTCCTCAAATATCTACTGAATGAGTGAGTGAGAGGCCAAAAAAAACCCGAACAACAACAACAATACCCCCACAAATCCATTTGATGGGAAATTGGACTGATAATGGAGGGAAGGGAGTAGTGTGCCTCTTTCCCAAATGTATTTTCAGAGCTCGTATTCCATGGCACACAGTTTGGGAAACATGGATCTAGTCCAGTCTCCCATCAAACAGACTGTTGGCGGAAGGCGAGGAGGAAGGGCAGACCTGACAGCAGGAAGATCCTTCTGGAGACTGGCAGGGAATCTAGTGGAGAGACCAGGATGGCCAGACCAGCCATGCTGTGGGCACGGAGGGACCCACATCAACTCAAGGGACATGTGGACAGGACGTGTGACCGATGGGTGTGGAGGAGGCAGGAAAGGGAGTCTCACCGATCAAAGCGCCAGCAGTCCATCCCACCACTCTGCCCAGAGATGCGAACTGTGTCCAAGCACCTGTCGGCATTCTGTCCCCTAGCTAGACTGCTCCCTATAGATAAACCAGACATGCCTTTTCTGTGTCCCTCTCTGTCCTTCTCTCCGCCCCCAAGAGAAAACCCACATGGCTCTGTGTCCAGAGGGAAGACCATCTTGTAGGTACGTGGATGTTTTCCAAGGGGAAGGACCAGAGTTCCTGCAGTAAGACGAGGAGAAGCAGTGGTGAAGAATGGGAGTCCCAGAGTCAGCCGGTTACGCTCCAGGTAACCCCTCGGCAGGCTGCTGAACTCTGTGCCCCAGTAGCCACGCCTGCTACACAGGGAACGGGGCCCCCATCTCAGAGGATACTTGCACCAAGTCCTTGGGATGCAACATACGGAGGGCTGGGCGCTGGGCAGGGCACACAGCAAGCCCTCCACCAAGGGAGCTTTGGTTAGGAACCCCGGTCCCTTAAGTCAGATCAGCTGCCCCTCGTGGCCCCGTGGCCCCTGACCCCGTGGCTTTGTCCCCTGGCGTCTGACTCACTCTGCATCTCTCCCGTGCCTTCGCTGCTGGTTGGCCGCTGTTTCTCCAGAGCTGGGAGATGTCATAATGTGATTGATGCACCCAATAGTAAAAATAACCAGTTATTTTGATGTCGGGTGCGTCATCCCTAAAAATAACCGGGTGTCTTGGAACCGAAGGCGCCACGGGGAATGTTGAGTTGCTTCAGGCACATGCACATCAACACACACACACACACACACACACTCCCATCAACACACAAGACACATGCACCCGAGAGTCACTTTAAACGGGATGGGAGAGCACAGCGACTTTAATCAAGGGGCAGAAGTCTTTTCCTCCTCTATCATCCTCACTGTGAGCTGGGGACAGTGACGTTTTCCTAGGGGGCTCTTGTCAGAGGCAGCTGGATGGGGACAGAATGAGGCAGCCTACCCTGGGTATCAGAGAACACCGCCGGCGAACAGCTGTCCCCAGGCTGTGGCAAAGCACCCATTTCCAGCTCTACCTACCTCCCTGGACTTCATTTGCCACAAGAGCATCCCTTATTCTAAGCTGGCGTCATGCTTCCTTGCTTTAGCAGAGAAATGCCCCCCAGACATGTCATCCTGACTTGCGCTGCAAAGGGACACCGACTCATCATTCTTCGGTGGCTGGAAACCCGTCCCTTGCTGTTGAAAGTGCTTGAGAGACTGGGGCTGCTTGCTTCTCTCCTGTTCACTCCAGGGGCTACGGGCACAGGGTTTTAAGACCTCTGGGCTTTTAAGAAAATAGACGAAGCCCAATTGGTACAGGATGTCATCCCTCCAGCAACACCGACGCCCTTGCCTCCTGGCGACACCGCCTTTTCACACAGACATCCATGCGCCAAGTGGAACGGACTGGAGTAACCAGGAAGGTGTGAAAAATTGTGGATTTCCAGGACATGGAGACTCTCCAAGCATGATCCAGAATCTTCCCAGATGCCCCCTGTCACCTGGAGAAAAACACCAGCCTCCACAATGCCGGCTGGAGAACACAAATTTAAGATGAATGGAAATCGGGGTCAGAAGACCACGTTCAAATCAAAGTTCTGTCTCTGGCTAGGTAGGTCTTTGTGAGCAAAGGATTGTGTGAGCCTCAGTTTTCTCGTCTGTAAATTGGGGCGAATGGTATCTACCCAGTATGGTGATGAGTGACCACTCAATCTCATAATGCAAGGAAATGACTCAGCACCACATATTAAGGACTGAGATGTCATCGTCTTCATTTCTGATGAGATGTGTAAGGGATAGAAGCTGTCGGCAAATTTCTAGACCTGTGTTGCCTTCCTGAGAGGGAAGCTGTTTACCCAAAAGAACACGCTGCTTTGGGCAAAGAGAACACCCTTCAGAGTCCAACAGACCTGGGTTCGGATCCCAGCCCTACCGCTCACCAGGCTTGTGCCCCTAACTCCAAGCCTCGGTTTCTTCCCTTGTAAAATGGGGCCTGACCCTCTGAAGTCACCCTGACCCCTTCCACAGATCTCCAATCCAAGCCACTTGCCAATACAGCCGATGGCATTCAGGGCTCACAGACCCACTGCTCAGCCTCCAAAGTGCCCGGAATTCCCCCGCATAGGAAGGTCAGCCTACGGTCACTTTATTGACCACTCTCGCTCACTGGACAAGCATTTGCTAAGTGCATTCTGTGTGTCAAGTTCGGAACCAGAGTCTGGGAACACAACAGAGAGCTGGGAACCAAGATGGCCCCAGGGGTGCCTGGGTGGCTCAGTCAGTTAAGCATCTGCCTTCAGTTCAGATCATGATCCTGGAGTCCTGGGATCAAGTCCCACATCGGGCTCCCTGCTCAGCCAGAAGCCTGCTTCTCCCTCTCCCTCTGTCCCTCCCCTACTCATGCTCACTCTCTCTCTAATAAATAAATAAAATCTTAAAAAAAAAAAAAAAAGAACCAAGCAGCCCGGGCTCTCACAGGAAAAAACTACAAGAGTGACAGAAATCATCACACAAAGACTGATTTGTGGTTCCTCAAAAAGTGAAACACAGAACTGCCACGTAACGTAGTAATGTCACCACTAGGTATGAACAGCAAAACTTGAAAGCAAATGTTCACAGTAACACATTCCCATTCGCCAAAGGACGGAACCACCCAAAGGTCCGTCGGTGGACGAATGGATCCACGAGATGTGGTCCAGCCGCGCAACGGAAAAGGATTCAGCCGTAAAAAGGGATGAAACATTGCCCCACCACAACATGGTCGGAGCCTGAAACATGCTAAGCAAAAGAAGCCACACACAAAAGGAAAATGTTGTACAATCCCACGACGTGAAATGTCCAGAAGGGGCAGATCTACAGAGACAGAAGGAGGACTGGTAGCTGCCCAGAGGCCAGGGATGAGGAAATGAGGAATGGCTGCTTAATGGGTGTGGGCTTTTATTTGGGGTGATAAGAATATTCTGGAACTAGATAGAGGTAAAGCGGCACGATATTGCGAGTGTCCTAAATACTCCTGAATCGTTCACTTTAAATGGTTAATTTTATGTTCTGTGAATTGCACCCCAGCCACGATTCACGAAAAGCCTGAACTATGTATAATGGAGAAAGTGCTTCGGAAGCACGAGCTGCGGTGGGCAGCGTGAGGCAGGATGCTGTTGCTCCTGGCGGCTTTCTTCCCAGGAGCCAGAAAGTGGACCCAAGTTTCCTTCCATGGATGACGGGTTGAATAACACGCAGTGTCCAGGCAGTGCACCCTGACCCAGCCCTAAGAAAGAACAAAGCACTAACCAGGCCTCCACACGGAGGAACCTGGAAAACATACGGTAAGCGTCATAAGACAGTCACCAAAAAGGCAGATGAATTAGCCAGAATAGACAAATGCATCGACACAGAAAGCAGAATAGCTTAGCCAGTGGTTGGGAGAGAAAGAATGGGAAGTTATTGCCTCATGGGTACAGGGTGTCTATTTGGGGTGAAAATAAAGTTTTGGGAAAAACAAGGGGGATGGGTGCACACACCGGGAATGTCACGCTGTACACTTGAAATGTAGCTGAGATGGCCATTTGACATAATGCGCATTTTGCCACAATAAACACACATTGAAAAAAAAATCAGAGGTGATGAGCCCGTCGTTGGCCTCATTTGTCCTAAAAGCAAAATTCAGAGGGTTGGTTGGTGTCAGGAGTCAAGCAGATCAGTGTTTACTGCTCGACAAAGCCCACCTCCATGCTGTGTGACCTTGGACAAAGCACTTGATGTCTCTGAGCCTGTTTTCTAACCTATAATAGCACCCGGGGCTGAGGGTGGTTTTCGACATGGATACAAGCCATGATGCCTGGCTCTTGGCGGAGTAAGTAGTGATGACTTTTAAGAGCCTGGGGAGCCTCGAAGAGGCACCAAACTTCTCCACCTCCCACAGCTGGCTCCACCTGGAGACGTAGGAGAAGTATCCGGAGGCCATCTTCCACGAGCGGGTACACAAGGGCACCGCCCCTCAGGCATCGCATGCCCCCAGGCCCTACCTGTGACTACACAGCTCAGGGGGCTGACAGATCACCTCAGACAGAGGCAGGAATACCGACGGAAACGGAAGGTCCAGGGGCCTGCTGGGCCCCAAGCCAGAGGGTCACAGGAACTAGGAACCAAGATGGCTGCTCTAGTGTTGTTACGGGGCCCTCCCCTGTGCCGGCCCTGGGGGGACAGGGAGCTGTGAGTGTGAGTTCCTGTCGGTCTCCTCACCTGCTCTTCCTGATTCCCCAAGCATAATCCCACCAAGAGTCACAGAGGCCTGGGGGTGTGTCCCCCGCTGAGCTGGGGAGGCCGAGCCCCATTGGCCACTCATGGGAGAAAAGCAGATCCAACCGGGTACAGAAGGGGTAAGGAGAGCCCAGGGGGAGTCCGGGGAGCAGGAGGTGCCTCTAGCTGAGAAAAGGCCACCAGGCACCTGTGTGGGGCTCCTGAGGGGCCCTGGGGCGGGAGAATTGTACCCGATCTGAGTTTCCCGCATGGAAACTGCCCCGGAGGAAAGGGTAACAGAAGGTAATAGAAGGGGTGTCAGACACGCTTGCAGAAGGGGTGATGAGCAGACCCGCTTGCCAGCCAGGTCACCTCGGGCGGGTACACTGACGCTGGAGCAAATCAGGACAACTCCGGGGCTCAAGACGGCGCACATTCATTACCTCTTCCAGCTTCCGGAGGACCCTGCCCTCCCTGGCTCACCACCCACCCCCTGCCCTTTCTTTACTTTCTAAACCAATGGCATCCCCCTTGCAATCCTGCTCCTTGACCCTGTCCCTCCTGTATTCCGCTCCCTCTCCCAGGGACCCTTGGGATGACACAGGGCCCTCCAGATGACCCAGGATAATCTCTCCATCCCAAGATCCTGAACTGAATCCCACCCACAAGGGCCTTTTGCCCTGTAAGTTACCAGAGCTGCAGGTGCCGGGGATTAGGAGGATGTGGGCATCCCTGGGGGCCATTATCCTGCTCCCACAACAAGCACCTTCTCCGCACCGAGACTCTGTTTTCTCACCTGTCAAATGGGGATGAGAATCGTAATAGTAATCAGAGCACCGGTGTCCCGGGATTGTGTGAGGACCCCAGCGGGAACAGGACGATCTCTGAGAACGGCCGCTCTAACAGCAGGTGGGGTGTCGGCTGGTACCCCTCCGTCCCTTCTCGCCCCTCCCTCTTTCCCAGAAAACCCCAGGAGGCCCGCTGCATTTCTGAGTTCAGGTCTGAGGCTCAGGAGGGAGTAACATTGGACTCCCAGCCCCAGCGCTGACAAGAGGGTATCATTCTTCATATAAAAGTGAAAAATGGATCTTCACACCCCCCGATCTGGGAGCAAATGGGATTTTCTAGGCAGGCATCCTGACAGCGTCTCAGAGCCATTTGACTGATAATTGCATTGTGAAGCCAGAATTGATAAATTGCCCATGCATTGTCATTACTGGATGTTTACCTGATCTAGCTGATGAATATTAATTCACCAAAAAAAAATATTTCCATCCCCGAAGCAGTTCCAGGCAAAATGATGCCTTTCTCTGCACCCCTCCCCACTCCCACCAGCAACTGCGGAAACAATGTATGGAGTTAAGTAATAACAAGCCCTTGTCAGGGTGATTTATTGGGTATGAAAACAGGGAGGGAAGGACTCGAGCTTCCCCTTCGTTAAGCAACACCTGGGGGAAGGAACAAGGCGTCCTTCCCCAGAGCTGGGAGCGTACGTCAGTGGAGAGGTAGCGTCTGCTGGCCGGGCTGGGGAGAGAGTGTGGACAACAGAGATCATCCTCCTGCTGCCAGGGTTTCTGAAAGAGGTGCCTGAGGCCTCCTGTGGACCTGCCCCACGCTGGGGAGCTCATATGTAAGCATTTGCTATGATGCAATCCGTCGGGACACACCATTAATCCCCACAGCAAGGCTATGAGACGGCGGGGGTGGGCAGGGCATCCCTGTCCCCATTTTACAGATGAACACACTGAGGCGCACAAAGGACAAAGTCTCACTGCTCGGAAGTGGCAGAGCCTTATCGGGAACCTAGGTTTGACTCCCCGGGACGGTGCTCTTTCCACTACACTAGCGATTGGCAAACTGCAGCCTGAGGCCAGCCGTTGTTGTAGATCTGATGATTCTAGGACATCGTCAGCTTCGTTCCTTTATGTATTGATTATGGCTGATTTCATCCTTCCATGCGGCAGAGAGGAGAAGCCGTGACAGAGACCATATAGCCTTGAAAACCTAAAATGTTTCCCATCTGGTCCTTTAAGGAAAACTCTGCGGAACCCGGCACGCGGACAGTCCATCTGTAGACCCTACAACCGCGTGCTCAGTAAATGGTGGCCGAAGTCATCGTTACCATCATCGTCAGCCCTGTCGTCATGATGCTGCTCCTGTCATTGCTGCCTCCCCGAGACAGAGCTTTCCCACCAGCCCATCAAGGAACCAGCCCTCAGAGAACAAGCGCTGTGTTTCCTGCAGTCAATCAGAAGGGCCTTCAACATAGTTAGCAATATTTTTAAGTCTTTCACTGTTTCTGGGTTCTTCCCGGGAACTCAGATCACAGCTGTGTCCTTCAACAGACGCTTCCAAAAATGTTAAGTTGCTCTCCTTCTCGTCACGGACCAAGGCCAGGGAGGTCCAAGGGCACATAGTTGGAAAAGGTGAAAGCTCTTTAGTAGGACCGGTGGGAATGGTCAAGGTGGATCTTCAGACACCCGGCTCTGCTGGCCTCGGCCAACCTAGCATCCTCCGAAGCTGGGAATGAACCCCTGAACTCTACATTGGGGATCAATCATCTCAGTTAGCCAAAAACTAGAGGTTGGGGGACTGGGGATGAGGGGGGGTTGATCTCTAGAGACTCGTGACTCTCTACTCCAAAACCAGGAAAATCCCAGGCAAACCCAGATGAGCTGGTTGATGACCTCACCCCGAGACATCTGAAGGTCATCGCATCAGAACCAGGTGGGAAGCCCCAGTGAAGCCAATCACAGGGCTCTGAATTTAGGGGACCTACTTGTTGAATCTTAACCCACACGTGCCTTTGTGGGGATTAGCCAGGCTGTGCTCAGTGTGAACTCTGAATAAAAGAGGGTCATCTAGGAACCATTTTGGGGGAAGGCGTGCAGGGCTGACCCTCCCCAGTCACTCCTCTGGGGGCAGAGAAGGGTAGAGGTTGAAAGTGCAGACTCCCAGCCCCGCCACTGGCTAGTTCTCCAAGTGTGGGCAAGTTACTCCTGCCTCTGAGCCTCAGTGTTCTCATCTGTGAAATGGGGACAATTGAAATACTCATTTCATAGAGCCGGTGTCAGGATGAAATGAGTTTGAAAGACCCGAGAGCATACAAGAGAGCTTCACACTCGATGACTGCCTTGTGCTAATTGGGCTTAAAAGATATCTCTGCACCCGAATTGTAACTGTGTTGATTTCTTTGCATTTCAGACCCTGGTGAAGCGTGATCCTGGGGCCCACAGCAGCAGGCATTGCTTAGGAGCTGGTAACACGTACAGATTCACATACCCCATCCTGAACCTGCTGAACGTGACCATTCCCTGTACAGGACGCTCGTGCACATTCAAACATGAGGAGCACTGTTTTTAAACATCTGGCATTTCCTGACAGTTGAACTCTGGAGGGACACGGGTATAAAGAAAGAACACAGGATGAGAGGGTGGGATTCAGGAGACGCTTGTTCCAGCCCCAGTTTTGCTGCTTACCTGACACATTTTCTAGTCCCTGCTTCCTGCTGCCCAGACTCCACCAAAGACCAGTTACATCGGCTCTGGGGCTGGAGCAGCTCAGGCAGCCAGAGTTTTAAAGTCTCCCCAGGTCATTATAATTTTAGCCTGGGGTGAGATGCCCCACTCTAGTCCAGACCGGATCCCCAAATACCTGTCGGGTTCCATGTCCCACCCTCTACATGGAAGCAGTCAGACAAAGAACTTTTTTTTTTTAATTGAGGTGAAATTCACATAACATAAAATTGACCGTTTTCATGGATACACGTCGGTGGCATTACATTCACAATACTGCACAACACTCTCTCCAGGTCCAAAACATTTCCATCACGCCAATAGCATCATACCCAACAGCAGGAGGCATCATACCCAACAGCAGGAGGCATCATACCCAACAGCAGCCCCTCCCCAGCCCTGCTTCCCCAGCCCCTGGCAACCACTGATCTGCTTTCCACCTCTGTGGGTGCCTCTCTTCTGGACTTTCCCCAGAAATGGGATCATACACGGTGTGGTCTTTTGTGACCGGCTTTGTTCACCCAGCTAAGGTTTCTGAGGCTCCTCCACACTGTATAGCCGGTGTCAGCAACTCACTCCTTCCAAATCATATTCCGGCTCTAGCGTTCCATGAATCGAAACTCAGATTAATCCCTCTGGAGGCTTAAAGACACCAGCCGGGTCCCAAGAGCAGACTGTCCCCCACCCATGCCTGTCACCCACCTCCCTACCCCCTGCACACCCTCCTCCCTGTCAGGATCCATTACGGGGGCGGGGGGTGGGGGGGTGCGGGTTACATGAACCTGTTCTGCTCAAGCCCCGCTCAGACTCAGCCAGAGCAACAGTGACACTTCCTTTCCATGGTGGGGAACGCACGGTGCCACAGGGAGGCTCCGAGGCCCTGATGAAAACTGACAGCGGATCATTCTCACATGCTGGCTCCAGGAACCAAGTGAGGAGAAAATGAAGCAGATGTTTCCTGGGTCTCTTGGGAAGCTCATGGCTGCCCTGTATTTTAGAAACCCTCCTCCCAACTCCACCCAACCACCAGCATGTCCCTTGACCACCTGAAAATCCACAGAGGGAGGGCCTGAGTGGGACGTAGAAGAAGCAAGAGAGATGGGGAGAGAAGATGCGTAATGAAACCACTGTCACTGGAGAACATTCCCCAAACTGGACTCCGCCAGATCATACTGCTCCACAGTGCATCAGCAGGTGCTATGGGGAAGACAGATCTGACGTGCTCATAAGTTTCGATATCCTATATCAGCTCCCCACTTTGAAGAGATTCTCCAAGCAACTTTTCAAATTAAAGGCTCTGACAAGTCCTGCAAGAAAGAAAACTATACTCAATCTACTTAATGCATCTGATCAAGGGAATCTTTCTCATCAATAAAAGCATGTTAGGAGTCCCTGCACATGTGAATTCTTTGTTTAACAAATGCCAGGCGATATGCGAGAGACTAAGGATGTGTTGATGGAAAAGATGGTTACAATCCTATACCAAAGAGCTTCCATTCTGGAAGCAGAGACAGATAAGGAAATAAATAAAACAGAATAACAACATCTGAAATCCACTCTTTGGTACCTGCCTCGAAGATCTCTTTATTCAAACTATCCTCGCCCCCTCCAATCAGCGGTGATGGCTCCCTCTTTTAGCGCCTACAACATTTACAGTAGGCACCATTTGGGAGGTAATTAATTGTGCTCTGCCTGCAACGGCACCCAGATAATTATGCTGAGATTTCATAATCTCTTGGGTTGTTAACGTTCCCTGCTTTATGTCTTGTTTTCTCTGCCACGTTGTAAACTCTTTTAGGAAGGTAAAGAGTAAAGAGTCTCTGTTTTCTCCCTCCCAACTCCCCTTGTGTGCAGCCCGAAGAAGGTGTTCTGGAAGCCTCTCTGCGAGAACTACAATGAATCTATCTTACACAGACGGCCCTCTTCTCGGGCTCCCCCAGACCTATCAATGCAGAACACAGAGGTGGCCCAGCCATCTTGCTTTACCAAGCCTTCCAGATGGTTTTAAGGTGGGTGCACCCCAGTCTGGAAAAACCACTAGCTTATGGTCTCCACCCCTGCCTCTGAGAGCCCAGGATTAAATCCCAGATCAAACCTTCATTCGCTGTGTGACCATGGGCAAGTAATACAACCTCTCTAGACCTCAGTTTACCTCACCTCTGAAATGCGGATCCAAACAGTACCGACATCAGAGACACGGTGCGAGGAACTGGTGAGCCTTTCATTGAAAGAGGCTTAGCCCAGGGCTGGGCACACAGCTGAGGTCTGATCCCTGCTACCTCTCACTGGTCAGGATTATTAAGAAAACAGAGCAAGTCTCTCATTGCATCTCGAGCTGAGGCCCCTGCCCATCTCCCCTCTTCTTTCTCCCCTCACCCCATTCCAGGGAAGAACTCGTTGGGCTTTCAACACACTAGCTCATCCCCACCCTGACTGGCCGAACACAGAAAAGCTCCTCTCTTTCCTCCGGGACCCACATTACACACCATTTCCCAGCCTCCTTTGCAGCTAGCACTCCGGCCAACAGAACAAAGACAGAAGTGAGGCCCGGTCCCCCAGAATCGCCGGTGCAACCCTCCACTCCCGCCCCACCCTCCGGGTGCCGGTATCCAGGGCAGCCTACGTGTCCAAGGTGGTGGCTCCTGGACTCCTGGCTCTGAAGGAGCCTGGAACTGAGCACCTGCCCCGCCTCCAAGCACAAGCATCCATTTCAGCTTTAAATGACTTAGAAATAAACCCTGGCTCTATTCAGCTGCTGAGACTTTGAGGCTAACCTTCGACAACAGCCACCAGTGCCTTAACTAATACATCACCTTAGGGGTTTAGGCTTGTTCCCACTTTCTGGAAGTTTCTTCCAGGATTTTGTAGATGTTGCGTGTCTGGCTTCTTGTTACTAGTCCTACCTCTGACCAGGGTTTCCTGGCAGCACTGTTGACATTTTGGGCTGGGTAATTCTTGGAAGAGTGTGGGGGGGTGTGTCTTCTGCACTGCAGGACATCTGCTGACCCACTGGATATAGCAGATATCCAGCCCCAGCTGTGACAACCAAAAATGCATCCAGGGGCTGCCAAGCATCCGATGAGGAGCCCCCAGCTGAGGCCCAGCTGCCTTCTCAGAAAGCTCTTCCCTGACCACCCCCCTGAAAATTACCCCCTCACCTCGCTCACACCCCTCCACCCCCTCACCCGGCTTGCCGCCTGTCGTTCATAAAATGTGCCATGCGCTGGAATTAGCTACTCATTTGTTTGTGGACTCCCTGCCCGGCCCCAACATTAGTCCCACCTGAGCCCGGCCCAGCCCGTCCTGTTCCGTACTTCATCCCTCATGCTCCCCAGCACTCAGCACCCAGCACCCAGCACCAAGCACCCAGCACCCAGCATCCGGTAGGGACTCAGTAAATATTTGCCAAAGGGATGACAGGTGAATGGGATGCCGGGATGGCCAATGGACCAGGATGGGAAAGTTGGGACTCGGGAAAACACCTGTGATGTGACCCCTATTAACTCCGAGATTCAACAAAGCACAAGGTGATCTGATAGAAGCAGCGGGAAGACAGAATAAACATCGTTTTTTGGGTCATGGGGCGTTTGTGAGGTTCGGTCCCTGCAGCCCTGTAAACAGGAGCTGGAAGGAAGAGGCGTCCAGAGTGACCCTCAGCTGAGGCCACTGCCCCTCAGGGACTGACCACCAGGTCAGTCAACAGTCAACCAGGTCAGTCAAACCAGGTCTGTCAGCCAACAGACCCACCTGGTCTTCTGCCTCCCTGCCATGGCTTGAATGACAAAGAACCCACTTCATTCCTGAGCTGGGCCTCCATGAATCCAGACTCTGCAGTACCTCAGTCTAACACCAATGTAATAGAGAATTAATGAATTCTGGGCATGTTATCTGACTGGAAACTCAACCATCACATCTCCCTCCCCTTAACGTCCCCATCGAACATGCAGAGGGAAGGAAGGACAGCACCGCACTGCAGGGAGCTATAAACCGCGCCTAACCGCCCCAGACCTTCAGCTCGTCTCCGTTTTTTTGTTTTGTTTGTGGGGAATTAGTTTTGGTTGCTTTTAGCAAAGAGAAAACAGGAGGGGAAAAAAAAAAAGTAAAGTTAATGAGCTTATAAGAAGAAAGCTAAAAATAAATGAATCAATGAGAATAATGTTGTGAAACAAAATAAAATGCAATCAAAATTAAAATGGGCTAGGATGTTTTTTTAAAGAGTGTCAAACTCGGCAGATTGATGAGTCTTGATTGAATCCACCAAAGAAGGGATTTTTTTTTTTTCTCCTGCTCTCCAGCCCATGCTGGGTCTCAGCCCTAACCCTCTTGGTCACAGGTACTCTAGAAGTCCCTCACATAGAGGGCCGGCCTGGTGAATAGAAAGCTCTTCCCGGGGCGCCTGGGTGGCTCAGTGGGTTAAGCCTCTGGCTTCAGCTCAGGTCGTAATTTCAGGGTCCTGGGATCGAGCCCCACATCAGGCTCTCTGCTCAGCAGGGAGCCTGCTTCCCCCCATTCTCTGCCTGCCTCTCTGCCTGCTTGTGATCTCTCTCTGTCAAATAAATTAATAAATTCTTTAAAAAAACAAAAAAGAAAGAAAATTCTTCCTTTCATGAAGCCCAACTCCAGGTGAGGTCCTCTGCTCCTGCTGTGTCCTCTACACTCACAGCACGGCCCCCCTGCCCCATGACCGCCCTTCTCCTATGTGACAATGAGGTGTTGACCATGTCTCTACCCACTTCTGCTCCAGAGTAAGTATCTTTAGTGCCTTCAGCTCTTCTGCGAGGGAAATACTTGGAGCAAGGTGGAACTTTAACGAGGTGCTTCTCAAACCCTAGCCCCCAGATCAGCAGCATCAGCATCATCTGGGAGCTTGTCAAAAATGCAAAATCCCAGACCCTGCCCTAGACCTTCTTATGGAGTCAGGAATTCTGAGGATGAAATGGGGGCTATTTGTGTTTCTTATAGGCTCTCCTGGGGAATCTGAAGCGTGCTCAAGTTTGAAAGCCACTGCTTTACACGAAGACGGTTTGTAGCAAATTACTTTAACCGCTCTCTGCCTCAGTTTCCCCTCTGTTAAATGGGGGTCTGAGAAGTATCCCCATCACAGCGTCGTTGGGAGAAAGCAGTGAGATAGGGTCTGTGACGGAGTTAACTTGGTGCCTGGTGCCTGGGAAGGAGGTCTGTAAAGGGAGGGCCTGTTTGCTAAGGGGTTTGGTAGCTACAGAGAGGGCAGGTCCTAATTTGGTGGAGGTCTTCCCAGGTTTTCCTGCTCAGAAAAGGAGATGCTTTGGAGATTCTGCAGGAGCTCAGAGGATCTTCTGGGCAGCGCCCCAAGGTTCTCAGCCCCACCTGGAGCTCGGGAAAGGACTTGGTTATCCTTGTCTCCCTCTTCAGCTAAGGAAGCCAAGAGAAAGTCCCTGCAGGGGGACCCAGACCACTGAGCCTGGGTCCCGGGAGCAGGCAGAATTCTGTCTGGAAGGTTAAATTTCCAAGTGTGAGGGGTTTCTTGTTCATTTTCATCAAACACCTACTTGTGAGAGCTCTAGGGGTTCCTTGTCCAATAAGGAAAACACCAGCCACACACGGCCGGCCACAGGACACTTGAAAGATGGGTAGTTGGACTGAGATGGGCTATAAGCAGAAATACACACCATGTGGCAAAGGCTTAGCATAAAATAAAAAAAGAAAAAAATGTCTCAATAATTTTTTTATCTTGGTGACATATTGCAATAATTATACTTTGCATGTACTGGGTTAAATGAAACACATCAACGTCACCTCTCTCAAAACTCGAATGTATTGGGGCGCCTGGGTGGCTCAGTGGGTTAAACCTCTGCCTTCAGCTCAGGTCATGATCTCAGGGTCCTGGGATCGAGCCCCACATCAGGCTCTCTGCTCAGCAGGGAGCCTGCTTCCCCCTCCCTCTCTCTCTGCCTCTTTGCCTACTTGTGATCTCTTCAAATAAATAAATAAAATCTTAAAAAAAAAAAAAAAAGAAGAAGCCACAGAGCTGGCCAACAAGTACAGAGAAGGATGTTCAACATCCCTCATTGTGTGGGAAATGCAAATCAAAACTACAATAAGATATCAGCTCACAGCTGTTAGAATGGATATTACAAAAAAAAGAAAAAAAAAAAAGGCGAGCGATAGCAAATACTGAGCAGGATGTGGAGGAAAGGGACCCTCGTGCATGACTGGTGGGAATGGAAATTGGTGCAGCCACTGTGGAAAACAGCAAGGAAGTCCCTCAAATAATTAAAAATAGAATTACCCTAGGAGCCAGGCTTCCTTTATCCAAAGGAGAAGAAACGACTAATTCAAAGAGATACGTGCACCCCTGTGTCCACTCGAGCATTATTCACAACAGCCCAGTTAACCTAAGTGTTCATCAATTAATAGGTAAAGAAAATGTGGTAGGTAGATAGAAGAAATATTATTCGGCCACAAAAAAGAAGGAAAGTCTGTCACTTGCCACAACAAGGATTAACCTTGAGGGCATTATGCTGAGTGAAAGAAAGCCCACGGGGAAAGACAATAGCCACGTATCATGTGACCTCACTGTGGAGGGAATCCAGACACAGCGGACTTAGGAAGAGGGAGTGGAACGGTGGTGGCCAGGGGCTCAGGGGGTGGGGGCAATGCGGAGAGGTTGGTCAAGGATGCGAACTTCTAGGTACAAGTGACTAAGTTTTTAGATACCTAACGGACAGCGTGGTGACTATAGCTAACAAGCCGTATCATATTATTGACGGTTGCTATGAGAGGGGAGCTGTGATGTTGTCACCACAGCAACAGGATGACGAGTGGTGACTAAGTGAGGTGAGGGAGGCACTAACTACCCTTACTGTGGTCGGCATCTCCCAACACATCTGCAAATTAAATCATCACATCACACACCTTAAACTTGCACGGGGTCACAGGCCAATGTATAGGTCAACAGAGCTGGGGAAAAAAAAAGTTACCTGTTTCTTTTTCCTTTTGGTGTGCCGTGAGGAAGGGCACCCAGCCATGTGGCAAAGGCCACGTGTGGAAATTCCACAGAGGACCCAGCTGAGCTTTTAGTCCACCTGCAGACATGTGAGTGGGGCGTCAGCTCCGAGATGTTTCCAGCCCCAGACTCCATGGAGCAGAGACAAGTCAACCTCACCTGTACCCTGTCCCGGTTCCTGACCCTCAAAATCCACCGCACAGTACAACAGTTTCACACCAAGTTCAGAATAATCTGTTACAGAACAGGAACAGTAACATGGGGCAGGCGTCTGAGAACTGGTTTTGTCTTTTCTTAATCATCATGGTAACCTGCGCTCTGAACCATTACACAAGGCAGCACAAAGAAGCCTCTGGATAAACAAAAGGGATACTACTGCCCTCATCCGATGGGCCACAGGGGAGAACGTCCTTTGGCCAAAGGTTCACCCCAGTTCAATTCCTACGTGTGCCAATTTTGATAAGCCGTGGCAGAAATTTCAGAGTCTTTCCATGGAAGTTTCTTTTCCTGTGGAAAAGAAAGTTTGCTGACAAAGAAAAATCCCTTAAGACCTGCTGTCCCTTTGCTTCTGGATTTCTAAACCATTCTTGCAAAACTTCATCAGACTCTGAGCGTGGCATGGGAGATAATGATCTGATTTCTCCCTGCCTCAGACACCCTCCTCAAGTTTCCAAACACGCACGGTGTGGGAAATTAGACAGCTCTAATTAATGACTCAATAAATACAGAAAAAGGAGAGAAGTTGGCCCAACAGTCGCTCCGGATCATACAAATCCATTTCGGCTTCTAGAAAGTTCCCTTCCCACCGCGGGCTCACTGATCTCTCAAGGTGCCCCATTCCAGATCTGAGCCGGGGTTCTCATTAAAGACTCTCTCCCAGGGACTCCTGGGTGGCTCAGTTGGTTGGACAACTGCCTTCAGCTCAGGTCATGATCCCGGAGTCCTGGGATCGAGTCCCGCATCGGGCTCCCAGCTCCATGGGGAGTCTGCTTCTTCCTCTGACCTCCTTGCTCATGCTCTCTCTCACTGTCTCTCTCTCTCAAATAAATAAATAAAATCTTTAAAAAAAAAGAAAAGAAAAGACTCTCTCCCAAACTCCCCTGTCCGTGCGCCAACACTGATGCTGTCCATGATGCCCGGAGTGGACCCCGAGGGCTGTGGTGACGGATCAAGAAAGACCCCTTCCCCACTGTAGAGGCTGGGACCTCCCCCAGCTAAGGTCCATTCCTCCAGATGTTCCTTCAAGGAGGGGGTCAAACAGAACAGGGACTAAGGGTGACCACTGGAGTCACATTGCTGGGGCCAAATCCCGGTGCTGCCGTTCAGCCCTGGGAAGCTTCCTTACCCCCCACAGAACCTTAATTTCTTCCCCCCTGGAAACTGGGAACCATAAGAGAAGCAGTAGAGTGCTTCAGTGGCTCTGACCACAGGCCGTGAGTGTTTGAGCCTCACTGTGTGGCCTGGGGAAAGTTGCTGAATCTGTCTGCCTCAGTTTCCCCATCTGTAAAGTGGGAATCATAAAAGTACCCACCACATAAGGTGGTCTATAAGAATTAAGTGAGCTACGATGCAAAAACCACTCACACCAGAGTCTTCACTCCCCCATGCCGTGAAGGGTTGGCTCCTGTGTCGTTAGTGGGCGAACGAGGGGACCGAGCGCCTGAAAATGCTCAGCACAGGGAAGAGGCGTCACACAAATGCTCACAAGCATTGCTGCCTCTGTTGCGGTTCTGAGCCAGCTTTGCTCCTGCTGAAAACGTCCTGTGGCTGGAAGAGGAAACGTTAGAGCAGGGACTGGCTGCGT
Source organism: Mustela nivalis (assembly GCF_964662115.1). Taxonomy (NCBI): domain Eukaryota; kingdom Metazoa; phylum Chordata; class Mammalia; order Carnivora; family Mustelidae; genus Mustela; species Mustela nivalis. Next base: position 6,257,164 of record NC_139033.1, on the reverse strand, counting down.
GATTAGGCAGATCATGTCCTCAGAGGTGGCTCTCGGTGTCCTCCGGGCACAGGACACCAAGATAAACAGCAGGCAGCGGACTGAGAGGTCGAAATGTCCTGCCTACTGAGAATGGCCCGAGGGACTGAAACTGTTTAGTCTGGAGAAGGGAACCGAAAAGAAGAATGTAAAATACCATTTTCCAAGAAGCAAAAGGCACATTAAGAGTCACTTTCCAGTCACTCCCTGACCATGGCATCCCTCCAAACCCCCACCCCAAGAAAGACCAGATCCCATTATAAGCTCTCAATGCTCACGCTGGGGTTAAATCATTATTGACACAGCGGCTGAATGTCTACCTCCCCCACCAACCTGAGCTGTATGAAGGCAGAGGCCCGGTGAGTCCCATTCACCGCTGAGGTCAGACTGTTTCGCATCAGAACAGTGGAAAGATGAACAGGAAAGGGGCAGCAATCAGGAGGGACAGGGAGGGGGAGGGAAGGGGCGTAGAAAGATGCCGTGTGGAGTCAGGGGTTGAGGTAGCAGAATTACCAGAGACTGAAAGATGTACTAGGAGGCCAGTTTGAGATTGCTCGAGGACGGACAGTGCACTGCAAGGCAGCCATGGAAGGGGGCTGACTTGTCTGGGAGTGAGCTCCCTGTCATTGCAGGCATTCATGGCAAGTAGCTGCCGACACCAAGCAGGGGTTTAACTCGCATGCATTGAGAAAACATCCACCAAGCATCTTCTATGCGCAGGACCTGCCCTAGCACGTGTCACAGGCACCTCGAGGGGATCCAGAGCTGCTGAGAACATTCTAGACCACAGTTGCAATGAGGACACTTGGGGCTGGCAGGTACGTTCTCATCTTGATTCATGATGATGGTTTCCCTCGTGTATCTATCACAGGTCAAAACTCATTAAATTGTACACTTCGTGCAGTTCATTACATACTGATTATATCTCAATGAAGCTCTTAAAAAATAGACCATCTTGGGCTCCAGTGGGTTAAGCATCCAGTGGGTTAAGGATCCAGGGGTCCTGGGGCTGAGTGTTACATCGGGCCTCTGCTCAGCAGGGAGTCGGCTTCTCCCTCCCCCTCGACTTCTCCCTTTCCCTCTGCTGTTCTCTCTGACAAATAAATAAATAAAATCTTTAAAAAAAAAAAGACATCTTTGACACCCAGCAAGCTCAGCCAGTAGAGCATGAAACTCCTGATCTCAGGGTCATGAGTTCGAGCCCCACATTGGGTACAGAGATTACTAAAAAAAATAAATAAATAGAACTTTAAAAAATAGACCATCTTTTTAGAAAGTGGAATGACAGTAAATAATATAAGGACACCACAATGCAAAGATGTTCAGGGTGGTGAACATCACCGCAAAGCACAACATAACCAAAAACCAATGGTTATGCAAATTCGCCATATCCACAGGAAGAAACGGAGTGTGGCTATTAAACGTGAGTTTTTCGAGGCGCCTGGGTGGCTCAGTCCTTAAGCGTCTGCCTTCAGCTCAGGTCATGATCCCAGGGTCCTGGGATCGAGCCCCATATCAGGCTCCCTGCTCAGCGGGAAGCCTGCTTCTCCCTCTGCCTCACCCTCTCCCCGTGTTTGTGTTCCCTCTCTTGCGCACTCTCTCACTCGCTCTCTGTCAAATAAATAAATAAAATCTTTATTTAAAAAAATAAAATAAGGGGTGCCTGGGTGGCTCAGTGGGTTAAAGCCTCTGCCTTCAGCTCAGGTCATGATCCCAGGGTCCTGGGATCGAGCCCCACATCGGGCTCTCTGCTCAGCAGGGAGCTTGCTTCCTCCTCTCTCTCTGCCTGCCTCTCTGCCTACTTGTGATCTGTCTGTCAGATAAATAAATAAAATCTTTAAAAATAGGGGCGCCTGGGTGGCTCAGTGGGTTGGGCCACTGCCTTCGGCTTAGGTCATGATCTCAGTGTCCTGGGATCGAGTCCCGCATCGGGCTCTCTGCTCGGCAGGGAGCCTGCTTCCCTCTCTCTCTCTCTGCCTGCCTCTCCATCTACTTGTGATTTCTCTCTGTCAAAGAAATAAATTAAAAAAAAAAATCTTTAAAAAAAAAATTTTTTTTAAATAAAATAAATTAATTTAAATTAAATAAATGTGAGGTTTTCAAATGCTAACTAATGGCATGACTTCTCCTCAAAAAAAGAAAAAAAAATAAGGTGAAGGGAAAAGGATATAAGAGAATTTATATAAATTTGATATTGTTCCGATTTTGTTTAAAATACACTAAAAAAAACCCCAAGAATTATCACAATTAAAATGGAATCCTGTGTTACTTGGGTAATTTTAAAAGCATTTTTGAACATTGAAAGGAGCCACCATAAAATGTGAATCTGGACACGATTATGATAGGTGATTTTGGTTTTCTGTCTTTACATGTTTCTTTTCCAGAACTTTTGCAAATAAACGTGATTTCAGTATCAAAAAGGGAAATAAAGATAACTTTAAAACTATAAATAAAGGGTAGGTAAGGTCCTTGGGGCGGGTGAATTCAGGGGAGCGCTAATGTCCCTTCCAGATAGAGGTTTGGGGGCACCGAGGTTGTGAGCAGGACATGGGGATGTGCTGCCCGACACAGATGCCGATTGGATTAGGGCCTGCATCTGTTTCCCTCTAAGTAGATTATGCTTTTCTTGAACCTGCTCCAGTGGGTCCCGGAAATTCAGCCCAGGACAGTCCTGCGGTTCGTTTTCAGAGCTCCCTGGAATATGTTTAAGCATGTAATAAATACATTTAAGTCTAATCAGATAAATCACTAAATCAAATCGTTATCTTGCAATTTGAAAACCAGGCTCTGGCTCCAGATCCCAGGGGCAGGAGGAATAGGAAGAAATGGAAAGGCTTCGGGCAGAGAGCAAGGTCACATTCCTAACCAAGACTATCCAAAGAGAAAGGCAGAGAAGCACAACACCCTGGCCCCTGCCAAACCAGACACCCGTCAGCCATAGACTGCCCTCAAATTTGCAACAAAACTTGACAGCAGTCAGAGTAAGTGTGAAAAAACATCACGACGCTACCTACAACGTCAGACCTTCTAAGAAACACCAGTGCTGGAGTTCCAGCTGTGGGTCATCTGGTCTACCTCCCTGCCGCAAAGCAAAAGAATGTTCAAGTTCTCAGCCAAGACTACCCTTTTCCAGTCCGGAAACCTGTACTGAGCTTCTGTACTTGAAAACCCTGTAGAGCTAAGATGAAGGGGCAAGAACTCAAGAATCACACAGATCTGAGTCCAGACCCCAGCCTGGCCATGAACTGTGTGTGAGAGCCAGAACAAGCTCAGGTTCCTATGCCTCAGTTTTTTCATCAGTAAAATGGGAATAGTAAGAGAACCTACCTCATAGTGAGTGCTGTGGGTTTAAATAAGATTATACGTAGAAAGCACCTTGCACCATGCTGACACAGAGTAATTAACCCATGTTACTTACTGCTATTGTCTGAATTATCTTTATAGAACTTCTTATTATCTAGTATATTTTCAGGTGAACAGACAATATTCATATATGATATAAGCTCCCTGAGAACATTTTCATTTTATTTTAATAAATATTATCTGAGTCTCTGGAAGAAGTGGTAGGGACATAATGGTGAACAAAGCAGAGATGGTTTTTGGCCTCAGGGCATTCTACAGTATTATGAAAAAAATGTTAAACAAATAAGCATACAAATATATATGTAACTAAAAACTTAGATGCGTGCCACAAAGAAAAGCAACATAGTATCCCAAGAGAAAATAGAGGGGTGCTCTTTTGAGTTGGGGGGACAGGAAGACTCTCCAGAGGAAAAAACTTGTAAGCCAGAAAGTAGAAGTTCAGTAGGAGTCCGCTAGGGAAAAAGAAAGGACAGAATGCTACAGATGGAGGGAACAAAATATGCAAAGGCCCCAAGGGGAGAAAAGCATTCAAAGAACTGAAAAATAAGGTCAGTGTGACTGAAAGGTTTTTGAGTAAGAGAAAAAATAAGGGATGAGACCATTGAGGTAGGCAGGTAGGTGGAGGGTTTTAAGCAGGGAAATCACTTGACTTGATTCAGGATTTTAGGAGGTTAATCTGGTTCCAGGTGGAGACAGCAGAGCCATTAGGAAAGCAAGGAAACCAGACAAGAGGCTGCTGCAGCCTTCCAGGAAAGGCTGGAGTCCTGGCCAGGAGAAGCAGGCAGATTTGACATACATTTCAAAGACAGGATTAACTTGACCTGGGGACACGCAGCATGCGAGGAGAGGGGATAGGGCTGGAGTCAGAATGACTCCCAGATCTGCAACTTAAACAACTAGAAAGACGGTGCCACCCTTTACTAAGAAGAAAAAAAAAAAAATCTAGTGGAAGAACAACTGTGGGTTCTAGAAGATGAGTCCATTCATCTTCTAGATGAATTGGCAGGCAGGGGCCAGATAAGACAGGAGTAAAACCAGGAGAGCGTGCTTTCTTGGTAACCGAGAGAAGGGAAAGTTTCCAAAAGGAAAAAGTGGTCAGTTATTTATGCTGCTAGGAGGTCAAGTAAGAGAAAACATATGTCTGACATACAGTAGGTTGTCAATGAATGTCTGTTAGATGCATAGATGGGGCGATGAGTACATAAATGCATATGTGAATGGGTGCATGGGTGAGTGGATCTGTGCACAGACGGATGGGTGCATGGGTGGACAGATGGACAGATGGATGGATGCACGGATGTGCACAAAGATGAATGGACAGGTGCACAGATGTCCGGGTACATGCATAGGTAAACGGATGTATAGAGGCATGGTTATGCATAGATGGATGGGTGCATGGATAGGGCACGGAGGTAGTAGCCCCAGCCACAAGAATTCTAGTTAGTTCCTCAAGCAGGAACCACGTGCCCCCTTCATGCAACCATTCCCTCAGTCTAGAGAACTCTCCATGCCCCTTCCTCTCCCCTTCACATTCTTCAAAGCTCGGTTCAAGGGTTACTTCCTCAGACAGACCTTCTCTGACTACTCTACCTAACCTGGCTCTCTCACTACTTTCTTCGAAGTGTTTATCAGGTTTTCAAATCATCTCATTTCTTTGTTTAATGGTTGGCCTCCCTCATTAGACAGTTTGGTCCTCAAGCACAGGGACCTTGTTCTTAATTTCTAAATCTCCAGCACTCAGCAGAGCACCTGGTGCATAAAAGAGACTCTGTGCCCAGAAAATAGATGAGGGGAGACAAATGGATGAGCGGGTGAATGCAGAGGTGGGCAAAGAGGTAGATGAGTGGGTGGATGGAAGATGGGCGGGTGAGTAAATAGAGAGGTAGAGGGGCGGATTGGGGGATTGGGGGGATGAATGGATGGATGGAGAGACATGTGGATGGATGGATGGATGAATGTTTGGATGGATGAGTGGATAAGTGAGTGGATGTGTGGATGGATGGGTGGATGGATGGATGGATGGATGGTCGGATGGATGGATGGATGGATGAATGGATGGATATATGGATGGATGGATGGATGGATGGATGAATGGACGGATGGATGGGTGGATGTGGATGGATATACGGATAGATAGGTAGATAACTGGGTATATGGATGGATGGGTGGATGGAGCAAAGGAGAGGACAAAAGAAAGAAGAGTGGCTGAGGGAGGGAGAATGGATAAATGATTAAATAAATGAATGCACCCCGCTCCCTTCCAACTTATGCTCAGAACACTTGCCCCCTTGACCTGGTCTCCCTCTACCTGTGCTCAGCCACCCGCTGACAAAGACCACAGTGTTCACAAAGAAGATGCACAACCCCTCCAGGTGCTAAAGGACTTAAATTCTCTCTCTGCGAAGGCCATGGCAATTCTCCTCTGCAGCCTTAGCCAGAGCTGTGGGAACATCCCATCCCTGGGGGGCTGACATTAGTCTGCTTCTGCTTTCCTGTCATAAATAAGCAAGGTAGGGTCAGGCTACCAGGCACCGGGAAGGAGGAAAAAGGGAGATTTTAAGAGACAAGGAGGGGGGGAAAAAAACCCACTCTAATAGGCAAACAAACAACAACAACAAAAGCATTTTTAAAATACACTGCCTCCTAGGGAAGGAGTCAAGCACCCCACTCTCAAAAAATATTCAGAAGATGACAAGCGAGAGACACATAAAATCTAAAGGGTGACCTCTATGAATCACTGCCTGACATTAGCAGAAGCAGGTATTAGCATTTGGCAAGATCTTTTTAAAAATACACACACACACACACACACACACACACACACACACACAGAACTGATTATAAGTATCAGGGCTCCCATTTTCTTAGGGAAAGTAGCTCTCTCTTTTACAGATCTGTTCTCAGGAGCCCTGAACTCTACTTGTGACTTCAAGCAGTCGTTACAAAGCCTAGAGGAGGAAGAAAGAGAATCAACCTCTGTATTTGTGAACGAGAGAAAGGGCAAGGCATAATTAAGATCCCAGACACTGGAGTCTGTTAACCAGCTTTAAGGCTTAGTTTCTTATTTATGTACCCCTGGCGATGGCTTAACTATAAGCCTCAGTTTTCTCATCTGTTAAATAGGGATGATAATAATACTTATCACAGGGGCATCTGGGTGGCCCAGTGGGTTAAGCTTCTGCCGTTGGCTCAGGTCATGTTATCAGGGTCCTGGGATCGAGTCCCTCATCGGGCTCTCTGCTCAGCAGGAAGCCTGCTTCTCCCTCTCCCACTACCCCTGCTTGTGTTCCCTTTCTCGCTGTCTCTCTCTGTCAAATACATAAAATCTTTTATAAATAAATAAATAAATAAATAAATAAATAATATTTATCACATAAACTCATAGCGAGCAGTAAATTAGAGAATCCGTGGATTGTGTCACTGTGGGTCAACGTTGGCTGTTATTAATGTTATCATAATACTTACAAAGCCCTTTCTTCATAACAACCCCGTGAGGTACTAGGAGTCATCTCCTCATTTCATAGAAGGAAAGATAGAGGTGCAGAGAGGTTAAGGTACTTGCACAAGGCCCCACAGCTGGTAGGTGGCAGAGTTCATTCTCTAACCTCAGCCGATGGATGCAGGGTCTATGCTCTTAGCTCCTGTGTTATGCTTACGTATGACCTTCCCACAGCCCAGTTTGATTAACCCCTCCCCAAGCCAGAATCTCATATGATCTCTCCAACCTCCTCCTAGTGAGATAATATGCAGCTGGTGTTCATACTGTTCATACTATTCCCATTTTACAGACCTGAACCCTGAGGAGCAGAGCAGCTCAGGACTCTTGTGTTAACTCTAGGAGCTATCACCAAAGTCCATGAGGCCAGGTCTGTGTTCACTCTTGTGTTCCCTGAGCCTAGCACAGTGCCTGGCACAGAGGAAGTCCTCAGGAAGTATCCCCAATATCAACAGTTTCCTTAAACAGCATTTCCCAAAGCCTGCTTCATAAGACTCTTGTCTCAACATATGCACAGGGGAACCAGAAAGCCAGAGCCAAGTCCAAGTGGAATCATGCTGTTCTAAGTAAAATCATAGCACACAGCAAAGTACAAATTATACCAAGCAGCCCTACAGGAAAGAAACCTGTTTGAGTGTTGTTGGTTTTTTTTTTTTTTTTAAGTAAAACCCCTAATATCATTTAGAAAACGCTTCCCTGGACAGTTATTTAATTACTAAACCACATTACCAAATGCTTACTATATACCAAGCATTTGCTTTATATACTGAAATTCACTGAATTCTTAAAAGAACCCCAAGAAGTGAATGTTACAAGTATCCCTATTTCACAGATGAGGAAGCACAAATCTCCTCCAAACCTCATTATCAAAGCAAATGTGCAAACCGTGCACCCACCCTTATGGTCAAGCTGTCCTGAGTTACAAGGACAGTCAGCATCCAAGGTCAACTAATTCCAATCTTGCCAGCTCTGGGACCTCTCAGCCCTGACCTCAAGCCCTCAAAGGGCATCCAGAATCCAGACCACATTGCTGTCCCTCTGGAACTTGTCCAGACATTCTATGGAAGGCACCAGACTTCACGTCCTTTTCCCCGGGCCAGTCTCCTCACTGCCATCTGCACTCCATTGTGATAGCAGAAAATGTGCCTTGGATAATTCTAGTGCTAACATTTCCATTGACCTCAGAAGGCAAGGAGAAAATTCCAAAAAGAAGTCATTCTGAAGGGCCTTGGGAGACCTCTGAGACATTTGAGATGGGTATAAAAGTGGAAAGCCAACCTGAATCCGGATTGGTCAGCTCCAAAGCTACCTGCAGACGAAGTGACCTTGGGGTGCACCCCTCCCCCATCTAATGAATCCCATCAACTCCCCCTAAGCTGTGGTTTGGAGCTAATCACCATGGAATCAACACAGGAAGTCATCACTCCTGTTCATAGAATGCTCCTCACGTGGCCCCTCTATGTCGCTCACCCAACCTCCCTCCCTCATCCCCCAAACCCTCCTCCAGGTTGACATCCACTTCCTGAGCTGGTCTTGTTTCATCACAGCTACACACCTCACTGCAGGATATTCCCATACCTGGGAGGTCATGGCCCCCCAGCTTTCAGGTAACTTCCCATTTTTATACCCATCTCAAATGTCCCCTCCTCCATGAAGGCTTCCCCAGCTCTCTCCTGTACTCAACCTCTGAAACATTGCCTGCCTCCTCCTTTAAGTCACCACTGCAGTCAAGACGGTCCTCTGCCCTACTGATTTGCAATAATTCCTCAAAGACAAGTAATACTCCTTGTATGTAACATGGAACTTGGCACAAAGAAAAGTGTTTCCTAAATGCGTGATGAATGAGTAAGTCAAAGAGCCTCCTTGTTTACAAGCATCAGAAGCAGAAACACCATAGTGGATCACAGCCATGGACTAGAACAAAGGCTGGGAGATGCTCTCTCTATAGGACAAGACAGCAATCATTTCAACTTGGGAGCCAAATGGCCTCTGTTGCAACTTAGCTCTGCCCTTACAGAGTAAAAGCAGCCTCAGTCTCCACATAAGGAGCAGGTATGGCTTCATCCCAATAAAAGTTCATTTTAAAAAGCAGGTAACTGACCAGATTCAGCCTGCAGGTCACAGTTTGTCAACCCATGGCTTAGATTATTTAATTAATAAATTGGATTATTTAATACAACTCAAAGTGGCATAAAGAAGATAGGCTCATCCTTAGCAAGTCATTCTCTTTCGAAGAGATCTGGGCCTGGTGGGAAGAGGACAGAAGGAGAGAAGGAAGGAGGGTTTGCCAGCTCCAAAGAAAGCCTGAATAGTTTCTGGATGATTAAAAAGATTTTCTTGGAATTCCCTGAGACCTCAAGCTTCAAACCCTTGAGGTGGCCATGAAAATAAGATCTAAATAAACTACGAGCTAATGACAGAGTCCTCCGAAGAGACAAAGTTGACTTCACAGACTTCAGATGACAGAGGATATGGGTGTCATGTGGGTTTTATTACCATGTTTTTCCGTTATGACCAATACTGTCATTCCCATTGATAAATTCTGCCCTGACCGATGGCTTAGGAAAGAAACAAAACAGAAGAGAAAATTAGCTCAAGGGAAAAACCGAACTCGAAGGAAATTTAATTAAATAAATAGATTTCTTGACTGTAAAAGAAAAGAGATGTGACATGTCCCCAAATCCAACTTCCTCCTGTCTCTAGGGGAACTGGCGGAGCATGAAAACTCCAAATATTTGCCCCAGAGCAAGAAACTCCCTGGTATTATTGTCAACATGCCCCTGGCCATGTTAAATCACATCTGCCCAGACAGAACTTGTTCTGTTTTGCTCTTTCTTTCCCTTCCCAACAAATGCACTTGGAAAGAAAGTTGGGGTTGTTTTGTAGCTCCTTTCGTAGCTCCTCTTACTTTTGGGCTGACAATCTCTCTCCACCAACACTGGCTTTGTCTTTCCTTGGGTGGCAAGCATCACATCCACCTGGGGCATCTCACTAGAGGCAGGCAAGGGACCCCTCTTCTCCGCCTCCCTGAGATCGCAGCACGTGGCTTTGGCGGCTGTATTTCTTTCTTCGTCTATAAATTGGGGCCGTGAACGCCAGGCACTTAATTCACACGGAAGACAGCGTGCAAAAATGAAATGGCATCGAAAGAGAAGGCAAGTCACCCTTACAGGACTGCCGGAAGCATTAAATAAGATCAGACGGGTGAAGACACTGAACAGTAGCCATAATTTAGCTCCATCATAACAGCAACAAGGACCAGCTATCCAGCAACCACAGTAAGTCTGTGGTGCCAGCCACTGTGCCTTGCATATTCGATCTCATTTCATCCTCACAGCAAGCTGAGAAGCAGAAAGAGAGGACTACCAAATTTCCACACCAAAATTGATCTCACAGAGAGATCAGAGACTCTTCCAGGGCCACAAAGCAGGGGGAATCTCTCACATGAGGCTGGGAATACAGTAGGTGTTCAATAAATGCTGGTTAGAGCTGAGTACACACACGTGAACTGCATACTAAAATATCACTGTGTGTTGGCTGCCACCACCTCTCTCAATGGCTCCCTGGCAATTAGAGGCTCAAGGACTTTATTTCAACCCAGAGAGACCCTGTGTCTTCTTTCCTAATGGCCCCGATGACTTTGAGGCTACAGAGCCACCTGTCATGGCCCCTCCAATTCTCAGCACTGGACAGCTGCCAAAGCACGTTTGGGACCTCACCCTGCTCTGCCCTCACCAAGGATCCAGCAGGAAAAGAAAACAAGAATTTTGATTCTCTTTTTTAAAAGGAGAAACCAGAGAGCTCGAGCGATGTGACTTCCTTTGGTGAGCCAGGAAGCCAGCACAAGGGATCCGAGGCAAGTTTCAGGACAAAGTCCAGGATCCTTTACCCTGAGCTGTTTCCCCCACCCCGGGACACTGAGCCCACAGCCCCAGTCTGCGAGGAGGCTGGTGGGTCAGAGAGAGCCAGGGACATTCTGGGGCCCCCCGGAGCCATTAAACCCACAGAGCAGGTGGCCAGTGGTGTCCACACTGACCTTTGTCCCTGCTCAGCTGCATCCCCTGCCTGCTTGGTCACTCCTTCTCCAGCTTGCTAACTCTCAGGCAGTCCCTGCTCACACAGTCCTTCCTCTGAAGCCTCACACAAATGCCCAGCCTCATCCCCACCATGCAGATGGGGACACCAAGGGCTGGAGGAGCCAACAGACTTCCCAAGGTTCCAAGCAGGTCAGGGGCAGGAGCCCAGAGTCTGAGACAAGGACCATGTGCAGCAAAGCCAGCACTTAGTGGGATGGTGCTTGTTTTGTGACTACAGATCCAAGGTCAGGGCGGCAGCTGCCTGAAATCCAAGGCAGGACTCTCCTGCAGACCTTGACCCCTGATGTCACCTCTCCCTCCAGACCCACCTGCTGAGTGGCTCTGGTACCGTCTACTCACAGGGCCTCAGACTCCCCACCAGCATGACCTGGACATGGGCCAGCAAATCACCGCCACCCAATGGCTCATGTCCCCCAAAGCCATGGCCATGCGGTGAGGCCCACGGGCTTTCTGTCACCAGACCTCGGGTGACTTCTGCAGAGCACCTTGGTTCTCAGTAAGTGCCATCCCCCTCCTTTCTCGCCTTCAGAGCCTCGGGGTGTGGTGTAAAGCAGCGGTCACCCTCCAAACCCCCAAGGGTGAGGCTGACTTCATGACTTGTCTAAGCTGTGCCTCCTCGTGCAAATCCACCCTCCTCTCTGAAGACCGCCTCCTCCCTTTTTAACGACAACAGGGCAGCCCCAACCTTACAGAGTCTTGATAAGCATAAAAGGAGGCCACACTTGGACAGTCCCCACACACAATGGGTCTACCGTCACAAAGGCAGGGAAGGGGTAAAAACCTCTTTTCCACATGCATTTAGCACCATGAATATTTGGAAAAAATCCACAAGACACCAAGCCCTCCCTTCATAGAGAAACCCCTGCTCTCCTCCACTCCAACACATCTGGCCTTAGCCTGCTGTCGTAATGTCCGTGTGCCCAAATTTCAGTGTCTTGTCATAGAAGTGGCTTGAACCAGGAACCCGAAGGGCACTGCTGAATAAAGCCCAGGGTCAGGGGTTATAAGGAATCCCACTTAAATTCCTCTTTTGTCTTCTGGTCTTTGGTACAAGGACCAAAGGAAATCGGATGTAGTTGGGTAATGTTCTGGCATTTTCTCTGCATATTACCTTCTTTTGAAAGAAACAAAGAAAAGAGATAGGCATGCCTTCCCCCAGAATGTGTATGTTACGGGCTTCAGCACTGAAAGTGTACAGACAGCTTTTACAACACAAAATGGTCCAAGAAGATATTGAAAGAAAAAAAGCAAGCCCAGAAAGATATTGCAGGGGGCCGGGCAGGGAGAATTTTTGAGCTGTGATCATTTGAAAGAAAGCACGTCCCGCAGATTTGAGAGTCAGCATTTGGAGGGCAAGAAAACAAAATCATCAGCCTAAGAAGCAAGCAAGGAGTCCAAACACAGCCCGTCCCCTTGGAACCAAACGTAGCCCGTCCTTCCTCTAGAAAGTGCCCCTGAACTCGCTTGGCTACATTCGGGTCTTCCCCCTGTGCCCTCTCACCTTCCCCCCATGCTTCCCCATCTGTGACAAAAGGTCATACTACTATCGTGGGTTGAGTTCTTCCTGTAGCATCTGAGCGAGACTAGGAAGCAGGAGGAGGCCCACAGCCTCTGCTGCAAGCAGAAACGAGCAAAGGTGCAGAGTAGTTTCTTATGTTCAAAGAATCCGGAGAAGATGCCACCAGTTGATATGGGAGCTTCATACAATCATAATGAACCGTAATACCAACTAGAGACACCGTGAGAGCCGGAGAGCTATCTACGAGGGCGGTGACCTGGTTATTGCTGTCATTTTGCCTGCCAGAGGAGAAAGTCAAACGTCAGACATGGGTGGAATCACTGGGGAAGGATTTTATTGACCATCCTTCCTGCCCCCCGAGCATCTTACAGACCAGGATACCAGGCTCAGCCAGGCCATGTGGCTAGTCCAGACTCCCAGAGCCGGAGAAGTCGGGGCAGGGCTAATCCAGGCATCCGGCCTCCCCCCACCCCCAACCCCAGAACAATGTCCGCTCTTGTCCCCTTTCACAGAATCTTTCCTCAAGGAAAAAGATGATCGGGAGCTGTTTACCTGCAAAACTCAAGTTGTAACAAGGTCCCTGGGATGAGAGGGGGAGATTGTGTGTGTGTGTGTGTGTGTGTGTGTGTGTGTGTGTTTGCGCGCGCGCGTGTGCGAGGAAAGAAGCCACATCAAAACTCCTAGCTTTCATCTGGTTCCTGTAACTGTGACTAAGAGCCCCTGGGAAAACCTTGCTCTGGGCTTGATAAGCTAAAGCCCAACTCTCAACTCAATTATGGTTTTCTGTGCATTTACAGACCCTCAGTCCGTAAAATCTCCTGGCTTTCATCTGGCCTCAGAATACTTAAGTTGTCATCATCCGAGCCAGAACATCATCAAGGCAGTGGTGTTCAACCGGGAACCTTTGACAAGGTCTAGAGGCATGTTTGATTTCACAGCTGAATTGGGGGGGTGGGGGGGGGTTGGAGGGATGCTACTGACATCTGGTGGTTAGAGGCTACAGGTGCCACCAAACACATGGACAGCCCACGCCATGAAGAATTATCCACCCCAAACGTCAACAAAACCCCGACCCAGCCCTGTCCATGTTATGATTGCCAAGATCTCCTTCTGGGGGGCCTGAGATCTGGTGAGGTCCAATGTCATCAACAGATAATGATTACATTCTTAAGCACGGCTCCCCCACCCCCTAAGCCTTGAGGCTGTGCTCAATGAGGAAGGGCCACATGTAAACCCACAGATCCCCTGCCTAAAAGCCCCGAAGTCTAGAAGCTTGCTCACTTTGGGGGGATAAATATAGTCCCGTGGTTCTATAAAAGACAATGGGAACTTCTCCAACCTTCCAAATATGTTAAAGGAAGACTGTGATTGTTACCTTTTTTTTTTCTGCTCCAAGATACTAAAAAGGTTGCAAAGCCCCCACTCCATGGAGCACCAGCTCCGTCCAATTCAGGGGCTCCACCCAAGTACTGGCAAAACCCTCAGCTGCCCCCACCCATCACAGCCTCGGCAGCACCAGCTCTGGGGCCCCATGGCCATTCAGCTCCCGAGGAACCTGCCTTCCCAAAGGAGGCTGGAAGCAGAACAGGAGAACAGGGAGAGAAACCTTTGACTCAGCCCATTCATTTGGGTCGTAGGATTTCCAACTCATTCCAGCCAAAAGAACTAAAGAAAGGTCCTGCTTGCACAGGGGGAAGCAGACCCAGACAGAGGCGAAAGCGTACATCATCTCTCTTATTCCTCGTGATGACACCAAATAGTTAGGAACTTTGATGTCTGTTTCAAAGACAGGCTCTGATGGGAGAAGGGGCTGGACCGGGTTCCCTACCGCCTGGGGTCTCCCATGCCAACGGCCGTGTCTCTTATGTATGTGCCCCCGTGGCGGGCTCGTGCAAAGGGGAAGATGCCGATTTTAAATCTGGCTGCTTCTCTTCTTAGCCTTTCCCTCCGGGAAGGCTCCTGCCACAGGAGTCACCCCAAGTCTGGCCCCAAGCTCTTTCACGATGTCTCCCGAAGAAAGGAAGCCACAGTCTCTCTGAGCTGCCTTTGCATCTCTGCCCGCTACTATCTGGAGCCTGCTATTCAAGGTTTCTCGTTTTCTTCTCTTAATTGGTCTTGCAGCCTGGCGGGGAGACCAGCGAGCGAGCGACAATGACATGAGCCTCGCAGGGAGGTGAGTGGTGGCAAGACCCCCATCTGAGCCAATTGGAGGTGGGCAGGAACCCCAAGCCTGCTTAGAGGCTGTGTAACAAGAAAAAGCTGAGCAGAAGGAAGATTATCAGACAGCGCCTCCTGGCGGCCATCAGGAATCATCGGCACAAAGTGGCCCAGGGTGGCATGGTGCGTCCAGGGCAATAAACAGAGGGAAGAAAAAGTATCCAGGGGTTTGCAGCCCACCGGCATCTGGATGCTAACTGCTAGGGTTTATAAAGCAAAACTCCAGCCCTGCCTCTCAACCCCTCCACCCTCCATGACCATGAAGGCGGAAGGCCTCTAGAAGGGAGAGCTTGAAAAACAATGTCAGCCTCAGTCACTGAGGGCGTCCTCGTATCCGATTACCAAGCCTGTCCGCCTCCTTTCTCCTCCACAAAGCACCAGACAGCGAAGGGAAAAAACAAAAGCGCTAAAGAAAGAAAATGATCAGATGATAGAACTAAACTGAGCTCTGTGCCCAAGGACGGGGCTGACGCGGAGGCTGGAGGTGGCAACAGGTCCTCGGGTGGCTGGGGGAAGGGCGGCCATTTGGAGTTTCCTTTTTTAAGTGAGGGGTGAAGTCAGGAGGGAGATGGGGAGCCTGAGGCAGCCCCATGCTCAGAACCCCACTGGGGTAGTGGGTCGCTTCGCAAAATACTAGTTGCACGGCAACTCCAGAGATAAGGGGCTGTGGTCCCCGCCCCCCCACCCCCCAGAGAACCCACAGTCTGGCGGGGACAGACCAGAAAGGTCAGCACACAGGACACTGCGAGATGAAAGTGAATCCTCTGGATGAGACCGGCATGGGTTTGAGGCCAGGCAGGCTCCATCATGTCCTAGCTGTGTGACCCTGGGCAAGTTACTTAACCTCTCTAGACGGGCTCTTTATTCCTTCCCTTAAGCACACAGTATTGTAAGGAATCAAAAATCAGCAGCTCCCTGTACACGCCGTACCACTGTGCAAATAGTAATTCACTCTTAGGACTGAGATCACCAGGGACAACACCCTCTTGTCCCCCGGGACCTCTCTGCTTACATATTCCCCTCTTCCCTCTTTACATCAGCCTGAGATCTCATCTGGTTTTGACCACGCATGCCTTTGTTTGAGCAGACACTCATCTCTCGCCTGCTCTTTTGCAGCAAGGATGACCAAACTCTTTCTGTAAAAAGTCAGAGAGTGAATATTTTAGGTTTTCTCGGCCATACCCTGCCATATTGCTCAGCGCCTCTCCTGTAGGATGAAAACAGCCATGGACAATGCATAAACGAATGGACACGGCGGTGTTCCAATAAAGCTTTATTTACAGAAGCAGACAGAGGGCAGAATTTGGCCATGGGCTGTTGGCGCACCTCCGTCTTAGAGAGAACGCTCTCTTATTATCTGCTCATCTCTCTACCCCGTGAGCCTGTCACTGACATAGAGACAGAAACTGTCTTCTGCTCACTTCTCTCTCCTAGGGCAAATCTAAAAATGCTTCCACCTTCCACTCCAAGGGCACAGTTCCCATGATTAAATTATGACAGTTCATTTGTTTGTTAATTCATTCGATGACACTTTTGCCACCATGATGAGTACGTCACAGAAAACTAAAGAAGCCGTGTGGCTGTGTGGCCGGTGTGGCCGGTGGAGCTCAGGTCCTGGCCGCTGCTGGCGGGTGGCCATGTGACCTGGGGTCACTTAGATCCCCCCTGCCTTGTGACTTTTTTCTATCATCTGAAAATTGATAGGGACTAAGAGTCCCTATCCCCTGGGGAAGTTCCTTTTTTTATTTTTTTTAAATATTTATTTATTTTAATTTATTTTAGAGAGACAGAGCGTGCACACGCGTGCAGGCAGGGAGAGAGGCAGAGGGAGAGGAAGAGAATCCCAAGCAGACCCCCTGCTAAGCATGGGACCTGACGCCGGGCTCAATCTCATGACCTTGGGATCACAACCCCGAGATCACCACCTGATCCAAAACCAAGAGTAGGATGCCCAACCGACTGAGCCACCCAGGTGCCCCTGTCTGGGGGAAGTTCTGAAGCGTAAGTGAAGTTTTCCTTAAAATTAGGATAATACCTGATACACAGTATGCTTTTAATATGTTATTATTTTTGTTGTTACTAAGAGATGGTGCCTGTGATGTTAGCAATCCATCAGCTGATCTGGGAGGTTTCTATATCAAAACAACTGCGAGATAACTGCCAAGATGAGATCAGGGGCAATCAAGGCAGGCTTCCTGGCAGTGGTGGCATTTAAGCTGTGTCTTGCTCAAAACATCATTAGGAGTTGCTAAGCCATGGGAAGGTTTACTTCAAAACAGGCAGGCAGGAGGTTTTCTCTTTTGAACAGATGCAAGGAACAGGATGCCTGGGTGGCTCAGTCAGTTAAGTGTCTGCCTTTGGCCTAGGTCATGATCCCAGAATCCTGGGATCAAGTGCCTCTTTAGGCTTCCTGCTCAGTGCAGAGTCTGTTTCTCTGCCCCTCCCCAGCTCATTCTCTCTCTTCTCTCTCTCTCTCTCGCTCACTCATTCTCTCTCTCTCTCACATAAATAAATAAAATCTTTAAAAGAAGAAGAAGAAGAAGTGGGGTTTAATAAGTAGATGAAATCATCAAAGTCTGTAGGGTCCGAACATTGAGCCCCACCAGGCACCAGCAGCCGAGAGGAACGTATGGCAAGAGAGACAGATTCGAGTAGTTTCTTCCCTTCAATTTTGTTTTTCTTTGAAGTTATACAACTACTTGTATCTTGCCCAGAAAGACAGAAAATGCAGGCAAGCATAAGAGAAATAATAATCACCCCCATCTAAGACAACTATGCTGAGTATCCA
The DNA here is from genome assembly GCF_964662115.1 of Mustela nivalis. Classification (NCBI taxonomy): domain Eukaryota; kingdom Metazoa; phylum Chordata; class Mammalia; order Carnivora; family Mustelidae; genus Mustela; species Mustela nivalis. Next base: position 6,239,666 of record NC_139033.1, on the reverse strand, counting down.
AGTGTATCTCCTTCTAGAATTGTCTTCTATGTATCCGTTTTTAAAACACTAGGTAACCTGAAGGGGCACCTGGGTGGTTCAGTGGGTTAAGCCTCTGCCTTGGGCTCAGGTCATGATCTCAGGGTCCTGGGATCGAGCCCCGCATCGGGCTCTCTGCTCAGCGGGGAGCCTGCTTCGCCCCCTCCCTCTGTCTGCCTCTCTGCCTACTTGTGATCTCTCTCTCTATCAAACAAATAAATAAATAATCTTTTTTAAAAAATTAAAAATAAATAAAAACTAGGTAACCTGAAAATTTGGTCAAAACTGTGCCATTTGGGGGGCATCTGTAGGGCTCAGTCGGTTAAGCATTCAACCCTTGGTTTCAACTCAGGTTGTGATCTCAGGGTCCTGGAACCCCGCGGTGTCAGCCTCTCTTTCAGCGGGACACCTGCATGAGAGTTCTCTCCCTCCCTCTGCCCCTTCCCCGCCTCGCTCTTTCGCACTGTCTCTCTCCCAAATTAAATACATAGACTCTTAAAAAAACAAGACAAAACAAAAACAAACAAAAACCCAGTGCCTTTTCTTCCCCCTTTCCTAGACAGTAGCTGGAGCGCTTGTCATACAAGACTCTGTCGGTATTCTGGAAAATAATTGAACAACACAAAAGGCCACCTGAGTGCAAAACCTAACTGTAATGAACTGGAACTATCTCCTTGTTTCCAGTAATGCTGTGTCAGAGTACTGAGGCATTTGTGGGTCGTGGGGGGGTGGGGGGTCAGGCAGAGCGGGTGTGGGGGGGGGCAAATTTGGTTCCAAATAATACCACCACCTGAGAACACTCCTCTCCACTCCCCCTACCCTCCCTACATTAACTGCACTTTTCACATATAATCACATAGCCAAGGATCAGAAACCCACTCTCTCCCAGGACCAGTGCTAAGAATAGGGCAGAAAGCCTTGCTGGGAGAAGGGGGGCCCTCCCAGGGCTGTGAGGCTCCGGGGACTTCTGACCCTCCACACCCACCTCAGGGCAGTGCCCCAGCTCTGCAGCTCTGGGATTTGACCTGGAGGGGCTATGTGGCCCCCCATCAGCATTCCCAAATACCCCACAGTAGAAGGGGCTCGGTGCCGAGCGGCAGGAACAGGTGCTGCTGTTCCAACTCCGGCTCTGCGGCAAGTCGGAGTGGCCTTCTGCTGGCCTCAGTTTTCCCACCTGTGAAATGGGTGTTCACCCCGGTCGACCCACCACCCACACGTCCGTGAGGATCGAACAGGATCATCTGCAGCCCGGGGGCTTCTTACAACTGAACGTGCTCTGTGAATGTGCAATGCGCTTGTCATTTAGTATTGACATACGTGCTCTAAAAAAATATCTTTTTCTCTTGTTTCTGGTTTCAGCTGCTCCACCCCTGTGAGCCCCACAGAGGGCTGAGCACTCCAGCTGAGAGAATGGAAATATATGGACGCCCCCTGCCAAGGTTAAGGAGAAAGCCGTCCCCACCCACAGCCGGGCTTCCAGCCCTGGCTCTGACACACTCCTGGGTGACCCTGGCCAAGGAGGCTACCTCTCTGGGCTTCAGTTTTCTTACCAGTAAATAGAAAAAATAAGCATTTAAACCTCATGAGGTTGTTGAAAGCGTTAAATGAGCCAGGGCGGCTGGTCAATTAACCGGCACTTCATTGCTCTCAGTAAGAACCCAAGCGGTATCTGCTCTTACTATGATCATGGGCCACCATCAATCACTTAATCGCTCAGCGACTACTTTCTACTCGACAGTTCTGAGCCAGGCTCTGGAACTGTGCTGTCACAGTAGTTCTCAAAGTGGTGTCCCCAGACCCGTGGCAGCAGCAGAAACGGGAACTTCTTAAAAATACAGGTGCCTGGGGTGCCTGGGTGGCTCAGATGGTTAAGTGTCTGCCTTCAGCTCAGGTCATGATCCCAGGGTTCTGGGATCAAGTCCCACATAGGGCTCCCTGCTCATCGGGAAGCCTGCTTCTCCCTCTCCCTCTCCTGAGGCTTGTGTTCCCTCTCTTGCTGTCTCTCTCTCTGTGTCATATAAATAAATAAAACCTTAAAAAAAAAATATGGGTGCCTGGGTGCGTCCCCAGACCAGCTGAAACAGAAAGTCCAAGAGCCCTACTGGGGATTCTGGTGGACATTCAGCTTTGAGATCCACTGTTCTGGCAAGGAGTAGAGAAACAAACCAATAAATAAACAAATAGGAACCATGAAGGAAATAAACAGCATAATGGAATTATGAGTGTCTGAGGTGGACGTGAGATGCTCCAGGAAGGTGGCATTTCAACAGAGACCAAAATGACAAGGAACCAGCCACCGACAACATTCCAGGCAGAAAGGATGGCCTGTGCAAAGGCCCTGAGGGCAGGCTTTTCAAGAAAAGCAATTAGGTCAGGGTAGCTGGTGTGATAAGCTAATGAAGACATCTGAAGATGGACCAACCGGGAGCCTGGGGGAAGGAGCTGGGGTCTGATTCTCAAATGGAACCGTCAGTTTGGGTCCGATTTCTGCTCATCCGGTTTAGTGGACACAGAACCCACGATAATCAAACAGAGCAGCCCCTGCCGACTACACAGTTCAAGTTCAGTCTCAGTTCTGTGACCAATTCTTCTGCTCTGTTACCTCCCAGGTGCAGGGAATTCAGACAGGGAGGACCGTGGCTCAGATCAGAGAGGCCAGCCGGGAGCCAGGTTCCCTTTGTTCTCACTGGGGGATTCCTACAAAAGCCAGAGCTGACCGCATGAAGTGGCACGGGGGTTTAAGAAAGGGGCCAAAGGTGGCCAGCAAGAAAAGAAAAGTAGCAGCTATATCGGGAAGAGCAGATGAAGCCCTGGACCAGTTTCGCAGCAGGGCTTCTGCTTCCCCGGCTATAAGGCAAAGGCCAGGGGCAGGATGGGTGGGGGGCTGACTTAAAAAAATAATAATAAAGATAATCAGAGCCAGCCATGTCCTAGGCATGCAATCTGTCAGACATCAGGCTAAGCGTTTATTGATTAACTCATTTCTTTTCTGGCAACAGCGCTGAAGGAAGATACTACCATTTTACAGATGAGAAAAGTAAGGTGGAGCTAAACAGGGAGAGTTGAGGCCAAGCCCAAGGGAGGCAGGACAAAGGCATGAAGAAGGAAGAAGGGAGATTGACCAATGGATTGAAACTTGCCCCAAACCAGCTCCGTTTACCCTTAAGAGTCGAATGAAATCAAATCAAGACAATTCCCTTCTTAAAACCCCTCCGACACAATTCCCTTCTTAAAACCCCTCCGACAGCCTCCTACTCTGCTTCAAAGAAACCCGAGCTTCTTGCCATGGTCCTGAGGCCCCCCGAGAAGCTGGTCCTGTCTGGCTGCGCTCCCCTGACCTGCCATCCTGCTGCCCCCGCTCCCTGATCTATACTAGTGTGTTGTCAGCCTGGCGAGATTCGGGCACCTGTGTTTCCAAAATCCTGTCTCTGTAGAGTCCCAGGTTAGAGCTGTCCAACGTACAAAATTTGGGACATGCAGGAAGCAGCAGCTATGCGGCTCTTGAGACGTGGGTTAGGGACAACAGGGGACAGATGCAGAGGTGCTGGTCTGGCTTCTCCATCGTCATTCCCACTCTGGGGCCAACTTCTCATCCTGACGGTGGGCCTTGGTGACCACACTGACCTCAAATCCAACACCAGACTCGTCCCTGCAAACCCACAGAAGCAACAGCTCCAAAGAAACAACCACCTTCCATGAGCGTCTCCTCTAGTCCCTCTTCTTGGTTTCCCTGCAACAGATGGATGTGCTGGCTTCCAGAGGGTTCCAACAACCCAGGCTGGCTTACCCACATCAGGGCAGGTTAGAGACCTTTCGCCGAGTCCTCAGTCTCCCCTTATGAACTTCTGCTTCCCCAGTTCTTCCTTCAGTTGTATAAGGTCTGTACACCTAGGATAAATTCATTTTCCCCTTATACTCACAGCGGTTCTCCCCTCCAACTGACCCTTCCCAGCAGAAGGAACACTGTACCTGTTCCAGAACTAGCTTCTGAGATACCTGACAGCTTCCCCTTTCTCCCTCTTACAACGCTTATTCTTGCTATAAGAAACCCAAGCCACATGGAAAGGCCGTATGTGGGTGCCCCCGCAGACAGCCTGAACTGAGCTCCCCCTCAACAGCCAGTGCCAACCGCCGTCCGTGTACGTGCGCCATCTTGAATGTTCCAGCCCAGTCAAGCCATAATGCGTGGTACCAAGGATCGACCCTGCTGAGCCCAGGCAACACTGACAATCACGAGAAAAAACAAAGCAGTGGTTGTTTTGGAGTCAGCTGTCACCCAGCAAAGAATCACCAGAGCACGCGCCATGGTTCAGCTCTGAGAGCCTTCTTTCGGCTTCTTCAGAAAGCTCTGGAGACTGGCATGACCCACTTGCTCTCCTCAGAAGGCGCTCTCCCCGCTCTTCTCATGGCTACGTAAACCTTCTTGTCATTCAAGGCTTAGTTTAAATGTCACCTTCTCAGAGATGCCCGCTGGGATGGTCTGACGTGGCTAAGCCGGAGTCCCCAGGTACTCCATCCAGCATTAATCTGTGGGTTGCTTTACAGGTATTTTGTGGATGTGATTAAAGTCCCTAATCAGCTGACTTTAAATCAGGAGGATTACCCTCCATAATCTGGACGGGCCTGATTCAATCCTTCAAAAAGCATTAAGAGCAGAACAAAGGCAGCAGGCTCTTCCCGATGGGCGGGCCCACCCTCCCCAACAATAAGGCGATCCCCGCCCTAATCTCTTAATACATTTATCCTCCTGGGTCTGCTTTACTGGTAAACTCTGAATGACACCCCCACTGCGACCATCCCATCAAAGAGAGATACCTAGTCACTCCCCTGTCACCATATTTTAATTCTCCGCATAAAGCTGATCACCATTTGTCATTTTTCTTATCATTTTTCTCAACGTAGTCTAGAGCGGCACCATCTAATAGAACCTTCTGCGGTGATGGGAATGTCCCAGGATTCTGCTTCTCCCGTAGGGTACCCACTAGCCCCATGCAACCATGGACCACTAGAAAGGAAGCTGGTAAGACGGACAAAGTGAATTTTTTATCTTATTTCATTTTCATGGGTATCACATGAATCTAGCGGCCGCTCGACTGGGCAGTGCAGGTCTAGAATACAAGGTCCCTGGGAGCTGAAAGCATGTCCAGCTCTCACTGTGTCCCCGCCCCTCATGGTGACCGAGACAGGAAGTCAGATCGTTGCTCACGGAGTGAACGAATGAGGCGTTGGTAAGGTTGCATTAAGTTTCTATCACTTGCCACAGAGAGACCCAACATGGCGCTCCGTGTGTGGAAGGGGTTCCTGAGAACCCACAGCTCGGGGCTGGAGAGGGAACCAAGATGGGAAGAGAGGACCTCAGCGCTGGAACATACCAGACCCTGCAGGCTTTGGGAGGGGCCCTGCTCTCCCGCGCCCTACCCAGTCTTCCCAAAGTTAGAAGCAGCTGGAACAATAGGGCAATCAAGACCGCTCTTACTCTTTGTTCTAGTCAAAGGAAGGCTGCGGTGAAGGCAGGGCTCTAGTGGGCTGCGCTGAATACCCCAACAAGGAAGGAGAGAGAGAGAGAGAGAGCGCACGCGCGCTCGAGCGAGCCCGGGCTTCCAGGCTATTTCGGGGCCATTCTGCACCCTGTCCTTTCTCCTGGCTGCCAGTGTCCCCCGGCCAGGCAGGAGGAGCCGGAGAGCGCCTGGCCGAAGGCCCTGAGAGGCCCCCGGGGTCTGGGGCTACCTGCCTGCTCTTGGCACCCTGGCCTCCTCTCCGGCCCCCGGAGGAGGGACAGAAGCAGAAACATGTTCTTCTTTAGCCCAGAAGGCTGGCCGACAGCCTGCCTGCAGAGCTGCGATATGGATCAAAGACGTGCTGGTTGCTACATTCTTCAAGGGCCTCCTGACTGCCTGTGCACGGCTTAATGTCAAGCTCAATGATAAGCCCGAGAAACATCCTGGGAAAGTAGTTTCGTGAGTAGAAATTCGAAGGCATTTATGATCCACCTCCGGCGTGTCCCTTCCCCCTCGAGCACAAAGCACATAATCACCAGCTTCATACAACCAAAGGGGCCACTTTCTCTGCCCACGGGCCCTGTCCCCGTGCTCCTTAAGGAAACTTACTAAGTCGCCCCCTACGGCATCCGGAGAATTCTTTCTTGATCTTTGAGATCCACAGTGCTGCAACGTGTGCCTGTCCAAGCCTCCTCCTGCACCTCCTGGCAACTCGCTGTGAGCCACCCCTCCCCCACATGCCGCAGCCGGAGGGCTTGCTTGCAAACAGGACAGCGACCCACGCATCTTCTGCTCCACACCCCTCGATGGCAGCTCCGTGCCAAGGTCCACCGCAGAGGCCAGCCCTCCTCAGCGCTCACAGTCACACGGGTCTGTCTGTGCCTCCCACGTTACACTCTATCTCCTGACATGAGGCACTTCTGCATGCTCCCCCCACCCACCCCCACCCCAGTCATTAGGAGAACTCCTCCTCCTGCTTTGGGTCTCAGCTCCCCACTGAAGCCCTGAGAAAGTCCCCAGGCCCTGGAATCTAGCACAGTGCCTGATATATACCAATGCATGATAAGTGATAAATAAATGCATACAAAAGGAAGGAAGGAAAGCAAAGGAAAGATAAAAGCAAGGCCTTCCATTACCTGGGACCTGGGTTTTTTCTGGGGAAGGAGAAGATGCAAATGACTGCCCATTATTGGTCTCAAAACAGTCAAACCCCCAAGAGGAGAAGGGAACAAGAGGAAACAGAAGAGAAGAAAAGGCACAGCATCTGCACTGTGGTTTCTGAGTCTTGTCCCCCTGGGGTCTTCTTTGATAAGCAGTTGTGATCTAGGGAGGAAAGTTCCAGGAGGGAGCCTGTGGTTTTCAGGCCTGAGGCAGCCAGTCTGGGGCTGGAGGGACAGTGAGGGGTAGGGAGCAAATGGCAGGTAGACACTCTTCTGCAACAATCCATTTACCCCTAGGGCCTTGGCTCTGTACTGACCATGATGGAGAAAATGGGTGCCATGGAAAAATGCTTGGTCAGGGGGAAAGTGGGCCACCCCTAGAGAACAGTCAAGTCAAACAGAGTGGGGAGAATAGGTTCTAAAGAAGAAGTTATGTTGAGGGAGAAAGTGGCTTAGAGGGAAGGGAAATCAGAGAAACAAAGAATGAGAAGCATGATTAGGAAACTAAAGGTCATGGGCCCTTTGGAGAGAAAAAGAGAAGATGATGGCAAGAAGGTAGAGGGAAGAGAGTTGAGGTCAGAGAAAGTCTAGAGGACCCTGGTGATGGTGATGATTGTGGTGATGTTGGTGGTTATGGCAAGGTTGGTGTTGATGAGGATGATGATAGTGGTGGTGACGTTGTGTATGGTGGTGGTGGTGATGATGTTGGTATTGATGATGGTGGTGGTGATGGTGATAATATTGGTGTTGATGGTGTTGATGGTTGTGGTGGTGGTGGTGACAGTGATGGTGGTAGTGACAGTGTGGATGGTGGTGGTGATAGGTGATGATGGTGTTGATGGTGGTGGTGGTGATGATGGTATTGGTGTTGATGGTGTTGTTGTTGGTGGTGGTGGTGACAATGATGGTGGTGGTGATGGTGTGGATGGTGATGGTGATGATGGTGGTAGTGATGTGGGTGATGATGATGTTGGTGTTGATGGTGTTGATGGTGGTAGTGATGGTGATGATGATGTTGGTGTTGATGGTATGGATGGTGGTGATGATGGTGTGGGTGGTGGTGGTGAGGCTGATAGTGATGATGATAATGATAATGATGGCAATGGTGTGGACAGTAGTGATGGTGATGGTGTGAATAGTGCTGATAATGACAGTGACAATGATAGTGGTGATGATGGTGTTGATGGTGTTGATGGTGGTGGTGAGGTGATGATGATGGTGGTGGTGATGGTGTTGATGATGGTGATGATGATGGTGGTGGTGATGGTGTTGATGATGATGGTGATGGTGATAATGATAGTGATGGTGATGGTGGTGATGATGTGGTAGTGATGGTGACAGAACTTCAGTGGCGAGGGTGGTGATGACGAGTGCAGGATGGGGGTAGGGATAGTGATAATGATGATCATAACAGTAACAGTAACAGTAAGACTCATGATGTACCTAATCCAAGTCAGGCCCTGTGCTTTGCCTATACCATCTCCTGTAATCCTTCTAACAACCAATGGGTAGAAATGATCATCATCTTCATCTTACTGCTTAGGAAGCTAAGCTCAGAACTGTGAGATGCCATGTTGAAAATCACATCACTGAGAGGTGGCAGGCCCAGGACTTGGCAGAACCAGAGTTTATCCAGATTTCATACCGTTAGCAAACAGTGAAGCCTTAAGAAGGGGAAAGCAGAAAGGAAAACTGAAGAGGACGGAGGCCTGCCCTGACCACACTATTTAGCAGGACAACCTCCCCCCATTCCCAGGGGGCACTGCCATCCCCCCGAGACTGCTCCACTTTTTTCTTCCCTCAACCACACTTATTCTAACATACTTCACAATGCACTTATTTACTATGATTATAACACATCGTCTGTCTGCCCCACCCCCGCTAGAATGGAGAGCCCTGAGGACAGGCGTCTGAGTATGCATTTTCAGAGATCAGACCGGTACCTGACATACTGCAGGCATTCGACAAATTTTGTTGAACAAACGAATTTTTTTGGTTTCAGGCCACATCTGATATGACAAGAAAAAGTTAAGATATCATGGCTTTGGGGTCCCCTGAACTTGTTGAAAGGACAATTGAGGATTCTTTGGATTCGGACTAAGGCTGATCTAACAAGCTCTGAGAACGGAAGAAGGGTTCATTTCTTCCTAACTTGGGGGCTTCTTGGACACTGGGAAACAAAGCTATCCCCCAAACCGAGGGAGAACACTAAGATTAGAGTCACACGTCTGAAATAAAGGTGCCCCAATGTTCTAAGAGGGAGACAGAGAAGCGGAGAGCACACATTTCCTCCAGGCATAAAGCTTGCTTGTCTCCGTCTGCTTCCATGAGCTTCTCCACACAAGTTGTATTCCTTCAGTCGTTTAACAAACATGCTTTGAGTCACCAGGATGCAACAGAATTTTTTGTAAAGATTTCCTTTATTTATTTGAGAGAGAGAGAGAGATCCCAAGCAGGGGGGAGGGGCAGAGGGAGACGCAGACTCCCTGCTGCGCAGGGAGCAGGACATGGGACTGGACCCCTGGACCCTGGGATCATGACCTGAGCCGAAGGCAGATGCTTCACCGACTAAGCCACCCAGATGCTCCACACCAGAATTTAAAATATCTGACATCATCACTGTACAAGAGACCAGCCGTCCAGATGAGAGCTGGGGTTACCAGGGCAAATAAATATGGGATGACGGTTCAGAACCAGTCTCATGGGAAAGATAGTACTGTGTTCCCTAGTTTGGGATAACATTTTTGGTTAAAGTGTAGGGCAGGAAATGATGGAATCATCCAGCTCCTAAGATAGTTAGAAGCTTCTAGGAACCAAAGATCATATTTGAGGGAAGATTTAAAAGGATGGCTCCCTGCTTCCCCCTGGTGGAGATCAGTAGCAAGTACATGAAACAGCTTGAGTCTTCCCTCAAGAGGGGAACCCTGAGTCAGAAGCTAGGCTTGTAACTGCACCTGCCCCACAGGAGGTCACAGTCAGATGAGAGAGAAAGGCCAGGAAACTGACAACCACTGTAAGACATGGTCAACTGGGGGCAGAGCATTCATTCATTTGTTTGTTCATTCATTCATTCAACGAAGTGCAGAGGCTTGGAGGCAGGGGTTGGGCTTGAGGATAAGCAGGGGATTCACTGGGAAAACAAAGAGAAAGGGAATTCCAGACCATGGTGCCCAGAGCAAGACGTGAAATGCATGCCTGATCCAGAAAATTCTATGTAACTAACAGACTTAGTCAACAGTTAAGGCTTGAAGGGGAAGTGGGAACGGTTGGGGCTCCAAACGGAAGCCAAATCCTGAGCTTTCTCTGCAACCCATGAGAAGGACCCCGTACTTTAAGCCCCTGGTGATTTGCACAGGCTACATGTGGGAAAAGGTGCATTAATTCAGAAATATTGGGGCACCTGGGTGGCTCAATCAGTGAAGCATCTGCTTTCAGCTCGGGTCATGAACCCAGGGTCCTGGGATCCAGCCCCGCACTGGGCTCCCTGCTTGAGGAGAGTCTGCTTCTCCCTCTCCTTCTGCTGATTCGCCTGCTTGTGTGCTCTCTCTCTCTCTCAAATTAAGTCTTTTTTTAAAAATTCTTTTAATCCAGGGGCACCTGGGTGGCTCAGTGGGTTAAGCCCCTGTCTTAGCTCAGGTCATGGTCCCAGGGTCCTGGGATCGAGCCCCGCATCAGGCTGTCTACTCAGTGGGGAGCCTGCTTCCCCCTCTCTCTCTGCCTGCCTCTCTGCCTACTTGTGATCTCCGTCTATCAAATAAATAAATAAAATCTTTTAAAAAAATAAAACTTAAAAAAAATTATTTTAATTCAGAAATGTTTACTGAGTCCCTACAGTGTATCAGATATTGATATCAGGCCTGGGAATAAAACGATGACCAGAAAGAGGTCCGATCCTTTGCAGCTTATGGTCTGGTGAGGAGACAGACACCCATTGTTTAAAGAAAAAAAAAAAAATCACTCCACCCAAAAGGTTAACATTTAAATTAAAATGTGGTGAGCAAAAAAAAAAAAAAAAAAAAAAAAAAAAGTGGTGAGCAGCCCCGCCACAGACAGGAAAAGCAGAAGTAAAGTATGACTCTGGGGAAGTTTGGAGCTGAGCTGGGTGAGTAGACAAGACAGAGTTAGGTGTCCCCAGAAAAATGAAGCTGAGATGCAGCTTTCTTAACATCAGAGAAGTCATGTGAGGACCCCGGCAGGTCTGTGAGCAATGCCTGGCCGGCGCTATTCGCATAAGCACATTTTTCGCAGAACTTCCCGGGATGCATTAAAATTGCAGGAAAAAAAGGGTGGGGGGACCTGAGCAGTTAATGGTTTTCAGGGAACAAAAGAACATAAAAAAAAAAAAACACTCCCAAGCCAGGACATAGTCTGACCACAGCAGAGACCATAAATCCTCAGAAAGCTCCCAGTGCTTTTTCAGAAGTTAAGACTGACCTACTGCCCATGCTTGGGCAGTGTTTTGGTCATTTTTGCAGGATTTAAACCCCTTTCAGCGCAAAAACACGGGACTAAGTGCAGGCAGAGCACCGACGAGCCGACCCGGGGTGGTCTGTGACTTCAACCAGCTAGGAGCTGGACTCCTGTCCCCTTAGGATAGCTTCTGCCCCAATTCTAGACTGAACTGTCCTTTGCCAAGCACCTCTGTGTATACGCACGCACTGGCAGCTTAAAAGTCCCCCGATTTTGCTGTTGGGAGGGGCTGTGCTCAGCCATCCCCCTGCCTCGTTCTTTATAAACAGTCGTACAAAGTTCTTTGCTTCCAACACCTTGGGTTGTGCGACCTAATGCATGGCACTGAGTTGAGTGTTTCCCCATTCTGACCTCAGCACCAAGAGCCGTAGGATTTTGACAAACGTGCAGGACTTGGCCACCATTGTCAAAGTCCCAGTGGCCCTAAGGCTGGAAACAGAGCAGGACCTTGTAGACGGGATCTGAGCTGCCTAGGAAGGGTCGGTAGAGGCAGGAGGATGAAGGGGAGTGGAATCTGCCACCCCAGAATACATCCCTTTGGCAGAAGGGCTATTTTAGGCTGATTATTTTGAAGAAACAGCAGACAGAGGGGAAGCTCTGGTACCCGAGTAGAAGTTGTACTTTTGTAAAAGGCATTGACATTGATAAGGGAAACCTCCATGGATAAGGATGTCTCCAACTCGGTATCAGAAGGGTGACTATTAAATCTCTAGAAACTTCTACCAGTGGAGAAGGCAGAGATTTCTGTACAACCACCTTCCCCTTGTTGATTGTGCTTTTCCTGGTCACCGCCCATAAGGGCCTCCCCCCACCCCCTGAGTGTAAAACCCTCTCTTTTGACTTTAACTAGAGATGTGATTTAAGATGATGTCTTAGGGCTACTCTGAAGAGTGACTCAGTTTCCCCAAGGCTCTTCTATAATACAGGAGGTATGCATGTTAGCAAACCTCTGTTTTCTCTTGTTCATCTGGTGGTGGTCTCATCTAAGGACCCAGAAGGGTAGAGAGAGAAAAATTTTCCCCCACGAGGATCAAAGAGATCCCTGTCTTTCAAACCACGGCTCACAACCAGTGAGGTGTGACCTGAAAGTGATGGGTCATTACCAGCGTCGGGTAAATGATACGAAATGAAATAGAAAAGAATCCAGGGGCGCCTGGGTGGCTCAGTGGGTTAAGCCGCTGCCTTCGGCTCAGGTCATGATCTCAGAGTCCTGGGATCGAGTCCCGCATCGGGCTCTCTGCTCAGCAGAGAGCCTGCTTCCCTCTCTCTCTCTGCCTGCCTCTCCATCTACTTGTGATTTCTCTCTGTCAAATAAATAAATAAAATCTTAAAAAAAAAAAAAAAGAAATAGAAAAGAATCCAAAATACCACATATAGTAAGAATGAGTTTGATGCCAATTCTTTCTTTCACGAGACTCATTTCAGGTGCGTATGTGCATAGGGGTGTGTGTGTACAGAGTTGTCATGTAAATCTGATTCATTTCTGTGCATCTCGACCAAAACTGAAAACCGGCAGATTAGAGGCCCGCACAGGGTTTCATGCAGCCCAGGATGTCACCAAGGGTGAGTGCACAGCCTCGGGAAGGTGAAGAGCATTATATGGGGCGGGGGTGGAGGAGAGGCCAGACGTAGAAATCAATACAAACTTTCTGGAAAGCTACTTGGTAACGTTCACCGGACTATCTGGCGGCATTTTTGCTTGTCCTACCTGGGATTGGGAGGAGAGAGGATGGTACTGACACCAGATCACTGAGCCCAGGGATGCTGCCAACATCGTTCAATGAGACGACAGCCTCTGAGTCAGGGTCCCTTCTGAGGATGACCGTAGCTTTGGTAAGGATGTGCCAGCAAGAAGGACTACCAGAGGGCGTGCACAGGGATTTGGGCCAATGACCTGTTTCAAATATGTTCTCTCTTTCATTCCCTGCTACATCCCAGCCCTGCTGGCACACAGCAGGCAGGAAATACCTGTTGAACGTTCCATGCTGAACCCAGCAAAGGCTTCTGTGGCCAAGCAGCGGCCTCATTGCTCCAGACTGAGGTTCTACAGTGACACCTAGTGGCGGAAACCGAAACAACCAAGCCGATGGACCGGATTTAGCTCGAGTTTGCAGAGCGGATCCCTTCCAGCTACAAAGGCCCCAGAATTTGTGGGGGGATCACGAGACTAGAGAGAAGCAGGGAGACTCAAGAGGAGCTAATAGCGGCAAATGGGGATTTGAGCGATGAATGGGAAAGAGCAAAAAAAAGATGATGTGAAAAAGAAAAACAAAACAAAACAAGCCTCCGATGTCTAAGGTACACGCTGGTTCAGTCGCTTAAGCGACCAACTCTTGATTTCCGCAGAAGTCTTGATCTCAGGGGGGTGAGTTCAAGCCCCACACGGGGGCTTACTAAAACAAAACAAAACAATCTCCAAAAGGAGTTTTCACCCTCACAAGATAGCAAACCCAAACTTAAGAAGTTTTAGCCTCTCAGGAAACAACCCTCTCTTTTGTTTTGCTAATAACTCCCGTGCCTCACCCTCTGGCCTATAAAAACGACTTCTCTGCGTGCTGGAAGGGATTCCGGCAGATTCATAACTGATCTCCAACTCATTCAGCTGAATTTTTTTTTTTAACAATTTGGATCCCAAACTGATAAAACAAGTCCCAGAGGTTATTTAATTGGGGGGCGGGGGGGAGTCTCAAAATGTGCATGGATAATCGTAATCATATTGTTTAAAATCAGGACTCATATACCCATCTGTCTGGAAGACTTACACCAAAACTTTTTACCAAAATGACAACGGTAGGTTCCCTAGAAGGCAGAGCCTGGGATAGTTCTTTTCTTTTTGTTTATCTATTCTCTGCTTTGTTTTACATTGAGAGTCTATTATTTATGTAAAGAAAATAAGAAGTTAGCTGGATGTGGACCCAACATGCAAAGGCACTTAAGAATGTCTAAGGTATCGGGGGAACCTGGGTGGCTCAGTGGGTTGAAGCCTCTGCCTTCGGCTCGGGTCATGATCTCAGGGTCCTGGGATTGAGTCCCACATCGGGCTCTCTGCTCCGCCCGGAGCCTGCTTCGTCCTCTCTCTCTCTCTCTCTGCTTGCCTCTCTGTCCACTTGTGATCTCTCTCTGTCAAATAAATAAAATCTTTAAAAAAAAAAAAAAAAGAATGTCTAAGGTACCAGTACCCTGACCAGCTCTGCACTCCCGGATTTCCATATCTGGGCCATTATTATCCAGAACCAAATGCCCTACCAGCTCCGCACTCCCTTGAGCACAAGCTTCCAAGAGCTGCCTTCACCCCCTCCGGCTTCGGAATTCCCCTCTTTGAGGAATTTGGTGAATTTGGTATTTCCCAACCAAAGCTGACTGTCTCATCCTGGCCTGCAGCTCAGGTGCAGAAATCTGGAGGAACCAAGGATGACGTGTTGGGGACGAGCCTCCGTCCCCAAGGCCTGCTCACCTGACATGTGGACGTTCCGCAGGCAGGTCAGGGAGGCATTGAGACGGGCACACTCCTCTCGGTTGGCTCCGTATTTCTCCACGGTCTCACACACCTGCTCATCTGTCATCTCCAAGAGGTCCTCCAGACTCAGCTGGCCGGGGGAGATCTCCTAGAGCAGGGGAGAAAGAAGTATCTCAGGAGCCCAGAGGGGAGGAGAGCGGGCTGAGCCTCCACACTGCCGCCTAGCGGTAGCTAGGGGGACCAGGCCTGGGCTTGCCTCTCAGCTTGGCCACTCATTACCTTGGGCAAGTCACTTACCCTCTCTGGGAGCCTCACTTTATTCATCTGTACAATGGGAGTCTTAAGTGTTCATACTTTGTGAAGTAGCCCCTTTTGTTAGCACACAGCCAGTACTCTATAGATGGTGGCAGTTAATTATGTCCTCCCTGAACTCCTTATGGGCAGTCTCCAATTCCTGTGTCTTTGGATGGCCCTCTGCTCAGCTTGGCTTACCCCAAATACAGGATGATCTCAGAGCAGAGCACACTGGATAGGCCTAGTCCCTTGATGGCTGTCCTCCCCCGCCATTCCCGTCTAGACTGGGGGTTTAGGAACCCTAAGGGGTGGTAAATTGGAACCCTATGTGTAGCTCGGTGCTGGAAATGAACCTGGATTTTCTTCTGAGCCCAACGGGGCAAGGCTGTGCATTCTAAGACAAAGTGGTAAGACTGGAGTATAGCATGAGGTGGGGACCAGGACACCTCTGGAGAGGTGGACTGAGAACAGAAATGGTAGGATTGCCAGCTACAAATGTCCCTTCACCACCAGCAGCAACCACTCCCCTGCCCCCCATTTCCCAAAATGATGTGTCCCGGGATACCATGAAATTTGTCAGACTTTGATATTTATGCATCTTTATGCATTTATGCATATTATGCATCTATATTCATATATATATATATATACATAATAGAGAGACTTCATTTATAGCAGTTAATGGCATTCAATGTTTTTACACACATTATTTAAATAAGAATTTTAGACACCTAAAGATGGAGAGTCTAGTGTCCTATTGTGGGATACTGCTGCCCTCTCGTAGCCACATCTGTGTATTACAACAAAATCTAATACCTCCCCCCCCACCCCCTCACCAACCCCCAATACAGACATTTAACTGGCAGCCAGAAGGAGGAAAACTTCTTTTTTGCCTCAAAACAGATGCAGGGCAAAGGCCATGAAGCCAGATCAGTGCCTTTCCAACTCACTAGGGCAGGGAGCAGGAGAAAACAACACTTGAGTCATTTAGGGTTTTTCTCAAATAGGGACACATGGCTCAATAAAGTCCACTTTAAGAAAAGTGATGGTCCAGGAGCTGAAGGTACAAAACAAATCACATTTAGAGGGACTCATTCACAACCTGACAGATTTCTCCTCTTTGCTGCAGAATTCACTTGTGCATTTCAATTCTATCATTTACTCTCCAAATACTCAAATTTCCCTAAAATTTGGGATCACAGAAAAAAAAATCACAGAAGTAATAACGACATAAAAAATGGACAAAGCCTAAAGAAACCCGGACTAACAGAGCAGATTCACTTCCGTTCAATAAAGTGATAATAAACGAAAATGAAATGAATGGTGCACTGTTTTAAGTGTTTTTTGGGCTTTCTTTTAATGCCACAAAGACCCAGTAAAGTAGTACTTTCATCATCACCATTGGTCTGTAATTAGGACACTAAAATTCAGAGAGGTTAGACCACTTGCCCAGGGACGCACGCAAGTAAGTCTGAACCCAAGCTGTTAACTTGGGAGCCTTGGCCATACTGCTGCTGGTTCCTTCTCGGAAAGGGGCCTCTGGTGGACGCAGGCGGGAGCTGCAGGCAGAGAGCTGGAACCTCAGCGTTCCCTAGTTGGTGGACTCAGGATTCTAACAGACTAAGAGCCAGAGCTGGGGCACTTGCAGGCCAGGTAAATGAGCAAAACTCCCCAAAAGCCAGAGCCTGCAGGATCCGAAGGGGCAGCAGAAATCAGGTGACTGCCACTGGACAGGAATTCAGCTCAGTGTGCTCAAAAATTTGGCTTTTTCGAGAAGGCAGAGATCTGGGTTTTTTTTTTTTTTTTAATGCAAACTCTTTAAGCTTTTAAATATTGGCTCAAAATTTTTTTTGCAAACACCGTATCAGACAAAAAAAAATGTCTGTGCATCAGATTCAAGGGATAGCTTGGGGGCCGCCAGGTTTCAACCCCTAGCTGAGAAGATTTTGTCTCTGTATTCACCACACTTGATAAATAAACAGTCCCCAAAGCCTCCAAAAAGGGGACTGGCCCGTGCAAATAAAATGAACTGTCCCTAGTTATACGTGACCTTTCATTTTTAGGCTATTCACATTGAAACTCCATCCTGGGGGGCACCTGGGTGGCTCAGTGGGTTAAAGCCTCTGCCTTCAGCTCAGGTCATGGTCCCAGGGTCTTGGGATGGAGCCCCGCAGAGGGCTCTCTGCTCAGCAGGGAGCCTGCTTCACTTCCTCTCTCTGCCTGCCTCTCTGCCTACTTGTGATCTGTCAAATAAATAAATAAAATTAAAAAAAAAAAAAAAGAAACTCCATCCTGGGAATGAGATAAAGGAACATAGAGTCATACAGCATCCAGTGCACATGCATGCAGTGCAGGGGCAGGGACAGAGGAACCTGTGGGTCCTCCGTCTAGCTCAGCATCTGGTGGGTTCTAGGAGAGCTCACATTAGAGGTCAAGGTCTGAAAAAGACAAAAGGTGGAAGACAATCTTCCAGGCCTCTTCAAGCGAGAAGGGTGCGCCGTGAGAAATGGTACTTGGTCCCGCAGGCAAGGGGAGCACCCCCTTGTCTACCCAGCTCAGCGAGTCCCCAGCAACAGAAAAAGGAGGAGAAAGCGCAGAGCTTCCCACCTGCCCCAGAGTCCTTCTGAGCTGCTTTCTCCTGTCAGCCCCATCCACACCCTAGCAGGAGTAGTCGCTTCATCTTGGAGCGTCAGATTCTTGCTCTGCACAAGGGGGATCATTGTTCCCACCTCCAAAGATCATTGTGAGGGTCTGAACAGTCTCAATCGTTGAGATCCTGGCTATAAAGCCCTTAGGACAGCTCCTGGACCCAAATATTCAGTGACCGGTTTTTATGAGGGCTGGACTGGTCCCTGGAAACAATGAGGCCTTGGGGTCCAAGAAGGTAGGAAAATCTCTTTGTCCTTGGGATTTTAAGGATGTGGTCCACTCCGGTTACTTCCAGAGCTTTCAACAGTAAGAACAAGCTGACATTTACCGAATGCTATCAGGTGCCAGACTGCGTGGAACATGTTGGATGGATCATGGCATTTTATCATTCTAGTCACTTCAGAAGAGGAGGCAATCATTACCCCCATTAACAGATGAGAATACTATACAATGGAGTATTATGGCTCCATCAGAAAGGATGAATTCCCAGCTTTTGTATCAGTATGGACGGGACTGGAGGAGATTATGCTGAGGGAAATCAGTCAAGCAAAGAGTCAATTATCATATGGTTTCACTTACTTGTGGAGCATAAACAGTAACACAGAGGACAAGCGGAAATGGAGCGGAGAAGTGAGTTGGGGGAAATTGGAGGGGGAGACGAACTATGAGAGACTGCGGACTCTGAGAAACAAACTGAGGGTTTTGGAGGGGAGGGGAGTGGGGGATGGGTGAGCCTGGTGGTGGGTATTAAGGAGGGCTCGTATTGCCTAGAGCACTGGGTGTGGTGCATAAACAAGGAATCTTGGAACCCTGAAAAAATAAAATAGAATAAAATAAAATAATAAAATTAAATTAAATTAAAACAGATGAGAAACCTAATACCCTCAGTCTGTAGTGTTCACTATGGTGGCCACCAGCCACATTCATTAACATTAAATATAAGTAAAAATTCCATCCATCAGCTCCAGGCACTAATCACACTCCGAGCACTCAAGGGCTCCCTTGGCGGTCACTGCATCAGAGAGCATAGATACAAAATATTTGCATCACTGCAGAAGTTCTGCTGGACAGACCCATTCTAAAAGGTAATGTGACTCGGCCGAGGTGACTGAGCTCATGAGTAGCGGAGCTGGAGGAAGCCGGGGCTGAGCTCTTAACAACCCACTTGGACAGCATCAAAGATCCTCTATACCTTCGTCCAACACATTTTTTTTTAGGGCCTACTATGTGCCAGGCACAGGCAAAAACACACTGTTTCTGTCCGATCGGGGGCAGGGGGCAGGGGGCCGTCTCTGGTCACCTCCAAGACTTCCTTGCGCACGTCGACGATCCGGAACCAGTGCCGGAGCTGGGGGAAGCCGTCCAGCTCAGCGTTGCGTTCCTGAAGGGCCACCTTCTTTTTGCAGGACAGCTGACGGCTGAAATACTTCACCAGCTTGCTCTGTGGAGACACAGATAAGGACAGAGAGCGGGTCTCAGAGGCACAGCCACGGGAGGAGAAGCAGGAACCTCCCTACGGCCCCCTCTCTGCCCAAACCCCATCCAAAGCCTGTTCTAAAGATGGATTTAACTGCAGGGAGGAGAGGCAAGCAAAAGGTACCACTTCTTCAGGGGGGACTTTTGGCTGCTGTCTGTACATTTCCACTGCACAGATTCTTGGACCAAAGGACTCCGCTTCTAGGAACTCACCTACAGACGCCACACTGGGCCTGATGACTGTAAAAGAATATTTCTTCCAGTTCTCCTGGCAATGGCAAAAGACTGAAAACACCTCGAGAGTCCATCAGCAGGAGACTGATCTATCCAGGGAATTTTACACAAGGGAGCACTAGGCATCTATAACAAAATAAGGAAGCGCGCTATGTACTAGTACAGAACCACGTCCAAGATACATTGTTACACAGAAATACTCTCCAGGCATGCGGGAGATGTCAATGTCTACTTTTATGTATCTTTGTAAATGCAGCCACTCTCTGGGATTTCTAATAATCTAGGAAAGGGAAGAGGGACGTGGGGAAGAGGTGTGGAAGAAACATTTTTTGTTTCTTACTTTTTTAAATTTGTACTTGAAGTAGCGTGAACACACTATATTATATTAGCATCAAGCGTACAACCTGGAAATTCAACGATTATATACTCGATGCAGGGCTCACTACCAGCAGCAGAGACGCATAATGACATTTGTCACCACATCAAGTTATTACAAAGGTATTGACTCTATTCCCAAGGCTGTAGTTTTCAGGGTGTAAGAGGTACAAGCTTCCGGTTGTAAAAGAAATAAGTCACGGAGATGAAAAGTACAGCAGAGAAACATTTCACGGAAATCCTTTTTGTACTTCGTGAATCTGAACTCCCATGCAAATATTCACAAATCCACAAATACTTTTAGAATGAGATGGATATGAACTCATGCTATGGAGAGATGCCATGACACGAGAAAGGAAAACTAGTTCTGTAAAAACTAACAACATCTGGCACACATCTGTCACTTCCAATGTATTTCTAAGGACAGTGTTGCTGTAGGGCTTTATCCTAAAGAGATAATTAAGAATATTCACAAAGCTTTGCTCTAAATGGAAAATAGCCACAAAAAAGTGGAGAACCACCCAAACCTTCCACAATAGGGGGTGATGTAAGTACATTACAAATATATCTATATGATGGCATATCATTAAAAATAATGTATCAATAAGTATAATATAATGTACAAATAATGCATTAAAAATTTATAAAACTATACATGTACAGATGCACAGAAAAAGCCTTGGGAGGGTATATAACAAAATATGAGCAGTAGCTATTTCTGAGAGTGAGATTATAGGTGATGAAGATAACTCACATTAATAATTATTATAGTTAAGATTATTAATAAATATTAAGATTATTGATAGAGATTTTTTTCTATTTGCTTCTCTACAACAAAATTAGAAAATACAAGATATATATATCATCTGCTTATTAATGGGAAAATATTCAGATGGGCTTGGCAAAATTTCTTTAACACTGATGCTATCCAGTGTCAGCAAGAATGAGAGAAACCATTGAGAATTGAGAATGCCACTGGCGGGCAATCCAATTTTTGTCTCAACATTTTAATATTCTCACTTTTAGGAAACCACCCTAAAAAAGACTTATTTGTGTGTGTACATAGGATAAAATGGCTCATTACCGCAGCACAATAATTTTAAAAACTTGAAAAGGTAGACTGATACATATTGAGTTGGGAAAATCTCCAAGATTTTCCTCTTCCGTGAAAAAGCAATTTGCAAAGACAGAATATAATGTGATTACATTTGTATTTTTAAAACTCTGTGTGTGTTGGGGCGCCTGGCTGCCTCAGTCGGTGGGGCACATGTCTCTTGATCTCGGGGTTGTGGGTTTGAGCCCCATGTTGGATGTAGAGATGACTTAAAAATAAATTCTGGGAGCACCTGAGTGGCTCACTGGATTAAGCCTCTGCCTTCCACTCGGGTCATGATCCCAGGGTCCTAGGATCAAGCACCGCATCGGGCTCTCTGCTCAGCGGGGAGCCTGCTTCCTCCTCTCTCTCTGTCTGCCTCTCTACTTACATGTTATCTCTGTCTGTCAAATAAATAAATAAAATTTAATAAATAAATAAATAAATTCTGGAAAACAAGGTTTAAAAAGGCACGTTAACCGAGGAGTGCCTAGGGACGCAGTCGGTTAAGTATCTGACTCTTGGCTTCAGCTCAGGTCGTGATCTCCGGGTGGTGAGATCGAAGCCACGTGGGGTTCTGCGCTCAGCATGGAACCAGCTTGAGATCTTCTCTCTCGCTCTCATTCTGCCCTCCCCACCCCGGCTCTCTCTCAAATAAATAAATAAAATATTTTAAAAAATAAAAAGGTACATTAACCCAAAAATTAAGTATGAATGAATTCCAGCCCATCCAGAGGACAGAATCCTGTATAAACTTTCATGTGGTGCATAAAACAATGAATTTTGGAACACTGAAAAAAAATTTTAATTTAATTTAATTAAAAAAAATAAAGTACATTATGAATTTAAAAGCAAAAAAAAGGTAGATTTTGCTATGAAACCTGTCTCCAGCAGTTACCACTCTCTCTATCAATTCTAGTAAGTTTGAGGACAGAAAAGACCTCAGAATTCTAACTTCCTTCACCGTGCAGAAAAGAAACTCTGGCAATTAACAGCCAAATGAATCTCTCAGACCCTGAGATGGTGCCATTTCTTACTCGCAGTAAACGTGCCGGCAGACTTGCTTCCTTTGCGCTGATTTAAGTTCGGGCTTATTAGTAAATGCGGAACTAGAAGAGCACACCGTGAGATGTGTAAGCCTGATGATTCACAGACCTGTATTCCGGGGGCAAATGATACATTGTATGTTAATAAAAATAATAATAAAAAATAGAAGAGCAAAGTATGGAACCAGAAAAAGAGAACTCTACTATATAAAGTCTTTAATTTTTTTTTTCCCACTTGGCGTCAGGAAGGGGCTGGAATATTGGGCACCAGAATCAGGCTAACCTGGGCTCCTCAGCCTCACTGGGCTCCAATTCCCACTATGAATGACCTCAAGCAAGTTTCAAAACTGCTCTACACCTCGGTTTTGTCACCTGGAAACCAGAGGTTTAAGTGTCCCTACTGCACGGGACTGTGGGGAGAGTTTAAAGGAATTATTCATGCAAAGCTGTGCTGAATGTCACAGCAACAAGGAGGCTGACTTTGTGCTCCACAAACTCACAAGCATCTGCCACAGTTTCCTTGGAGGGGTCCTGCCCCAAACTTACCAACTCTCAGTACCAGCAAAAGTCTTAGCTAATAAATTAAAGTTAATCTGTGTCAAAATATATATTCCTTAACAAATGTATCCTTTCTCCAACGTTTAAAATGTACAGTTATACTGCAAAGAAATACTTTTAAGTTGGATTAAACTAAAAACTGTCTCCCTGACTCATTATTTAAATCCTCATTCTGAAATTCATAGGATTTAAATCGAACCAACTTACAGAAATTGCTTAAAAGGAATACATGCTTATTTTATTAACAATATCTATAAATTTGGAATTTCTGCTAACTGAACTTCCTCAAGCTTTTCACCTAAATAAATCAAGTTTTTCTGTTTATTATTTTATGCCTATATAGGCCCGTGTTGAATTTCAAATATGGTAAAAGAAATAAGAATGCGGCTTTTTTTTTTTAAGATTTTATTTATTTATTTGACAGACAGAGATCACAAGTAGGCAGAGAGGCAGGCAGAGAGAGAGAGGAGGAAGCAGGCTCCCCGCTGAGCAAAGAGCCCGATGTGGGCCTAATCCCAGGACCCTGGGATCATGACCCGAGCCGAAGGCAGAGGCTTTAACCCACTGAGCCACCCAGGCGCCCCAAGAATGTGGTTTCTTGACATAATAATAAAAAAAAAAAAAACAACAATGTGGTTTCTTAAAGGAAGGAAGGAAGAAAGAAAGCAGTGTCAGAGAGCCAGTGACATCCTATCTCTCAAACCTTTTTTTTTTTTTTTTAGTTTTTATTTATTTAAGTATGCTCTACACCCAGTGTGGGGCTCGAACTCACAACCCCGAGATCAAGAGTCACACGCTCCACTGACTGAGCCAACTAAGTGCCCAGTCTCTCCCACTTTTGATTAAGCTTTCATTATCACAGAAGACTGCAAAACCAGACTGAGGCTGGATGGGGCCAAGGAGCCATGCCACGACCCCGCTCAAACACACTCTTGAAGGGCAGATCTCCCAAGTATGGGTCACAACGATCACTGCAGATATGGCACTGAGTGACAATGGGTTATATCAAGGAGACAGTTTCTGTCCAGTGATGCTGTCTTTAACATCTAGCATGTGCTGATCTCTCTCTATAACAGAGAGCAGGACACAGACTCATAGCCTTGGACAGGTAACAATAGCGAGCGTGATGCAATGACCCTGGGTTTTTCTGGTTTGTCTGTTGTTGTTTTTTAAAGGTTTTATTTATTATTTGTCAGAAAGAGGGTGAGCACAAGCAGGGGGGAGGGGCAGGCAGAGGGAGAAGCAGGCTCCCTGCTGAGCAAGGAGCTCAATGCAGGACCCCATCCCAGGACCCCGGAGATCATGACCTGAGCAGAAGGCAGACCCTTAACCGACTGAGCCACCCAGGTGTCTTGTGATACTACTGTTTTTATTGTGTTAAATTTTCTCGATTGCCTTCCATTCATGGCAAGTGATACTAGTTTTCCATTACAATAGTTGCATAAGGTTTGTATTTTTTTTTAAAGATTTTATTTATTTATTTAACAGATAAATCACAAGTAGGCAGAGAAGCAGGCAGAGAGAGGAAGGGAAGCAGGCTCCCCGCTGAGCAGAGAGCCCGATGCGGGGCTCCATCCCAGGACCTTGGGATCATGACCTGAGCGGAAGGCAGAGGCTTTAACCCACTGAGCCACCCAGGCGCCCCACATAAGTGTTTTGAATGTGTGTTTTATTTAAATACATGTGTGTTTTGAAGAATTGAGTCAGTTTCAAGAACATACACAGACATGGCAAAAAGCGCGGTCATGGTGTCAAACTTATGAGCTGGGGAAATGCTGTTCTATAGGCTATCATTCAGACTCAGACATTATTCAGGGCTCAACTGTAGTCCATTTCTTCTCCCTTGCCTCTTTCTTTTCCGTGTGATGCCCTGAACACATCACCTCAAATGTGCCCCTTCTATGATTTTGTCCAGGTTCCCCCATCTAAAAGTGCTTTCCATACCCACATGTGGTTGGTTGTAAAGATGCCCTGATTCCTCTACACCTCCTGCCCCCATACCCTTTGCAATGTGCCTTTAGATTTCACTCACAAGGGGCACCTGGTTGGCTCACTGAGTTAAGCCTCTGCCTTCAGCTCAGGTCATGATCTCAGGGTCCTGGGATCAAACCCCGCATTGGGCTCTCTGCTTGGTGGGAGCCTGCTTCCCCCTCTCTCTCTGCCTGCTTCTCTGCCCACTTGTGATCTCTGCCTGTCAAACAAATAAAATCTTCAAAAAAAAAAGAGAGAATTCACTCACAAACAAGGCGGAGTCGATGCCCACAATCCTCCAACCGGAAGGTTCTTGCCTCAGCCAATAGAAAAAGGCTTTGCATGGCTCTACTTGCTGCCTTGGATCAGCCATGTCCATGAGAATGTGTCCGTGCCAGTCAGTTAATCCGCTGAAGGAGGACCATGGAGAGCAAAGCTAGGTCTTCCCCGACATCCCAGACAGAGCCAGCCTTCTCATGTCAGACAACAGCCTACTGCTACCTGGTTATTGGCCGTGAGTGAGCCCAGCCAAGATGAGAAGAGCCGGGGAATCGGCGACCGATCCCAGATGCATGGTCAACCAACGGTCACGTCGTCTGCAACTAAGGTTTTTTTTTTGTTTTAAGATTTATTTATTTATTTGACAGAGAGAGAGATTACAAGTAGGCAGAGAGGCAGGCAGAGAGAGAGAGGAGGAAGCAGGTTCCCTGCTGAGCAGAGAGCCCAAGGCGGGACTCGATCCCAGGACCCTGAGATCATGACCTGAGCCGAAGACAGCGGCTTAACCCACTGAGCCACCCAGGCGCCCTGCAACTAAGGTTTTATGGTTGGTCATTATGCAGCATTACTGGGACCCACGGCTGACCTACACACCATCCCATCAACTCCGAGAAATCTGACTTTTTCTCCAAAGTTCATCTCAAACGTCACCTTCTCTAGCAAGTCTTTATCAAACCTCCCCTGGCATTGCATTTTTTACTTAACTCCGTTATAACATTTACCACGGTTTTTTTTCTTGCAGTATAATGGGCTAATAATGAAGACACTGGATATTTTAAAGGGTTGAGGAGCCCTTTCCAGACTTGGAAGCACCAACAAAATAAGAACAATAATAGAAATAAAGGTACCATTATTGAACACTTCATGTCGATACAGCCACAAACCCCCAGGGGCTAGACGCTGTTACGATGGACATTTCACGAATGGAGAAATTAGGCACAGAGAAGTTAAGCCTTTTGTTCACATTCTCACAGCTAGTTAATTAGAGAGCTAAGATGCAAACCCAACCTGATTCCAAGGCCACAATATTGCAGAAAGGATAGATTTAATTTAATGTTAATTAGTTAACAAGCACCTGTGTATCTTTTCCTTGTGGAAAAAGCTAGACCATTTAGGATAAGGCCAAAGCTTCCTCTGTGATCTTCTTCTCCCTGGACATAATGGAGGTAACCACTGAGACTAGCTTGACCTTCTTCTATGCCTCTCTGCACATCCATACTTGTGTGTGCGTGGGGTGGGGGTTGTAAACTCTGCAATGTAGTTGATGTGTAGGGTTGTGGGTTTTTTTCCCACATAAATTGAATCTTACTTTTTTCACCCAGTTGCAAGCCTTGAGCATCTTTCCCTTTTAGTTCACACAGATCTAACTCATTGCTTTTAATCTTCTGCATGAGGGATTCCTTTGATTCCAGGGTCAAAAGCCAATGATGTGAGCAGTTCTGTGATGTCCGCTGGGGGCATCTATGTCGGCTATGACAGAGCATTTTTCAGGAAGAACAGCCCCGAGAGAAGCCACCATTTACTAACTGCTTGCAGTGAGCCTGACCCAGTGGGATAAGTGCTTTGAATGTGCCTGCTCCGTTTTAATCCATGCAGTGGTGCTGTGAGGGGGCATTCTGAGCCCATTCTATGAACGAGAACACTGAAGTGGCAAGAGTTTAAATCATGAACCCAGATCCACAAAACTATAGAAGTTGGGGAGTCAAGGCAGGAGCCCAAACCTCTCTCCCTTTACCAGGATGCTGCACTGAGATGCTCATGGATCCTTCCCACTGAACTGGAAATCCAAAGCCTTCATGGACGCCTCACTCATCTTGGAAAGGCTTCCAGGTATTATGGGAGAGGTGAGTTTCTAAATTCCAGTTCTGAGGCTTTGGTGATTCATGTTTGCTCCCTGAGACTCTACTGTCTCATCTGTAAAATGGGCATATACCACCTTTCCTCACAGGCCTGCTGAGACATCACAAGAGATGCTGTCTGTGCAGAAGGCAGGCTGAGCCCTCTTCCGACCCAACCACCGTGTCCTGGCTGTGGAAGGAATGCTTGAATTCTGGGAGGTGTTTTCAGCATCACCCCGAGACTGGACCTACATCTGCCCAAGACCAAGAATCAAGGGGCACCCCCACTATGATGCATTAGGAACAAGGGAGACAGAGATGGGTTCAGGAAGCAGATAGAGTAGGGAAGAGAGGCAGGGAGGGAAGCTACAGGACCAGGGCTGCCCCTCGAGGCAAAAAAGGAACAAGAGTCACTTTTCGGGACAAGAGCGCAGCTAATCCGAGCAGGGAAGAACCCAGAAACCAGCCCTGAGTGTGAAGCTGGACTAGGCAGAAGTCAAGCAATACTTCCCAAATGGGATGCATTCCTCTGGCAATCAGCCGCTTCCCCTTCCAGGTCCCCAGGGTTGGTGGCATCGGAAAATTGCAGCTGTTGGCCAACAGGGGTTCTCCCCGAGCCAAGTGCTGCAATAAACACTTCTTACGAATTGTCTTTAGTCTGCACAGGGACATGATGATGTAGGTCTAATTACTGACCCCATTTAAAGTTCAGAAAAAGGGCGTCTGGGTGGCTCAGTGGGTTAAGCCTCTGCCTTCGGCTCAGGTCATGATCCCACGGTCCTGGGATAGAGCCCTGCATCAGGCTTTCTGCTCACCAGGGAGCCTGCTTCCCCCTCTCTCTCTGCCTGCCTCTCTGCCTACTTGTGATCTCTCGTTCTCTGTCAAATAAATAAATAAAATCTTAAAGAATAAATAAAGTTCAGAAAAAGTTAAATTCCATCTCTGGGTTATCATAGGTGAGATGTATTTGCTTATTTCTGGACGTGTATATCTTATCATTTTTTTCTTAAGCTTGAATTGCTTATAGGATAACTAGTTACAAACCTCATGAAAATCAGACACTTACCAACAATAAAAACATGTGGGACCATGGCCAATGTCAGCCACTTCATTAAATATGTTCTAGAGTTTTACTGCAGTTCATTTTTAATCCATGCAACAATGCTAGCTGGGAATGGTTCGATTAGACACCACATATGTGAAGACTACAGGAAATCGTGTATTTAAGGCACTTAAGCAATACTTGGTGTATATATATATATATATGATACATACAGTGTCAACCATTTCATTAAGTTTGTATATAAAAGTTTCTGTATAACCCTATATTATACATTTGACAATTATATATAACTAAACTGTATATAATTATATATACTATATGTTATACTTAGTATACATTTTACATAGTAAGCATATAGTATATACAGTATATATAGATATATAGATATAGATATAAGATATCAAGTATTCTGCTGAACATTTCATATGCATTATTTCATTTAACCTTTGCAACCCCGAAGATATGCCCATTTTACAGATGAGGAGACTGAGGGCCACTGAGCTTTAGCAGCTCTCCAAGGTATCAGATAATTTTACATATAAGTTTCCTCTTTCCCCCATTCCCTGACCATAAAAATCATCTGGAGGACGTGTCTGTTCAAAAATCAACCTTCCAGGCCCATCCCTTAGGAAGCCTGGTTCAGTGAATCTGGGAGGCCCCAAGAATTCATAAAAACACACGTACCCCAATGACACTGTGAGTCAGTCACCCATCTACGGTCTAAATTATGGAATGAAAGCAGTTTGTTTCTCTGACAAGCTTAAGCATCGGGATCCTTGGACAATAAAACCGGGGCAGAAACCTAGTTCTAGAGGCCAGTGTGGCACCTGGGCGAGCAGTCCCCTTCCAGAGCGGTGGGCTCCTGTGGGCAGCAAGCATTCACTGCGCAGCTCCAAGGGACAACACCCTGTCCAGGGCCCCGGGGAATTCGAAGAGCTGTCTGCCCCCAGCCAGGCCTGCAGGGGCTCCCAGTGGGGCAGAGACTGCTGTGCCAACACGAATCAAGAGGCCGGATGAGAGGAGTCAGAACGGAAGGGCGGCCAGGCTTCAGCACCGGCCCCAAGGATGCAAAACCAAGAGAACGGTCTCGTGGACAGCAACTCGCCATGACCACAGGATGGTAATGATGGGAGTTCTATGTTTATTCTAGGAGAAGCAAGGCCCGCCCTTCATTCTTTTACTCTGTGTACACACGTGCGCGTCCCAAGTGCGTGTATGTGTGTGTTTGGGGGTTCAAGAGCGAGGGATATGAAATCAGTTACACGTCCTAGGGCAGGGCTCTTCAGCTCTGCTAGTGTGGCCTGAAGACTCGTGCTCTGAAGGCTGTGAAGGCTGGGCTCCTCCAGATGAGTGCCGAAACCAAGAGCATTTAGTTACCTGGAGAGCTGTTTGAGTGCTTTTCTGTCCGCTGAAGCTAGTACCTTCAAAGTGAGGCTTGTATTTTGTTTGGATATTTCGGTCTCCTTCATTTTCTGCTACATCGTTTTATCCTATCTTACAAAAGCATTGGCTACAAAGTACCAGGAAAACAAAAAAGCTGTTTCTTCACCCCAGAGGGCAGGATAGGCACTGACCTCCACACTCAGACAATTTCAGCGAGGAACCTGAATCCCCCTACATCACTAAATAACCTTCCAAGGATTCTGCCTTTAAGAGCACCACAGCAATGCTGAAGTCGGTGTTAGCTTGTTATGGGCATGCTACAGATGGGAAACCAAAGTTCAGGGCCATTGGAATCCTGCCCGAGCTCACAGGACTAAAGCAACACCAGGTCAGTATTTAAACTCAGGGTCCGATTACCAAGTCATGTGCCCTCTTAGCAATAGCTCTCTGCAGAAGCAGAGGGCCCAAACAGCCTAGAGGTCAAGGTTGAGAAGCACGACTGGAAATGTGTCTTTGTATGTCCTCACCCTGCCAGGTGTCCTAATTGATTTTTAGGTCACCCTCAATTCAAGTCCATGCAGAACCGAACCGCAAAATGTCCAAAGGGTCCACCTTCAAGGGAAGAAACACAGGGTTCCTGGAAATAGCACAGCCATGCTGAGCCCGCCACCTGCCCTCGCCTTGCCCTGCCTGGGTGCAAAATAAGGACTCTGGGCCCCTGGGGTGGGAAGGATCCCAGAAGTCTTCAGAGAGAGGACAGAGGGATGTAGTTCTCCAACTCTACACCAGGGGGCAGCCTGGCACCTTCCACCGCAGATGGAAAAATTTCTCAGACCCTCCTGGATGCGAGCACCCTCAGTGTCTTATTACCGTACTCCGTATTAGCATGATGGTAAATTTAGCAGCATAAACAACAACAACAAAAAAATGTTTAAAGTCAAGACATGTGACTGAGCTATAAATAATCATGTCTGAAATCTCTAATGTGAAATGGGGAACTTTTCACTTAGACTCTAAAGCAAGATAAACCCGGGGACCCGTGGGCAAGCCCCTGGGGTTGGGTTCGCTTAGCCCCAAGCCATCACTGTTTACGTGCTACTTTGTTTTGTTTAATTTGTTTTAAGTACTCTCTACACCCACTATGGGCTGGAACTCAGGACCCCAAGATCAAGAGTCACATACTCTTTGGACTGAACCGGCCAAGTGTCCCTTAGGTGCTATTTAAAAATAAAGAAAGAAAGAAAGAATGAGAGAAAAGGAAGGAAGGAAGGAAGGTAGGAAGGAAGAAAAGAAAGGCTAAGGCAGAGAAGATCTGTGTGATCTTTCACAAATCATCTCTCCTGTAAACCACATGGCCATTGTCTAGGGGAGCACCTCGGCTCCCACCCATTTTACACATAAGGAAACTGAGGCTCCGAAATGCAGCATAACTGGCCTTAAAATCCCACAGATGAAGAGGCAGACTCCACAGCACCCTGTCCCCCCTCAGGGCTGCCTGTCAGCAAACAGCCCACTATCGCTGCCTTCTGGCAGACAGGCACCGGCTCGGCTCGCAGCAGAGAGCTGAAGCCGCGAACCCACAGCGTCCCCGCCTCTGTGCTCTTCTCGCTGCCCAGAGCGCTCTCCTCCAGCTGCAGGCACAAATGGCACTTTCCTACCCTTCGGGTGCCACCCCTTCCCAACCGCCACCACCCCCCCCCACCCCGTGTCACCATCACACCACCCTGCTTTCTTCCTCTGTAGCACTTATCCTTAGCCCACAAATGATCCTGTTGATTGGTTTCCATGGTTACGCCCCCCATCAGCACCATCACACACACACACACACACACACACACACACACACACCCATCAGAATGCCAGCTCCAAAGAGCACCACAGGCTTGGCCTCAAGCGTGCAGAGCTGTGTCTGGCACACAGTCAGTCCCCGGGACATTTTTCTGGGTGATTCAACGGGGTTTGGTGGGGGTTGGGGGGGCCAGGCCTCTCCCAGGAAGTCCCAACCCCTTTTCCAGAGGGTGCTGCTTGTTCAGAACCCCCCCCCCCCCACCAACCCGGCTCTGCGGCCAAGGTTCTGCGTTCCCTGGGCTGCTGCGGGGCCCAGCCAGACGCCCGACGCCTTCCCGCGGTTGCCAGGACGACCATTGTCATAACATCCCTGGCGCTGGGCTCCCGGGGCCAGCTGACAGGGGAGAGAATGATTTGACTCGCTAACGTCTCAAGTAACTGGCCGATTTGCATCCACAGGCAAATTCGTCGCTGAGGGCTGGAGGCCTGGGATAGGGCACCCTTCCTTCTCTTCCTACCCCAGATCCCTTAGGGCGGCAGCATCCCTCGGTCCAAAGCAGACAGGACCCACTACCAGTGGGGGGTGGTCCCCCAGGAATGCTGGATCCACGCCTACTCTGTCTTCAGGGGAAAATGCCCACTGCACGCTACTTGGGGGTAAAGCCCTCAAGGCTGCTGGTGGCTTTCCTTTTCTTTCCGTTATTATTACTAACAAACATGACAAACAATGGAGGCAACTTCACTGATTTAGTTAGCACTTACTAGATGCCAGGCCCACTGGCAACTTTCTCACGTGGTCATTATTACAATTTTAATATTTATGCTATAACAGAACACTCTCGAATACAGTAGTGTATCTATATACTGTATAATATATATTTGCACATAAATCATAGATAGGGGTTCATAGACATAGAATACATCATATAATTAGAAATATAACAGTATGTATACTATATGCATATAGTATGTACTTCTAATGGTAAAACTGACATTTGTTGGTCCTTCTTAAATGCCAGCCTGTGCCTGTTTCACTACAATGATGCTGCCGTCAGTACGCTATCATACAGTAATAAAGTCATAAGCATAACCTTAGCTAAGTTTTACTGAGCACTTACTATGTGCCAAGCACTGTGCTAAGTTTATTACATACACACACAAAGGGCTGAGAGCCCAATTATCCCCATGATGAAGGTGAGAAACAGGAAGCGCACAGTAACAGTGCAACTTGCCTGAAAGTCACATGGAAAACAGGCAGGACCAGAGATAGTCCCCGCGCCGGCCGGAGCCTGTCCCATTCCTTATTTCCACACCACACCTTCAAGTGGTCCAAGGCAGCTTGCAGCAGAACCCCCTCGGGACAGTGTTAAAAAAACACATTCAGAGTCCCCGCTCCCCGCAGCCTACACATGCGGAGTCCAATGCTCTTGGGGACAAGGGGGCTTCTCGTTTCTTTTAAACAAGGTCCCCAGATAATTCTGACAAAGGCAAAAAGTCCAGAACCACTGGCTTCACTTTTTTTTTTTTTAATCACTCATTACCACTGCAGTGCCAATTAGGTGATCTGATTAAATTAATGAGTCTTGAGGGGCTGAAATTCCAGAGAGGGCAGTTCCAAGTGATGTACGTAGGACCAACGATCCTAAAAAGGAGAAGACGTGGGGAGGAAAATAAGACGCAGGTCCCTTAAGACAAACTTAGATGTGACCACAGGTGTAACCACTCCCAACCTTTTTGGAACGGGGAGGGCCTTCGTGAAGAGTAATAAGTAATAACACGAATTCTGTCCAGGGCTGACTTTAGGGGAGAGCAAACAGTCCGTCTAAATTACCTCCCACTGCCCATCTCCCCGACCCCCTCC
This sequence comes from Mustela nivalis, assembly GCF_964662115.1. Classification (NCBI taxonomy): domain Eukaryota; kingdom Metazoa; phylum Chordata; class Mammalia; order Carnivora; family Mustelidae; genus Mustela; species Mustela nivalis. Next base: position 6,207,155 of record NC_139033.1, on the reverse strand, counting down.
TTAATCATTCACCAGGGATCAAGATGTGCAGAGAAACATAAGCTCGTAGGGTAGGGGCCCACTTTTGTACCTACATTTTGAACCATGAGACCTCCTGGCACGTAGCAAAGCTAGATAGAAAAGAAAGAAAAGGAAGCCAGGGGAGGGGAAGTCAGGGGAGGGATGGGGAAGGCATTGCTCTAGAAGCAACATAGCTGGGGAGGATTCAGGCAGGAGTTCTGGGATGCCATGTCTGTGGTCCCTGGACAGCTGGGGGGACAAAGCTAGATGTCACTAGTAACCAAAAACATATGTGAAGGGTCTGCCCTAAGCAATACATTGCCTTATTATCCACTGCCCGAACTATAGGAGAAGTAGAACTAAGACCCCAGAAATAAAGACCAGACATATCAGGGGGAAAAAAACACAAAACACTTATGCACTAAAAGTAAGTCTCTTTTGGGAAAATTCTTCCTTTTGACTATGGAAACCTGTTCTGCCCAGTCCCACACTGCTCGATAGACCAGCCACTCAGCACATGTGGCAATGAACAGGGAAATAAAAATGAACTAAAATTACACAAATATTTAACATAGCAAATTAACAGGGTGAGAGCATCCTATGGACCCCACTGACCAAAAACCCAGAAAGCATCCCTCATGGCCATTATGTGACCTCAGACAATCACAGAATTCAACTCCCAAAAAATGTCATTATAATTGGAGCTTAGAATTGTGTGAGACAAACTAGTTTCCTTAATGGGTTAGCACCTTTAAATTCTGAGAAAATATAGAAAGAATAATAGATATTTTTAAGGGGCTCCTGGGTGGCGCAGTGGGTTAAAGACTCTGCCTTCAGCTCACGTCATGATCTCAGGGTCCTGGGATCGAGCCCTGCATCGAGTTCTCTGCTCTGCAGGGAGCCTGCTTCCTCCTTGCCCTCTCTCTGCCTGCCTCTCTGCCTACTTGTGATCTCTGTCTGTCAAATAAATAAATAAAATCTCTAAAAAAAAATTTTAAAAACAGACATATTTAAGATAATTAAACCCACAGCATTGCTATTTGAATGAAAGAGTCCGTGCCTTTGGAATATTTATATTCTATTCTCTTAAGGTTTTAAGCAATTTGGCCAGTTAGAGTAAGAATTCACCTTTCTTGTTTGATACATGTCATTGAATAACTGATTTATATGTGCATTTGACATTGAAATTGTATTCAATGTAGATACACTATTAGGAAGTGGCTTAAGGCCCAGCATATTTGCAAGTTTGACTTTTTTAGATTTCTATGTGCTATGTAAATAGTTGGGAAGGCTTGTATATCAACAATTAGAGCACTTTTTAAAAAACTCCTGTATATCACATTTGTAAATAGAGGTTACATTTTTTGGCGATGTTTAATTCACTACAGTTGTCAGTGGAAGCAAAGAAGATACAAAATCCCCTGGATGTGACTGCTGAAATTTCCTAGACTCACACAAACACAATAATACTGTATATGCACTGAATTAAAAACACAAGGAGAGGGGCACCTGGGTGGCTCAGTTGGTTGGACAACCAGCTCTTGCTTTTGGCTCAGGGCATGGATCTCAGGGTCCTGGGTTCAAGCCCCGTGTCGGCTTCTGTGCTCAATGAGGAGTCTGCTGGGGGTTATCTCCCTCTGCTCATCCTCTGCTCACATACACTCTCTCTCCAAAATAAAAATAGGGGCACCTGGGTGGCTCAGTGGGTTAAAGCCTCTGCCTTCAGCTCAGGGCATGATCCCAGGGTCCTGGGATCGAGCCCCACATCAGGATCTCTGCTCCGTGGGGAGCCTGCTTCTCCCTCTCTCTCTGCCTGCCTCTCTGCCTACTTGTGATCTCTGTCTGTCAAATAAATAAATAAAATCTTCAAAATAAAAATAAATAAAATCTTTTAAAATGTTATTTAAAAAACATAAAGGGAAGAAGGGCATGTAACTTTTTCTGTAAAGGACATGGCGTTAATAAATTAAATATTAATTTTAAAACCAAAATGTATTACATGCAAGTGAACATTCAGTGTCAGGTGCACTAACCACATTTCAAGCACTCAGTAGCCACATGTGGCCGGTGGCCCGTGGCTGTTGTGCTGGACCCCACAGATACAGAATACATCTATCATCTCATGGGGGAGGGGGAGTTCCTCTAAACCACACACATAATTTTGGCAGAGCTCTTGGGAATGAACACTCCAAAGCCCTTTCTCCTCAATGCACAATATAACTTTTTCCAAGATTTGCAGGGCTGGGATATCTGGGGGGCCAGTTGGTTAGGCATCTACCTTCCGTTCAAGTCATGATCCCAGGGTCCTGGGATCAAGTCCTGCATCGGGCTCCTTGCTCAGCAGGGAGCCTGCTTCTCCCTCTGCCTCTGCTTGCTGTCCCCCTGCTTATGTTTTCTCTCTCTCTGACAAATAAATTAAAAATTTTAAAAAAAAAGAAAAAGAAAAAGATTTGCAGGACTGCCTCAATGGAAAATGCAACGAAGGCCCCCCAAGGACACGAGACAGGTATATACAAAGACAACCTGAGTGGGAGAGGTTAAGAACAGAGCAGGGAACACTGGCCGTGAAATTTACCCCAGAATGAAGAGAAATGTATAAAATCCTTGAGAAGGAAGGTCAAAAGCTATAAACATATCCACTAACCCCTCTCCATTTTATTTTATAAGGATAGGAGGATTTTTGGCAAATTCTCAGTATTACTGTCACCTTGACCTCCACTCAATACTGAGCAGCTTTGGGTGGGAAATCAGGAAGTGGTTCAAGAGATTTTGATTTTTTTCCCTCCAATTGGTAAATTTCACACACACAGAAAAAGATTCTGACCCCAAAATACAGCTGGAAATTTCCAGGTTAGCCAGAAAATGGTCCAGCCAAGATGAACCATACAACATCACTAAGTCCTCTGAATGCACAGACGCTGAAAAGACTAGAATCAAAGGTGGGGGCCCGGCATTCAGCTCCCTGCTCGGCAATTAAGTTGCTGTGGGACTTCTCACAGGCTCGTTTTTCTATCCATTAAATGAGAGGTTAAAAAATGGTTGCTCTCCAGAGTGACTCCAAGTTCAAAAATTCCAGGATTATTCCTGTAGGTGATGCCAATGGGGGAGGGGCAAAAGTATCCTTTGAAGGTTTACACTAGTCTCAGCTTTGCTGGGCAAGGAAAAGCATGTTTGCGGGTCTCTGTGCTGCACCTGGGACCTTAGCAACTGTGTTCAAAAGAGAACACTCGCCAGGCAGGTAGGGCTCAGGGTTGGGGGGTGAGCCTCCTGGTTTTGCATTGTAAACAAAGTAAGCTCCAAGCCGGGAGACTCTCACACCCATGCCTACCATGGATGAGCAGAGGGAAATCACAGAGCAAGAAGAGTGCCAAGCTGGGAGTTGTTCAGAAGACCGGATTGCCATCTGGCTCTCTCCTGACCAAGATGCTAGAACCTTGCTCAGGCAATCACTTAAGCCAGTGCTGTCCAGTAGGACGTCCTGTGACGGTGGCAATATTCTACAACTGTCCTGTCCAAGATGGTAGCTAGTGGTCACATGTGTCTATTGAATCCTTGGAATGTGTCTACTGCATATAACTGAGGAGCTAAATCCAAAGTTGTATTTAATATTCATTAATTTGGCTTCAAATAGCCATATGCCACTGACCAGTGGCTACCATCTTAGAAGCAAGATGTAACGTTTTCTCCATAGTGTTTCTTCTCCCTATTTTCTTCCCCCTCAGCCAAAAGCTGTATCTAGTCTTTTCTACTCTCTAGGTATGTTTAGGGGTTGAATAAAGGGATGACTAGAGAGAGGGAAGGATTTGCTAAGAGAAGGTCCCTTCAGAGATGTGAGGTGGTTCTGTCAAGCCAAGTTTGGGGCATTCTCCCACTCAGATCCGTTATGGACAAAGGCCCAAGGTCCTGACAATGTCACCCAAGACCTTCCTTTCCCATGGCCTCAAGGCTTTCCATTTTCCCCCCAAAGATGTATTCTATAGATTCCCAACACATGCTGAGTACCATCCGAATGCCTTACCTGGCCTGCAGCGCCCTGCCCACTTCTCCCCAATCACGAACCCCACAACCCCTTACTCCAAGTCCACAAGAAGACCAAATGAAACTGTGGGAGTGACATGGCAATTAGTTCCTTATAAGGTGATTCTGATGCACGTTCTGGTTTGAGAGCACCTGCTCTAGACCCTTGTGTACTTCTGATCTTACCTCCCTGCCTTTTTACCTCCCATTCATCCTTCAAGTTCAAGCTCAAATGCTCACTCCCTCTGGAAGCTCTCTCTTCCACACCCAGAATTATAACTCACCACCCTCACCACCCAAACCACAGTGTTCATGCTAGCCACCTGTAATATATTCCCTTATATTAGGGTTATTTATATTCATGTCCTGATTCCCCCACCAGATTTTACCTACCGAAGGGCAGGTGGCCTTGTCTTTGTCATCTTTGAATTCCCCCAACTATGAACACAGTGGTTTCCTGCTGGGAAATCATTAATCCATACAATGGATTCATGAATGAATGAAGGATGTGCCCACAGGAACAAATGAAAGGCCTTCTCCATGCACAAAACCCACAGCTGCCTCATTGGTCCTGGGTTTGGATTCCCAGCCTGGACTCCTGATTACTTTGTTTTGTTTGTTTTGGCTTGTTTGGGGGTGTGGAGGGGGTTTGGTGAAAAAAGAGATACAAACACAACAGATTGGCAACTCCTGCCATCTGCTACTAACCTAACAATGAGGTTGTTGAGAGCAGAGAGAAGTGAAAAGCTACTTTCTGCAGAGAAAGAGGGAGACACTTCTTGGGTCCTTTTATGGGACTTCTTGGGTCCAATTGGGACCCTTTTTATATGGTAACATGCTACCACTGTGCCCCACCCCCCCAGCCCTTGCTGTTCCTCTCCTCCCAAGTGTCTCCACAGTTGAGAAATTGTGACAGCAGTCTCCATGTTTCAGGCTCTTTATGTATCTTCTCTCGAACCTATGGGTTGGCCTCACTGTCAACATGAGGAAAAGAAGAAGTCAATGGACTTGCTTGGCACAAGCTTAGCTGGGCAGTGGCACAGCTGGCCCCAAGGCCATCTGGCTCCAAAGCTGCAGTCCTTCCACAAGCCATCACAGCCAGCTGAGTTGGTAAGAGATGGAACCAGAGGCCAAGGTTGTAGATTCAAGTCCAACAAGGTCAGTTAGGGACTATGCATCTTAGAATAATTCATATCTTTTAAGGCCATAAGAGCAGAGAGAATAGGAGACTCAATAGCTTATGGGGTCCCACCCTCTGTGCTACAATCCTATTCAGGGACCTTGTAAGGGGAGGTTGTGGGGTCCTGTACACATTTATAGAGGGCACACATTTCCCTGTAGAGGTACCTACAGACCTCAGCAAGAAAACACTGGGCAGCTCTAAAAAGCCAGACCACCTAAAGTGGAAAACACCTTGCAGCTCCCAACAAGGACCCCCTCTCAAGGAGCTCAGGATGTAGAGAAGGGAAGAGGTCCATGCACAGCTACTTCATCTGACTGAAGGGGCAGTGGGAGCTACAGTAGAGGCACAAGCAAGGTGTTCCAAGGATGGAGATATGATGTCTGGGAAGAACAGACAATCTGAGATAATTCCCTGGAGGAGGTGGCAGCCAAAACAGGCCTTGACAGATACTTATAATTTCCTGTGTTCCAAATCACCATTCAATTGTCCGCTACACATCCACAAACATACCTACCCTGGCTTCCACATGAGCCGACAAGAATCACGCATGGATGGGAGGTTGAATTAGATGAGTCTTAGGGTTCCTTTTAACCCTGGGATCCCATGATTTCAGAGATATGGGACCTAACTATTCTTCTCTCCACCACTGCATCCATGCAAACATCCATCCACCATCTGCCCATCTCCCCATCCATCCACCCACCCATCCATCCATTCTACCATCCACTCACCATCTGTCCATCCATCTACCCATTCATCCATGCAGCCAACTATCCACCATCTGCCCATCCAACCATCCATCTACCCATCCATGCATCTACCCACCCATCCATCCATGCAACCATCCATCCACCATCTGTCCATTCACCCATCCATCTATCCCTCCATCCATTCATGCAACCATCTACCATCTATCCATCCACCCATCTAACCATCCATGCAACCATCCATCCACGATCTATCCATCCATGCAACCATCCATCGACCAACTGCCCATCCATCCATTCATCCATCCACGCAACCATCCACCCACGATCTGTCCATCCACCCATCCATGCATCCATGCAGCTATCTATCCACCATATAACCATTTCACTCATGATACTTGCTGGGCACCATTTAACAAAAACACAGGGAAGACAGGATTGACTCCCATTTTTAACATAAATGACATCACAGTGGGCTCTTCATGCTAGGTGTAGCTGTTACATCCAACTGATATAGATTTCTATTACTACTCTTCATAATAAGGTTTGTTTGTAACCAAACACATAGAATAAAATAATGTTTTCCAGTGCTTCTCATAGTGCCTGGCACATAGACCACAATGAATAAATAGTTGATTTCCTGTAAATGCCAACCACTGTGCTAAGGCCTGGGATAAAATGGACAACAAGGTAGACTTGATCCCTGCTCATATGGGAATTCTATTTTTGTGGGTAAAAGAGATAACAAGTAGACAATAAATAAGATAACCACAGATTGTGATAAATGCTATGGTTTCAACAAAGAGCTTGGAGCCCATAGCAGAGAAGGATGGTTTGTTAGCTGGTCCAGCCAAAGAAGTCTCCCTACAGAGGCGGCCAGGTGGCCGTGCACAGCATGTACAAAGGTCCTGAGCTGGGAAAGCACTTGGCATGTTTCAGGAACTGAAAGTTGGAATATCATGGGTGAGGGGAAGAAGAGATGATGTCAAAGATAAAAGCAAGGACCAGTTCATGTAGGTCCTATTACAGTCATGGCAAGGAGGTGAATTTCACTCCTATGTGGTAGGGAATTGCAGAAGATTTAGAAGTGTGAAGTGACATTCTTTGACAAAATAGGTAAAAAATATCATTTGTCCCGCAAAGTAATTTTGTGAGAGATGCTCCCAGCCAATATCATCATCATGCCCATTTCACAAAGGGACAAAGCAAGGCACCAGTTAATTGACCTGCCATTCTAGCCATCTGGGCCCCTTCCTGCCTCTGTAGGGTGAAGCCCCTCCCACAGATGACCCCTTTGCCCAATCCTCAGTCCCACAGCAAAATAACACAACAAAAGAGAGAAGCAAAGAAGGCATGAGACCAAGGATGAGGAGAAATCCTGTCTCCAGAGAGGCCTCTGCACGACGTTCTTTCCCGAGCATGGACTTGAGCTGGAATGGACATTAGGAGCTGCGCACCAGAGAGTCAGAACCCTCAGCTATGTCAGCTACTGCTAGAACGAATTTCAGAAACATCTGAAATCCCATTTCTTGGCGTGGTGGACAGGGAGAGCCATCCCAGCAGCCTGATGGCCAGCCAGACCCACATCTTCTGTTTCCACCGAAAGGTGATAATCAGGAGAGATGTCATCCAAAATGCCGTCTCCGGCTGAGGAAGCACACCATCTTCTATTTCTGTGGGCTGTGCACTTTATTCTTCTTTATTTTTTAAAAAAAATGTTATCTACTTATTTTTTAAAGATTTTTTAAAATTATTATTTATTTAATAATTTAACAATTTAACAATTATTTAATTTTTTAAAATTTTTCTTAAAATTATTTAAAATTAAAATTTTTAATTTATTTATTTGACAGAGAGAGAGAGAGCACAAGCAGGGGGATCAGCAGACAGAGGGAGAGGGAGAAGCAGGGTCCCAGCTGAGCAAGGAGCGCGATGCGGGACTCGATCCCAGGACCCCGGGATCATGACCCGAGCCCATGGCAGCCTCCCAACCAACTGAACCACCCAGGCGCCCCAGTTGTGCACTTTATTGTATCTTTATGAAAAATAATCCAGCGAGAATGATTAAAAACTCAATGTATATATATGTCCTTTGGCCCGAGGCTGTTGAAGATTGAGCAGAGAGGAGAAATGACAGAAGGCTACACTGAACTGATCTCTGGGCAGCCCAGCTTGGAGAATGGGGCCCTAGAACTCACCTCCCTTCTCTGTCACCCTCTTCTCTACCACCTGCTCTAGTCCTTCTCTTTGCCTAAAAACCTCCCCAGCAATGAAGCGGGGCAGAGGCCACCATAGCTCCTGCCACAGAGAAAACACGCATGTCACTGAGGCCTTTCTGTCTTCCTTTGCAAGGCGCAGCAGGTAACAGCAAAGCAGGTCCCTGCTGGGAGAAGGGAAGACAGGTCCTCGGCTGAGTGTCCTAGGACACATGACTGATGTGGGTCTTGGATTCCACCACGATGGGCACGATCGCCACAGCCCTGCTGGACACAGAGACGCCCAGGCTCAGCGAGGCAAAATGATTCCTTTGGGCTGACCCAGCTAAGAGGTGGCAGAGCTGGATTGAGATTCTGGGTCTTTCTGAAGAAGGTTGTAGTTGTCACCGCTGTCCCTATGTCATGAGTGTTCACCACATGTGGGCATCATGCTAAGCACTTTACGTGTGTGTCTCCTATGAAAGCACGCACAACAACGCTGTGAAGTAGGTATTATGATTCATCTCACTGAGGAAGTAGACAGAGACGAGGGGCAATTTGCCCAAGATCACACAGCCAGGAAAGGTGGAGCAAGGAATTGAAAACAGAAGGTCTAGCTCAGAGCCCAGATACCTAACCACAAGGCCACCCTGCCAGGGTTCCCTCTGGGGGAAAAATTGTGTCTGTGCGTGTATGTGTGTGTGCACATTACATATATGATATACCTATAATCACACATTCACATATGCATATAATATATAATATACACATATTACAGTCAGGATGCCTGGGTGGCTCATTCAGTTAAGCATCTGCCTTTGGCTTAGGTCATTATTCCAGGGTCCTGGGATCGAGCCCCACATCGGGCTCTCTGCTCAGCATGTAGCCTGCTTCCCTTCCTCTCTCTCTGCCTGCCTCTCTGCCTACTTGTGATCTCTCTGTCACACAAATAAATAAATAAAATCTTTTTAAAATTTTTAATTAAAAAATCATATATATACACACATTAAAGTATACATATAAAATGCATATATATAATATACATGCATTGTATGTAATTTACACACACATACAGATATGTGTAAGTAATTATTAAATGTATCCTTTGTCTTTGTTATATATATATTTTATGTTGTAAACCTCTATTATCTGGGTTATTAAAAAAAAAAGAGGGGCACATGGGTGGTTCAGTCATTAAATGTCTACCTTCAGCTCAGGTCATGATCCCAGCATCCTGGGATCGAGACCCGCATTGGACTCCCTGCTCTGCTTCTCCCTGACTGCTTCTCCTCTTTCCCACTCCCCCTGCTTGTGTTCCTTCTCTCGCTGTCTCTCTCTGTCAAATAAATAAATAAAATCTTAAAAAAAAAAAGCCATCCCTAGGAAAGAGAAAGAATATCCTGTCTTTTAAGAATAGGCAAGGATTGGGGAGGGGTGCCCAAGATGTGTCCATGATGATGCCCAGTTTGGTCAAAGGCCAATACACACCGGGCACAGAGTATAAGGGCCAGTGACCAATTCCTAAGAACCCAAACTGTCAGTAGGATACCCTAAAGAAAAGCAGAGTGTTTGGGGCAAAACCTCCCATGGCTTGCAGCCTCTTTTCCAACGCCAAATAACTTTTGGCCTAAATCCCTATTGAGGATAACTGTAAAACCACCAGCAATTTTATTTTTATTTTTATTTTCATTTTTTTGTTGTTTTCATTCAGCTATCTGACCTTTGGCTTTTCCCCGGGGCACTTCCAAACTTCCCACTGGAGGTCAGACTCAGCCCAGGATGAGGCGTCTGGGAAAACTCAAAGGGGATCAATGCTACGAATAAAAGCTTCTGCCATCTCAAAAGTATGTTCTCCAAAAGGGCAAATATTGTAGGAGGTTCCTAGAATAGTCAAAATCCCAGAAGACAGTGATGGGTGGAGAGTCTTAAGGAGTGTTTGTGTCGCCCCTAAATCCATACATTGACGCCCTAATCCTCAGTGAGATGGATCGGGGGCAGGAGGGCTGTGGGAGGTACTTAGATTTAGATGGGGTTGTGAGAGTCAGGCCTCCAAGATGGGATAAGCAACCTTATGAGAAGAGGTAGAGAGGTTCCTGGGTAGCTCAGTCTGTTAAGCATCCAACTCTTGATTTTGGCTCAGGTCATGATCTTAGGATCGTGAGATCGAGGCTTACATCAGGCTCCACAGTCAACGCGGAGTCTGCTTGGGATTCTCTCTCTCTCTGTCCCTCCCCCTGCTCTCTCACTCTCTCTCTCAAGTAAATAAATCTTTAAAAAATAAAAAATAAATTTAAGTAAAAGAAGAGGAGGAGCTATCCTCAGAGAGACCAGAGACAACAAATACTGGTGAGGACGAGTAGAAAAGGGAACCCTCGCGCACTGTTGGTGGAAATGGAAATCGGCGCCATCCTTGTGGAAAACAGTATGGAGGTTCCTCAAAAGATTAAAAATAGAACTACCTTAGGAGCCAGGAAACCCCTTCTGGCTATGCCCCCTTAGGAAACGAAATCACTACATCAAAGAGATACCTCCCGCCATGTTCACTGCAACAGTATCCACAACAGCCAACATACGGATCAATCCAAGGGTCCATCGACAGATGAATGGACAAAGAAAATGGGGTGTATACACAACGGAATGCCATTCAGCCATAAAAAAGAAGGATATCCTGCCAATTGCAACAGCAAATGGATGGCCTTCGAATTAAGTGCAATAGGTCAAATACTGTATGATTTCACTTCTATGTGGGATCTTTGAAGGAAAAAAAAAGACTCATAGAGAAAGATCAAATTTGTGATTACCAGAGGTCACGGGTTGGGGGGAGTTGCCAAGTAAACCCTACACATTCTTATCATAAAGCCAAAAAAGAAAAAAATGTTTTCTTTTGCATCTGTATGAGATGAGGGATGTTAATTTATTGTGTTCGAGTCATTACGCTGTACCCATTAAACTGATGCAGTCTGCATGTTGATTCTGTCTCAATGAAGCTAAAGAAGGAAAAAAAAAAAAAAGAGTAAGAAATCCGCACACACTCTGTCCGCCATGTGAAGGCATAGAAGGCCTCGTCTACAAGCCCAGGAAGGGGGCTGTGCCTGGAACCTTAGTCTCGGATCTCGGACTTCCAGTCTCCAGAACCATGACAGCCTGTGGCATTCTGTTAAGGCAGCCTGAGCTGACAGGGAGCTATGGAGAATGGGCACAGAGTTTCAGATCCGGATGTGGAGAAAGTTTCAGAGAGGATGATTGTCACGGTCAGCCAAGAGTGTGAATCCACTTACCGCCACAGAACTGCGCCCGTGAAATGGTTAAAATGATCAATGTTATGTTATTATATAAAACATGATATTTGGGGCACCTGGGTGGCTCAGTGGGTTAAGCCACTGCCTCTGGCTCAGGTCATGATCTCAGGGTCCTGGGATCGAGCCCCGCATCAGGCTCTCTGCTCTGCAGGGAGCCTGCCTCTCTGCCTACTTGTGATCTCTCTGTCAAATAAATAAATAAAATCTTAAAAAAAAAACATATTTTATATTGCTGTGCACATTTTACAGATGTGAACACGGAAGCCCAGTTAGGGCCCTGCATGACTTGCCCAGCATCTCTGCTGCAATCTGGCAGCAGCAGAAGTACTGGAACCCGGGTCACCCAACTCCAAGGCACCACATGGGGACAATGTCCCCCATTCCCAGCCTCAGATGCCTGTTCAATCTTAGGTCTCACAGGGAAGGATAATCCAAGCATGAGAGACAGTTTGCCAGCAGAAGACAGACCTCATGTGGTTATTATTAGCAGGAGGAGGCAGCCAGCTGTGGTTTTCACGGGAGAGAAACCCAAGGTGAAGTGGAGGGAGCTCGTGCCCGCACTTCTGGGCAGCAAACTCCACAGTCACGGTGGCCTAAAACTTTCCACCAAAATCCCCATGCGAGGCTACTTAGCTCTTGGGGGAGAATTAACGCGAGTCCCTGGGGCCGAGATTTTCCATGTTTAGCTTTAACCCAGAGGAAAATTTTGTTAGAAAGTTTTAAGGGTGTGACTATATTTAAATGAGACATCAGGCCACAGTGTCAGCCTGCTCGCAAAAGTAAAAAAGCTCTCATCTTGCCTCTTTTTTCTTTTTTTCCTATCACAATGCAAAAAGCCAAACTGCAAAAGAAAGTAAAGATAATTAGTACTTTGAGCCTGCCGTAGGCCAGGAGCTCGATTTACCCTAAACCAGTGGTTCTCAACTAGGGGGTGATTTTCAGTTCCCAGGAGACATCGGGCAATGTCAGGAGACATTCTTGGTTATCACAACTTGGTGGGTTGGGGAGAGGTCGCTGCTGGCATCTGGTGAGTAGAGCCTAAGCATGCCTGCCGCTCAACCCCCTAGAGGGCACAGGACAGCACCTCCTCCCCTGCAACAAAGAAGCCACCAGCCCCTAATATCGATAGTGGTGAGGTTGAGAAACCCACTCCTAGGCCAGTGGTTCTTCAACTTGAGCGTGCATCAGAATTCCCCGGAGTGCGAGTTAAGACAGATCGCTGAGGTGGTGGGGGGCATGGGCAGCAGGGATGAAGGGGAGAATGGGAGGTACAGGCTTCCAGTTCTGGAATAAATAAGTCATGGGGATAGAAAGGCACAGCACAGGGTTCAAAGTCAGTGGTATTTTAGTAGCCTTGTCTGGTGAGGGATGTTATTAACACTCGAGGTGAGCAAAGGTACACCTGAAACTTATACACCATTGTGTGTCAGCCATACTTAAATTAAAAAAAAAAAATCTTTTCCCTCCAAAAAAAAAAAAAAAAAGTGGATTGCTGGACCCCTGTATCCCCCCCCCTCTCCCAAAGTTGTGATTCAGCAGGTCTGGGGAGATGCCCAAATTTGCATTTCTGACAAGTGTCCAGGTGATGCTGATGCTGCTGGTCCAGGGACGATAACGTGAGAAACACTGTCTTGGGTTATCCTCACAACAGCCTGGGGGGCAGCGGCACTGTTCTTCCTATATCAGAGATGCGAGATCTAAGACTTCGAAGGGGTAGACAAGTGTTGTCCAAAGTGACTCCAGCTATTACCAACAGAACCAGTATTCAAACCCAGATTGGCACAACATTCAGCCACTTTGGGTGCCCATAGGCTTCAGCGTTCAGCCAAGTGTCCTAGGAGCCCAGGATGGTGCCTTTGCTATGTGTTGTCTCCAGCCAAGATCAACCGCTTCAATGGAACTTGTAAGTTTCGGATTCGTGGGCTCAGCCTCAGAATTCCACCATAGTATTCTGGAAACGTGACTTATAAATGAAGTCTTTTTGAACAAGATCACTATTTAAAAGAACCTCTCTGTATGGGGTGCCTGAGTGGTTCAGTGGGTTAAAGCCTCTGCTTTCAGCTCAGATCATGATCTCAGGGTCCTGGAATCAAGCCCCGCATCGGGCTCTCTACTCAGCAGGGAGCTTGCTTCCCCCTCTCTCTCTGCCTGCCTCTCTGCCTAATAGTGATCTCTCTGTGTCAAATAAACAAATAAACTCTTAAAAAAAAAATCCTCTCTGTGTTAAAGCCCCTTTGCAGGTTCTAAAAACTTATTATAAAAGAAATATTTTATCCATGGTGTCATGCCCGATTAGCTTTACGTGGAGACCCCTCCCTCATGCTTCATTCAGATCCATTTTATTGCATTTGAAGTTGTTTATATATCCATAAATTAGAGTGGGTTTTTTTTTTTTTTTCCCTCTTCCCACTTGGATCCACCCTGGGACATTTTTCTGCCAAACCTTGCATCACACTTGAATGGTGTAATGGAAATAATGCTGGACCGGGAGCCAGGAGACTTGAGTTCCAACAGATGGGAGAAGGAGGTCTCAGAGTGGAATATTGCAACATCCCATCTTCTACCTCGAAGGGCTACTGGATTCCCTTGTTGACGAGGAATTACCTCTGGGTCACCTTGCTACGTGGTTAAGCACTGTCATCTCTCACTTGAGAAAAGTTAAATTATTCAAAGGTCACAGGAGAAGTGTGCAAAGCGGGGGACATGAGATTCCTACATTCTTAGCCCTACAGTCTCGATCGCTAGAGCTCACTTTTTACATTAGGAATGTCTTGTTACATCTGAAATGATTTTTAAAACACTGGTGTGAGGGTAGGGGAGAGAAAATGAAAAGTTGTTAACCAACAGGTATAAGATCTCAGTTAAGCAGGGTGAATAACTCCTTGAATTTGCTGTAATCATTGTGCCTACAGACATCTATCTAACAGCACCGTGTTGTACCCTCAAAATCTGTTAAGAGGGTGGTTCTCATGTCAAATGTCCTTACAACAATGAAATTTAATAATAATTTGAAAAGGAAGATGAGTGTCGAAGTGGGAAAAAACAGCAGCTTATATGTCTTTTTAAACATATCTTTTCTAACTTATGTTCTTTGTTTCCTATTTAAAACTCAAGAATAGGGGCACCTGGGTGGCTCAGTGGGTTATAAAACCTCTGCCTTCAGCTCAGGTCATGATTCCAGAGTCCTGGGATCGAGCCCTGCATTGGGGTCCCTGCTCAGCAGGGAGCCTGCTTCCTCCTCTCTCTCTGCCTATTTGTGATCTCTGTCTGCCAAATAAATAAATAAAATCTTTAAAAAAAAATCCATTCTTTGATAGTACCACATCCTCGCTCAAATCTCACTGTCAAAATTTATTAAAAAATTAAAAATAAAAAAATAAAGCTCAAGAATAAATTAAAAGCAACTTCCTACCCCCAAAAACAAAACAATTGGCTTTTTTTTTTTTTTTTAAATTTCTTGTGCCTCCCAGACTGAGGGCTCTCCTCACAACACAATATTCCCACTTCTTCTATTTCTTCCCTTTAGGATCCTTCCTACTTTACAGTCAAATGCTCTTCCACTGAGCTATACCCCGGATCCTTCCCACTTTGTTTCCGGCCTTTCAAGATTCTCTCTTCTTCATCAGCCAACTTCAGACTCTTCCAAGCATTTTCTCCTATACTGGCTTCTGTTTAAAGAGACACCTTCCTCTACACACGGAGTCAGCAAACTAATGCCCAAAGGCCAAATCCGGCCCTCAGCCTGTTTTTATAAATAAAGTTTTATTAGAACACAGATACACCTATTAGTTTAGATACTGTTTGTGGCTGCTTTCATACTCTAACTGCAGAGCTGAATTGCTGCAATAGAGACTACATGACCTGGGAAGCTTAAAGTATTTACTATCTGGTTCTTTACAGAAAGTTTGGAGCCCCCTGTTCTACATACCAAAAAAAAAAAAAAAAAAAAAAAAAAAAAAAAAAAATTCAATTTCATGAGAAGTTGCTTGTAAAGTGAATTTTATCAAATAGTACTACATCTCTACTTTACATGCAGGATGGTGGCTGTGTGGTCCCTGACCCATAATCACCAAAAGACAGGCCACACAAAAAAATGATGAGCCAAGTTAATGAATTGCTAATGAAATTTAAGGAAAACCTGGAATGAGATTCTATGTAAACTAAAAAACCCTTTCCAAAAAAAGGTGATCAAGGGTCCAGTGAATTAGAGACTCAAGCTCAGTGTTCTCCTCTGTAGATGGGGACTGACACCTTCCATTCTTCATACTTTGCATGGTAGAGGCTTATGAACTTGAACATGTCACATATCCTCACAGACAGCAACACAGCGCTGTGCAAAAAAGCATAATCTCTGGGCACAAAAATCTGGGTCCAAATCTAGATGGCCCACACGCTAACTCTAGACGGACCACACAAAACTCTGATTTGGGTTACCGCACATTATCTCTTTGAATTTTATATCTTCGTCTATAAACTGATGATTCTATCATCTCCTTCAAATGGATTGTTGCAAGAATTAGGTGTGATGCAGTGAGATCACACACAGTAACTAAAAGTACCCAAACAGAGTGGGTGCTTCATGAAGTATCTGGAGGCAGACAAAGGCAGAGCTAGGAGAAGGGTGAGAACAATGAGGCATTCACCCCCGGGTATGAAATTGAAGGGAGCACCCGAAAAAATCAACCAGTAATCAAGTTGAATTCTATTTTAATGTAATTAATTTTAAACCAAAAATTAATATTGCCCCCCAAATCCATGAAGAACAAACTTCCACAATTTTAAATAAAGACAGGATCAAACTGTGCCAGTCTAGGGTAAGCAGAGGGAGGTAAATTATGCAGATGCTGGGATGTAGACTTTCTCTACATCAAATATTGATATTTTATTTATCGCGAACTTTTGCATTAATTTTGATTTTTTTTAAGATTTTTATTTATTTATTTGACAGAGAGAGGGGGGGACACAAGCAGGGGGTGTGGGAGAGGGAGAGGCAGGTGCCCCGCTGGATAGGCAGCCTGATGCAGGGCTCAATCCCAGGACCCTGGGATCGTGACCTGAGCTGAAGGCAGACGCTTAACACTGAGCCACCCAGGTGCCCCAATTTTGATTTTTAAATATTACATCGACATATGATATATGATAATGAATGATATATCCTGATCACTAACTTTCTCTCTCTCTCTCTCTCTCTCTCTCTCTTTTTTTTTTTTTCTCTTTTGCTCCTTAAACTTTGCACTTGAGGAAACTGCTGAGACTCGTTCCTGGGTGGAGACTATATAACTATCTTATTTGTACTAGAACCTTTTTCTGGCCCAGTAGTTCTCAAATCTAGCTGAGTACATGAGAATCAACCAGGGGAATTAAAAATACAACCATAACAAAAGCAATGCCTACACTCTACCCCAATCCAATTAATCAGAAGTAAAGAGGCGGTGGTGTGGGCATTTGGTATTTTTAAAAAGTTCTCCAGACCACTTCACACCCACTAAGGTGTCTATAATCAAAAAGAGAGACAGTAACAAGTGCTGGCGAGGATGCAGAGAATTGGAACCTTGTACCCCCCGCTGGTGCGAATGTAACAAGGCACAGCCACTGTGGAACACAGCTTGGCAATTCCTCCAAAGCTAAACATAGACCTAAACATGACCCAGCAATTCCACTCGGAGCGATATGCCAAGGAAAATGAAAACATATGTTTGTACAAAAACTAGTACACGAATGAACACAGCAGCACTGTTCACAGTCGCCAAAACGTGGAAACAGCCAAAACGTCCATCAGCTGAGAAATGCATGGCAATGGGCACAGCCATACAATGGAAGACTAGTTGGTCATAAAATAGGACCGAAGCACTGGCGCCTGCTACCATGAGGATGAACCTTGAAAACGTTATGCCAAGGGAGAGAAGCCAGATGCAAAAATCCACATACTATAGGATTCCATTTCAACAAACCACCCAGAATAGGCAAATACAGAAGGACAGAAAGTAGATGAGTGGCCGCCAGGGGCTGGCGGGAGGGATGGAGGGGAGTGACTGCCAATGGGTGTGGTGTTTCCTCTGGGGTGATGGAAAGTTCTGGAATTAGATTGTGGTGATGGTTACACAAGCCTGTGAATATATTAAAAACCACTGAACAATACGCTTTAGAAAGGGGGATTTTATAGGATGTAAATTATATCTCAATTTTTAAAAAGTTTCATGGGGCACCTGGGTGGCTCAGTGGGTTAAGCCTCTCTGTCTTCAGCTCAGGTCATGATCTCGGGGTCCTGGGACAGAGCCCCACATCAGGCTCTCTGCTCAGCAGGGAGCCTGCTTCCCCCTCTCTCTCTGCCTGCTTCTCTACTTACTTGTGATCTCTGTCAAATAAATAAATAAAATCTAAAAAAAAAAAAAAAAAGTTCCCATGCAATTCAAACACACAGCCAAGGGACTCAGTCTCCAACTTTACAAAATGGGTATGCTGGTAGTTGGCTCCCTTTCGGGCAAGGTCAAGGCTCTGCTAGGATTCAGACACAGAGAGCTTGACAGGGCAGGTACAGTGCCAGGCAGCACTTCCCCCACTAACAAGGAGGTGCTAGGGGGGAGTGGTTTCCTGCCCTCTGCCCTGTTCCTCTTTGCCCAGGTCAACAGAGATTGATGTTCAGCTCGGAGGTTTGTGGGGGGGAAGGCAGCACCCACACTTTCATTATCAGGCATTAATGCCTCATTAGTATCCATCTCCCAAGCAGTGGCAAATGCCAATTTCAAGCTATATTATGCACAGCAGGAATGATCTGGAGGAAAAAAAAAAAAACCCCAAGGCATGGGTGCCAAGGAAAGGCACGTGAACTAAGAATAGCTTTGGTGCTCAGCGTGCTGTGCAGAAGAAAGGTGAAGGGGTTGCTTTCCCTGACCCAGCAAGTCTGAGATCTCGGCTTCTTTTAAGAGAAAAAGAAAGCACTCCAGTCTGCCCAGCAGCTTCCATTATCAGGCGGCATGAAAGGTTGACTAGGAAACCACACCAGCTTTGCAGGGTCCAAAAATACAATCAAAGCCTTGCCAGCACCTCCTGTGAGTCTCAGGCAAGGGGCCGTGTTCTGGCTTCCTCCTGTCTTCGTGCGCGTCCCCATTACCTGGCTGAACAGACATGCCTTTGAGGTAGCAACGGCCTTCAGAGGAGAGGAAAACTTCTCCCCCCGTGGAAATCCCCTTTGGTACAAAAATAAGCACCGGGTTGGTAATTTTCCTATTTTTTTTTTTTTTTAATGTGAACAAGGCGACTTGGGTGCTAGCTTTGTGCAGAGCGAAGACACCCAGTGACGGCAGATCATTAATGCGGCAGAAGCCAGCAAGCAGATGCCCCACGGATAGAATGGGCTCAAGTTCCCAAATTGTTGGGAATACAGTTTTATTTTGCAGTCGCCTATGAAAACACCCCCGCAGAAGTTTCAGTTGGCTTGAGAATATGTCCACCCACACAAAAGGGTTGGCAGTGTGTTGTGCACACCGTGTGTATGTGTGTGTGTGTGTCTGCGCTCACGCATGCAAACACTCCTATATTACGCTCTGCTCAGCAACCCGACACCTCTCCTGGGTTGCTTCCTGCGGACTCCAGCTTTCTCCACATCACCCGCCCGGCAACCAGGTCCCCCAGCTCGGCTTGAGGGTTAGGAGACTCAGATGCACTTCAAAGGGTGATGGATTGTGAAACAGACACCGATGGTCGACCCTCCGCCTCCCCACCACTGTCTCAGCGCAGAGCCAAAAGCAATCACACTTCAAAAAGTCCTCCAACCTCAGAAGGGGTTAGTGAAGCTTTTCTTTTTCCACTTTCTCGAAGAAAACAGGAGGAGGTTTTTTAAAGGGTTGTCTTGTCTCCTAGATTCTTTTTGTTTGGGAAAGCTAAGTTCTATCTAAAGTAAATCCCCACTCGGATGCGGGAGGAAGGCTCTTCCTTTTGTGTAAACTCTTGTTAAAAGTCCCTCCGTTTCAGGTTCCTCGAAAAGCTAAAAATAGAACTACCCTACAACGCAGCAATCATACTCCTGGGTCTTGACCCAAAGAATACAAAAACACTACTAATTCAAAGGGATACGTGCATCCCTATGGTTTATAAGCAGTATTATCTACAATAGCCAAATCAAGGAAGCAGCCCAGTGTCTATCAACTGACGAATGGGTAACGACAGCACCGTGTAAATGTGCAATGGACTATTACGCAGCCATAAAAAATAAAATCTTGCCATTTGCAATGACATGGGTGGAGAGTATAAAGCTAAGGGAAATAAGACAGTCAGGGAAAGGCAAATACCATACGATTTTACTCCTCTGTGGAATTTAAGAAACAAAACAAAAGAGCAAAGAGGAAAAAGAGAGAGGCAAACTAAGAAACAGACTCTGAGCTGTAGCTAAACTAATGGTTAGCGGGGGAGGTAGGGGGTGGGGTGGGGGAAACAGGTCATGGGGATTAGGGCAGGCACTTGGGATGAGCACCAGGTATAGTATGCAAGTGCCGAATCGTGCATATTGTACGGCTGAAAATACTGTTACACTGTATGCTAATCGGATATTAGAAACTTTCAAAAAATGTCTTCCATCACATAGGACCTTGATCCTATGAATCCCAACATCTTGTAAGCATATTATCTCAACAGTTTTATAAATGTGATTGGTGTATCATGGACACTGAGCATGTCATAAAAACAGACAATTCTCTAATTATCCCAAGGCCACATATCCACGAACTCCCCAACCCTTTCAGACACAATCACAAAGTACATTGTAAATGAAGTCCTGTGAGAAGTTGAAGCCCAGGCACTAACATCAGGGTGTTTTCTCCAAGGACACTGTGGTTGGAAGAGTTCTAAGATGACCTCATGAGCTGTTATGACATTGTACAAGCCTTGCCCTTCATGGGTTAACACCCTGACAGAACATGGGACTTGCTTTCTCACCCAAAGAATATGGCAAAGATGATAGGATGTCCTTCCCATAATTAGGACTTATTACATAAACTCCATCTTAGCAGATTGGAGAGAAAGGCTTCCCTGCTGGTCTTGAAGAAGCAAACAGCCATGTTGTGAACTGCCTACAGAGATGGCCATATGGTCGGGGAACTCTGAGCGACTTCTAGGATGTGAGGGTGGCCTCCAGGCAATAGTCAGCAAGAAGTCGGGGCGCTCCATCAAAATGCTACAAGGAAATAACATTCTGCCGATGACATCAATGAGCGCAGGAGCAGGTTCTTCTCCAGACCAACCTTCAGAGGAGAATGCAGCCCAGCCAACACCCTGACTACAGCCCGGTGAGGCTCTGAGCACAGGACCCAGCCAAGCCATCCCTGGACTGGTGGCTCCATGGAAACTGAGCAGTAATAGATATGTATTGTTTAAAGCCACTACATTGGTGACAATTTATAGACAGCAATACAAAGCTAACACAGAGGCCCTTAACTACATACTCAGAAGTTTACTAACCCTTGCCTACTATCTAATACAGAGGCTTACTGACTCTTAGTCAATACCTAAATTCAGGTGTGTATTTCTCTGGGACACAATGAATGAGAAACATAATTCTAAAAAGACATACCCATAAGGAACAAACCTTCTATGAAAGAGACTCTTTGACTCTAAGCAAAGGTGCTATAATTAGTCTTTAGCGCACAGTAGGTACTCGAAGAACATTTAATGGATGCATCACAAGAAAGGCAAGAAAAACAGAAAATATACATAAAATGCAAAATGATAATAACTACTATTTTTTTTTTAAATCCAGCATGTGTCAGCCACAGTGCTAGGGGCTTTTTACACATTACATGTCTCATCTTCATGGTAGGCATAACTGGTTGGTTATCATTGCTGTCGATTGGATTTTTGAGCAATCACAAATAGGCAAACCCTACCTACAACTTGTAACCCACTATTTTTATGATCTTTCATATCATTAGAACATCAGTATCACGACCAACACCCGTACTTAAGAATCCACCCAATGGGGGCGCCTGGGTGGCTCAGTGGGTTAAGCCGCTGCCTTCGGCTCAGGTCATGATCTCAGGGTCCTGGGATCAAGTCCCACTTTGGGCTCTCTGCTCGGCGGGGAGCCTGCTTCCTCCTCTTTCTCTCCCTGCCTCTCTGTCTACTTGTGATCTCTCTCTGTCAAATAAATAAAATAAAATTAAAAAAAAAAAAAAAGAATCCACCCAACGCCAGGGCACCTAGGGAGCTCAGTCCGCTAAGCATCCAACTCTTGGTTTCAGCTCAGGTCATGATTTCAGGATCATGGGATTGAGCCCCTCATTGGGCTCCACACTCAGCTTGGATCTCTCTCTCTCTCTCTTTTTCCCTCTGCCTTTCCCCTCAAAATAAAAAAAAAAAAAAATCTTATTAAAAGAAAAAAAAAAAAGAATGCACCCAACTCTGGTAAGGTGTTGAGTCAACTGACATTAGTTAGATCCTACTATTAACTATGAAAAGCAAATGGATGGGCCAGCACGTGAGGCAGACAAGCTCTGGGCTACACAAATGCTCGATCTGACATAGCAAATTCACAGGCCTCCAAACCAACAGTGATTCTGACAAAGGCATCTTTTCCCTTCAAAGTGCTTAGAACAGCATGGCAAGACATCAAGTCATTAAGACCAAAAGATGGTTTTGTCTTTCCCAGCAAAGAACCTGTTGGCATAATAAATTCAGAAGCACCAAGGGCTCTTCCCAAAAAGTCAGCTTGTGAAGAGACTACCATCATGACGAATGTTCAAGAAGGAAAAAGCATGCAGTGGGGTGGGGGGGTGTCACTGAAGTGGAGAACCAGAGCTGGGGTGAGGAAAGGGATCAGCCAGGCACCCACTCACCCTGGGTGCAAAGTTTGAGCGGTACCAAAAGATTTTGGGGAAAGGATATTAGGAATATAATAAATAAATACATTCATATTAAATACATAATACAACAACAAAAAACATGAAAATATAAATAAAATGCACAATATTTGAATGCAATGCTTTTCGAAATTCAAATCAATGCAAAAAAAAAAAATTCATGATGAACAAAATATTCAAATTTTTTACAAAGGCAGCAGTTAATTGTTCTTTTGAAGATCCTGTATGACTGTGTAATGGGAATTGTCCCTTTCAGTCGGCTGACAGTTCCTAAACCCACGAGGTTGCCATGTCCTCCAGCGGGCAGGTTTATGAGGGCTGACAACAGTATGCAAACAGACCAGACCATGCCTGGCTTTCCCTACCGTCATGTGTTTTGATTGCAAAGCTTTGACTAACTCTCCCGCTTGATTCAGGGTATGGGAAGATATTTTGATAAAGGTGTATAGGGGCACACATTTTTCCTTCTCCCTCCTGCCCCAACAGGGCTCTGCTCGGCACTAAGAGGAACCGTCAAAACTACCTCTCCCCCGGCCAGCACTGCACAGTCAAAGACTCCTATCTTTACAAACACTAAATAGACAAACATAATGAACATAATTTTGAACTTGGCTTGCAAATTTAAAAATTCTGCATGTACCGAAGCCTGTCTATGCTTGCTTGCTAAAAGTGAATTTCCAGGAAAGGAAAAAGGGAATCTTCATTACAAATGTCAAGAGACTCCTATTATAAATGTCTCTGCTAAGCCAGCCCTGATGGAAAAATTCCTCCAAAGGCTCCAAAGATTTTATTTACGGATTTATCATAAACATATACTGAACAATGCAGAGGGGTTAACCACAGCGTCTGGAGTCAGGCTGCTTGGATTCAAACCCTGATGACCACTTAGGAGCTGTGTGACCTTGGCCAAGCTCCTTAACCTCTCTGAGCTGAAAAAAAAACAGAGGATAATCCTGCTCTCTGCTTACAGTGTTGATGTGAGGATTTAAGGATACATTTAAAGCACTCTGAACAGAGCCTGGTGCAGAGTGAGCCCCTGACAAGTGTGAGCTGTGTGAATCAGGCCAAGAGCTTGGTTTTCATACTTAATACATATTTATAAAGACATTTATTTATAAAGACATTTCCCTTTGATTTTTCTTTTCAGTTACATTTGTCGCCAGTTTTGATAAAGTCATAGTGAAGAAAGACGACAATTTATAAATAAAGCACATCTAAAAATAAGGGTTTGACTTACATCTTCTGATTCTCTGGGGTCATAAAACAGGACGGGTCAAGAGCTGGCCCTGGTTTCTACATCTAAGGGACAAGAGAGTGTGCTTCCTATCCAACAGTGCAGTGGCGAATCGTGTAAGGCTGGGAGAGTTGCCAGATTTAGCAAATAAAATAGAGGACATCTAGTTAAATCTAAATTTCAGAGAAGTGAATAGTTTTTTTGTTTTGTTTTTAAGATTTTATTTATTTATCAGAGAGAGAGAGGGAGCGAGCACAGGCAGACAGAATGGCAGGCAGAGGCAGAGGGAGAAGCAGGCTCCCTGCTGAGCAAGGAGCCCGATATGGGACTCGATCCCAGGATCGCTGGGATCTTGACCTGAGCCGAAGGCAGCTGCTTAACCCACTGAGCCACCCAGGCGTCCCTTTGTTTTTGTTTTTTAATAGCATATGTCTCAAAGACTGCATGGAAGATCCTTAAACAAAACAAAACAAAATCACTGTTTATCTGAAATTCACATGTGATGGTTCATCTTTTACTGGACCTTGCAACCCTACCCAGGGGCAAAGAGTTCAATGATCTGGTCTAAGCCCTACGACATCACTCTAGGTGAATGTGTATATTCCATACGGTTAATGATGAGGACAATAACCAAAGGTTACATTTTGTCCTATCGTTTCTGTTGAAGGGGCCCAAAAAATGTTTCCTTGAAATACAGGAGAAAAAAAAAAGAAAGAAAGAAACATTTAGAAATGCTTTGTCCAAAATGATTGGCGTGTCCCGGGCGGAGTGATCATCGCAAGCCTGGGAAAATCACTGACAGGGGACAGGATAGTAGCCCCCTTCCCCAGGCCCTAGGGGCTCCCTGACAGGACAGCAGCCTCATAGGGGAGCTCCTCCCCTTGAGGGGCTGCTCCTGCCATATTCAGTATCTAAATACATTGAATGAGATTGAAATTCAGCTGATGGGATTACTGTGGGTGGTCCGTGTATATACACCCATAGTCTCCTCTGTTCTCAACCAACCACGTGGAGACTAAAATGACAGAAGAATTCAGAAGTCCAGCCCACGCCATTCATATTAATGTTTTCCACCTCAATGCCCTGCTTAAATGCAGGCTGTCTTTAAAAAAAAAAATTAGAGGGGCGCCTGGGTGGCTCAGTGGGTTAAAGCCTCTGCCTTCAGTTTAAGTCATGCTCTCAGAGTCCTGGGATCAGCCCGCATCGGGCTCTCTGCTGGGGAGCCTGCTTCCCCCTCTATCTGCCTGCCTCTCTGCCTACTTGTGATCTCTGTCAAATAAATTTTAAAAATCTTACCAAAAAATTTTTTTAAAAAAATTAGAAAACGGATTCCAGTGACATAGTAACATACGGCAAGCGGGGAGGCAGCTTCTAGACACTGGGAGGAGGGATATTATTATTATTCACATTTATGAAGGTGGACATATTGTTCAAGGATGTTTAATGGCTTAGCCAAGGTCCCAGAA
This sequence comes from Mustela nivalis, assembly GCF_964662115.1. Lineage (NCBI taxonomy): Eukaryota > Metazoa > Chordata > Mammalia > Carnivora > Mustelidae > Mustela > Mustela nivalis. The sequence continues at coordinate 6,182,204 of NC_139033.1, read as the reverse complement.
CTGATAAACGGCAGATCCCGAACTCAAACCCAGCTCTGTCAAAACCCTAAAAATGAGGCTCTCAGCCCATGGGATTTTTCCAACCTTACTACCTGCTTACCACCTTCGTAACCTTTGACCCTGCCACTGCTGTTTATTTAAAATCAGTGATTGTTACTTCTTTAAAATTTGTGTTCAGGTGCCTGGGTGGCTCAGTGGGTTAAAGCCTCTGCCTTTGGCTCAGGTCCCGATCCCAGGGTCCTGGGATCGAGCCCTGCATCGGGCTCTCTGCTCCTCGGGGAGCCTGCTTCCTCCTCTCTCTCTCTCTGCCTGCCTCTCTGCCTATTTGTGATCTCTGTCTGTCAAATAAATGAATAAAATCTTTTAAAAAAAATGAAAAATAAAATAAAATTTGTGTTCAAGTTAATGCAGACTTACTATCATGACTCATGTTAGCCTTGGCCTACATAATAATATCCGAGAAGCCATCATTTTGACATGCTAATTGTATATTTTCTAATACAAATAGACCACGTGGTGATTAAGATGCAACATGTTTTGCCCACGTGCCACACCCCAGGTCCAGTTTCCTGTGTGTACATCAGTGGTCAGGGCACCACACTCTGGGATGCTCAGAACTCCAGAATTAGGAAAAGCAATGCAGGAGGGCAGGTGTCCAGAGGAGGGAGGAGAGGGCTGGTACCCCAGCTGTGGTACACTGCAATGAAAAGTTATGCAGACCAAGAACTGCTGTGAATATATATTCTCTTCCCCGCAAGGACAGCACCTTGTAGCAGAAAAACCCATTATGCTGAAGAGTGAGGGGAAGAGGGCTGGAATCGCAGCTCTGCCTTATGCCTGGGGATGAGACCCGGAGTCATAACAAAAGGAAAATGCTAAATTAAAAAAAAAAAGAAAACCCACAAAGTAGGAATCATATGTCTTTCTGTAGAGATTTGGACTAAACTATGCCAAGTTCCCCTTCTTCTGATCTGATCCCATGATTTTTTAAAATTTTATTAATTTATTTGACAAAGAGAGAGAAAGAGAGAGCACACAAGTAGGGGGAGAGGACAGGTGGAGAAGCAGACTCCCCACTGAGCAGGGAGCCCCATGAGGGACTTGATCCCAGGACCCTGGGATCATGACCTGAGCCTAAGGCAGACGCTTAACCAATTGAGCCACCCAGGCACCCCCTGATTCCATGATTTTAAAAGAAGGGGAAAAAAATAAATACATCAATTAAAAAGTAGGAAGATAGTATGTAATAATCAGTAATAAAAATGGCAATAGGGTGATTGATCATGATCACAGTTAACATTCATTCATTAATTCCAACAATATTTACAAGTACCTACAAAGTGCCAGCACTGTTCCAGGTGCTGAGAACACATGAATAATAAACATTTAAAAATCACTCACCAAGGGGCACCTGAGATTGCTGGGTCCTGGGATTGAGCCCCACATTGGGCTCCCTGCTCATCGGGGAGCCTGCTTCTCCCTCTCCCTCTGCCTCTTCCCCAGCTATGCAATCTCTCGCTCTCTCTCTCTCTCTCACACACACACACACAAATAAATAAATAAAATCTTTTTTTTTTAAGATTTTATTTATTTATTTGACAGAGAGAGATCACAAGTAGACAGAGAGGCAGGCAGAGAGAGAGGAGGAAGCAGGCTCCCTGCTGAGCAAAGAGCCCGATGCGGGACTCGATCCCAGGACCCTTAGATCATGACCTGAGCCAAAGGCAGCGGCTTAACCCACTGAGCCACCCAGGCGCCCCAATAAATAAAATCTTAAAGAAAAAAAAAATATCACTTGCTGGGACACTTGGGTGGATGAGTTGGTGGCTCTCTCTCTCTCTCAAATAAATAAAATCTTTTTTAAAAAATAATAAAATAAATAAAAAATAAAAAATCACTTGCCTTCAACATATAGAAGCGTTGAATCACTATACTGTATAACTGAAACTAATGTAACACTGTGTTAATACATTGGCACTAAAAAAAATTTTTTTTAAATCGCTTGCTTTCACATGGCTTCGACTCTGGGCAGGTGTAAGCTTTGGATGTGTCCACCATGGTCTTGCTGACTCCTTACAGCAGTGGCTCTCAAAGGTTTTTTTGGGGGGTTTTGTTTTGGGTTTTTTTGGCTCAAAATTTAAAGCAAATTCCATCCCTTGGAAAGCTGGTTAAAACACAGACCCCCTGGAGGCATCTGGGTGGCTCAGTGGGTTAACCCTCTGCCTTCCACTCAGGTCATGATCCCAGGATCCTGGGATAGAGCCTCGGATCGGGCTCTCTGCTCAGCAGGGAGCTTGCTTCTCCCCCACCACTCCGCCTGCCTCTCTGCCTCCTTGTGATCTCTGTCAAATAAATAAATAAAATCTTACAACAAAAACAAACAAACAAACAAAAAAGATCCCTGGGCCCCACTCTAGACTTGCTGATTCAGTAGGTCTGGGGTGGGATCTGAAAATCTGTATTTCTAACAGGTGCCCAGGTGATGAAAATTTATGCTACAGGTCGGGGATCCCACCTAGAGAGCCACTGCCCTTCCCCAAGTCTATGAGGTAGGGGCATTTTTTTCCCTCACTGGACAGATCAGAAAATAGAGGCTCGGAGGGGCCAGATTATTCCATCAGATCAACACACCAAGATTCATGCTTGGTTCTTTCTGACGTCTATGAGATCAGCCGTTGCGATCTGCCTTTGTTTAGAATGGGGAGTTCTGCCACGCTGACTCAGCAGAGACGAAACAGGTGCGCTTTCTTTCAGCCAGAATTTATAAAATTCAAAGAAACGTGTCCTCCATCCTGTAAAGCCGGATGCGCCAGATCTGGGAGCCCAAGACGACACTCGGCAGGCACCTCAGGTGAGCTCTGGTCTCCAGGTGAAGACACGCCAGCTGCACCTCTCTCCCAACACCCTCTGCTAACTAATCTGCCGGGCTGGATTGACGTCAGCCCCAGTGGAAACTGCTCTCCTGCCCTGACCTGTTTAGAGATTAAGAGAACACAGAACACAGAGAGAGAGAGAGAATATCAGAAAAAGGGAATGGAAAAATCTGCACGCAAACCAACCACCTAAAGAGTACAAGGTTAAAGTAAGTTGACCTCACACTATTTAGTCATGAAATGCAAATGAAGAGAAATTAAGGGGATCTCTTTCCAGAAATATCTGGAAGGGGAATTTCAGCCACACCTTTCTTGCATTTTCTTTTTTTTTTTTTTTTAAGATTTTTATTTCTTTTCTTTTTTTTTTTTTTTAAGATTTTTATTTATTTATTTGACAGAGAGAGATCACAAGTAGGCACAGAGGCAGGCAGAGAGAGAGGAAGGGAAGCAGGCTCCCTGCTGAGCAGAGAGCCCGCTGCAGGGCTCGATCCCAGGACCCTGATCATGACCCAAGCTGAAGGCAGAGGCTTAACCCACTGAGCCACCCTTTCTTGCATTTTTAAGTCTCCTTTTCTTCTTCCTGTAAAGCTATAGAACACCGACTTCATAATCATCCCTCCACTGTCCCTCTTTGCCCACGGAGAAGGTATTCCATACCATCACACTACGTGTCTTCTAGAAAGAAAAGAAGCAAGTGGAGGCTCCTGGCGAGAGCTGGAAAATACTGGAAAATTCAGGTTGGCTAAAAGTGAAGTGATAATGAGTTCCCAAGAAAGAAGATAATAAGGAAAAAAAAAAGAAAAACAACACTGGGTGTGGGTATTTGCAAGACAGAGTGGTTGACAGCAATCAATTTACAAGATGGTTTCAATAACTTCAATTTGTATTTCGTGTTGAAATGAAAATGACTCATAATGGAAAAGCAAAGCACAGAATCGATTTACATGAGCTTGTCATATATCCATTTTACATGCATTTCCAAATACACATCAGTCACGAATAACTAGAAAACTCATTAACTGTGGCTCCGTGGATGCTTTTTTTTTTTTTTTTTTTTTTTTGCAAGACTAATGACTGACTTATTGAAGTTTAGCTTTCTTCTGGATTACCTTTTCGAATCCGCTGGCATGTTTATGGAGCGAGGCTGCTCTGTGAGAAAAACAAGCCTTCTAAAGTCTGAACAAATGTGGAAATGCACACCCACCTTCACCTTTAAGGGACATCATCAAGACAGAATATTCCTAAGCAACCGGCCCTGGGGGTAGAACTGTAAACAGAGGCCATCTCATGAAAGCTGCCCTTTCCACTACCTGCAGATGACTTCGGTGTAGCTCCAAAGGATCACGATGACACAAACACATAAACACGATACCCCATCTTTGAGATCTGAATGCAGAATCCATAGAGTTCTGAGGTCAGAGAGACTCACTCTGACTCACACAGGAATGGGAGAGGGTAGCGTATTAAGGCCCCTTCTACTGCCAAGCTTCTAACACAACACAGAGAAAAGCTATCTGCTTTGAATAAGTCACACCTGGGGGCGCCTGGGTGGCTCAGTGGGTTAAAGCCTCTGCCTTCGGCACAGGTCATGATCCCAGGGTCATGGGATCGAGCCCCACCTTGGGCTCTCTGCTCAGCAGGGAGTCTACCTCCCCCTCTCTCTCTGCCTGCCTTTCTGCCTGCTTGTGATCTGTGTCTGTCAAATAAATAAGTAAAATCTTAAATCTTAAAATAAAATAAAATCTTAAATCTTAAACTTATATATGAGTAAGTCACACCTCGGTTTGCAAACCCAGTGTCAGGGTATTCCTTGGAACCAATCAGGCAATGAGGTAGCTGGGTAATGAAACGTCCTATTGGCTCCTGTATTTAATTCACCGTGGTCTATCACTATAGAGAATACTGAAGCTAAAAGGGCAGCCAACCCGATTTTGCAAGTGAGGAAAGGGAGACACAGAGGAAGGGCAGGACACGGACAGTTGAGAGAGAAGCAAGTTATCTCAGTACCAAGCCTCATACTTGATCTTGACTCCCAAGACCAAAATGCATGGTTTATACTTGTGGTTTTCAAACTGGGTTCCATTGACCCCTCAGGGGTTCCATGCAGAGGCTAACCGGCAGGATTCCAATACCCCCAACAGTTTTAAGCTAAAGTAGCTGTACTTTACCTACTTTATATGTTGGAGTCTTCCTAAGATTTCACTCTGGAAAGAAGGACTCTACAGACTGAACAAGAATTGAACATCACTTTCCTACCCCTATAGTTGTCTTTTTTTTTTTTTTTTTTAAGATTTTATTTATTTATTTGACAGGGAGACAGAGATCGCAAGTAGGCAGAGAGGCAGGCATGGAGGGCAGGAAGCAGGCTCCCCACCGAGCAGAGAGCCCGATGCGGGGCTCGATCCCAGCACCCTGGGATCATGACCTGAGCCGAAGGCAGAGGCTTTAATCCACTGAGCCACCCAGGCACCCCCCTCCGGTTGTCTTTTATAAAACAAATTCCCTCCGTACCAGGTCTAAGTTGCCTGACATTGTTTACCAAAAGGATGGCAGCAAGGCCTCTCCAGATCCCCTTCCACTGCTCCCAACCCCAGCCCCAATGCCTTTCAACAGGCTTTATCCTCCAGCACAATGATCTAAGATGCCATTTTCCCTGAGTATGGTGTGTGTACACCTGTTAATATCAAGGAAGCCTGTAGCTGGAAGGTGCCCAGGGCATTACAAAACCCTGACTCACGTGGAATGAAAGTTACTCCCTTTTCTAATTCTTTTCCACTCACATCAAGTTCATACCAAGAAAGTCTCAGTTTAGTGCTATTATATCCTTAACAACTCCCCAGTGGTTGCTAATCTCCTTCTAAACAAGGAACGACCTCAGTGTCCTCATTCGCAATAAGAATACGTGCCTCGTAGGATGGCTGTGAGGTTCACACTAGAGACTGCATGAAGAGAGCTCAGCACAGTGCCTGACACAGAAGAGCCCACGCTGGCCAGTGGGATTTTACTTTGTACTTACTCCTGCCTAAGGCTCAGGAAGGCAGGGTTGAATAATTGCCCTCGCCCTCCAAGGCCATGTCCCCAGCCATGGTGTGATTTTTTATGGTATCACAATTTAAACTTACGTTGCCTTTAGAAAAGCTTCAAGAGGGGCGCCTGGGTGGCTCAGTGGGTTAAAGCCTCTGCCTTCAGCTCGGGTTGTGATCTCGGGGTCCTGGGATCGAGCCCCGCATGGGGCTCTCTGCTCAGCGGGGACCCTGCTTCCTCCTCTCTCTCTGCCCGCCTCTCTGCCTACTTGTGATCTCTGTCTGTCAAATAAATAAATAATTATTAAAAAAAAAAAAAAAAAAGAAAGAAAAGCTTCAAGATTTCACAAGATCCCTTGTAGACAGCTAGAGAAATGTTCTGAGTACCACAGGCAGGCCCAGATCTTCACCTCTTACTATAGGGCATGGTGTTATACAGCATCGTGGGGTTCTTAAAAAGGAGGCTCCAGAGTATGTTGTATCGGGAAATCTTTCTTCAAGTGTCAGTTTAAAAGGCAGGCATGAGTCTAGCATGAAGCACACCACGGTGCGATCCTAAGAAGGGAGGTGGGCATCCGTGTACTCATCAATGCTGCCTTATCACTAGCAAAGGGAAGGATGTCATTCTCGAAGACCAAAGGGCTCAGTGCCTCCTACAACTGATCACGTCTGAAATTCACTACCAGACACCCATGCCATATAGTCCACAGAGAACCCACTAGAGCAAATGATTGTAGGGCTCACTACTTTGTCTTTAAGAGACCATGTGTTTCTGGGCCTCCATGAATCAGCCATGCCTGATGAACTTCTATGCAAACTTCTATCAAAACCCAACTGAAGGTTATCTCCTCTGCTAAATATTCTCTATGGTAGATTGTATTATTGATTGGCAAATATTCTCTCTCTCTCTCTCTCTCTCACACACACACACACACACACACACACAGAGAATAACCCCCACCCACTAATGATGGACTTGGCTAAGTGACTTGCTGTGGCCAATGCCACACTGAGCATACACCTGGTTTGACTTGACCTCCTATACTACTGTGATCTATCATAAGAAGATGTCCCAGTTGCTGCTGTCCCTGTAGTATGGGTCACAGAATAAGAGTCTCGTGGGGAGACTCCAACCCAACTCACCACTTTACAGAACAGTGGCTGCAGTGACTCGCAGACAAATGAACAAGAAATAAGAATGTTGGGTGCCTAGGTGGCTCAGTTGGTTAAGCAACTGCCTTCAGCTCAGGTCATGATCCTGGAGTCACAGGATTGAGTCCTACATCAGGCTCCCGGCTCCACATAGAGTCTGCTTCTCCCTCTGACCTTCTCCCTTCTCGTGCTCTCTCTCACTGTCTCTCTCTCCCAAATAAATAAATAAAATCTTAAAAAAGAAAGAAAGAAAGAAAAGAACTAAGAGTGTTGTAGTAACCTCTGAAGTTAGGGACTATTTGTCACCACAGCAAAAGCTGACTAATACATTCTCCAAATAAGAACTCCCTCTTCTGCTTCTGAGAGTACTTGAAGGGATATCCAACCAAGGGCTTCTCATCATATTAAAATTTTTTTCTTTACAAGTTCATGTCCTCATGGGATGTTTCATCCCTTGAAGATAAGAACCATTTCTCTTCCAGGTTCTTACAAGGCAGACAGTAAATACAGTTGCTGAACACATTGGAGTACTGACCAAAGAAATGCCATGACTCACAGTGATCACAAACTCTCAGAAACTATGGGCATAAGCAGCACACACAGGAAAATTTAAAATTCCCTCAACATATTGCTTGACAAGAAGCGATGGCTAGTGCTTCTTAGATGAAGAGGTCCTCGGCCCGGAAGCCAAAAAGGAGCTCCAATTCAGACATCTGATGCCATCCCAAAAGGCCATGTGAAACATTAGTCACTGTATTGTGTGTGATAAACATGTTGATTTTCCAAGTGAAAACATTTAAAATATATCACCAACTTGCATGATTCTGTTGGGCCTTTCCTTTTTTCTTTCTTTCTTTCTTTCTTTTTTTCCCCCTCTCCAAAAGAATGGGAAGCTAAAAAGAATGTGAGTGGCCTGGGCCTCTCTCCACTTCTAGAAGGGGGTGCAGTAAACAAGCGTCTTAGATTTCCAACGTCACATGGACTAAATATGAAAATTAACTTCTCCAAAGATGGAACAAAGCAGCCCCCGTGGTGAGAAAACCTACTTCACTGGTTTCTGACTGGTTGGATCTTGAACCTGGCTTAGTGCTGTCTTTTGGCCTCCTAGTAAAAATGAAAGGAGAGATTCATATTATTCAAAGAATGGTATGTTCTAGGGTTCTGAGAAACACAAAAACATGTACCTGGGACCTTCTGACCATTTGGAACTCTGGAAACAGCAAAACCACGCCGGTAGGAAAGGACAGCTTTCTAATAGATACCCTTATGGCAACTGTAGTTCTGTTTGCCCACAGGACTTTAAAGTTGTCTGCGAGTTTTGAAATGATACAGGAGGGCTAATAAGGTGAGGTTAAGCCAGAGAAACCGACACAAAGCATTGCATGTCAATGACCCCAATATATAAAAGGGAGAAACTACCAAAATTGTTCAGTGAAGACCTTTGGGTGGTGGGATTATGGGGCCATTCTGCACTTTTTCACACTTCTGCATACTGTCTAAATGCTCAACAAGGCGTCGGATTTTAAAACACCCTCTAGTAGAGGGGAGGCTTAGCACCCCAGAGGACAGAATTTCCTCTGATCGCGGCTCTTTGAATGTTGTATTTCAGGAAGAGAGCGAGCGAGCGGGGCCTGGAAAGATAGTGAAATGCCAGCCAGAGAGGCTTACCTAGTTTAAAAAAATTCATTGGCAGTCAGTCCCCTCAGGGTAGACACTGTTTCCAGCAGTTCTGAAAACAGTTTGTTCCAAATTAACCTTTTGATGAGAGTCTGCAGCAGGCCCCGAGGTGAGAAGCCCTACCCGGGGCAGGGGAGCTGGGAATAAAGATGGGGTGCCTGTGGTATCTTAGAGTAGAAAATAAATGGCATCTCCTGACCCCTCCCCAAGTTGGCTTTGGAAGCAGAGTGCTTGATCCCCAGGTGGCCCCAAAGCAGAAACAGTCTGCGATTGGTACAGTGAGTTTCTAGACCAGGACGCGGGGACCTGGTTTCTTTCTGCTGCGAGCCTCCCTCAGTTCCCCCAGGAAGCAGTCGCCACCGCCAGATGCCGTGGCCCCCTCCCCTTCGCGCCTCTGGTCCCCTGAAATCTGTCCAACCTCCCCACAATTTAGTGTCTCCCCAAAATTCATGTCCCCCTGGGCCCTCAGAATGTGACCTTATTTGGAAGTAGGATCTTTGCAGATGTAATTAAGATAAGAATTGAGTGGAGATCGTATTAAATTGGGATGGGCCCTAAATCCAGTGAGAGTGTCCTTATAAGAGAGACAGAACTAGGACACACAGAGCGAAGCATATGAGGACGAAGGGAGACGCTGGATGGAGGGCGGCCAGAAGGCAAGAGAGCCCCCAGGAGCCAGAAGGAGCCAAAAAAAAAAAAAAAAAAAAAATCCAAGAAAGGATCCTCTTTCTACAGCTTCTAGAAGGAGGCTAGTCCTGCAGATACCTTGACTGCAAGAGAACACATTTCTATTGTATTGAGCCACCGGTGGGTGGAATTTGTTTCCACAGCCCCAGGAAATGAATACACCTACCCTCCCCCACAGTCTCCCCCCAACCAATGATTTGCCTCTTGGAACTGACTCCTACACATCATTCTCTCTCCTGACTTTTCTTCTCTGTTCCTCTTTTCACACTCAGTGAGGCCAGTGGCTCCAAAAGGATCCTGAGGAGGTCCTGCCCACTTACTGGCTGTGTGGCCCTGGATCTATACCATCAGACTCTCAGGCATGCCATCAGACTGCCTATCTGCAAACCAGCATTCATGGTATTCTGGGCATGCGCTGCTATGGGGGAGCGGGTCAAAGAAGTAATCCACACAAAGCATTTCAGCGAGACCCCTGACCCTTCAGAAACACTCAACTGACTTTACCTATCGTAATCAGTAATGCTTTTACTCAGCTGTGTATGCCCCTGCTGTTGGCACTTCCTCCTGGGTCCATCTGCACAGCCTTGGACAAAAGCAGAACTGAGAGAATAGTGAAGGATTCTGGGCTTCCAGGAACAGTGTAGAAAAACTCACAGTTACTAAATACTAAATCCCAGAAATGTTACTTACCCCTTCAGAGTTTGCAAACTACTTCCACTTTGTGATCTGTTCAATTCTCGTAATAACTCCGAGATGTTGAAGTCATTATCCCTCTTATATGGGTGGGAAAAAACAGAACTCAGAGTGCTGGATTTGGATTCAACGAAAGCTCTTTGTGCCCTTTCTGCTGTCTCACTGATCAGATTTCTCCTACGGTAAAGAGATGACAAGATTTTTGGGGTTTTGCCCCTTCCACCCCTGCACCTGTCTCAGTGCCTGGCATTAGCAAGTGCTTGGCTCTTCAGTGCTTTGCCATCACTTGGGTGAAAGCGGCAAGTGATGCATTTTCATAGGCATAAGCTAAATACAGCCTAAAGCCAAGAACCGATTCTCAAAGTGTGGAGGGCTGTGGGTCAGCAGAGCAGCTCAGAGAGTCCAGATCACGTAGTGAGAGTCAGCACATCGCATGTAGGCAGGGGTCCAAGGTCATCCAAAGTCATTATTGTTGCAGGAACAGTCTATGTCAGCAGTGAATTTTTTTTTTCCTTCCCCAGAATCAAGATTCAGGATCTAACAAGCCCCTGATGGAGACATTAGGACAGAGAACTTTGCTGAGATGACCATGCATTCTTATATACACTGCATACACATACCTACCAGGCAGTGGGGGAATGACAGTCATCACACTGATGTGGCCTCTGCTACTAGGCTGACCACAGACTAAACTTAACCTTGGAACATTGTCCTATCTGTATGTCCATGGATCCTGACAAATTTAGAAGCTTAAGCCTGAGATATATCCTAAAAAGTTTTCCTGGGTTTTTTTCCTCCCGAGACCTGATTCAAATATCTTTTCCTCCTTGAAGCTTCTCCAAGACTTAGAGAAGATTAACGCTCTCTCACCTACACACCCAGAACACCCTCCCACCATCTGCCCCACACTCAAAATTACCAAAACCTTCTCCACTACTTAAGCAGACTTTGAGGAAATGGCCAATTTATCACTCTGCCAACTGAACAATTAGCAAAAACTCCACTATCATTTCTTGCCTTTTTCTTTCCCCAACCCAGTGCCTTCTGATATTGTCCATGTTAGTGCTCCCCAAGTTAGGATGCATGGAAACCAGAGTGTCCTGGGGTGAATTCTCGGGGGTCTGCCAAAGATAATTTTTAAAAATGGAACACAGAATATACACCTGCCGGGGCACCTGGGTGGCTCAGTGGGTTAAAGTCTCTGCCTTTGACTCAGGTCATGATCCCAGGGTCCTGGGATCGAGCCCCGCATCTGGCTCCCTGCTTGACGGGGAGCCTGCTTCTCCCCGCCTCCGTCCCGTCTGCCTCTCTGCCTACTTGTGATCTCTGTCTGTCAAAAAAATAAAATCAAATCTTAAAAAAAAAAAAAAAAGAATATACACCTGCTGGATGGTCTGGATGCCCACTTTATAAATTAGTCCACCCTGGTAAATTTAATGCCTGTAATTTAGGAGCCTTTTGGTGCCAAGTTGTTTTGCTTTAATTATCACAAGCTAATCAAAATAGATAATGAGCAACACCTTCCCCCACTACTGAAGGCCAAATGAAGTCACGCCTACCACTCTTCCCTCCTTTGTATTATAGGAGAACTAAGCCACCAAGGGAACACACACGAAACTCACCAAAGACAAAACCACCTGCATAAGAGTAGGCAGAGTCCCATCCAAGTTTCAGTGACTTTCAGTAAAATGTCATTTGCCTCAGTGATGTTATCTGTTGGAATGTACTGGGCTTGTAAAATAGTTTAGATTTCACTTTTATAAATTTGCTTTGTCTTCATAATTGTTTAACATCTCTAAGCCAAGGACTTTTATATCTAGGCTTCTGTCGGGATTCTCCACACGGGCACTATTGATATTTGGGGCCAGATAATTCTTTATTGTGGGGGCCGCCCTACGCATTATAGGATGCTGGTCAGTCTCCCTGCCTCTACTCACTAGATGCTGATATCACACTGTGCTCCCCCAAACCGCACCAACCAAAAATGTCCCCAGACATTGCCAAATGACCTCTGTGAGGGGACAAAAATCAGCCCTGGCTAAGAACTAGTCTTGTGCTGGTAGAGACGTAAATCACATTACAACAATGAAATCTCTAGAACATATCTAAAGGTCTTTTTTTTTTTTTCCTTTACGAGAGGTTTGAGAAACGCTAGCTGACTTGAGAGCGGCACCTATGGAGGGATGGACCCGAGGGTGAATCAGACGATAATCAATACTCTGAGTCCTTCGTGTTTGTGGCCTGGGATCCCTTGCCCCGCCCCTCACCCACAGCAGCACAGCGTGAAAATGGGCTACTCCCAGGCCATGTCCGGCCCACAAAAGTGTTACAATTTCTACCTTGGTACTAAGAACAGGATTACTTTGCAGACCTTGTGTCTCTTTGCAGCTGTCAACTAAATGCCTTGAACAGAATAATAGGTAAGAGGAGCATTACAAGCAATAGTTCAGATTATCATCAGCTTTACCCAATGTGACGAGGGTGCCTGAGTGGCTCAGTCGGTTAAGCATCTGCCTTTGGCTCAGGTCATGATCTCGGGGTCCTGCGGTCTTGGGATCATTTATTGATTTATTTTCAATGTTAGAATGAAATGTTAGAAGAACTAGCCAAAACCAGCAAGAACAGAGAAGACATGAAAAAGGAGTAATAGGAAATGTTACTAAGTAAAAAAAAGAGGATTATGGAGTGATGTGTATAATAAGTGTGTAAAATATATATTTACATGCAAAATAAGGTTGTGTATACACAGAAATACATAGAAAACAGTCTAGAAGGAAACAGAAATAGGCGATACGAATTAGTCCAGGGGAATGGGGAACAAGCCCCCATAACTAGAAGAGCAGTCAAGGATATTTTAGCACTATTTATAATATTCTAATTGTTGACCAGGAGAATAAGTCATGCATTCCATCAATAATTTTTTAATGAATTAGATGAATGAAAAATAAAGGAGGTCCTGTGATAGTGGCTTTGACCTGGAATAAAGGAAGAAGAAGACCACTGCCTATATTGAAATAAAACAGATGACAGGGCGCCTGGGTGGTTCAGTGGGTTAAGCCTCTGCCTTCAGCTCCGGTCGTGATCCCAGGGTCCTGGGATTGAGCCCCGTGTCAGGCTCTCTGCTCATCGGAGAACCTGCTTCCTCCTTTCTCTCTGCCTGCCTCTCTGCCTACTTGTGATCTCTGCCTGTCAAATAAATAAATAAAATCTTTAAAAAATAAAAAATAATGAAATAAAACAGATCAATAATAGTAATGCATTGGTGCCATTTATTGAGCACCTACTGGAGGCCAGGCACTAATGCTGCTTCACATGCATTCACCTGAAACCCAAGAGCCCCATGAGAGAGGTGCAGTTATGATCTGCGATTTTTAAATAAAGGCATGGCTACTCGAGGAGGCGAAACACTTTTTCTGAGTTTACATTCTCTAATGCAGTCTCTTAACTTGAATAAGTAAACTTCGTGCTTAGGGTATGAGATGGCAGATTCCCCGTGGGGCTGCCCATAGCCCAGAACGGGGTAGAAGGGGAGGAGGACAGGAGCATAAAGATGCAGCGTCTCTGGGGTGCCTGGGTGGCTCAGTGGTTAAGCTGCTGCCTTCGGCTCAGGTCATGATCTCGGGGTCCTGGGATCGAGCCCCATATCGGGTTCTCTGCTCAGCAGGGAGCCTGCTTCCCTCTCTCTCTCTCTGCCTCCTTGAGATCTCTGCCTGTCAAATAAATAAATAAAATCTTAAAAAAAAAAAAAAAGATGCAGAGTTTCTGAATTTGGGGCCCACCTTCTTCAAAACGGATTTGGAATAACAGGTGGCAAAGTTCTAGGAGGGCAAACCTAGGAACCTGTGGACTCACCATATATGGGCACCCAACAACCCCCACCTCCGTGAATGACATCGACTTAGGTCCTGTTCTTACTCCTGAGGCTCGAGCTTTATCGGCCTTTGAGAGGCGGTTCACAGTGGAGTTCTAGCGCAGGGACTCTGGTACCCGCGTATGAATCCTGGCTGCTAGTCACTCACGGTGTGACTTTGATTTCTTGTGTAACGCCGCTGGGACTCAGTCTCCTCATCTGTAAAATCAGTGTAATAATCAGACCTACCTCAAAAGCTTGTTCCAATGATCCCATGAGCCAATATGCATAAAATCTGCAGAACAGCACTGGGCACATAAAACACGAAGTGAGTGCTGGTCGCTGATGCTCTTATTCTTAATGGCACCAATGCCACCTGTGGGGTCTGGCACATAATAAACGTTCGGGACATATGAAGCAAGTTGAATAAGGCTGTCACTGAGACCACACAGTGAGCCCTTATCCTAAAGAAACTTTTATAGACACTTCTCACGGAGAGGGTTAGCACACTGGCTCTGGAGGCAGAAAGACCTAGATTCTGCTAGGCTGTGTGACTCTGGGTGGATTACTTTACCTCTCTGAGCCTCAGCTTACTCATCTGTAAAATGGAGATGCTGGTATTATCTACTCAGAACTGCTGTAAGAATTAAATTCTATCAGTATTAAGCTCTTTGCACCATGCCTAGCTCATAACATATACTCATGAAGTGACAGTAATTCTTATCAACAACTAAGTCCATGCACTGGACTCGCTTAACCCTACACCTTCGCATAATAAATAATGTCATAGGGCACCTGGGTGGCTCAGTTGGTTAAGCAACTATCTTAGGCTCAGGTCAGGATCCCGGAGTCGCAGGATCGAGTCCTGCATTGGGCTCCCAGCTCCATGGGGAGTCTGCTTCTCCCTCTGACCGTCTCACCTCTCATGCTCTCGCTGTCTCTCTCTCAAATAAATAAATAAAAATCTTTATTAAAAAAAAAAGACTACTTAAAAAAATAATAATAAATAAATAATGTGATAATGGCATCCACAGAGAATGCAGAGCTAATAATGTAGTTTGTTTTTCTAAAAAAACATTTTATTTATTTATTTGACAGAGAGAGAGATCACAGTAGGCAGAGAGGCAGGCGGGTGGCGGGGGGGGGGGAGCAGGCCCCCCGCTGAGCAGAGATCCAGATGCGGGGCTTGATCCCAGGACCCTGAGATCGTGACCTGAGCCGAAGGCAGAGGCTTTACCTTCTGAGCCACCCAGGTGCCCCTTAGTAATGTAGTTTGAACCTTTGAAAATAACAAGAAGCAATCAGTAAATTGTAGATGTTCTTCTTACATATAAGAATGCAAATCCCTAAAGACTTCTGCAAATGTATGTTTGTGTGACAGATATTTATGGAGGCTGTATACTTTTATTTGCCTAGAATTTGATGCACTAAATGTAAACAAAGTATGATGAAGACTCTAATAGAAACAGAAGCCAGGGCTCCTTCCCAAGCTCTTTGGAAGCTTAGCTCCTCTGCAGGCATGTTGATGTGGTATATTTAGGCTGCTAATCACACCCAGAAATGTTCCCACCTATCTGAAGACAGGGCAAACCCAGCGAGTCTCAAATTAGCAACATCCTACAAAATCTCATCAGCCAATCTAATGCAAATGCTTTCACTTCCGCTCAGAGAAAATTCTGTAAGAAATTCTAACTGGCTAAAGTTCATGACTTGAATATCAGCTATCAGGACAATGAGCTTCTTGATCTGGGTCTGAATGGCTGAAAAAGTACACATTGGTCAACTTCAGGCAAATGAAAGCACAGTTGGCGCATATTAGTAGAGTTCCCTAGTTATAGAAAATCCAGGCAGATCATATGGTAGGGTGAATAATAGTTACAAATAAAGGACTTAGGGAATTTTACATGAGCTTGACTTTGTTTAAGTCATTTCTAAAGACTCAGAATTAACAGAGTTCATAGATTTGATGAGTAACGTGCTGGACCGCGTCTTATTGACAAAGAACTACTATTTCAGAAGAACAGAAATACATCTAATGCAAATCAAACACAAAAACTTAGAGCTGTAAGACCCAGAGTAGAAAATATCCATTCTCACTTGGGGATTCATTCATCTGTCATTAGTAAGCTTCTCCTGTGTACGAGACACGCACAAGCATGGTCTCTTCCGTCATGGGGCTTCCAACTTTGTGGAGATGGAGGGAAAAGAAAATTAATATAAGCAAATCAGATACAATCCATCCCCATTTTTCACAGATTTCCTAGAGCAGATTTGCCTACTTGCTAAAATGGATTTGTAACCCCAAAATCAATACACATGGTGTTTTCAGTCATCTGGGGACAAATGCTGAGCAATAAACAATTTGATTTGCCCACTAAGGTCAAAACAAGTTGATGCTCTGGCCTCCTGTTTCAGCTCTTTTCCTATGGTCTATTTAGAACCACATTTCTGTGCCTTTTTTTTTTTTTTAATTATTTCACTGTTTAAAATGGTCCCCAAGCATAGTGGTGACATGTTGTCTAGTGTTCCTAAGCACAAGAAGGCTGTGATGTGCCTTACACAGAAAATTTGTGTTAGAGAAGCTTCATTCAAGCATGAGTAGCAGTAGTGTTGGCTATGAATTCAAAATTAATGTACATTAAGTAAGGTGTCTTTGAACAGAAATGCACATATAACAAGGTTATGTATCGATCTGTTGGTGAAAACGTGACCAGAGAGTTGCAGGAACCCAACCTTGTATCCCCTAGAGCAATGGCTCAGTGCTCATTAATTTAGTGATGACTTTATAGAACATAACTACTGTGAATAATGAGAATTGACTGTAATTCAAATCTATAAATGCAATGAAGCAAATAACTGAGTGGAAATAGAACCAAACAGGGGGTGCCCTACTTTAGATTATTAGAGTATGGAGTGTTTATGGCAGTCTAGATTTTGTGTAAGAGGTAATATTAATTAATATGTTTTAACATATGCATGTATATTTGTTTTGTTGATGAAGGCTAAAACTAAAATTAAATTTAAAAACTCAACAAATGAGCTTATCTGTATGTCAACTTGGTGATACAACTATGCAGATAATTCTTTTAAAATTACACTGTTTTGAGTATATATGTATCTAGCAGGATGTATCCTAATGACAAAAAGAACTATAAAATAATTAATTATATTAAATATTACCTTAATTATGTTTTATTTAATAGTAACACTATAAGTATTATTTTGAAACATATACAATTATACTATTATCTTAGTTATATTAAGTATTCTTATTTAATAAAATAATAACAAAATGTCTGAGGTTCCTTGGAAATGCTGCACTTTTTGTATTTCCACCATTAGAACAGTGTAAGAGGATGTGTTTTGTTTATTGTCTTAAAAATAAAAAAAGAGGGACGCCTGGGTGGCTCAGTTGGGTTGGACGACTGCCTTCGGCTCAGGTCATGATCCCGGAGTCCCGGGATCGAGTCCCACATCGGGCTCTCAGCTCCATTGGGAGTCTGCTTCTCCCTCTGACCTTCTCCTCGCTCATGCTCTCTCTCACTGTCTCTCTCTCAAATAAATAAATAAAATCTTTAAAAAAAAAATTAAAAAAAAATAAAAAAAAATAAAAAAAGAAAGTTCTCTAAGAATGACAGTAGAAGTATCATTATTTTGAAACATATACAGTAAGTATTCAGGTCAATGTAATTAGAAACCAAGATTCTTAGTTTAAGAGAAATGAGATACAAATAGAAAATCAAAAGTTAAGTAAAATCATATAATCTTACATTTAAGTTGAAAATATCACTATGAATTCATTTTTCTCTTTCTAAAAAGTGTGTTTTTTCCAACTCTATCTACTGAAATGATAACCCAGTAGCAATGAGCACCACTGGTGCCGAACTGTGGTTTCTAAACACCATTCTCTCTAAAAGGAATCAAGGCTTCTTCCTTTCATTTTATTTTATTTCTTTTTAAGATTCATTCATTTATTTTAGAGAGATGGAGAGAGAACATACAAGCCGGGGAAGGGAAAGAGAAAGAGAATCTCAAGCTGACTCCCTACTGAGTGTGGAGCCTGACATGGGACTTGATCCCACAACCTTGAGACCATGACCTGAGCCAAAATCAAAAGTAGGACACTCAGGCCATTGAGCCACCCAGGTGCCCTGGAATCAGGGCTTCTTTTGAGAAACAGCTGATTCCCAAGGTAAAGGGAACAAAATAATCCTGGAACAACTTATCGTACCAGAAGGCATGGAAACCATTCAAGCCAACTGAGATAATATCCAGAAGACCTGGAAGGCAACTTAAAGTGGATCCCATTGGCCAAAAATGGGAGAGTTGGAGCTTCAAAAAGAATAATGACTGCAATAGGTTGAAACATAACAAGTAAAAATTCTTAATCCATTAACTTACAACAGCATTCTTAAAAATCGCTGGTCATCTTGGGATGTGCTACTATACCAACTCTATATTTGAAAAATTGGCAAGTTAAGGGAAAAGAACAGGCATTTATCCTGCCTTTCCATAGAAACTGTGTTTCAGGGTAACCATAAAGGTGAGACATAAAAGTTATTTATAGGTAGTCCTAGCTTCAAATGCATTAGGAATGACAATTCGAAAAGCCTCATACTGCAACCCCTAATGGAATAAGAACTCTAGATTCATTTGTCAGTGCAGGCCAGTTGCTGGGTAAAAGACTGTAGGGACACATTACAACGGGTAGATCAGACTGACAAAACCTGATCCTGTTGGATCAATCTTAGCATCACTAGGAGTACAATATCCAGATACTGCTTCTGGTGTGAGCATGACAAATACAGGTGACGTATTCTTGCAAAAGAAACATAAGTAAACAAGCCTGGATCTAGTCAACCACTTCTGGATATCACTATCATCAGAGAGGAAATAGACACGAACAAGGTAAACCATACACCAAGGAAGCCCCAAAACTCTACAAGACAAATGACTCCATTTCTTCTAAAAGTAAGTGCTGTGGGGACAAGGGAGTGGGAACGATGAAGATTCAGAACTTAAGAGCCATAGAAACTAAATGCAAAGTGACATTTTCTTACAAATCCTCATTCAAACCCATCAACAGCAAAAAGGTATTTTCAAAACCTCCAGAGAAATTTGGACATGGATTGTGTATTAAATTATATTGAGAAATTAGGGTGTGTTTATTTTTAATTTTGTAAGCCGGGGTAAAAGCTTTGTGTTTGTATAAAAGTCCTCATCTGTTTGAGATGTGTGCTGAGATATTTACAGATAAAAGTCTATAATCTTTCAGATTTGCTTCAAAATTTCTCTCTCTCTCTCACACACACACACACACATACACACACACAGTGAGATGAAGGCAAATGAAACAAGATTTGCCAAGTGCCAAGTCTGGATGAAACATACACAAAGCTCGTTCTCCTATTTTTTTCTTTCATGTTAAAACTTTCTGTTAAAAAGGACTTCAAAAATAATACACTGGGGAGACTGGGTGGCTCAGTGGGTTAAGCCTCTGCCTTCAACTCAGTCTCAGGGTCCTGGGATCGAGCCCCACATCGGGCTCTCTGCTCAGTGGGGAGCCTGATTCCCCCCTCCCCTGCCTGCCTCTCTGCCTACTCGTGATCTCTCTCTGCCAAATAAATAAATAAAATCTTAAAAAAAAAAAATACACTGTCTCCCATGGGCCTTACTCCTTAAAGGGGAAAAGAGTTCATGCTGATCATTTTAACATGTGGTGGTATTTTACATAATTATAGAATAAGGGCAGCCTCCATAAGCTATTGATATGATCACTTCCTGTGTGCCTGATACAAGGCCGAGCATTTTACATGTGTTCTCTCATGAAATCCTGACCCAGAGAGGAAGGTCCTGTGAATATCTGTATTCTACAGATGGAAAAACAAAGACACAGACTTGTTCACAGACACACAGCTAATAAACAGCAAATCCAAGATTTGAATGCAGAACTGATTCCCAAGTTCGTGTTTATGGAACGTGGCCCAATATCGCTTTTTCAAAGTAATGCCTACCTTTTGATCTTTCTCCTGTACATGCGGAATCAAACAACAGAGGAAAAAGAAGAAAAACCAGCGCTCTCCCCATCCTAGCCCTGATTTTGCTCCTGGGGGAACAATGCAATGCTTCACTAGCCCATTATATTTTCTGGAACAAAGGCGAGAGTCTTGATAACTGGTCGACAGGGAGGCTATGAGCGCAGAACCTCACGTGCAAAGCACACCGAAGGATGCCGGGATGGTCCATAATTCCTCATTAGCATCTCTCAATTAGGAATCTGCAGGCCAGCTGCTTTGGAGATGAATTATGAGCTGGATTTGCATATGTCAGGGCTGCTTTAGAAGGAGGAAATTGGTTGGTCTGTCCCAGAAGGGACTCCAGTGGAGGCACTTCCAAGAGCACTTTCCGGCACCAAGGAAGTTTCCCTGAACATCCAATCTCCTCGTCTTGTGTTTACACCAACCCCGAGGAGAAAGATCACTCAGCCACCAGCGGTGAAAGCCACAGATGGTCTTGTTTTTGCCAGAAGTGACCCAGTGGCCTTCACCACCTACCCTGTCCCTGTGACATAGAGGCACGATTAAGATCGGAGACGGCTCCTGGTAAACGGCCTTTGGGTGGGCATCCTGGGAGGCAACATGGCGTGGCCTGTGGAATGGCGCATCCCAAGTCCCCAAATTCCTGCTTCCACCAATAACAAGCTGTGGATGAAAACAGGGTGATATATGGGAAGCGCTCTGCCCAGTGTCCGACACACAGACAGCGGCCAGTAACAACACCAATCATTGACGGGTAATGATTTGATTATCATTCTATTATTACAAAAGAAAAAAGAAATAAGAACCAGGATTTTCCCAGGCACCAACCAAACATGGCTAATGTGAAAGCAATATGATGGGTGCATGCCAGTGTAAAATCTAAACCTAGAAGTCATTCTTCCCTTCTTTTTTCTCCTTTTTTTTTGATCGTAGTAAAAGATGCATAGCAAAAAATGCCCAGTTCGGACTGATTGTAGGTGTGCAGTTCGGGGGCAGGAAGCACATTCACGTTGTTGCCCAGCCATCACGCGACACCATCCATCTCCAGAACCTTCCATCTTAACAACCTGAAACTCTGTCCCCATGAAACATTAACTCCCCATTGCCCTGCCCCCTGCCCCGAGCATCCAAAATTCTCCTTTCTGCCTCTACAGACTTGACCATGCTGGGTATCTCACAGGAACAAAAGAATACAGCACAGCTGACCTTTGAACAACATGGGTTTGAACTGTGTGGACCCTCTTACATATGGATAGTTCTCTTCAATAAATACTATACAGTATTGTCAATGTTTTTCTCTTCTGATTTTTGCCATAACATTTTCTTTTCTCTTAGTTTCTTGTAAGAATATAGTATATAGGCACGCCTGGGTGGCTCCGTCATTGAGTGTCTGCCTTCGGTCAGGTCATGATCCCAGAGTCCTGGGATCGAGCCCCACGTTGGGCTCCCTGCTCAGCAGAGAGGCTGCTTCTCTCTCTCCCTTGGCCTGCCATTCTCCCTGCTTGTGCACTCTCTCTCTTTCTCCTGTCAAATAAATAAAATCTTGGGGGAAAAAAGAATATAGTGTATAATACAATATAAATATAGTATATAATACAACATAAAAATGTGTGTTCGTTGACTTTCTATATTACCAGTAGGGCTTCTAGTCAACGAGAGGTTATCAGTAGTTAAGTTTGAGGGGAGTCGAAGTCACAAGTGAATTTTCAACTGCGTGGAGGGCGATCATTTTTCCGAACCCCTGCGTTGTTCAAGGGTCAGCTCTATATATATATGTCTTCTGGTGTCCGACTGATTTGACTTAGCCTAATGTTTTCTTGGGTCTTCCACACTGGCACTCTCCTGCTCGTGGCTCACTACCATTCCTCCGTGTGTCTATACCTCCTTCGATTTATCCATTCCTCCCTTAATGGACGTTCCGGCTGTTTTCACCTTTTGGCTATTCTGAATAATGCCGCTACGAACAGTTGTGTACAGGGATCTGTCCAAGCCCTTGCTTTCAATCCTTGTGGGTATATACCCAGAACTAAAGTTGCTGGATCATAGGATGGTAATTCTGTGTTGAATTTTTTTTTTTTTTTTTTTTTTGAGGAAGCTCCTTATTTCTATTAGCAAGCAAAATTGTTCTGCATGTTGAATACTTATAAGCCAGGCACTCGGATTATTTTTTTTTTCCTCATTTAATCCTCCTAGCAATTGCAATGGTCATCATCATCTCATTTAACAGATGAGAAAATGGACCTCAGGACCTACTTGAAATTGGGTAGGTGATGGGTCCAACACAAAGCTTTAGCAAGGGCAAAATGCTGGGATTTGAACTCAGATCTCGAAGACTCCAAACCCAGCATTTCCCACCAGGCTGTGCTGTCCACTCTAGAAAGGAAGAAGAACACCCAGCTTTCTCTTTAAGGTACACACGCATACGGCCTTGGGGGTCAAGGGAAGGGACGGTGTAAATCCGGAAACTCAGCGCCACTCCCACACAGCCGTGTCATTGCAGGGAAGTCCTTGTCATCACTGCGTCCCCATCTCTTCATATGTGAAGGGAGATAACTCTCCCAGGATTACACCCAAAAGAGCTGAAAGCAGCTGGGGCGCTTGGGTGGCTCAGTCGGTGAAGCGTCTGCCTTCGGCTCAGGTCATGATCCCAGGGTCCCGGGATCGAGTCCCGCACTGGGCACCTTGCCCAGTGGGGAGCCTGCCACTCCTCCTGCTTGTGCTCTCTCTGGCAAATAAAATCTTAAAAAAAAAAAAAGAACTGAAAGCAGGGAGTCAGATACATGTACTCTCATGCTTGTAACAGCATTATTCCCAAAGCCCAGGTGCTTTGGGAAAAGGTATGATTCGGGGGTGGGAGGTCTAATGGCAGGGTGGTGTAATCATCACCACTCGCCATGTCCAAAGTGTTTTTGTCATCCCTGGCTGAAACTCTGTGCCCCTGTGAGATAGCACCTTCCCCTCCCCTTCCCCAGCATCCGGTAACCTCTGCTTTCTGTCTCTACGAACTTGCACATTCTCGGCGTGTTGTATTAGGGGAATCATACAGTATTTGCCCTTTTGTCTGGCTTATGTCACGCAGCATGCTGTGTTCTGGGTTCACCTGTGTTGTAGCGTGTATTGTTACCCCACACCTTTTTATGACCGAATACTATTCCCAGGTGCCCCCCCCCCATCATACCCTTACACACGGTTAAGACGATATGGGGCACCTGGGTGGCTCAGTGGGTTAAAGCCTCTGCCTTCGGTTCGGGTCATGATCCCACGGTCCTGGGATTGAGCCCCGCATCGGGCTCTCTGCTCAACAGGGAGCCTGCTTCCCTCTCTTTCTGCCTGCCTCCCTGCCTACTTGTGATCTCTGTCTGTCAAATAAATAAATAAAATCTTAAAAAAAAAAAAAAAGAAGAAGATGATAAACACTGTGTGTGTTTTGCCACCATAAGACCTGTCGTGTTATTAATAACACTGTGTCGTTCAGAGGATTGAATTGGTGCTTCTCAAACATTAGCATGCACACAAATCTCCCGGTCGTGTTAAAAATGCAATTCTTAAAAAAAAAAAAAAAAAAAAAAAGTGCAATTCGATGCGTCTGAGCCAGGGTCTGAAGCTCAGCGTTTCTCGCTGGTTCCCCCGTGACGCCGATGCCACCCACCCACGGACGATGCCTTGGGCAGGCACGCACGGGCCGCTCCCGCGCGCGCCCAGGATGTAGCTGGAGCCAGGCAAGTACGAGCGAAGGTTCCAAGATTACCACGGAAGTCGGTACAGACTTTTCAAACAACTTTGTCTTCCACTGGTAAAATGCTCATTTCAAGAAGAAAGGAGCACATTTTGATCTGCCTCTGAAATTTCATAACCCCCGAGCACATTCTTTTTACAGAAGCTACAAGAGCCTTGCAGAACAGAGACTTCGGCGGCTGTGTCTCCCACAGTCATCTAAAAACATTTCTCTCTAAGCAGCATATGGATAAAAACACCAAGCCTGAAAAACATTTCCATTTTAAATGATCTCAAGCAAAAAAGAAGCAGGCATAACACACAGTGTGAACCTCGGGCTAGCCCTGTCTACCCCTTGTCCTTGGACAGCCCGCATACACAATTCTGAAGACCCCGGAGTTCAATTTTCAGACTCCGGTCCTCAGCATCTGTTTAAGGCCTGCAAGTGAGAAATACATGGAAATAGAGACCGGGGCTGCAGACATGGACTCAAAAGGGGACCACATGTCCATGGCTTAGATCCAAGGCACGCTCGTAGGTCCATCCACCTTGCAAACCAGGACATGTCTGCTGGGACTCGGGGCAGAATGTAGAGTCAAGACTGTCAAAATCAACCCCACTGAATCTAGAAACAACAGTCCTCCCCTTCCTCCCTTCTCCCCACCCCAACTCAGAGCTGAAAGTCTCCTCTATATGTCAAGTTCAACCCTGCATCCTGTCATTCTACTTCAGGGGTTGGACCCGCTAAGCGTGACCCCAAACCAGAGGAGCAATTCAGCTAGAAAACTTTCAAATGGAGCTGAGAAGTCAATATGGAAAAGCAAACACAAGTTATTCTAGACCAGCCAGATGAATCTCTATAGATTTACTCTACCTGCGGCATCGAACTTTTACAAGCACTTGTCACAGGCCGGACACTAAGCTAAGTGCTTTGCACATTTTAGCTGACCCTCATAACCACATCATGAGGTGGGCACAGCATTTTCCTAGGTGGATGGATGGGAAAACTGAGATGCTGAGAAGGTGAAGCCCAAAGTTAGGGCTCAAACCTGGAAGAGCCGACTCTGTTACCCAAAACTGAAGCCTATCTCAAAATAAACATTCTTAAATGTGTTATAAAAGGATTGACATATACATGCAGTCAAATTCGAGAATTCCAGCTTAGCATAAACCCGTAGTCAAGAGGCTTCTTGGTGGCTCAGGTCGGGATCTCAGGGTTGTGAGATCGAACCCCATGTTGGGCTCTACACTCAGCAGGGAATCTGCTTGAGATGACAGAGTGGCTCTTCCGCGACCATCGGGCCACCACAAGGATAGACAGTTGGAGTGAAAGCAATCCAGCAAGAAAGTAGAGCTCCAGAACAGAGAGAAGGGGCCCTGCCTCCATTCTTTAAGTCCCTGGGTCCAGCCATGCTAAAGCTCTTTGCTACCTATATACTTCCCAGTTGGATATAAGCAGAATGCCTACTTTGTGCATAAGTAATTTCACATATGTTGCTGTCACTTCTGACCAAAAGAGTTCAGGTTAACTCAACCAGTAAATACCACCATTTTCCACATCGATCAACAGGTAAGCTAAATAATATATCTATCTGGAAATCCTTACAACATAGGGACTGGAGTCAACATATTGTAATGGTGTTGGCTGGCTGACAGATGGTGGCGGCACTCGTGGTGAACAAGGCGTAACATACAGAATTGTCGAATGCCTGAAACTAATGTAATATTGTGCATCGACTGTACTAAAAAAAAAAATTAATCTGGAAATCCTGTTTGCTGTAATTTCTAAATATATCCAAAATCCAAGCATGGCTCACCAGTCTGGCCTGAGCCACCTTCGTCTCTCACCTAAATAGTCTCCCGACTCTTCTGTCTGCTTCTACCCTACAGTCTATTCTCAACCACCAGCCAGAAGGATAATATTCAAACTCAAGTCAGATCATGTCACTCCTCTCCTCAAAGACCTCTAGTATACCTCATTTCACTATAAAACTCTTTATACGATAAACTATAAAACTCTTTATACTAGTCTTACTTTGCTGCTCTGTTATGATCCTCAACGTTCTACTTCAATCATACACGTTTCCTGGCTGTTCCTCCAAGGCCTCAGGACCTTTGCATGAGCTGTTGCCTCACCCTGAATTTCTTCTGCCTTCCCTGGATATCTTCACTTGCTCACTTCCTTTAAATCTTTGCTCAAATGTCACCTTTTGCCTGAAGCCTGTTTTACTTTCTTTTTTGTTTTCTTCTTCCTTTTTTTTTTTTTTTGCTATAATACTTACTGCTTTTGATTAATTTTCCTTATTCTTATTTATTAGTTTTCCTTATTCTTGTGATTATTTGTTGTCTATCTCCCGACGAAGCACAACAGCAGACTCTTTGCTTGTTTTCCTCAAAAGATGTGCCCCCCCCACACACACATACACACAAACTAGAAGACTGCATGACACACTGTAGGCCCTCAAGGCCGACAAATCGTGACCCAGGAAGAAGGAAACAAGCCCAGCAAACAGAAGAGCACTGTCAGGGAGCCTGGACCACAGGGAAGGGAGCGTTCAGGGAACCTTGTTACATGGGACCCTGGTTTCCAGGTGGCTTCTGGGCTCAGCACCCCCTCTGCCGGCCGGGTCTCACCTGTGGAAAGAGCCCCCCGTTCCCATCTTGGCAGACAACGAGGGCGACTGGCTGTGAGGAAATGTGATTACACACATATGACTGAACAGTAAGGGGGAGAGCCCTCCTCTTAATCTGAGTTCATTTAAGACTGCTCTCATTATTGTTAATCTGATCAAACAATGACCAGCTTCTCAGACCTGTAGCACGCTCCTAATGAATTTTTCATAACTCTGTAGAGACATTTTCTGCTCTGCTGTTAATAATAAACCACAAAGCATGGGATTTTAAATGTATTTCCATTTCGCCACCTCCTTCATCCTGGTTTTAGCCTTCCTCCCCTCCCCCACCCTCTTGCGAGGTCTTGTCCATATATTATTATTATGGGATGGTCTGTGTTTGCTGTGGTGGTTAGGACTGGCCTCCACCTTGGGGGAACCAATAAATTCATGTTATGCTTTCAAATCGTATTTCAGAAAGGGAGACCATAGATTAGACTTTTATTCAATTTGGCAAATGAGACCGCCTCATTTTTCTATAATGAGGAGGAGATGAGGCAGGAAAAGGATGCAAAGGAACCCAGTTTAGAGAAAGGAAAAAGAGCTGCTCCATTCCCTCACCTTCAAACAGACCTGAAATACCCTATACTTCAGCCACGTTGGACTTCCTTGGTCCCTCCAACACCCCACGATGGCTCTACCCCTGGACATTTGCACACACCGTCCTTCTGCCTGGAACAGCCTTTCCTCATCTCTGGTTAATCCCATCATCCTTCAAGTCTTAGCCTAAATATCGCATCACTAGAACCATGAGCAAATAATGTGTCCCAGGACCCAGCACAGTACCTAGTACTCAGCACCCAGCACAGTGCCTGATGTGCAATATACATATTTGTACGTTATAAGCCCAGTGGGGGCAAGACGCTTCTGCATGTCTGATGCATTTAACAGGAAGCGGGAGGGACAGAGGAAGGGTGGACACATGCTGAAGCTAGCCAGCAGCTGCCCTTATAGAGCAGACACTGGAAATGACTGACGACATAGCCCAACACCAAAGGTAGGACTCCTCTCTGAGCTTCCTCGCAGACGCCGTGCCCAGAACTCAGTCGTGACTGGCTTCAGCGGCAACGCCTCTTACGCATTGAGAGCACACTTGAATACTTTCATGTTTTAAATAGACAAAAGTCATTGGAAAACCCAACATCCATTACGAAGGCCTTTCCGTTCAGGGTAAAGAAAAAATAAAGAGACTTGTTCACTTGCAAAAAAATAATAATAATTAAGAAAATCCTCTACGGCTGGTTTTCGAGAATGTCTTCAGTAATGCCAGCAGAACTGGGGAAAGGCTAAGGCCATCCGCTGTGGCTATTTCAAAAAGCACAGTTGTCTTTTGTGCATGGGTATTTTGATTTGAATTTTAGGGGAATATCTGACTAAGAAATTGTTGGTACAATAGGAGTCGTCTGGCTATGCTGAAAACAGGGTACTCAGTATTTATTAGAAATACACATGGAGGGGCACCTGGGTGGCTCAGCGGGTTAGACCACTGCCTTCAGCTCAGGTCATGATCCCAGGATCCTGGGATCAAGCCCTGCATCAGGCTCTCTGTTCAGCAGGAAGCCTGCTTCCCCCCTTTTCTCTCTGCCTGCCTCTGTCTACTTGTGATCTCTGTCTGTCAAATAAATAAAATCTTAAAAAAAAAAAGAAAAAAGAAAAGAAATACACATTGAAATTTTTTGAGGATGCAATGTTATGATGGTTTAGGAATTGCTTCAAAATAATCTATGGATGAGGGTGTGAGGAGTTATTGGCAATAATTTGATATTGTTGAATTTGTGTGACAGGTACCTAAAGGGTCCGTTATACTCTTCTATTTTTGTATTGGTGTGAAGTGTGTGTGTGTGTGTGTGTGTGTGTGTGTGTGTGAGACCAGGCACAACTCTTACTTCACTGTAGACTGAAAATAAGCAAAGATCATAAAATCGAGAGGTCATTGTCATCCTAACTTCTCCAGACTTGGAAGTATGACCTTAATTTTTTGGAACCCCTAGGTGGGTGGGATTGGGAGAAAAACACCTGAAAAACAATTAGCAAAACACTGGTGTTCACAAATTATTTCAGAGATGTTGATTATCTGTATCTTCCTTTTCTTCACTCAGTCTTAACCATAGACACACATGTGAATTAAAGGGGGAGATGGTAAAGTTCTTGATCAGGTAAGTGAGACAATGTCTGCTTTTATTTATAGTTTTGATTTGGGGGTTCCTTTGGAAAATGGAAACACCCCACAATATCAGGCCCAAATCCTATCCACTGGCAAGGTTGATATCTGTCGATGGGACACAAGCTCTCCATTTAACCATGCCCCCGAAGTCACCTCCCAAGTACCCTACCCCCAGCCTATTTTCTGTCCCTTTTCTGTTTCATGCCTGGTCCCAGAAATCAACCGACTGGGTGATTCCTGGAGCTCAGAAGCCTCATTTATTGTAACACGCGCCTCCCCTTCTGATGTCATTTCAGAGAAGATTTCATCTCACATTAGGCTTCCCTATCAAGGACCTGATTCTGATTCCGCATCTCCTTCAGCAGAAAGGGTGCGTTTACAGGCTCCAGCCTTGCCTCAAGCTTCTCAGCTCATTACAAGTTGATTCACAGATGCCGTAAAGCGACTTTATGTATTTTTTATTAAGTCACAGATTTACTGGGAACATTTCCCTCCTCCACTTGTCATTCCTGAAGACACAAAGCGACAGACTCGGAAACTCTAAGAGGGTTATAATCGGGGATCGTTCTAAAGGACCATCGGGCTAGAGAGGTAGAAAAGCCTTATGAGCATGTAGGAATTCTACTTCTCGGTATATTTCCTAAAGAACCAAATAGAAGCGCTTTACAAAAGATTTCATTTGGGGCGCCTGGGTGGCTCAGTGGGTTAAGCCGCTGCCTTCGGCTCAGGTCATGATCTCAGGGTCCTGGGATCCAGCCCCGCATCGGGCTCTTTGCTCGGCAGGGAACCTGCTTCCTCCTCTCTCTCTGCCTGCCTCTCTGCCTGCTTGTCATCTCTCTCTGTCAAATAAATAAATAAATAAAAATCTAAAAAAAAAAAAAAAAGATTTCATTTGGAAAGTAGTCATTAAGGCTGTGTTTATGAGAATAAGAAAAAAACCAAATAACTCACAAAAGGGGGGCAGTCGACTCAGTTATGCTCTCTCTTTATGCCGGAATGTTACTAGTCATTTGAAATGCTTTTGACAGGGAGAAACATTCACACCTTAAATCGACTTTGAAGATGAAAAGAGGCGACTACAAAATACATAAAATACAGCTATTCTTTAAAGTCACATAAAAACCCAAGTTTGTATGAGGGGAAGCCTATAAGACTTTGTAACAAGGTGCTAATAGTGTTCATCTGTGGGTGGCAGGAGTAGAAGCGTGTGCATTTTTCTTTTTATTTCAGCAGGTATTCCATTTTTCCTACAATGAATATGATTTGCTTTGATGTCTATAAATGTGTTTAAAATGACATTTGTATTTAATGACTTCTGTTTCTGAGGCCTGCGTGAACAACTCCTCAGCCAGCATAGATAACCTAATGAGCGCCCACAAGAGCTCCAGGAAAGCATCCTAAGACGGTAACGGACAACCACAGAGTGTATGCAAGGAACTCTGGACTCCAGAGTTCCTCACTGTGTTCCAGCCTGAACCCGGGATCGTTTCCTTAGTTTCCAGCCTAGGAAAGTCAGTTGACTCCCGAAGTGCCCCAACTCCCTTCGCCAAACGGATTCCACAGCAGCACTATTCACAATAGCCCCAAGGTGGACACAACCTCGTAAGGATAAACCCATGTGAGGGAATTCGATTCGGCCATAAAAATGGATGAAGTAGTGATACATGCTGCAAAGGGATGAACTTTGAAAATATTATGTTGAGTGAAAAAGCCAGACAAGGGCACCTGGGTGGCTCAGTGGGTTAAGCCTCCGCCTTTGGCTCAAGTCATTATCTCAGGGTCCTGGGATCGAGTCCCACATCAGGCTCTCTGCTCAGCGGGGAACCTGCTTCCCCCTCTCTCTCTCTGCCTGCCTCTCTTGCCTACTTGCGATCTCTGTCAAATATATAAATAAAATCTTAAAAAAAAAAAAAAAAAGCCAGGGGCGCCTGGGTGGCTCAGTGGGTTAAGCCTCCACCTTCGGCTCCGGTCATGATCTCAGGGTCCTGGAATTGAGCCCCGCATCGGGCTCTCTGCTCGGCGGGGAGCCTGCTTCCTCCTCCCTCTCTCTGCCTGCCTCTCTGCCTACTGTGATCTCTCTCTGTCTGTCAAATAAATAAATAAAATCTTAAAAAAAAAAAAAAGCCAGACAAGGAAGGTCACATACTGCATCATTTCATCTACATGAAGTTCCCCAGGATAGAAGAAAAACAGAAAAGCACAGCCACAGAAAATTGATTCATGGTTGCCAGGAGATGGAGGGCAGGGAAATTGGAACCAACCTTAACAAGTAGGTATGAGCACACCTCATTTTAGTGGGCCTCCCAGATGTGGGTTTCTTGTTTTTGTTTTTGTTTTTCAAATTAACAGTTTGTAGCAACCCCATGTAGAGCAAGACTACTTTTTGCCACCGGCATTCACTCACTTGGTGTCTCTGTGTCACATTTTTTCCAACATTTTCATTATCAGTATATTTGTTCTGGTGATCTGTGACCTTTGAGGTTACTACTGGAGTTGTTCTGGTGTGCCACAAAGCGCGCCCATATAGGATGGCAAACTTAATTGCTAATTGTG
This sequence comes from Mustela nivalis, assembly GCF_964662115.1. Taxonomy (NCBI): domain Eukaryota; kingdom Metazoa; phylum Chordata; class Mammalia; order Carnivora; family Mustelidae; genus Mustela; species Mustela nivalis. The sequence goes on along the minus strand of NC_139033.1, from coordinate 6,151,108 downwards.
TGTGCTCACTGTTCCACCAACGACGGTTACCCCATCTCTCACTCTCTCCTCGGACCTCCCCACTCCCTGAGACACAACAATGTTGACATCAGGCCAGTTAATAACCCTACAGTGGCCTCTAAGTGCTCAAGTGAAAGGAAGAGTTGCACGTCTCCTCACTTTAAATCCAAAGCTGGAAATGATTAAGCTTAGTGAGGAAGGCACATCAAAAGTCAAAAGAGGCCAAAAGCTTGGCCTCTTATGCCAACCATTAGCCAAGTGGCACAGGCAAAGGAAGAGATTTTGAAGGAAATGACAAGCGCTACTCCGGGGAACACACGAATGATAAAGAAAGAAAACCGTCTTCTTTGCTGATCTGGAGAAAGCGTGTGTGGTCTGGATGGAAGATCAAACCTGGCACAACACTCCCTGAAGCCGAAGCCGAGCCCAGAGCAAGACCCTGACTCCCTTCCACTCTCTGAAGCTGAGAGAGGGAAGGGGCTGCAGCAGGAATGTCTGAAGGTAGCCGAGGTGGTTCACGAGGTTTAAGGAAAGACGCCGTCTCCATAACACAGAAGCGTGAGGGGCAGCAGCAGGTGTAGAAGCTGCAGCAAGTTCTCCAGAAGCTCCAGCTGAGATGGTCCATGAAGGCGGCTCCACTCAACATGATTTTCAGTGTCCATGTAAGAAAGAGCCTCCTATCCGAGGAAGACACCGTGGAGGACTTTGGTAGCTAGTGAGGAGAAGTCAGTGCCTGGCTTCCAAGCTGCGAAACACGGGCTGACTCTCTTGTGAGAGGCTAATGCAGCTGGAGCCTCGGAGCAGAAGCCACTGCCCGTTCTGCAAACCCTCGGGCCCTGAAGCACGATGCTGCGTCTACCCGACCTGCGCTCTGTAAATGGAACAGCAAAGCCTGGACGACAGCACCTCTGTTCACAACGAGACTGCCTGAATGTTTCAAGCCGGCTGTTGAGACCTGCTACTCAGAAAAAAAGAGATGCCTTTCAGAGTACCACTGCTCACTGGCAGTGTACCCGGCTGTCCGAGAGCCCTGATGGCATGGAGATGTACGAGATTAATGTTGTTTTCATGTTTGCTAACACAACATCCATTCTGCAGTCCGTGAACCAACTTTCAACTTTCAAGTCTTATTATTTAAGAAAGACATTCTTTTGGGCACCTGGGTGGCTCAGTTGGTTGAGCATCTAGAGTCTTGACCTTGCCTCAGGTCTTGATCTTAGGGTCATGCGTTCAGGCCCCATGCTGTGCTCCACACTGGGCATGGAGCATCTTAGAAAGGAAGGAAGGAAGGAAGGAAGGAAGGAAGGAAAAAAAGAAAGAAAGAAAGCCTTTTCTAAGGCTATCGCTGTCATAGACAGTGATTCCTCTGATAGATCTAGGAAAAATAAATCAAAAACCTTCTGGAAGGAGTTCACCATTCTAGATGCCATTAAGAACATTTGTGATTTGTGGGAAGAGGCCAAAATATCAACATAAACGGGAGTTTGGAAAAAGCTGATTCCAACCTTCATGGAGAAGTAGCTGCACATGGGGTGGGAAGAGCAAGAGAATGAGAATCAGACATGAAGCCTGAAGATGGGACTGAATCGCTAGAAACTCACGATACAACTTAAAGAGATGAGCAGTTGCTTCTCATGGATGAGCAAAGAAAAATGGTTTCTTGAGATGGAATTTGCTCCTGGTGAGGAAGCTGGGAAGACTGTTGATACAACAAAGCATTCAGAATGTTCCACACACTCGGTTCATAAAGCAGCAGCAGGGCTTGAGAAGACAGACTCCAATTTTGAAAGAAGTTCTGCTGTGGGTAAAACACTATCAAACACCATCGCTCGCAACCAAAGAATCATTCGTGAAAGGATGAGTCTATCAATACAGCAAAATTCCTCACTGCTTCAGTCTCCCCGACCCTCAGCAACCACCAGCTTGACCAGTCAGCAGCCATCAGCGTGAAGGCAAGACCATCCAACAGCAAAAAGATGATGACTTGCTGAAAGCTCAAGTGATGATTCGCATATTCTGGCAATAAAGGTTTTTTTTATTTTTTTAAGAGTGTTTTTTTTTAAGATTTTATTTATTTTTTTGACAGGGAGATAGAACACAGTAGGCAGAAAGGCAAGGAGAGGGAGAGGGAGAAGCAGCCTCTTCGCGGAACAGAGAGTTCAATGCAGGGGGCCTGATTCTAGGACCCTAGGATCATGACCTGAGCCAAAGGCAGACACTTAACCGATTGAGCTACCCAGGCGCCCCAATAAAGGATTTTTTAAATTAAGATATGCACATTGCTCTTTTAGATATAATGCTATAGCACCCTTAACAGACCACAGTGTAGCATAATCATAACTTTTAGGTGCTCTGGGAAACCCAAAAAAAAATCATTCAACCCATTTTATTGTGATATTCACTTCATTTCCATGGTCTGGAACTGAACCTGCAATATCTCCGAGGTGCGCCTGTACAAGGTATTTATGTGTGCATGCTTGTGATGATGGGAATGTTCTAGAATTAGATAAGGGCAATGGCTGTACAACATTAAGCATATACCAAAAACCACCTCATTGTATACCGTGAAGTTGACAATGTGGTAAATTTTATGTTATGTGAATTTTACCTAAATTTTAAAAAAAAGTAAAAAGTAAAAGCTGGCGTGGCTATATCAATATCAGAGAAATCGTTTTCACTGTGAAGAGTACCAGGCATGAATAGTAACTATACATAACGAAAAAAAGTCAAGTCACTAAGAAAATAACCATCCCCAATGTGTATACGCTTAACAAAACAGCTTAAAGTACACAAAGCAGGGACGCCTGGGTGGCTCAGCTGGTTAAGCAGCTACCTTCGGCTCAGGTTATGATCCCAGCGTTCCGGGATCGAGTCCCGCATCAGGCTCCTTGCTCAGCAGGGAGCCTGCTTTTCCCTCTGCCTCTGCCTGCCACTCTGTCTGCCTGTGCTCACTCTCTCTGTCAAATAAATAAGTAAAATCTTTTAAAAATAAATAAATAAAATACACGAAGCAAAAACTGTCGGATCTGTAAGGAGAATTGGACAAATCCACAGTGAGGGTAGGTGCTAACAACACTCCTCTCTGTGTAATCAATAAAACAATTTGAGAGAAAGTCAGCAAGGATGTAGAGGGTCTCGACAAAACCATCGACCAATTGGATCTAATTGATGGCTGGAGAACTCTGGGCCTGTCAACAGCAGAGCACACATTCCTCACAAGGACACATGTTACGTTCACCGAGCGGGAAGATATTCCGGGTCCTAAAAATAAACCTTAAGCATTTTAAAATAATTGAAAGCATATAAAATGTGCTCATGGACCCCAAACGAATTAAACCAGAAAATAACAACAACACTTGGGAATTAACGCGAGTCTGAAGGGTGTATGCATCAGACTCAGTGGGTTAAAGCCTCTTGGTGGCTCAGTGGGTTAAAGCCTCTGCCTTCGGCTCGGGTCATGATCCCAGGGTCTTGGGATCGAGCCCCGCATCGGGCTCTCTGCTCAGCAGGGAGCCTGCTTCCTCCTCTCTCTCTCTGCTTGCCTCTCTGCCTACTTGTGATCTCTGTCTGTCAAGTAAATAAATAAAATCTTTAATTAATTCATTAATTAAAGGATGTATGCATCCGAGAGTAAGAAACCAAAGAAATGAAAATATAATACCAAAACTTGTGGGATGCTGTTAGTGTAATCCTTCAAGGGGCATGTATGGTGATGAATACGTAGAAAAGGAGAAAGGTCTCAAATTAACAATCTAAGCATCTAGCTCAAGAAAACAGGGGAAAAAAAAAAAAGAGCAAAAGAGACCCAGAGTAAGCAGAAGGGAATAATACCGAAAACAAAAACCAATCAAACTGAAAACAGAAAAACAGAGAAAAAGAAATGAAGCCCAAACCTGGTTTTCTGAAAAGACGAATAAAACTGATAAACCTCTAGCCAGACAGGCAAAGAATCAAAGGGAAAAAAAACACGTATTACCACCATCAGGGATAAAGGATCCCGCAGACACCAAAAGGATAGTAAAGGAATACCATGAGCAAATCTAGGCACATAAATTCAATTATTTAGATAAAATGTAACAATTCCTTAAAAACCACAAACTGGGCCGCCTAGGTGGCTCAGTTGATTAGGGAACTGCCTTTGGCTCAGGTCATGATCCCAGAGTCCCAGGATGGAATCCCACATCAGGCTCCGGGCTCCATGGGGAGTCTGCTTCTCCCTCTGCCCTTCTCCCCTCTCAGTCTCTCTCTCACTGTCTCTTTCAAATAAATAAATAAAATCTAAATAATAATAATAATAAATAAAAACAACAAACTACCAAAATTCACCGAAGAATACATTTTTAAAATTGAATTTGTAGTTTAAAAAAAACTTCCACGTGCAAAAAATAACAATAATAATCTCGAGGTCCAGATAGTTTTACTGCTGAATTCTACCACCATTCAACACATGATGAAATAACATCAGTTGTGCTTCCAGTGCCTTCCAGAAAACAGAAGGGGGGGGGAGCTTCCCAACTCATTTTATGAGGCCATTGATACCCTGATACTGAAACTGAACAAAGATGGCGCAAGAAAGGAAACCACAGGCAATATCCTTCATGAACACAGACTCGAAGATTCCTCAGCAAAATATTAATAGATTAAATCTAGCAACATATGAAAAGAATAATATTGCCTTTAGGGTTTATCACAAAGGACTGTTCCTCCAAGCCAGATAAAAGTAAAAATAAAAATGTGGCATCTAAACTTGCTCTGCCTCTTGGGGCGCCTGGGTGGCTCAGTTAGGTGAGTGACCCACTCTTGGTTTCCGCTCAGGTCATGATCTCACGGTCGTGAGATCAAGTGCCACATTGGGCCCTGCACTGGGCATGGAGGCAGCTTGGGATTCTCTCTCTCTCCCTCTCCCTGGGTGCCTCTCCCCCCCACACTTTCTCTCTCTCATTCTCTGTGTCTCTTGAATAAACAAACAAGCAAATAAATAAATAAAATCTTTTAAAAAACAAAATCTTGCTCTGCCTCCCAGTAAAAACAAGGTCCCTGAATGTCCCACTTGATGGAAGAGTTCTTTTCTATACCTACTTGCCTCATTGCTGGGTCCAAGCTACCCTCTCCCTCTGCCCTCCCCCACAAACACTTGCACCTGCAGACACAGGCTGTCTCTCTAAAATAAATGAATGTTTTAAAAGATTTTATTTAATTATTTGACAGAGAGAGATCACAAGTAGGCAGAGAGGCAGGCAGAGAGAGAGAAGGAAGCAGGCTCCCTGCTGAGCAGAGAGCCCAATGTGGGACCTGAGACCATGACCTGAGCCAAAGGCAGAGGCTTAACCCACTGAGCCACCCAGGTGCCCCTAAATAAATAAATCTTTAAAAAAATTAAACATAGGCAGTGCCTCTCTGCCTGCCTCTCTGCCTACTTGTGATCTCTGTCTGTCAAATAAATAAAGTCTTTAAAAAAAAAATCCAACATAGAATTATCATATGACCCAGCAAATCCATTCCTAGATACAGACCCAAAAAGAATTCAAAGCAAGGACTCAGATACTTGTACATCAATGTTCATAAACATCATTGTTTGCCATAGTCAAAAGATGGAAATGACTTAAGTGTCTATCAACAGACGACTAGATAAACAAAATGTGGTCTCTATGTACCGTGGAATATTAGACAACCATAAAAAAGGAATGAAGCTCTGACACCAGCTACAACATGGATGAACCTTCCTCCAATAATCAAATTCATGCACACAGGAAATGGGGGTTACCATGCAGCTGGGGAGAGTTATTGTTTCATCGGTACAGAATTTCTATCTGGGATCATGAATAAGTTCCTCAGATAGATAGTGATGATAGTTGTACAAGATTGTGAATGTATTTCATGCCACCTGAGCTGCACACTTTAAAATGGTTACAATGGTAAGTATTGTGTGATACCTATTTTACCACCATAAAAAAAAAAATTAAAGGCTGCCTTATGAGGTGGGGCTCACCCCAAAGCACCATGCCAAAGCTATAGACTAGCCAAGGGGTAACCCTAGCCAACCTCTTAAGGGTCCCCCTACCTTTAAAAGATAAGATTTTCAAGCAATTGGAATACCATGGTTCTTTCTATCACATAAGCTTAAGAGAAGTTCAGGAGGTACAAGGCCCAACCAACCCCAGAACTGTTAACCAACTTAGAGGTGGATGAGCACATGGTTTAAAGACTAAAGCCTGCCAGGCACTGATGGGAAGTGAGTCATCTGTGGGCGAATTCAAAGACCCAGACCTAGTATCAGAATCTTGTTCACTTACGTCACCTGCAGCCCCACAGGTGTGCCATTATCCCATCGAAAGCTTCTATGGGATTCTTCTTCTCACACCTTGCTCTCATGCACCAGGAGCTCAATAAGAGTCATTGAATGAATGAATGATACACCCAACCATGGCACCCCCACCTAAAGGCTGAGATGTCCTAACCTCCCCATGCCAACCTACTGAAGGGAATGCTGGAAGCATCTGCCGTGTGCCAAGTGCCCTGCTCAGCTCCTTAATCCACAATTCCATGTAATCAGCATAACAATCCTATGTAACATGATCCTAATTTTATAAGCAAGGAAACTGAAGCTGAGAAAGGAGAGCTCATTTGCCCAAGGTTACTTAGCTAGTAACTTGAACTCAGACTGGAATCCAAGCAATCTTATTGGCAGATCCCAAGCTCACCTAATCACTAGGTTATACTGCTTTAAGCAACCACGAAAATTTCTAGAGACTCAATTACATTATTATTTCTGAGTCTTCATCTCAATTTTCCACTGGTCCCAGGAAACTGAGGGCATGCGTCTTTGGAACACAACCACTGCTTTAATCAACGACTGCCTAGTAACCCCCAGGGCGGGGGTGGCATATTTTCAGTCTTTTTTTTTTTTTTTTAAGATTTTATTAATTTATCTGAAAGAGAGAGAGAGATCACAAGTAGGCAGAGAGGCAGGTAGAGAGAGAGAGAGAGGAGGAAGCAGGCTCCCTGCTGAGCAGAGAGCCCCACGAGGGGCTTGACCCCAGGATCCTGAGATTATGACCCAAGCTGAAGGCAGAGGCTTAACCTACTGAGTCACCCAGGTGTCCCATATTCTCAGTCTTTACCAAGAACAGAATTTCTATTCCAACAAAACAGAGAAATCACCTCAATGGCCAAAAGCAGCAACTGTCCAGATGAAATACACAGCGAGCCACCTCCGTAATTTAAAATTTTCTAGTAGCCTCAGGAAAGAAAGAGTAATAAGATACAGGTAAAATTAATTTGAACAGATTTCATTAACCCAATCTGTCTGAAATAACATCATGGCCACATGCTGTCAATATAAAACATGATTAATGAGATATTTTCTATTCTCTTCTTCATACTAAGAGTTCAGAACCTGGTGTGGATTTGATACCAACAGCACATTTCAGTCAGAAGTCACCAGGTTTCAACTGCTCAGTAGCCAAGGTGGCAACTGGTTGGACATCCTTGAGTCTGTTTCCCTCTTTTTGTCATCCTTTCTTGTGTCTGTGGATGCCCTGCTTGGTCTCCATTGGTTCTGCATTTCTCCCCAATAGCTTTCATCTTAAGGGTCCCCCTACCCACGAGGGCGCCTGCGTGGCTCAGTGGGTTAAAGCCTCTGCCTTCGCCTCGGGTCATGATCTCAGGGTCCTGGGATCAAGCCCCGCATCGGGCTCTCTGCTCAGCGGGGAGCCTGCTTCCCCCTCTCTCTCTGCCTGCCTCCCTGCCTACTTGTGATCTCTGTCTGTCAAATAAATAAATAAAAATCTTTAAAAAAAGAAAAAAGCCTACCGTGAAATGAAAGTATCTGAGTGACAGAGTATGCGCCACCATGATGGTTCTCGCTAAACCAAGAGCCATGACCTCCGACCAGCTCACCGTGATCACCTGCACGTCCCCTTCGCCTTCTATCTGCTCTCGTTTTCCTTTCTTCCCTTCCAGGCCATGCCCCCTTTGGGGCACCCAAAGTAGAGCAGGAAACCTCTTTCTGGATCTGCAGCTGTCTTAGCATCCAGATTGGGACAAATCAGTGACTTTAAACCTCAGTAAATTCACTTGAAAAGCAGGAAGAACCACAGTTGCAGTCACTGCCCACTGGAGGGATGTTGCAAGGGTCCTAGAAGTCCGGCTGACAGTGATTCTCTGCTTTGACTGTCTCCTCCCCATTCCTCGGCTTCTCCATCCTCCGTCCCAGCTGCCATGTGTCCCTTGTCTTCCTCAGCTCCCGAACCCCTCCCCATTCCCCAGCTCCAGAGCGGCACTCTGGGGGCGAGGACGAACAGCCAGGTCCCAACAGTAGGAGCCCAGTGGGTGGGAGCCCAGAAAATGGCTGATGGTCTGGGGGAGGAGAAAGACTCCCCAGTCTTCTGTCCATTAGAAGAAGTTTCTGCTCCAGAACAGAATCCACTCCAAAAACCCAAAAGGGAGAGTGAACCCTTCAGAAACAACTTTCACCACTGACTCAGAGTTGTGAGACCACCCCCCAGCCATATCTTTATGAGAACAAGGCAGAAGGGCGAGGCTAGGTCTTCACAGGCTGGCCACTTGGTGTGGAAAACCAAGTCCTCCTCTTGTGTCCACAAGTCCCCAGATCCTTCCCAACTAGAAACAGAAAGATGAGATTCTAACCCGAGGCAACTGCCTCTTTAACCCTGAGCTCTTAGTCATCAAAACATAGGCAGGGGTGCCTGGGTGGCTCAGTGGTTTGGAGCCTCTCTCTTCGGCTCAGGTCATGATCCCAGGGGTCCTGGGATGGAGCCCCACATGGGGCTCTCTGCTCGGCGGGGAGTCTCCTTCCCCCTCTCTCTCTGCCTGCCTCTCTGCCTACTTGTGATCTCTGTTTGTCAAGTAAATAAATAAAATCTTTAAAAAAAAAAAAAGGCAACCAAAGAATAAAATAAAACATAAAGCCAGGGGCACCCAGGTGTCTCAGTCAGTTAAGCATCCGATTTCAGCTCAGGTCCTGATCTCATGCGTTGTGGGACTGAGCCACGCATCAGGCTCCACACTCAGTGGGGAGTCTGCTGGAGATTCTCTCTCCCTCTCCCTCTGCCCCTCTGCTCTCTCTCTCTCCCTCGCCCCTCTCTCTCTCAAATAAGTGGATTAAAAAATTTTTAGTAAATAAAAATAAGTGGATAAATTTTTAAGATTTAATTTATTTGACAGAGAGAGAGATCACAAGTAGGCAGAGAGAGAGGGGGAAAGCAGGCTCCCTGCTGAGCAGAGAGCCCCACGTGGGGCTCGATCCCAGGACCCTGACATCATGACCCGAGCTGAAGGCAGAGGCTTAACCCTCTGAGCCACCCAGGTGCCCCAGATAAATCTTTTTCAAAAAAGCATAAACTCATACTGAGGATAGGGGAAAACAGGCCCTTTTCACATGCCTGGTGAACAATAATTTGGCAAAACCTATCGTAAGTCCTGAGACTTTGCATATCTTTGAATTCAGCAATTCCCCTGGAACTGAAGGACTGATACAAACTCCAAGGATGTCTACTACAGTATTATTTATAATAATGGGAAGTTATAACATACACATCTGACAGTAGAATTTGTTAAATCGTGCTACATCCATGTATTATCCCACAGCCACTAAAAAATATTTAATACTATGAGAAGTTCCTGACATATTAAGTGCATTGTGTAGCTCCAGCCTTCCTCAGAGCTATAGGTTCAAAAACCTAGTTGTCTACCTGACACATGGAACGTGTCCAGATAGGACTTGACTGTCGAGCCCAACCTACTCCACCTCTACTCCCCATATTTCAAATCGAGGTACCACCAGTCACTCTGTTCTTAAGCCAAACGCCCAGGCATAATCCTCCAACCTTTATTTTCCCCATATCTGATTCACAGGCACCTCCGTCCACCTGACCTTCTGGATCCAGCCACCTGCCCCATTCCCCCAACCAGCATAACCGTCCAAAGCACAGTCACTCCTGGCTTTGGTTTCCACACTAACCTCCCAAATTGTCTCCCTGCTCCCATTCTTACACCCCATAGTCTATTTTCCCTGCAGCAGTCTGAAAGATCTTTTAAAAACATAACTCAGGGGCGCCTGGGTGGCTCAGCGGGTTAAGCCTCTGCCTTCGGCTCAGGTCATGATCCCAGGGTCCTGGGATCGAGCCCCTCGTGGGGCTCTCTGCTCAGCGGGGAGCCTGCTTCCCCCTCTCTCTCTGCCTGCATCTCCGCCTAATTGTGATCTCTTTCTCTCTGTCAAATAAATAAATAAAATCTTTTAAAATATAGATAGATAGATAGATAGATCAGTCACCTCCCTGTTCGTGCTTAGAACAAAATCCAAGTATCTTATCAAAGTCTTTTATGATCAGGGCCCTGCTTCTGTCTCCCACGGTGCCCTCACCCCTTCCCTGCCCACCCACTCCACTCCAACCACAGTGGTCTCCTTGCTGTTCTATTAACATTCCAAGCACGTTCCCACCCAAGAAATTTGCATCCGCTGTTCCCTCTTCCTGGTGCATTTCCCAGATAGGTCTCGGCTTGCTTCCTCAAGTCAGTAAAACCTCCTTGAGGGGGGCCCTTTGCAGATGATGCCATGACCCTCCCTCTTTCCCATGCTATTTTGGTTTTATTTTGGGTTTGGGGGGGAGGTTTTCCCATAGCAACGCTACCTTGTTACATTAGATTGTTCACTGGCCCCTCTGAACCACACCTCCTAGAATATATGCCCTTAGATAGTAATTTCTACACTGACTCTGGGCTTACCCACTTAACCTGCTTTGGCAAATGGGACACCGGCCAAGGTCATGGAAGCAGAGCCCTGAGAGGGGCTGCGCGACAGGGTGTATTGTCTTGGAACACTGTTGCTTCCACCAGGGAAGGAATCTGCCTGTCCTGCTGGAAAGACCATGGGGAGGGAAACCAAGGCACCCCGACCAACCACTGGCCGTGTGAGCAAGGCCGTCTTGGACCGTCCAGCACAGCTGAGCCGCCCAGTGATGGCAACCACATGAGTGATCCAGGAAAGATCAGCAGAACTAGGCCGTCCACCCTACAGATCAGAGATCAGCAAGCTACCTATCGTCCATGGGCCAAATCTGACCCACCACCTGTTCTCGTAAGTCCCCAAATCTCAGAATAGTTTTTACATTTTTAAATGTAAAAAAAAAAAAAAGTAGAAAATAATGTTTCTAGGACATGGGAAAATTATTTCAAGTTGGGATTTCAGGGTCCATAAATGATACCGCACGGGGAAACGTTCATTTGTGGATATAGCTCATCCATGGCTACTACGCGGGACAAGAGCAAGGCTGAGTGGCTGTGATGGGCCGTGGGTGTGCGTCACCCACAAAGCCTAAACTATTTACTCTCTGTCCCTTGACAAAAAAGGCTGTCAGGCCCTGCTTGCAGGCTGCCATCGGACTAACCTTTAAACAAATTTTTATCGTATTTACTCCGAAACCTTTGAAGATTTCTACCTCCATCCTCAAAGGAGGGAAGCTTTGTCAGTCTGACTCCCTTGTCCTTAGTCAGATCTCAAGAGCTTGTGATCTAAATTCATTTCCTTGGACACTCTATCAGGGACTCTCCATTCTGGACCCACTGGTCTCCTTGCAGCCCCACGAAGGCATCAACTGGCACGAAACGCCTTCAGCTTGTTGTCTTGCTGCAGGCTCTCCCAACCTACTGTGATCTAAGCCTTTCCCCATCCTTCTCTCCGTTCAGGGTCCCCAGCTCCCCAACCAAGAAAGCTACCCTAACTGCTCTGCCAAATGTTTCCCTGGGTGTATTCTATGGAACATCAGACCCAAGGGATATCCTTGGAAAAAGGACCCAACCCTCTCTTGGAGTCACCATGCCCATAGTTAGTATAGTAAGACTCTGAGAAGACTCTGAGAAGTCTGTTTCCCTTTGTTTAACACAACCTTTCTCGGGTGTTAGCACCCAAGGAATTCATCTTGTCTTCAGAGTACTGGTTGACCACCAGCATCTAGCACAGTGCCTAGATCACTAGTATGTGCTAGAAGAATGGAAAATGCTACCAGACCACAGAACTAAGGTTGCACAGAACATACTTTGAAAATGCTGCTCAAACTCTTCCTTCTCTCCCTCTGATCTGAGCTGTTCCCTTCCATGTCATCTAGCCCACACCACATAATGCTAATCATATCATCATCATAATTATGATTTATTCGACCCCTGCGGGCTGTGCTAGAGATAGCACTAGACCCTTGAAAATGTCCTGTCTTTCAGTCCTCATAACCACTGAAGTAGGTAATGTTATCTTTTTTTGCCATTGTGCCAAAAATTAAACCATGGGTCAGAAAATTTAAATTACTAGCCCAAGATAAAGTAAAGCAGAAAAGCTACAATTTAAAACTGTATTGGTCTCACTCCAAAGCTCATGGCCTTTCTTCTCTGCCAGAATACCTCCTGATAACATGCCATGGCCAGTCCTGTTGGCTGTCCACCCAACGTCCCTTCTTGACAGAACCTTGACTGTGTATGGAGTGACAACAGGTCAACCAAGGCAATGGACCACGACCCATCTAAACCACTCACGATGCTGTTCCCGCTTCCCCACCTCCCAGCATTGCAGCTGGGACTACCTATCCGACCAAGTTTCGGCCAATAAGACATTCTTAAACATCACTGGGTGGCTCAGTGGGTTAAGCCTCTGCCTTCAGCTCAGGTCATGATCTCAGGGTCCTGGGATCGAGCCCCGCATTGGGCTCTCTGCTCAGCGGGGAGCCTGCTTCCCCCTCCTCTCTGCCTACTTGTGATCTCTCTCTCTCTCTGTCAAATAAATAACTAAAATCTTTAAAAAAAAAAATAAAACATCATCTGTGGGTTAGGTAGCAAGAGGTATTCTGGGGAAGCAAAAAAGAAAAAAAAAAAAAGACATGAACCCTTTATATCTGCACACTCCTCACCTGGCGCCCCCCATCCCTACCTTGAACCTGGGTGTGATGGCTGAAGCTTGCAACCATTAGAAAAAGGCCACTGACAGCTCAAAGAGACGACAGCCCCGACGTTACTATCTTACTTGAGCCAACTCAAGCAGCCACATCCCTCCAGACTTGATGCCACACAAGGAAAAGAAGCCACTGTTCCCTTGAACATGTGGTTGCAATTTCCATTTCATGCAGTTTGAAAATATTCTTCACAGACCCACATGCTGCCCTCCCGTATCATTTGCTGTTTGGACTTGATCATTATTTCTCACACCTATACTGTGAGCCTTGTCTCCCTAATCATGCAGGACCCTTCTGGAAGGCTCAGTCCACGCTGTATATTTTTGTTGTCATGGGGTCATAGGCATGCTACCAAATTTTGCTTATTATCATAGTTTTCCAGGACATTCCATGTACTGCTTACTTCAGTGTTTGTGAGCAGGGAGTTCTCACCATCAAACTGCAGAAATATGTCCTAATCGGTGGGTATTCCTCAGAGTGTCAATGTGAAAACATGCATCGAAACACTTGGACTGTTTCTTAAATGCAGATTCCTGGGCCTTCCCTCTCCCCCGGCCCCCGACCCCCAGTCCCACCTGAATTAGAACCTCTGGGGTTAGAGGCTGAGAAGGCACATTTTTAATAAGTTCCCTTGGGCGGTTTTGATATACAGAAATATTTGGTTGATAAAGAACCTTGGTCCAAAACCTAGGCGAGGTTTGGCAAGATTTGGCTGTACCAGGAGTCACCAGCGCTTCCTCGGTGCCCCCCCCCCTCGCCCCAGGGACCCGGGAGAAGCATAGAGCTGGCAAGACTGCTGGAGACCCTTCCCTGCACAATACGTGTAAAGCAGTGGTGGGCATGCTCTTTGGCGTCCTGGGACCAGGAAACTGACAACCAGATGCGTTCCAAGTAATTGCAACCTCTTGCAACTCCACCCCCGGTTTTCAAAGAAAACCACGGAGCAGGAAAGAAGCCACAGAGGCCAGGGTCCACTGGGACCATCGTCATCATTCCAGAAGCTATCAGAGGATGGGCCATGTTGAGAAGAGTTGAAAACTAAACCAGGGGAACTTACACAGGGATACATAAATGAGCACTTGGGACTCCTGACTCAAAGGACCAAAGAGGACTGAGGTGGCCCTTTTGGGTTACTTATTTATTTACTGCCTGCCGTTCTGTGAGTTCACTGCTCACACAGAGACAGAAAGGTGGGCCAGGGCATCCCACACTTTTTCTTGCAGCCACAAAGTCCTAGCCTAGACTATTCTCCCAAACCTCCGAGAAAGCAAGTACCTGGTCTCCCAACAGCGTCCCCACTCCTCTGATCCCTCTTGACACGTATTTTATTTCATTTCTGAGGATCATTTTCCCACATGACAGGTGCACACAGACATGTATTCTAGGGGACCAAACAGCATATCACACACACACACACACACTCTCTCTCTCTCTCTCCTTTCAAATTGATGACCTTCCAAACAGCCAAAGTTAAAATCATGGGGCGGGGGGGGGGGGGGGGGGGGGGGGGAGAACAACTTTAAAGTGAATCAGAGAGTGGAACTTATCCAGGCAGGAACGGGGGCACAGGGCTCAAAGATTCAGCAGGGACGGAAGAGTTCGGGCCTTGGAAACTCCTGGAGTAGAAACAGAGGGAACCTCCAGCACCACACATGCCCACTTCTCCAGAGGGAGAACCCCTTTCCTATGCTCCCAGCCTGCACAGCCACTACCCTCAGCAAAGGCCAGCTAATGGGAGTTCCCAAATTTAATTAAGCCATGCATACAGCTGTTTTGAGGGAGAAGTAGAGGAACCCTTCAGATGTTTCCAACGACGTGGATGCCCAGTGGTTACGTGCACACCAGACATTTTCTAAAGCTCCTGAAACCTTCCTCCTTTGACCAAGCTGCCTTGGGAAGAAATAATTTCTGCCATCTTCTGAGTAACTTTGCATCCAACCCCATCCCCCCAAACTGCTTCAAACTCGCCCTCAAGTTCTTTTGGAGACAATGTTACAACTCGCCAGAGATGACTCCTCCTCCGACCCCTTTCCCCGCGGTCCCACCACGGATTCAAGAGTATTTTCCCATACCGCTTGCGTGTGCCGATGCAGGCACATTTTCTCTTATCTTTTTACACGTTTCAGGCCTGCAACAGCTCCCTGCATCAAACGGTTTGATTGGAAACTCAATGGGGATTTTTTTTTTCCTCTTTACCCCTTGACATGGATACCACTGAACTAAAACAAAAACAAAAACAAAAGAACAAAAACAAAATCCAAGGGGCAAAAGCGAGCCAGGGAAGGAGGCTGAGCGCGGAAGAGGTCTGTATTTATAGGCAGCCCCATTCTGTGAGCAAAAACCACCTTTGACCACCTGCAGAATGCGCAAGGTCACGTGGGTTCTCTGCAGCGCCTTAATGCCTTACCCAGCACACAAGCCCCCGTGGCATATAAACAAACCCACAAGCGGAAAAAAAGAGAGAACTCCCTCCTCGGAGGGGAAGCGAATGATAATAACAGCCGCAAGAATAATAATACATAAGGAATCACAATTACTACTACTACTACCACCACCCAGCCAAGCGTAGACGACAGCGGTACAGTAAAGGGACACCCAGGGCAGGCTTTGCAAAGAAGATAAATCACAGAAAACCAAATCCTGCCCACCTCGATACCTTCCCACACCCTCCCGCCCCCCAACAAACAGAATCAAAGGAAAGGGGGGTTGTGGGGAGCAAGGAGAGGGAAGGAAAGATTGCTTTTTTTTTTTTTTTTTTCCACAGGCAACACCTACCTCCAGGGTCCGGATCTCTTTTTGTGTGAGGTCGTTGGAGGTGGCACATTTGGTCCTAAGCCCTTCCAGGTTGGAGATGCTCAGGTCTATCATGTTTTGGACCAACTCGCACTGCTGTAAGGCTTTTTGCAAACTCAGAGGCTGCTGCTCCTCGCTTTTCGTCATGTTTTCCTCATCCATCGCTTGCTCGGCAAGCCCCCTTCCCCTCCTCCTCCTCCCAGAGAGAAAAAAGGGGGGGGGGCGTAGAGGTAGTCTACCCCCTACGCTCTCCAACCACTGCGACTTCTCAACAATGTCTCATGAAGAAGAAACCCAACATCTCACACAGGGTTGAGGGGGTGGGGTGGGAGGAGGGGACAAGAGCCAAAATTTATTATTTTATTTTGGGGTATCAAGCAGACTCCATTCGAATGTCTCCTCTTTTTGAGTCTCTGGTCCCTGAAAAGGAGAGATGCTGTTTCTCCGAAGCAAACCAGGTGATGTGATGCTGTCTGTACACTTAGGGAGGAGGAGGAGGAGGGGGAGGAGGAGGAGAAAAAAGAGGAGGAGGAGGAGGAGGGAGAGGAGAGGAGAGGAGGAGGCGAAGGAAAACAGCGCTCACTCTTTACACACCGGCTCCGTGAAGGACAAATGTATATATTTTTGGCTGGCTGGCTTTTATGTCAAAAAAAATCTGCTTTGCCCCCCTCCCAATTGCAGTGACAGGGCATTGTCCACCGTTTGGAGTGCTTTAGCGCGTCCTCAAGATGCTGTCTGCATTGCTCCCGCGGCTGCGGCGGCGACTGCGGCTGGCTGCTGTCTCCTCCTCGCGCTGCTGCTGCTGCTGCTGCTGCTGCTGCTGCTGCTGCTGCTGCTGCTGCTGCTGCTGTTGCTGCTGCTGCTGCTGCTGCTGCTGTTGCTGCTGCTGCTGCCGCCGCCGGGCTCCGGGGGTGACGGCTGCTGCATTCGCTCCTGCCTCGCTCCACACCGACATCTTGCCTGTCAATCAAAGGGCGGGGGGGAGCGAGCGCCGGCGAGGGATGGAGAGCGAGCGAGGGACCTGCGGGGAGCGGGTTGGTGGAGCGGCGCCGTGCGCGCAGCCGCCCCGGCCCGGCGCGCCAGGGACCCGCCGGAGGAGGCGGCCGCGGCGCGCGCAGGCTCGCGCACCTGCCCGCGGAGGGGCCGGCGGCCGGCGCGGGCCGGGGCGAGGGGAGGGGAGGGGAGAGGGGAGGAGGGGGGAAGGGGAGCGGAGGGGGGGCGGGATTCGCGGGGATGCGGAGCTCGTGTGGCGGAGTGCAATTACTACCGGGCGTGCGTGCGAGCCGGCGGGCGGGAGCGCGGGGGAGGCGCGCGCGGCGGGGGAGCCGGCGGGGAGTGTGCCCCGGCGCGGGGGCTGGGCGTGGGGGCGGCGGTGGGGGGAGGGGGGTGGGGGGGCCACTACTACGGCACGCTCTCGCGAGACGAGGCCGGAGTGCTGCTCAGCAGGTGCGCTCCGGCTGGGAGCAGGTGTGCA
Source organism: Mustela nivalis (assembly GCF_964662115.1). Taxonomy (NCBI): domain Eukaryota; kingdom Metazoa; phylum Chordata; class Mammalia; order Carnivora; family Mustelidae; genus Mustela; species Mustela nivalis. The sequence continues at coordinate 6,133,885 of NC_139033.1, read as the reverse complement.
CCCAACTTTCTTTTTTTTTTTTTTAAAGATTTTATTTATTTATTTGACAGACAGAGATCACAAGTAGGCAGAGAGGCAGGCAGAGAGAGAGAGAGAGAGAGGGAAGCAGGCTTCCTGCGGAGCAGGGAGCCCGATGCGGGGCTCGATCCCAGGACCCTGAGATCATGACCCCAGCCAAAGGGAGCAGCCCAAACCACTGAGCCACCCAGGCGCCCCTGCACCCAACTTTCAAACCCTTAGTGCGTGCTGGGGAAACGTCAGCGTGAACCTGGGCACGTCCTCTCTGGCTTTCTGGCTCGGGGATGTGTGTGTGTGTGTGTGTGTGTGTGTGTGTGTGTGTGTAAAACGAAACAAACCTGATCATCTTTCGTGAGCCCTGTGTGTGTGCGTCTGTCTCTCTGTCTCTTGTCCTTTCTTGTTACTGGAGAAAAATAGAACAAATCTGATAATCTTCCATGAGCTCTAGACTGCTGCTTCCCAGGGTGCGTGTGTGTGTGTGGTGTGTGTGTGTGTGTGTGTGTGTGTGTGTGTGTGTGTTCCTTTGTCCTTTCTTGTTACTGGGGCAAAGTAAAACAAACCTGATCATCTTCCATGAGCCGTAGGACGCTGCCCAACCCCGGAATTGGTACCCCGGCCTGCAGTTACCCAGAGGGGTGGCTTTTCCATTTGGAGGGGGAAAGGGGCTTTGCCTTAATCTGACTGTTATGCCCTAGGTGTCCTGCACTATCTGATCCCCACCTACCTAAAGGACCTTAGGCCAGCAAACTGTGGCTCCAGAGCTAAGAATGGTTTTTATATTTTTAAATGGTTGGGGAAAAAATCAAAAGATTTTGTGATGTGTGGGAATTATAAAAAAATTTTAATTTCAGTGTCCATACACAAAGTTTTATTGGACCACTGCCACAGTGGTCCACAGACATTTTTCTATGTCTGTTTACTGCTGTGTTGTCACAGCAAAAGTGCGTAGTTGCAACAGGCACTGTATGACTTGTAAAGCCTAAAATATGCGTTATATGGCCCTTTCCAGAAAAGTCTGCCCACCCCTGACCAAATCACCAAACATATTTTTGCCTCAGAGTTCTTTGCTCTCTATATCCACTCTGCCCAGACCACATTTCCCTCAAATTCTCTCCTGGTTGGTTCCTTGTCACTCAGTGTCGACTCAAATGTCATCCCAGAGAGCCTTCGTCTTCCTGATCATCTTAACTACTGGCAATCCCAATACCCACTGCTCAAAGGATGTGTTCAGGATAATTAGCAAAAGGCTCCTCTTTCTCCCGGTGAACAGAGCTCCATGCCAGGCAACTGGGTTTATGGAGCAGAGTGACTCAGAAAACATGGTAAAATATGTGTCCCTTAAAGGAAGCCACTTGAAAAGTAAAGAGAACGACAGCCAGTGATGGCAAGCTTTTTTTTTTTTTTAAGACTGTGGACCATGAGGTTTTACAGCTCATATAGAGCTGAATCAGCATTTTCTTTTCTTTTTTTTCTTTTTCTTTTCTTTTTTTTTTTTTTTTAAGATTTTACTTATTTATTTGACAGAGATCACAAGTAGGCAGAGAGGCAGGCAGAGAGAGAGGATGAAGCAGGCTCCCTGCTGAGCAGAGAGCCCAATGTGGGGCTCAATCCCAGGATCCTGAGATCATGACCTGAGCCGAGGCTTTAACCCACGGAGCCACCCAGGCGCCCCAGAATCAGCATTTTCAAAAGCCCTCTGTCGATGAGAAACTCAAGTGAGTTCTCTATGTCCTAGTCTTTTGAACTAGGAAGTTCATGGATTCCAATTCTCTGGTAAAATTCACTTTTCAACTCTTTTCTCCTTCTTTGGCTTTGCGTCTCTTGAACATATTAATCATGGTTATTTATTTACTTATTTATTTAAATTTATTTGACAGACAGAGACACAAGTAGGCAGAGAGAGAGGAAGGGAAGCAGGCTCCCCGCTTCACAGAGAGCCTGATGTGGAGCTCAGTTCCAGGCCCCCAGGATCATGACCTGAGCCGAAGGCAGAGGCTTTAACCCACTGAGCCACCTAGGTGCCCCAATCATGGTTATTTTAAAGCCCTGATTTTATTTCAGGGCTTTGATCACCTGCACACTCTGTTTCTATAGCCTGTTTTCTATTTGTTTTCAGGGATTTGTTCCTGTCTCTTGGCAGACCTTGTAATTTTTGTTGCATGCCATACAACATCTGTATATGAAAAATATATACCAAGTCTCTGGGTGATCTCCAGGAGTCCTGGAGAGGGCTCACCGTTTCTTTGCAACCAGATGGCATGGGGACTGAGCACTTTAATGCAGTCAGGGGCTGAGCTGGGTGGAGGCAGGGCTGCAGTTTTTTGTTTTTTGTTTTTTTTAAAGATTCTTATTTATTCATTTGACAGATAGAGATCACAAGCAGGCAGAGAGAGAGGGAGGAGGAAGCAGGCTCGATGCAAGGATCGATCCCAGGACCCTGGGATCATGACCTGAGCCGAAGGCAGAGGCTTTAACCCACTGAGCCACCCAGGAGCCCCAGGGCTGCAGTTTTTATAAGACTCCTATGTAACTCTGGTTCCCACCGCTAAGGCTTTGCCTTTCAGAGATTCCAAATGAGAACTTTAGGTCTTCACTGAGGTCCTTCCCCTGGTCCTGTGCTCTAATCTTTGTGGCCGTAGCATGGGAAGAATGCTGGATACACTGCTTTTCTTCAGGGGCTTTCTGTTTGGCTTCTAGCCTCTTGGCCTGCACTGTGGCAGAATTGCCAAATATCTTAAGAGGAAAACCACTTTTCTACCTTTCCCTTCTCTCTAGGATAGTCCCTAATTTTGTCTCTCCAGCCCTAAGACACCACCAGAATTCTGCCGGTTTCTCTGGCCCCCAGCAGCAGCATCCTTGCCTGGGAAAAGTCTAGATTTCAAGGCCCAAATTTGCAAATGCCCCAGGGAAAAAGTGGCTGCAGTTTGTCCCCCCACGTCAACGTTCCAGAATCTTGGCCCCTCTAGTTCTGGTTGCTTTGGCAGCTCTCTGCACGCCTTTAAGTAGGTGATGATGATGATGATGATGATTTGACTTGGCTTTCCTAGTTGTTCTCGGGGGAAGCAGAAGTTTTAAAAATGGAGGTAGCCCATAGTTCAGAAGTCATCAACAGGCAGGGCTGTAAGCAGCACACAAAGGCATTCCGTTTGCCCCCGCTTTCCCCATCCGATCACCACCAGCATGTCTTTCCAATTAGTTGCAAGAGTGGACAATTGTTACACTTCATATCCATCCAGCCCCCTTGAAGACCTTCCCTGTGTTTGAAAATGCCCACCTTATGAGTCCCACCTCTCCGTAAGAGAGAAACCAAAGCACTCTTCGAGAACCTTCCTTGCAACCAAGTTTCATGTGATCTGGACTCTACCATTCCACGCGTCACATGAGATTTTATACTTGAAAGCGAACGACAAAGAGGAGCCTATCTGATAGTGAGCGTGGCAGCCAGTGCGTCGGTGTCGGGCTGTTTGGCCCCTGTGTAAGCATGGGATCTGTGCTGAGGGGCATGGCCTGGCATTCACAGGGACCATCTGATGGAGCGGTGTGGGCATCACTCCCAGCTGGACAGTCCGAGCCTAACCCTCTCTTCCTGGAGATTCCTGGAGATTCTGCCACCTGTCTTAGGCTGCCTTGGCTAACATAACAAAATACCATGGATGGGTGGCTTCCATGACAGAAATTTATTTGTCTCCCAGTTCTGGAGGCTGGAGATAGTGGTGCCGGCACATTCAGGTTCTGATAAGAGCCCTCTTCCTGGAGGTCAGAGGGCGTCTTCTTGCTGTGTCCACACAGCAAGTCCACACAGCTCCCATGGTTCCTCTTCTTATAAGGCCATCGCTCTTTTGAATTAGGGCCTCACCCTTTGGCTTCACAAAACCCTAATGACCTCCCAAACATTGTAAAGGTCCATTGAGGGGGTTAGGGCTCGAGCGTGTGAATTTGGAGGGGACCCAATTCAGTGCAGAGTACCCCCGTTAAACCACTTGTACTTGATCCACCTGGAGTAGTACACTGTGTCCTTTGCAACAAAGAACCCTATATTCTTACCAATAATGTTGACATCAGGAGACACTTTCAAAAATGGATCTGGGAAAACAGGAAGATGTGGCCTCATTGGGCAACAACTGGTAGATCTGAGAGATAGCTGTCCCTCTGCCTGGGACACAGGCTCTCCAGTTCACCATGGACCCCACCTAACCGCCCCCCTACCTAACCCCCTTCATTCATTGTATCTCCTGCCTGGCCCCTGTTGGCATGTGCATTGGTTGCCCCTGGGATAGCGTACGGTGGTTTGCACCCCAGAGCAACAGAAATCTCGTGGATATCAAGGTCGGAGAACAGGAGCGGACGGCTGCACGTTGTGCTATGGTTGCTGGGACTTCATTCTGGAAAGTGCTCGGCACTTTGGATGCTGCATGTCTCACAGCGCCTTTATCCCCCCCCCCTTTTTTTTTTAAGATTTTATTTATTTATTTGACAGACAGAGATCTTAAGTAGGCAGAGAGGCAGGTGGGGTGGGGTGGGGTGCGGGGAGCGTGCTCCCCGTCGAGCAGAGAGCCCGATGCGGGGCTCGATCCCAGGACCCTGGGATCATGACCTGAGCCGAAGGCAGAGGTTTAATCCTCTGAGCCACCCAGGCACCCCCCTCACAGTGCCTTTAACAATAGTGGAAATAAATTCTTCTTACTGGGCTATGAAAGGATCTGAGCTTGGAAATATCACATCAGACCCCATAGCTCTGAGTTTCAGCTGTAAGAACAGGCCATATTAAAAGTCCAGTCCAGTCCGATCAAAACTGTACTCTCTTATGCGGTTTAATACCTCTTGCCCACCCCCTCAGCTCTGATCCACAGGTGGCTCAGGAATCTGCAGTGGAGATGAGCGCAGGTGTGTCCTCTCCTGTCCCTTCCCAGCTCACCTTGCCGGAGCATAGGAGCAGGAGAGCAAGAGGAAAAGGGACCCTTTGCTGAGAATGGGTATAGTTCTCTTGGGTGTCAGATGCCCCCCACTGCCTGCCTTGGCCTGACAAGAGCTGGTTGCACTGGGAGATCTTTGTAGAACCCTGTCGGGACCTTGTGAGCGCTCAGTGCATTGCTGGGTGACCTCTTGCACACCTCGTTTCCATTCAGACCCTGGGAAGCACCCCCACATTCTTTTTCTGAGGTCCTGGCTGAGTCCTCTTGGGTGAGTCAGGATGACTCAGACCTACACACATATTCGGGCCCCTGAGATATAGGGTGCACCTTTGCCCTCTGCCCTTGCTTCTCGCCCTATTGTCATGGACAGCCCCAGGCAACCTTCAGGTGGCACTGAGGTGCCGGTCACCGCCCCCCCCTTGGTGTTCCCAGTCTCATGAGTGATTCTGCTTTGAGCTCTCCTCTCCTGGCTTGGAGATCAGAGGGGAGAAGAAAACCACCTACAAAGACCTGTCAGAGAAACATTCTCTGGATAAAATCTGACCTTGTTTTATATAGGCTGGAAGCTGATGGTTACTGACGGTCAAGGGACCGGTCTGGTCACCTCTTGACAGGAGGAAGTATTGTTACGCATTGCCCTCAGCTTTGAAGCTTTAGCTGAAGTTCTGGGTCAACAGGAAAAGTCTCATTCCACATCTCGTTATATTAGCGATAAGCTGTCCCCAATATTTTCTAAGTTGCCTGGTGAATAGGGACCCAAATTGGAAAGTAGCGCGTTAGGAAGTAGGGGGGTGGCCGACGCCCCTGAACATAACAAAACTGACATGACTTCTCCTTGAAGGGCTCGACACACCGCCTTCCCAGGGCATTTCTTTCTTTTTTTGCTTTTCTTTTTTCTTTTTTCCTTTTTCCTCCTGATTCTTTGCTGGGGGATCAATCTCAGGACGCCAGCCCCCAGGATACAACCGAATCTTCCATAGCTGTGAGAGGACTATTATTGTTCTGTTCTAACTCAGTGATCCCCAAAACATAAATGGCTTTAAAAAAAAAATACCTTTGAGGAGTGCCGGCAGAATGCTCCTATCTTTAACCTTGTGAAGTCTTTCCAACATCAGAAAATGGACTTTTTCTAGAGTTCTCCTCCTTTTGGCCTTTTGCCTCTTTGTTTCTTAATTTTCCAGTGCAGGCAAAGCAACAGGATCCCTCTCTTGATGGCAAGATAACTTGAGCTCTCGGTAATGGACAATTTAGTCCGGTGATTTATGCTAGCTTTACAAATTAAGCACTCAACAATGCAGTGAATTTTTCAGAGACAGCGCCCTCAGGATGGAAGACGATGTATACTGTGACACCGGCCAACTCCTTAGTGTACATTGAAAGATTTCGCTGAAAGTTGCAGTAAAGTGAGGCCATTGACCAAACTTGCTTCCTTTTTTTTTTTAAGATTATTTATTTATTTATTTCACAGACAGAGATCACAAGTAGGCAGAGAGGCAGACAGAGAGAGAGGGGGAAGCAGGCTCCCCATGGAGCAGAGACCCCGATGTGGGGCTCGATCCCAAGACCCTGGGATCATGACCTGAGCTGAAGGCAGAGGCTTTAACCCACTGAGCCACCCAGGTGCCCCCCAAACTTGCTTACTTCTTACACCATCTTGCACTCCAAAGAAATCATCTGCTCTGCTTGGGTACTGGGGGTCACGGCTTGTGGGACAGATTGAGGCCATGGCCACTGCCCCCAGTCTGGGCCCCTGACAAAGGAAACAACGCACACGCATCCATCTGTGGCAGCCCCGATGAAGTTCCAGATTCTTTTGTTTGGTTTCTATTGCAGCTGAATGTACATAACATAAAATTTGCCACTGGTGACATTTATTACACTCAGGATTGTGCAACCATCACCACTCTATACTTCCAGAATGTTTTTGTCACCCAGAGGAAAGTCCCGTCCACATTTAGCAGTCATTCCACATTTCTGCCTTCTTCGGGCCTCTCGGGACCACTAATCTTCTTTCTCTCTCTGTGGACGTTTACCTCTTCCGGATTTTCCGTAGAAGTGGAATCTTACAATATCAGCCCTTCTGTGTCTTGCTTCTTTCACTTAGTGAATATGTTTGACCTTCATCCATGTTGCAGCATGGATCGGTGCTCTGTTCCTTTTTTACAGCTGAGTAATATTCCACTGTATGGAAGACCATATTGACACCTGGCCATCTGCTGGTGCATATTTAAGTTTTTCCATCATCTGGCTATTGTGAATAGTGCTGTTACGGACTTTGTGCACAAGTTGTTCCAACAGTGTCATGCATTCTTTTGGGCATACAAGCATCCCTTGGAGATGGATTTGGTTCCAGACCACTACAGTAAATATTACAAATGTTGCAATAAAGCCGGTCACGTGAATTTTTTGGTTTCCCCGTGCATATAAAAGTTATGTTTACAGGGGACTGCAGATATTAAGTGTCATAGCATTATGTCTTTAAAAAGCAATGTATATACCTTCATTAAAAAATACTTTATTCCTGGGATGCCTGAGTAGCTCCGTTAAGCCTCTGCCTCGGTTTCAGCTCAGGTCACGATTTCCTGGGTCATGTGATTGAGTCCACATCTGGATCTGTGTTCAGTAGGGAGCCTGCTTAAAGATTCTCTGCCTCTGGGGCTCCTGGGTGGCTCAGTGGGTTAAGCCTCTGCCTTTGGCTCAGGTCATGATCCCAGGGTCCTGGGATCGGGCCCCGCATCGGGCTCTCTGCTCAGCGGGGAGCCTGCTTCCCCCTCTCTCTCTGCCTGCCTCTCTGCCTACTTGTGATCTCTCTCTGTCAAATAAATAAATAGAATCTTTTAAAAAAAAATAAAAAGAAAGAAAAAGAAGAAGCTTGAAATATTACAAGAACTATCCAAATGTGACTCGGTGACACAAAGTGAGCAAATGTTGTTGGAAAAATGGCACACACAGACTTGCTCAATGCAGCGTTGCCACAAACCTTCGATTTAGAAAAAAGCACAATATCTGCAAAGCTCAATAAAGGGAAGGATAATGAAACGATATATGCCTGTATATGCAGGAGCAGGGATGATGGTCATACGATAATTCAGTTTAACTTTTTGAGAAACTGCCAAACTATTTTCTATAGCTGTTTGCACCATTTAACATTCCCCCAGCAACGTGGGAGGCTTCCAACTTTTCCACACCCTCCCCTCCTGACTCTTCTTGCATCGACAGCATCTCTTGAGAAAACATAGCGACGGGACACCTAGCAAAGTCTGCACGCACACACGCATTTCTTGAGTGCCTATCACGTGCCAGGATGGTGCAATAATATAAGATTTAAATATTAATTAAAAAAAGAGGGATGCCTGGGTGGCTCAGTTGGTTGGACGACTGCCTTCGGCTCAGGTCATGATCCTGGAGTCCCGGGATCGAGTCCCGCATCAGGCTCCCAGCTCCATGGGGAGTCTGCTTCTCTCTCTGACCTTCTCCTCGTTCATGCTCTCTCTCACTGTCTCTCTCTCAAGTAAATAAATAAAATCTTTAAAAAAAAAAAAAAAGAACAGTGCAGGGGCGCCTGGGTGGCTCAGTGGGTTAGGCCGCTGCCTTCGGCTCAGGTCATGATCTCAGGGTCCTGGGATCGAGTCCCACATCAGGCTCTCTGCTCAGCAGGGAGCCTGCTTCCTCCTCTCTCTCTCTCTGCCTGCCTCTCTGCCTACTTGTGATCTCTCTCTGTCAAATAAATAAACAAAATCTTTAAAAAAAAAAAAAAAAAGAACAGTGCATTCTTCAGTTTTCTTTCAGTTGGAAGAGATGAAAACCCAAAATGAGCAAAAAAGTGATTCACATCACCAGGAAGTTGAAGGGAGGAAACTCGCTGCAGCCTGGCATCGTTCCCATTCTGTCCCTGTCCCTCAGTCCTGCTTTCTTCCAGGGAGGCTTCCCTTCAAGGTGGTTTCTCCCCCAGGTCGTGGCTAAGATGGCCACCGAGAGCTTAGCAACCCTATCAGAAGTAGAGTTCCTTCCTCCTTATTTCTGGTTTAGTTCCAGTTAACTTAAGTTGCAGGACTGATTGCGCACTAACCTGGTTCAGGCCACGATTTCCTGAGCCAGTTGTGTCAACCAAGGAGATGGAATGTGCTGACCGGCCACGTCTGGGTTGCCGAGGACTGGTATCCACTCCACCCAAAGTGTGTTGTCTGAGCTTAGGGGACGGCTGGCGCCCCTAAAGGAAAAGAAGAATGCTATTGTCAGAAGAGGGAATGGATGTTGGGCAGACCAAAGCCTTGACCACATTCCACTATCCTTGAGGGGGTCATGGTCTAATGGGGGAGACCCATGCAAATGCATCCTGTAATTATACGATGCTTCTGGAATAAAGGAGAGGAATCCATTACCCCTTTGCAAGGGAAGAGACTCTGGGAATCTCTGTCGTGGGCATGAGTCTGAAGCTGCGACTGAATAAGGAATAGGAATCCTCCAGGCGACATCAAGGAAGCTTGTGCCAAAGCCCAGCTTCCTGAAGTCACTGCCATTAGACACAATTGCAAGAAACAGACTTGTCCCAATGATTTTTGAAGTCGGTCAAAAATACTAAAACTATTGGCCTTGCCTTGAGAAGGCTTTTGCTGGTGGATGAGACCACTGCCAGACCTCCCTCTACTGGTTTACTAGATGTGTTAAAACTGGGACAATCCAAGGTAAAGTGGGACGGTTTGGTCCCCCTATTCTTAAGTCCCTGCCTCGTGGACACGTATGAGTGGGCTCAGAGTTAGGATTAGTGCTGTGGGGGCAGCTGTTATGTAAAGATGATCCCTCTGTTGAAACAAAACATGCCCACAAAAGTTCACAGCAGCAGTAGTCACAATAGCTGAAAGGTGGAAACCACCCAACTACCTGTCACCTAAAGAGCTGGACAAACTGTGTGGCATATCCATACAACAGAATTGTATTCAGTAAATAGGAAGGAAGCACTGAGGCATGCTACAATGGGCAATGAACTTGAAAACATTATGCAAAGGAAAGAAGCTAGACACAAAAGGCCTCAGCCTGTAGGATTACATTGATAAGAAATATTCAGAATAGGCAAATCCACAGAGAGAAAGCAGGTGGGTTGCAAGGGGGGGGTGGGGGAGGGGATTCAGAGGTATTGGTTTTCTGTTTGGGGTAATGAGAAAGTTCTAGAACTAGATAGAGGTAATGGGTGCACAACATAGGAAAGGCTATTCAACTTTGGGGCCCAGAGTCTCCACCCCACTCCAGTCTCTGCTCCCCAAGCTTTCTCCTGAGGTCCTCATCTGCTCTACCTGCTGGTCCCAAGGCACTAGAGGGCAGGACTTCCAGTACTTGCACAGAACAATGAGAAGAAAGGCAGATGCTAAAATATGGAAATCAGGCAATTGATGTGGTGATTTCCATTTTCATTCCTCCAGAAATGAGAGGTCAGTGAATTCCGTTTCCCAAAAGTCTTACACGACTTTCCAAAGGGTAAGGAAATTTCCCCTTCATGCAATGTCTATGCGTAGGAATCACCTGGGAAACTTTTTTTTTCTTAAATGTTGGTGCCTAGATCCTACCCCCGCCCCAGAGATTCTGATTTATTTGGTCTGGGGCGGCATTGGGATTTTTAAAAGCTCCCCAGGGTAATTCTGATGTTGAGCCCAAGTTGACACCTACGGCTTTACATCTTCCTTTTCAAGAAGGGCCCCTTTTCTGGCCTCAGACATCACAGAGACACACACGTTGAGAATCTTTACAGCTTTTACTTTAAAGTAAGTGTCTTTTGTTGTTGTGGATAGCTACCCCGGCAAACATATGCTACCTTCAGCTGCTCCGAAGTTATCTTGACGGAGACAAAAAAGCAGAGGAATTAAATAATCTACGTTTTGGTAGGGGACTCCGTGGCCTCCTTATCAACAACAGCATCGAAAGCACCTCATAAAAACCTGAAAGTGAACCCTGCCTTTGTGTCACTGACGTGAAGGGCTCCTGCCTATACATAGTGTGCCATAGACTAAGGAAACAGTCTGATAAAGGACACATGCTGGGGCACCTGGGTGGCTCAGTGGGTTAAGCCTCTGCCTTTGGCTCAGGTCATGATCTCATTGTCCTGGGATTGAGCCCCGCTTCCGGCTCTCTGCTTGGCAGAGAGCCTGCTTCCCCCTCTCTCTCTGCCTGGCTCTCTGCCTACTTGTGATCTCTCTCTCTCTCTCTGTCAAATAAATAAATAAAATCTTAAAAAACAAATTTAGGAGCTCCTGGGTGGCTCAGTGGGTTAAGCCTTTGCCTACAGCTCAGGTCATGATCTCAGGGTCTTGGGATCAAGCCCCACATCAGGCTCTCTGCTCAGCTGGGGGCCTGCTTCCCCCCCTCTCTCTGCCTGCCTCTCTGCCTACTTGTGATCTCTCTCTCTCTCTCTGTCAAATAAATAAATTAAAAAAAATTTAAAAAAATATTTTTTTTTAAATTTTAAAAAAGAACACATGCTGTTTACCTGGGCTAGAGTCTTAATGGCTTGTCACATGAACCTGTGTGCATTGTTCAAAGTGATCACCCCTTTCCAGAGTGCCACTGTGAGGCTGTCACTGACATCCTGGCCGTGCATTTTCCATGGGCCCCTGCTTGTGAGCGGTCCACCAGGCTCTCCCAACGGGACGAAAAAGCAGCTGCTGGCAGGACAAACAAAACCTGTACCCTAGTCTGGACATCCTGAAGGTGTGCTACCTTCCCTGGCCCATGCCATTCCCGCATTCCGTGGTTCTCCCAGCCAGAGAAGAAACCCACGCCCGCCCGGCCAGCTCAGGCCGCGGGCCACGCCTCGTGCACCTGCTACGCACACTGTACCACAGCTGGTCGGCTGCATCTCGTGGCCCAGGGTTGGCCCGTGTTCTAGCACCCATCTGTGACTTCGGGTTGGGGGGGTTGGGGGGGAGGAAAAGAAAACGAAGAAAGAAATGACCAAAATTGCTCGCATTGTCCTGGACGAGCCTCAAATCCTCCACAATTCGATTGCCTTCTGGAAGGCACAGACCCTGAGTTCATTGAGCCTCTTTTTGTATTTGAGTCTGAACACGGGAGCTGATGGCCCTTTAGAAGTCTCCTCTGTGATTTCTCGACTTTCCCTTTCTTTGAAGAAATGGGGAAAAAATGAGAAATGCTGAGTGGGGCAGATCATAAGTTTTCCCCTGTCTTGGGCTTTTGTGCACAGAATCAGATAAATCAGTACCAGTTTAGTCTACCTGGTAAATTGAGAATGTGTTTTATTTTTGTCATAGGAAGTACAAATGTTGGCTTTTTGTTTTGAAAGACAAGCCTAGTCCACGGTTTCGACTGAGCAGAAAGGTTACAGACCTCGGACCAGGGACCCTAACCTCGTCCGTATTCTTGTATTCATTTAACTCAATGATCAATTAATTTCTGATTATAAGCAAAGAGTCTGATCTACTGATAAAACAACAGGAATCTGCAGAATTGGAGGGGGTGCAGGACCTTCATCATCACACATAGAGGTGGGTCCAGGGGAGGGAACTTCCCCTGCAGGGAAGAATGTGAGCTCTGAGCACGAGCTGATGGTCAGGTTTAAATCCCAACTTTGCCACCTCCCAGCCCTGTGACCTTAGGCAAGTGATTTCACCTCTCTGTGTCCGGGTTTCTCCACCCTTAAAATGAAGGTAACAGTATCTGCCTCCTCGGATTGTGCTGAGGATGAAATGACTCAATGCGTGTGAAGTGCCTAGACCACCGCCTGAAAATTAGATGTGACTGCTTCTGCCCGGGAAACCAAACCCACTGGAGTCCCACAAAGGCAGAAGCACACTGTGTCCTGCCAGACTTAGAGGCATGGGCATTCTTCCTCATCTGTTTCCAAAAAATCTATAGTTTGGGCTCCTGGGTGGCTCAGTGTGTTAAATGGGGTGTCTTGGTTTCCACCCACGTCATGACCTCAGGGTCCTGAGATTGCGCCCTTCATGGGGTTCTGTGCTCAGTGGGGAGTCTGCTTCAAGACTCTCTCTCTCCCTCTGCCCCCCCAAAACAAACAAATAAACTTTTTTTTTTTCTGATATTGGGATAAAACGGAAAGATCCAATTCAGAATTTCTGCAAGTGCCATGTGCTGACTAGTTCGCATCAGAACCACTTGGATTGCTTAATCAAAATTACAAAGCCCAGGTCCTGTCTCAGACCTACAGAGGCTCTTTGGGGTTCAAGGCCTGGCTATCTGAATTCTTAACAAACATCTCATGTGATATAATGTACCCTCAAGTCAGGAAAGTATGATTAGAATCAACAAACAGAGATACCTGTGGAGCCTAGAGCCTGCTCTCATGAATCTAGGAAAGCAGTGTCTCTGAAACGCCATTCAAACGTTACGTTTTTTCACAATTTTGCCCAGTTATTTGACAACTGGTAACAGCGTATGCCTACAATTTTCTCTTACGTGACTCACTATTTTTACGAAAGCAAATTCATTTTAAAGGGGAAATTTATTTCATTACTGCAAATGAGAAACAGACATCTTGCCATAACTAGATGATAACCGCAAGAGTAAATATCATTTTTTAAAATAATGTTATTAAATTCTACCTAGACACTGTTACTGGCTGGAGCTCTGAAATCTGCTGCAGTATTTGTTAAATAGGAAGAAATCAGCAAGCACCAGAGAGGTGTTCCAGAACTAGAAGCTCCGCTTACAGACTTTCTCCTTGATGACATGATTGAGAGGGACTCAAAGGAGAGTAACTTCCTCACCGGGTGATTCAGTGCCATTGAACGTTGTGTCTAAGCACCACCTAAAGTCATTTCCTCGTGAGTCATGGCGCACTTGGTACAGAACTCCAATAAAGCCTTCTCCTGAAGTCTACTGACTCTGGATTTGCAAGAGTAAGAACAGGGAGCCACTGGGTGGCTCAGTGGGTTAAAGCCTCTGCCTTCGACTCAGGTCATGATCTCAGGGTCCTGGGATCGAGCCCCGCATCGGGCTCTCTGCTTAGTGGGGAGCCTGCTCCCCCACCTCTCTCTCTGCCTGCCTCTCTGCCTACTTGTGATCTCTGTCTGTCAAACAAATAAATAAAATCTTAAAAAAAAAAAAAAGAGTAAGAACAAAAACAAACACAATGACCCAGGCTACTTGAGACACCAGTAAGCATGGTATGCGCAGTCCGTGAGTCTCCAGGACCTCCCTCAGAAGGCCCTCTCAAAGGGTGAGGGTGTCACAGATTTGGATTCGGATCCACCGACCCACTGCCTGTGGTTTGTGACCTTGGGCTAGTCTCCAGAAACTGTCCTTTCTACAACATAAAATGACATGATACTTGCTCACGCCAAGATGAAATCAAATGGTGTTTGAAAAGCCTTAACGCAGAGGATGACGCATGGTTGCTGTTCAATAAATGGTAGCTTTCAGAAATTACCAAGACTTCATATTTTTAACCATTTTTGATAGAACTCTTTGAAGAACGCTCTTCTATTTCCTAAATACAGTGAAACTTGATGACTCAAGGCTATCATTTTGAACGTCTCTGCAGTCATTTTATTGTCACTGGATGCATTTCTAACACCTTCCCATAGTCACCTCTTTGTTCGGGCATTCCACATGTGCAGTGGGCTGATAACCAAGCTAAATGTCCCCCAGTAGAGAACGGATTAAAACACAGCAAAATTACATGGGTAGCCAATCAAAGTGCAAAAAGATACTCTAACAGTCATCAGAAAAATACCAAGATGCCCGGGAGGCTTGGTCAGTTCAGCAGCTGCACGCAGCTCAGGTCATGATCTCAGGTCCTAGGATCAAGTCTGCTTCTCCCTCTCCCTTTGCCAACCCCGCCACCGCCACTCAGGCTCACTCGCTCTCTCTCTCCCTCTCTCAAATAAATAAATTAAAAGAAAAATACAAATTCACACATTGAGGTATTTCTGGTCCATCGGCATCACAAATATTAAAGAGAGCAGTATTATCTAAGAACAAAGAGAGAATAGCAGATAAGCACTTTCATACTCTAATGAGTGGTAGTATAAGTGGGTACAACTCTTTTGCAGGGCATTTACTCTTTGACCTAGCAATTCTATTTCGAAAAATCTATGCAACAGGGGGACCTGGGTGGCTCAGTTGGTTAAGCGTCTGCCTTTGGCTCAGGCTATGATGCCAGGGTCCTGGGATTGACTAAGTCAGCCAGGCATCCTTACAATTAAAAAAAAAAAAAAAAAAAGAATGTAGAGCTAAGCCAACAATTGTCACTTTTGAATAGAACTTTGATGCCATGGCGACTTTTTTCTGTTTATTTCAGGTTCAAGACTATGTGTAATAGGGGGACAGGGGATATCACCAATCTAGTCTCAGAATAACCAGAATGTTCCCGAGTTTTTTCATTGTTTCTCTTATTAGTCTTCATTCCCATCAAAATACTAACAGAAAACTGCTAATGTTTATTGAGTAATTAGTAATTAAATAATTAGGTATTATGATACAAATCTCTTCATAAAATAGACAGGTTATGAAGATTCAATAAGTAATATGTAGATATTCAATAAGATTCAATAAGATAATAAGATAATATGTACAGGGGCATCTGGGTGGCTCAGTGGGTTAAAGCCTCTACCTTCGGCTCAGGTCATGATCTCAGCGTCCTGGGATTCAGCCTCAAGTCAGGCTCTTGACTTGGCAGGGAGCCTGCTTTCCCTCTCTTTCTCTGCCTGCCTCTCTGCCTACTTGTGATCTCTCTCTCTCTCTGTCAAATAAATAAATAACATCTTAAAAAAAAAAAGATAATATATACAAAGTGCATAGGTTCCTTAGTTGTTATTTTTGTTATTTTTATCTCATTTAATTTAATTAAATTTAATTATGAAATCATTCTTATGACATAGGTATTATTGATATCCCCTCTGTATAGTCAAGAAAAATCAAGGTTCAAGAAGTTAAATAATTTATCCAAGATCACATAACACATAGCAGTGTTGAAGCTAAAAAGCGGTTTGAGACTCCAAAGTCTGTGTGCTTTACCACTAGGCTGAGAACACTTTGTCAAGTCTTCAGTTTCATGAGATGATTCTATTCCTAAAAGTGCAAAAAAGCAAATTTTAATTTTTTAATTGTTTTAAATTTCAATATATCATTTACTCATTATTATAATCAAATACAGTATATACTACCATCTTAAAATTATTTAATGATTTATTCTAAAGAATATGGTTGAAAAGCACATGGTTTAAAGGACCCCTGTATCTTACCCTCCTCTATTTCAGCTTTCATGTCCTCTTCCCCAGAGGCAACCACCCTCAAACCATATAGTTTTTCCCCTGGTACTTATTACTGTCCTTCTAGATAGAAAACTAATACTACAATTTCTTGATGTATCAGTTTTAGAACGCCCATTGATTCATTTCTTGTACATTAACACCACTCCTTACTTACCCTGCTCGTATCTCTCCAACATCATTATACAGCCATTTGGGAGTAGAAATGTTTATATTATGACCAGATAAATTTTGTTTTCTACCAAACCAAGTAGATGAACTGTGACTATGTTTCCTTTCTTATAAAACCCTTTGTTTTTTCCTAAAGTTTATAATTGACTTGGTTTTTAATTTCTCCAAGTATTGTTTTATATATATATATAATTTTTCAAGGCTCCAACATCTCTGCTATAGGCCTGTCAACAATATTCTAAGAATCAGTTTCATGTTTTTCCTGGGGATCTCCTCTCAGAGTCTGTTTTTTTGCTCTAATCAAGACAAGTTGTTCTCTAGGGCCTACTGCACAGCTGTCATTTTGAATCATCTCTTTGCCATTGTCCTCTGAATTTCCTTTGCCTATTGCCCATTGTGAATCTCCTCTTCCTTCAAGTCTTGTCTCACTCTTTCTTATTTTACTCTCATTTTGTTAGAGTACATTTCCAAAAGCTTATTGAAAGAGGGCAAATGGAAGGTAGTTTTTTTAAGTCCCTGAATGCCTGAAAATATTTTTTTTGAAACAGAAGACCTTTCTGTTTATTTTTTTAAACTATTTTTTTATTAACATATAGTGTATTATTTGAAAATATTTTTTTTTTCTGATGTTAATCCCCAGTGATAGTTTGGTTAGATATAGAATTCTAGATTGGCAAGCTGATGACTGCTCTCCCCTCAAGTATGGCACATCTATAACTAACACATATTTTTTTATTCCTTAATTTTTTTTAAGATTTTTTTTTTAAATATTTTATTTATTTATTTGTCAGAGAGAGAGGGAGAGAGAGCGAGCACAGGCGGACAGAAGGGCAGACAGAGGCAGAGGGAGAAGCAGGCTCCCTGCCAAGCAAGGAGCCTGATGTGGGACTCGATCCCAGGACGCTGGGATCATGACCTGAGCCGAAGGCAGCGGCTTAACCCACTGAGCCACCCAGGCGTCCCTTAAAGATTTTTTTAAAAGTAATCTCTATACCCAACATGGGGATTGAACTCAAAATCAAGAGTTGTGTGCTCTACTGATGGAGCCAACTGAGAGGCCCAACATTTTTTTGTCAGACTCTATGTTCAGTGGGGGGCATGACTCCAAGATCAAGAGCTACATACTCTATGGACAGAGCCAGCCAGGTTTAATATTGTCTTAGTAAAGTTTTTGGAAAAGGCAAAGTATTTAGCCTTTCATATTTAACTGGAAATCCCTCCAACAACCTTTTGTCTCCCAATATTTGTTGAAATCTCTTATCCACTATTGTCTCCCCTCATTCTCTTTATCCTGGTGAGTTAGTACATTCTCATCCCTTTATTGTGTTTTAGCCAGATTTGGGGAGGAAAAGGAAATAAAGGTGCCTCCCAATATGCTGGTTTTAATTGGAAATTCCACAATGGCTTATTAAATAAAACTTAAATGTCTTGAACCATACTATAAAATATTCATGCATATGAACAGAGGTGAGGTCTCCAAAGGATGAATTTTGTACTCTCTTTTCTCTTTGTCTGAGGAGAGAAGACCACCTTTATACTCTCCTGTGAGGGCTATACTCCTCAGCTTAACTTGGCTAACACCTAAACAAGGGTAATTGCTTCCTATGCACATAAAATTACAAACACAATTAGACTTGGTTTTCCTGTTTATAGACAAAGGTTTAAAAAACATTATGAACAAAAAACATTATAAACAAAGCTTTAAAAAATATGCAGGATATGTGGTCCCTGCTCTAAATCAGATTTTTGCTTTTATTTCTATTTTAGTTTATTTTTAAGAAAGGGATAGAAGCGTAGTGAAATGCATTTGTGAAAGGATTATGGATAAAATATCAGTATTCTGTATTTTTATTTGTTTACTTATATTTTTATTTTTAAGATTTATTTATTTATTTATTTGAGAGAGAAAGAGAGGTACAAGGGGGTGGGTAAGAAGCAGAGGGAGAGGGGGGAGGGGGTTTGGGAGAAGGGGGTGGGATTATGGACATTGGGGAGGGTATGTGCTTTGGTGAGTGCTGTGAAGTGTGTAAACCTGGTGATTCACAGACCTGTACCCCTGGGGATAAAAATATATGTTTATAAAAAATAAAAAGTTAAAAATAAATAAATAAATAAATAAATGTAAATCTCACCCCAAAAAAAAAAAAAAAAGAAGCAGAGGGAGAGAATCTTCAAGCAGACTCCCTGCTGAGCACAGAGCCTGACACAGGGCCCGATCCCACAACCCGTGAGGCCACAACCTGAGCCAAAACTGAGAGTCTGAATGCTTAAACAACTGAGTCACCTAGATGCCCCTAGTAGTCTCTATTTTTAAAGAAATTTAAGAGTTAAAAAAACAAAACAAAACAAAACCCAGACAGTTAAATAGTGGTCTGTAATCTCAAAGGCACTGTCCTTCACTCTCAGATGGGTTTCTGCTACAGGTGGATTTTTCTGGAAGAATACGGAAACAGAGTTTGAAGAACAAGAGTTAGCATTCAACATCTGTGAAAAGAAGCAGGAGGAAGGGGCGCCTGGGTGGCTCAGTGGGTTAAGCATCTGCCTTCAGCTCCGGTCATGGTGCCAGGGTCCTGGGATGGAGCCCTGCGTTGGGCTCTCTGCTCAGCAGGGAGCCTGCTTCCTCCTCTCTCTCTCTGCCTGCCTCTCTGTCTGCTTGTGATCTCTGTCTGTCAAATAAATAAATAAAATCTTAAAAAGAAGCAGCAGCAGAAGGAAGCTTGTGAGATAATAGAACATATACATGCGAGTCTCGCTCAGTTCCTGACATGGGGCTCCTGAAACCCTTGTTATTTCCTAAATGATGAGCTCTTGGAGCATTTTTTGATCTAATGAGGTGACTCTGGCCTCCTAGATGGGCTCCTGGATTGGTGCTGGTCACTAGAAAGACCAAGCCAGGATTAGAAGCTTGGAATTTTCAGCCCCACCCCCTATTCTCTAGAGAGGGCAGAGGGGCTGGAAATGGGAGTTAATAATTGGTCATGCATGAGGAAGCTTCCATAAAATCCCAATACTCTGAGGTCTGGAGAGCTTCCAGGCTGGAGAACACATCGACACACTGGGAGAGTGGCATACCCCAACTTCCTGAGGACAGAAGGTCCTACACTCAGGACACTTCCAGACCCCACCTTATGTACCTCTTCAGCTGACTTGTCATCTGTATCCTTTATCGTGTCCTCTCACAAGCTGGTAAATATAAGTAGCTGTTTCCTTGAGTTTTGTGAGATGTTCCAGTAAATTAATTGAACCTGAGAAGGGGATTGTGGGAACTCTGATTTATAGCTAATCAGTGAGAAGTACAGCTGATGAGCTAGACTTGCAGCAGGCATCTGAAGTGGGAGTTGAGGAGATAGTCTTGTGGGACCCAGCCCTGAACTTGTGGGATCTGATGCTATCCGCAGATAGTGTCAGAACAGAGTTGAATTGTAGGACACCCAGCTGGTGTTGCAGAATTGCTTGGCGCGGGGAAAACCCCCACATCTCTGGTGTCAGATGTGTCGTGAGTGTGGTAGTCCTGCGAGAGTCAGTGAGACACACTGGAGGGAGAACTGGTTTTTTTCTAAACAAAGCAGAGCTGGGCAGAGACAAAGGCCCAACTGTAACATGCACCCAATAATGCCCCCACCAAAACCACGGGACACTCTACAGTGATGATTGCCTGTCGGGGTTGGTGGGAGTTGGACCAAAGTAACAAGTTCCTGAAGCCCCATCCCACTCTTGCTTCCCTTAGTCACTCAGTATGAACTGTCCCAGAAAGGACGTGACCTTGGATGAACAACTCTCCACAGCTGTGGCTTGAAGCCCAAGGAGCTGGGAGCAGAGCCCATCTCTTGACTGTACTCCCAGCAATGGGACAGCAAGTCTTTGCTTGAATAGGGTCTGGGCAGCCCATCTCTTTGTCCATCATTACTGTCTGAGTCTCCTATAGCTGCTATAATAAATTAGCATAAACACTGTGACTCAAAGCAACAACAAATTTATGATCTTACAATTCTGGAGGTCAGGAGTCCAAAATCATCTCGTTGGGCTAAAGTCAAGGTGTTGGATCCAGAGGAGAACCCACTGCTTTGCCTTTCCCCTCCTCAAAAGACTGTTCACGATTCCTGGCTCATGACCCCCAGCCAGCAACACA
Source organism: Mustela nivalis (assembly GCF_964662115.1). Classification (NCBI taxonomy): domain Eukaryota; kingdom Metazoa; phylum Chordata; class Mammalia; order Carnivora; family Mustelidae; genus Mustela; species Mustela nivalis. The sequence goes on along the minus strand of NC_139033.1, from coordinate 6,113,417 downwards.
TTACTCCAACCTCTGCTTCCACTGTCACACTTTCACTATTCCCCTGCCTCCCTCTTTCCCTTATAAAGACTCTTGTGATGACACAGAGACCACTAGGATAATCTAGGATAATCTCCCGTCTCAAGATCCTTAACTTAATCCCATCTGCAAAGTCCCTTTTGCTCTGTGAGGTACCATATTCACAGGTTCCAGGGATTAGGGTATGGATATCTTTGGGGACATCATTCTGACTACCAAAATTACCAAAGAGATATTCTAGAGTAGCTGGTTAAAAGTAGCACCAACCAGATACCCTAGTTTGATCCCTATATTTGTCTACAATAATATCTCATGTAAATCCAGAGATTCCTCTGACTCAAGTACTATGCTAAGTGCTTGATGTGAATATCTCACTTATTTCTCTCCACAGTTCTGAAGTAGGTACTATCATTATAATCTTTATTTTGCAGATGAGGAAGTGGAGGCCCATCGAGGTTAAGCTATTTGCTTTTGGTCAAACCACTAGTAAATGGAAGAATCCTGATTTAAACCCTGGTCTGCCTGACTCCAAAGCTGGTACCCTTAGACCATATCTTTCTAACCCTCCTTTGCTTGTTGCTAAGATTAGGTCTTTAAGCTGCTCAACACAACCACCTCCCCTCACCCTACATGCCAGCTCAGGGTGGCACACGACAAAGGCTCAAATAAATACTTGTTAGATTGAATTCTCCAAAATTTAATCTTTCCAGTTTCCACACAACCATTAGGGTATTCTCCAATTCCCATATTCTTATTCTCACATCCAATAAACTTTTATTGGGCATTTATGTGCCAGGCACTGGAGAAATTCAAAGATGAATAAAACATGTGGCTCATTTCCAGGGAGCTCACTTTCCAGTGAGGGAGTCATGATTTTGACCTTAGAGTAATTTTTTATTTCCCTCCTGTTCCATCCCTTTGGACCATCAGCAATGAATTTGAAAACAGGAAGCATCATTATTATTGTTTCTGGACAATTATCTACAACAGGAATCTGAAGAACAAGAAGAGGAGGCTGGAAGCTCTTTGGGGCTTTTTTCCATATTAATATATATTTACTGTGCACACACACATATGTAGGGGTGATTTTAGGTTTTGTTTCCATTTTTTAAAAATGGAAGCATGTTCTATATATATTCTTATGCTTGTCTTTCCACTTAGGAATGCACAGTAGGGTGCATTTCCAAACTGGCTTCCTACTAAATGTTTTGTTCCCTTACTGACACTCATCAAAACTAGTTTCAAGTGTTTTCCCCCAAAACTTACAGGATAAGAACTTCCTTTTGTTTTGGTTACAACAACCTTGAGGAGTGACAAGTCTACCTTGTACTAAACTATCTGGCACTCCATCCCCAGAATAGTCTTTCCAAAGCCTACATTTTCTGGTCTCTTCTCTCCAAAATTTCCCCATTGCCTGAAGGATAAACTCAGATCTGCTCTGGTTGGCCTAACAGACAAGGATTTTCAGAATCTGGCCCCTAGAGCTATTCAGCCTCCCATGGTGGTCCTACACATACAAACCGGACCTCCCACTGGCTTTCTGTACTCTGCCATAGTGGTCTTCTTGCAGGTTCTGAACTGCACCAGCCTGCCTTGAATCCAGGCCTTCCAATATTTCTCTTCCCTTTCTGGACAGCATTCTCTCCTTCCTCCATCAGGATAAATTCTAATCACTCTTTGAGTCTCTGCTGAAGCCTCACTTCCTTAAGGTTTTCTTAGGCCCTTCTCAGCCTGCATCTTTCTTTTCTTTCCTTCATCCTGGGTACATACGTTATGCTAGAATTTAACTGCAAGTCTGTTTTGCCTGCAATTATCTCTGCCCCACTGGAAGGTCTGTCTTCTTCACCTGCTGAACAACCCCCCCCAACACACCCCCATTTCAGGCATCACACAGTTGGTGGCACATTGCAGGTGTTGATAAATGTTTGCTAAACGAGTGATAATGAATGACTCATGGGGAAATTTTACTGCTTCTGGTTAATATACAATGCGTAGGTGCAGTCTCATGTTGAATATTTGGTTCCACTGATAATGATAAAGAGAAAAAATCACCAAGATGAAGACATCCTAGTTTCTTTTTCAAAAGCACTTCATCTATTTTAAGGATTGTTCTTTTCTTGTGTTTATTCATTTGTGGCTTTAATCATTGTGAACCAGTTTATTTTAAATGGGTCTTTAAGAAACCAGTTATCTGAAGCATTTGGGATCTGATCTTGTGGTTTGTTGTTTCTGTTGACTCTTGCTCATGGTGGATTGTTTCCTTGTGTGTTTAGTAATTTCGAACACAGAGATCTTTATTTGTGGGAATCCAGGACATCTAGACTGAAGGTTTGCATTTAAGAGTTTGCTTAGCTCATTTCTTGGCTTAAGGGTTTCCCAAAGTAAATTTGAACCCTAAACCTTACATGAGTAAAGTCCTACTGTGAACAATTCTAAGGGGGCGTTTCTTTCCCACTCAAGGTCCAGAGTAAAAGAAATAGGCTTTCTTGCTATCTCCCTGTGTTGGCTGGATGACTTTTTCTAGTCCTTCCACCCTTTCCCTTAAGGGTATAGCTCTTTGAGGGTCGTTGAGTGGAGGCCACAGTGCCCTTCCCCCAAAGTTCTGTCCCCTGTCCTTTGGGACTTTTACAACTGAAACCCCTCCCCTGCTCCATGCAGATAAACCCTACCAGTTTAGTTTTCACCATCTGTTTTTCTGACTCCTTGAGATTATTCCTGTTTTCTGGTGGTGTTATATTTTACCCAGCATTATCTAGACGACTATTAACCGGGGAAAGTTTTTACATTATCTAGTCCAAAATAATGCCCAAAAATAGAAACCCAGTAGACTAGTTTATAGACCTTGCCCTCCATCTGTGAGCTTGAGTCTGTTTTTTATTTTTTTAAAGTCACGTTGTTCTCCTGCTATTTTCTGTATATTTACCACTCTTCTCTTATTCTCTCCCTACTTTTACAACAGTTACATTACAGAACAAAATGCCTTATGCTAATAATGTCTCATGTATAAACTAGACTTTTCTCCCCTTAGTATTTGGCTCCTATTACTGGTTCTTTTTCACCTCCTTTCCTAACTATCCTTTTATGTAATTTTCTAGTGAACAGACACCAAATATAGCTAGTATCTGATCCATATGTCACCTGCTAATTTAAATGTTCTTTTCTTAAAAAAAAAAAAAAAAAACACTATCCTAATTTTGCAGATAAAAAAAAAAATCCTGAGGTCGACAAAACTGCTAGCAATGTTTCCATACATACCATTGTCAAAACGCTGGCAAATTTGGTAACATGAGGTGGCCAAGTTTTTTAAAATTCAGTACTAGTACTGCAAGACATATTTCTAATTTGAATAAAAATTCTAACTTGCTTAAAACATGGTCTAGGCCTAGATAAATTTCCTTTGGTCTTAGGTCTAGGAATACATGCGACACAAGTATTTCTACTGATATGCAAGTACATCAAGTGTACTTTATACAGATAATATTTGCAGCCCTGGAGTGCTTCACAGAGGGTCTGGTTTGTAAGGCTGTTCCTCCTTACTCATAGCTTCCTTGGAATTTCTCATTTACATAACAACCAAGTAAAAATGAGATGAGTATTGAAGAAACTACTTTTGTCATTGTTCTAGTCAAGGTTACACATTAGCTGACTTATAAATAAATCACTCTCTGTGACAGAAATATCAGCAACTAGGATAGTTTATAAGCATAACCACAAAACTTTTTCAAAAGGACTTTTAAAAAACTCCCTTAGTTATGACAGCTTTGGTTAATGAATATTCTACTTGTCTCTTCCTTTCAACCTCTAAAATGTTTTTAGAGTTGGTAAATCCCAATTTTAAAAACTTGAGAAAATTGTTGCTGTGATGGTCCCTATTGCTACCGCGTAACAGACCTAACAGACCACAGCTAAATGTAATGGATTAATATAACAATCATGTTATTTGCTCGTGAATCTGCAGGAAGTAGGGCAGGGCTCAAAGGGACAGTTCACCTGTGTTTCACATGGTGTTAGCTGAGGTGGCTTCGTGTGGGACTGGAGGTTCCAAGATGGCCTCACTCGTAGGGTTTCCGTTGAAATGGCTTGAACAATTGAGGACTGCATAGGACAGCTGGGCCTCCTTCCTTGTGGTGTTGGCTGGACTCTTTTATGTCTCTGGGGCCCTCTGCTGTCACCTGAGTTCCTGGAGTCCCCTTTCTCCAACAGAAAAGCCTGGACTTCTAGTCATGGCAGATGGTATTCCCTCTAGCTAATGTGTAAACTTCCAGGCCTCAGCTTGAAAGTTCTGGAACAGCATTGCCGCCAAGTTCTTTTGGTAAAAGCAAGTCAAAGAACAGCCTCCAAGGAGTGAGGAAAAAGACTCCAGCTCTTGGGAGGGGAAGATGCATGCACCCCCTAGGGATGGGAGAAATGGGCAGCAACCATCTTTGCAGACAATCTACCATGGTTACTTTATTAATGCATTTATAAATAACTGGCACCCATTCTGATTAGAAAGTCAAAACAAATCAAAGGAGAAGTTTATCAACTATAGCTTAGTATCAGTATTGAGACAGTTTATTGTAGTTGAGACTAAAGACGTCAAGGTATTTTCCCAATATAAATAAGCTTAGGGCAGAGCTTGAATGTCACTATTCTTTATCTGCACTTACAATTTCAAGTAAGAAGGTCTTGCTTGGTTAAAACAGTAAAGCTTAAGCTAAAGTCACCTAGTCCTTAAGATCTGGGGGGGATCTTTAGTTCACTGCCTCGGTGCATGTCTTCTCCCTGGCGGTCACATTGGTGGGGTACAGGGAGACATGAATAAATGCTGTTGTTTTCTTGTTCTCAAAACACCATATTGCAGGCTTGGACCAACTTTCTAATCCCACTAATTGTTTTTTAAAGAAATAACACGATTTTGATTTTGCAAATTTTATCACACCAAGTTCTCCACAATCGGGTACACCAAGATCTTACCATTGAAACCCTTCCTGGTGTTAAGCAGATGGATAATTTTGAAATATGTACGTATGGAATTAAGTTCCATGACTATCCAAATACGCCAACTATTTCCATGGCATTTGGAATTATGCAATGGAAAACGTTTCCAGTGATGCCTTTTTATGTGTTAATTTTGCAAAATTTATTCTCAATTATAATTTCAAATCACCTGAACAACAGAAGAAAATTAGAAGCTATATCAAAACCAAGAACTTATTTGAATTTAGCATTAAGAAAACATCTTAAGTTAATTAATTGGCACAAACTGAAGATAACCCATGTTTAACAAGCCAGTTCTGGTTGACATTTGCCAAAATAGGACATACTGAATATGTTGTTTTTGTCCAATATCCCTTAAAATTTTAAGAAAAAAATTAAAGCAGAGGGTACAAAATAATTTACTCCCATGAGATTCAGGAAACTTTAGATAATCCTTTAAGAAGGAAATTTGCTTTCGTTAATTTTTTAAAAATCTGTACTTTGAACAATCTTTAAATTTTAAGACTTTTTCAAGACACAATTGTCCAATCTTCATACTGATGAACATACCAGATAATTTAATTTCCTGCACATCTGCCAAGATTGGACATCTTCAGATTGGAATAAGACTGAATTCTAAGGTGTGTCCTTTAAAAAAAAAAAACAACAAACAATTTCTCTTAAGTTGAAAGATTCATTAAAAGTATATTTTGGACATCTATCTCTTTGAAACACTTAAAATATCTTTGAGTTTAAAAATTCTTCATGTTGACTTGGTATAGCCTTGGCTCTTCAATTTTCAGTACTATTGTCTTTACTTTTCAGTATTGCATTTATTTAAAATAAGTGTATTTTTTAAAACACATTGCCATTGAACTTGGGCCAGATGCTTTGAAAGAGTGAGTTTAGGGGGGTTGGGGGAACAGGAAAAAATGTCTATAAATAGTTCTTTCTGTAGCATCTACTGTATAATAAAGTGTTGTGTAACTCTGCCATGCAACGTAAATAATGATAGTAATTTGCATTTTCTTATTACTATTCATCCTCGAATTGAATCTGCAGTCTTTTGCCAATATTAAGGTCTATTTCTTACTTCGCTACATCCCCAGGGTCCCTGCTATGTTGAGAGAGGGGAGAGAAACGGTCCCTTTGTTTTGCACGCAGATTGTACAACAGGTAACACACCAAATGCTTTTTGCCTTGCAATTCTGTCCCATAGACCCAAAGGCAGTGTGGTCCATGCCTGGACCAGTACCGAACAGAGCCAGGGTAATGGAACTACACTTCCATCCCCTCCTTATTAACACCTTTTCCTCTTTTTCAATCAAGATGGTCCCAGAGTCTAGTCCAGGGCAATGATGCTGGGCTCAAACTAGAGGGAAACAGAGAAGACTCCAGAAGAAGAAATATTTTTAAAATTTCACCAGCCCAGAGGGCCTATTATTAGTGTGACAGAATAATGTGATGGAGAAATTAATGGACTTACTTTCCACTGCGGACTCATCACCAAAAACTAAGGGTTGTTTTTTATTTTTTTTTTCCTTTTCCCCGAGCAATTAAGCCTCAGAGTCCTGGAGCATTGGGTTTGCCTGGCTCAGGGGAGCTTAGACGCCTAGGAACTTTTGGACTTGGGGTTGAATGATCAAAATGCTAAGCCCCTAGCAGGGAGGAGGTTGGGAGTGTTATGTGAGAGGCCAGTGGTCCCGCTCCCTGAAGAATTCCATACTTAGTGATGCAGAACAGTGGTGAGGAACAAGGTGGTGGGAGAGAGATACATTATGTGGTATCTGGGGCTTCTCAGCTGAAATCTGCACACCAGCTGCTTGGAGACCTTGTTAAAATGCAATTCTGATTGAGGAGTCCTGGAGTGGGTCCAGAGATTCTGCATTTCTAACAAGCTCCTAAGGAGTGTTGATACTATTGGTTCTGGAACCTCGCTTTGAGTTAGTAAGTGGGTGAGAAGGAGAAGGTGGCAGAATTTCAAAGGAGGGGCCCAGGGAAGTCTAAGCCTCAAACTTGATGACAAAGAGCATCTATGCCAACAGACTTTAGGAACAGCTGAAGACTAAAAGCCCTTCCTCAAATATTCCGGCCTATTTCCCTACAACCTCTTTGCCTTCTTGACCCCAGGGTACCGAAGGAACCCAACTCCCACAGAATGAATTTCCACACTCCCTTGGTTTGAGGAAGAGACGGTGGAGGACCTTAAGCCACATTCTATGGAATTTAGAAAAATTAAAAAATGTGAAATTTTTTGAGCCCATGGAGCAAATTCATATGAATCACCCTTTCAATCTCAAAGTTAAAGAGCATCAGATTTGAGAATCAAAAAAGAACCATTCCTTAATTATTCAACGAACACACTTTAGGGGACAATGAATGGATTTCCCTAAACCCTGTCGGGTTTAGGGGCTTTCTGGGGCTTCCGACAAAGACAAAGTCCTTGAAGGCAGCGAGTGCCCCCAAAAGAGCTGAGGAATTTACAGTCCTTATCAGTCAATGATTTGGCTGTGGTCACCAAAGAAAATGGCCCTTCCTCTACACAAACTCTTCGAATTCCCCTTTGAGATTTTTTTCCTCCTTCAAGTCCTTGCTCTTCATTTAAACATGATTTCACCAGTACAAACATGCTCAGGAGAAAGACCCAGTTTGATTTTCTTCTGCCAGCATCTTCCAAAGATAGCCTCGCATCCCATTCTCTCATAAGAACAAATCTTAAAAATAAACTAAGGCAGTAAGTGCTGTGTCCAAAGCCAAGTTTGTTCCAAAGCTGAGAGTAATAAAATCCAGGGCTCCCTTCCCCTAAGTCAATTTTAAGAGCAAATGCTTTTCGTTGGTAATTTTGTTTGTAACTTCTGATCCTGCCATCTCTAGGACCTACGGTTTTATTAAAGCATTTCCAAATCTGGTTCTGATTACATAAGAAAAGTTTGTGCCCATGTTCATCAGTGTCACAATTCACGTGGAGCTACCGGCTTTATTTATCCTTATTTCTCCAGAAGGTCTACAATCTAGGCAGAGGGTCAGAAGGAATGACTGTGTCTTCTGCCTGATCATCTGTATTTCAGAAAGAAAAACTCACATGATCCAACATTTGTGCTTTACCAGCAGTTCTTTTTTTTTTTTTTTAATTAGGTGCCAATGTTTAACATACAGTAATTTACATAAAAATCTAAATTTTTGATGGCCCTTAAAAAAATTGTACACCCTGGCAACTTACAGATGCCATTCCTCATGGCTGAATATCGGCCTGCCCATTTCACAAATGCCAATACTGAGGACCAAAGACATATTAAGTAACTTGCCCAAAGGGCTATGCCTTTAATTAATTCAATTAATAACAAAACCAGAAACACACAAAACTGCAGAGACACACATTAAATGGACACCTCTGTTTTTCTGGCGTATGCGTGTGAGTACCCATTCTCTGTCTTAGAAAGAGATGGCAAGCTCCAGGACTGAGAAGCGGTGGGAGTGGAGGACGGTGGTTCTCAAACGCCAGTGCATCAGAATCCCCTTGAGGGCCTGTTACAGCACAGATGGCTGGGTCCACCCCCAGAGTTTCAGATTCAGTGGGTTTGGGGTAGGGACAAGAATAATTAACATTTCTAACAAGTTCCCAGGGGCTGCTGCTGCTGCCAGTCCAGGGACCACACTAGCTGAGCTCGCTAAGAATTTGGGCTCTTGTCCTGGTTAGATCCAGTTGTGACCATTATACCAAGTCAGAAAACCTACTAAACTTTTGGGCAAGTTACTTAGTCTATGAAATGGAGCTAATGATAGTAGCTTAGGCTTATTGCAACAACTGAGTGGGTATAATAAATGTAAAGCAAAGTACATAGGACAGTGTCCGGCCCCTAGCAACTCTCTAAGAAGTATTAGTTATTATTGTTCATTCCTTCATGGAACAATTATTGATTGATTGCTTCCTCTGAGCCATGCATCAGGCACTAGGAATATAGTGGCAAATAAATCAATGCTTTGCCTTCTAAGAAGCTTACAACCCACTGGGGAGGCACACAACACATGACCTTGTAAATATATAAGATAACGCCACACAGAAGAATTCTGCATTCCAAGCAAACCGAGTAGCAGCTGCACACAGAATTTTATGAGAACTCGGTCTAGTCTCAGTCACATCTTCCAGCTCAAAGAGGTGGTGGCACCGTGTTTCTAAGACAAAGGTCCCTTAGCAAAATGACTATATATACATCATTAATTTTTTATTATGTAGACTTACAATATATTTTACATTGTATATGTAATATTGATATATATGTTTTCTATGTCAATAACATTTATGTATAATAAAATATATTTTGTGTTTTAAATATGTTTTATATTTTTATATTCCTGTTTATATTTTATATATCCTAGGAATGGCTCCCATGATTATGGAGGCCAAGAAGTTCCAGAATGGGCTGTCTGCAAGCTGGAGACCCAGGAGCCAGAGATGTGATTCAGTCTGAATCCAAAGGCCTCAGAAAAAGGAGTACTGGTGTCTGAGGGCATGAGAAGATGGATACCCCAGCTCAAAAAGAGAGCCAATTCGCCCATCCTCTGCCTTTCCGTTCTATTCAGGCCCTCTGTGGACTGGATGATGCCCACCAGCACCGGTGAGGCCCTCCTTGCTCAGTGCACCGATTCCAACACCGACCACTTTCAGAGACACCCTCCGAGACACAGCCCCGGCGTAATATGTTACCGGCTCTCTGGGCGGCCAGAGTCCAGTCACGTGGACGCATGAAATCAGCCCTCGCGGGTATAGTCACACCAGCCGCCGATTCTTGAGTAGGTTTTGCCTGAGAGGAAACATTTGAAACAAGAACAGGGTGGGTGGAGAGTGTGCTAGAAGGGGAGGAGAGAGTAAGGCGGCAACGTGCCGGCTGCTTTACACGGGTTGTTTGATCCTGGCAGATACCTCTGGAGTAGAGATTACAGGACGAGGAGAGAAGCCGGTGGCAAAGGGACAGTCGAAGGATCTGAACACGCAGAGTCCGAGCTGGCCACCGTCACACCACAAGCCACAGATGACCCTTTCCGCTTCCGAATTCCCAGGCAGGGGCCAGCCTCAAGTATAACTTCCCTCCTGTGTTTGCCTCACTGCCCCTCTACTCTGCTCCTAGAGCAGCTGCCACAGATGTAATCAGGTGCAGGGAGCAGCCGCTTCTGATTCAGAACCCTTCTGACCCCAGGCCAGCCTCCTCTTTTCTCCCTATTGTCTTTCTCACAAGTTTAAAAAAAAAAAAAGCTTTATTCTGGATAAAGTATGTAATCTGTAAGATGCAATACATACTCGTCATACTCATGGCTGGGAAATACAGACCAGCAAAGTAGAAAGAAATAAAAGTGGTCCAAAATCATCTCATTGCAGAAAAAGGCACTAAAATGTCAATACTCGTTCCCCTATCTTCCGATCCTAGGGATCCTGTCCTCTGTGCTTGGTAGCTAGCCCTTTCCAGTTACACGCTATTAAACTAACTGGGAGCTTGGTTTTGGTCTTCACTCTGGGGTTGCTCCTGGAGCTGGGCTCTCCGCATTGTGTTGGGTGAGGGGCACGGACTGGGAGGTAGACCGGAGCTGTGCGTGTTTGCAGTTGTTTATCCATTCGAAGTACTCATCTCCCAGCTTATTTCGAGCCTTTTTTTTCCTAGGGCATCTATATTCAAGACCTGGCCCCGTCATTTCGGGTTGTTTTCCCTCGGGCGGGGTTTTTCCGCGCTGGAGGCTCTCTGTTCCTTCGAACTCTAAGTGTTTGAACTTTGGGGGTAGCTGGAACTGGCTTTGGCCGTGGGACTTTAGTTTGTAACGATGACTGGCCGCTGCAGGGGGTGACCCGGCCTCTCTTGCTTCCCCCGGCCTCAGGAAGCCCCGTCGCACCGGCGAAAGGGCAGCGCTGGGCTGAAAGGGCTGACCCGGAGGGAGTCGGGCGCCCGGCGCCTCTCGGTAACCTAGTAACCGGCGCCTTGGCAACGGGGAGGGGGCGGGACCTAGGGAGGAAGTCGGAAGCTGGAGGCTACGTCTCGCGAGAGTTCCTTTTGCGCGCGAACTCTGAGTGCCCGGGTACCTGGGCCCGCTCGCAGCTGGTGACTGTGCAGGTCACCGGGGCCCGCGGCGACCCCGGCAGACCTGGACACCTTTATCACCCCGCCATGGAGACCTCAGCGCAGCAGGAGCAGCAGCAGCCGGTGGCGGCCAAGATCAGAAACCTGCCCTGGTAGGAGGAGGCCTGTCTGCCGCGGGAAAGGGGATCGGTGACCGGGGTGGGCCAGCGGCCAGGCCGCCGCCCGCCGGACCTCGTCCTGCCGCCCCCGACCTGGCCCGGACGGAGCCCCAGATTTTCTCCTTGACATCCCCAGCTCCTCAGCCCCCTCCGTTCTTCTAGGACGTTTGCCAGGTCTTCCCGCTGCCCTACTCCCATCGCCCCCATTCCTTTTACGCGCTGCGGGTGACAGCACTGGGGTTAGATCCCGCATCTTCTGACTTTGCATCGGCCTCCGTGCCAAAATGCTCTCTACTCTTGCCGGGATCTTCGATGCAATTATTGCTCAAATCCTAAACTGAAATGATCATGATGATTATAAGGCTTCCCAGTTAAGTTGTATTTAAATGGCTTCTTATTAGATTAGCAGGGACCCTGTTAGACGTTCCATCTTTACAAAGACCCTAGAAGGGAGGTAGTTATTATTCTAGTTGTAAACCCAAAAGGTTAAAGGACTTGCCTCAGGTCCGGAGCTAGAAACAGGTTGGGATTTGAACCCAGGCGAAGTGAGAGCTTGCACTTGTAACCATCCTGCTTTCATAGTTGCCTCTGAGTGTTGTTTTAGAAACTGATGGGATCCGTCCTGATGTCTGTGAAAGCTCCAAGTTGGTCTTGTCTAAGAAGGAGATCAGTTTGTTTTTATCGTGGAAAAAAACACATAACATACCGTTTCCAGCTGTAAACATTGTAAAGGGTATAATTCCGTGACTTTAAGTACTTTGAGAATGTTGTGCTACTGTGTCACTCTCTAGTTCCCAAATTTTTCATTTTACCGCAGATGGAAACTCCATACTTTATGGGCAATTACTGTCCATCCCCACCGTCCCCTTCCTGCACTGCCAATCTGCTGTCTCTGAATTTGCCTATTGTGGCTGGTCATATAAATAGAATCGGTGTATGGCCTTTGGAGACTGGCGGCTTTCACAGCATCATGTTTTTGGGGTTCATCATGTTGTAGCGGGTGTGGTTGCTTCATTTCTTTTTATGGGTGAATAATCCATTGTATGGATCGACCACCATTTACTTGCCCATTCATCTTCTGATGTATATGTCTGATGTCAATCTTTTTAAAAGATTTTATTTATTTATTTATTTGAGAAAGGGAGAGCAAGCATGAGGGGGAGAAGCAGACTCCCTGCTGAGCAGGGAGCCCAAGGCAGGGCAAAATCCAAGGACCCTGAGATCAGGAATTGAGCCAAAGGTAGATGCTTAACTGACTGAGCCACCCACGTTCCCCAGTGAGTTCAGTTTTTAATTTACTTTGAAATAGTAGGTGCCCATCCAGGTTGAGATTATTTATAGGCAGATAGCTGGAAAGGTAAAATGAGAGCAGTGCTGTGGGCATTTGGGCTATAACCTTGCTGGGGGCAGGCATGGTGGCTGTCCTGTGTATTGTAGGATGTTTAGTGACAGCCCTGGTGCCTATCCACTGGAGGCCTGTAGCACCCTCTACCCAAATGTGACAACCAAAAATGTCTCCAGATATCACCAAGTGTTTTCTGGAGGATGAAACTGTCCCTGGTTGAGAACCAGTGGTCTGTATTCAAAGTTAAAGGATTTTATTTCCCTTTCTCTTTTCATTAGGATATGAAAGGATTCTTTTGCATGTGACAGCATGTTCTGGCATTCGTGTGTATTGTAATCCATGCTACATTCTATTTCAGGGTTGAAAAATACCGGCCACAGACACTGAACGATCTGATTTCTCATCAGGACATTTTGAGTACCAGTAAGCATCCGTGTGTCAGTTGCTGTCATTCTAGTTGGAGGACCTGTATAAATTTCTTGGTGATGTCTCTGCTGAGTAATAACCTTGAAGTATCTGACTGAGCTTTATGGAATGTTGTTGTAAGAGCTGAGTCCCTTCAGATTTTTCATTGTTGCGTCTGCCTCTTATTTGAACGTGGACTTGAAGTGCGTTCGAGCCAACTCTAGGGCCCAGGTGAATGAGGCAACTCTTGGAAACTGATGGGCTCTCTCTTTCTTCCCAATCCTCAGTTCAGAAATTTATTAGTGAAGACCGCCTGCCACACCTGCTTCTCTATGGTCCTCCGGGGACAGGAAAGACCTCCACCATCCTGGCCTGTGCAAAACAGCTGTACAAAGATAAGGAATTTGGCTCCATGGTCTTGGAGGTAAGTAAGAGGATTCTTCTCACTCTGTAAAGAACTCGAGTCTCTTAGTTCTCTTAGATTTGTCTTACTTTACAAGTAAGTTGCTGTGCTGGAGGTGGGGAAAGAAACAGACAAAATATCTCGAGTGGCTTTTGTCTAGAGTCAACATTTGGGCATGAGTTGGCATTAGCTAGAGGGCAGTGGTAGGGCTGGATATTTTTCTTTGCCTTTGCCAGCTTGCACGCAAACACTCTGGGGTGCCTCAGTGAGTGGTCACTCGGTGGCTTGCTGTCTTCCACGTGCCCATCCAGAGTTCGTCTCCATGTGGCTCCCTCCCGTTCTTGCCCTGGAAGGCTGAATAGTCTTGACTACAGGCTGCCTTGTCCTTTGGTTCCCCCGGTTACGTTTGGCCAATAGGGGCCCTGGCAGGAGTCGGGAGAAGGAGAGCGGTGCCTGGTTCTGTCTGGGGGGTCACCACAGGCTGACAGCATCCCCACCTGCTGGGCAGATCCCACAGCCTTCTCCAGCTGAGCACCACTCCCCCACTCACCTCTTAAGACCTGGGGTTGGTAGTGGGTCCCAGCAGTTGCAGAGGAGTTGCACAGCTCTTGTGGTTTCCCCATCCCCCTGCCGTTTCAAATCTCTCTACATGTCATTCTCTTCAAATCCCTGAACTTGCGAATGCCATCTGTTTGCTCTGAGAGTGGACTGATACCCTTAGATTACAAAGTTGCAAATATTGTCTATTGCAAGAAAAAAATGTCTAACTAATTTTTTCATTATAGCTCTTAGAACCTTCCTGCCACCAGTGTTCTTCCTTCAGTATGTTAAAGACTGGTAACTTCTGGGTTGCTCTGGGTTGAGGTGGCTCAAATCAGCATGATTCTGTTCATGCCCGAGGTGCTGTTCACTGTGGTCAGGCCAATGAGTTACTCCGCCAGAGTATGTCAGTGGTTGTCCTCCCGTGCAGAAGGAAACACAGTCATTTGCCTTTCAGAACGTAACGTAATGGTGTAGTGAGTTGTGAGTTTTAAATACAGTTGTGATCTTGGTTTTTAATAGTGTTTATTTCACAGCTGTCGTTAGACCTGGAGACCTAGCTTGCCGAGCTGGGTGGATGAAAGGTAAGTAAGTTCGTAGATGACATACAACCGTGTTTCTAATGGACTCTGCTTTCTCTCTCCCGCATTAGCTGAATGCTTCAGATGACCGAGGAATAGAGATCGTTCGGGGACCCATCCTGAGCTTTGCTAGCACAAGGACAATATTTAAGTAAGAATTATTTGCCTAATTTCTCTCCCTGGAGACTCTGATCAGTGAGAGGACAGAGCTTTATTTTTTTAATCCTCCCCTTTGTTTGTTTATAAAGGTACAAAATGACTTCACCAAACGTAGCCATGAAAAAGAGGTACAAAGATGCTAGTAAGAAATAATTCCAGGGACGTCTGGGTGGCTCAGTTGGTTAAGCAGCTGCCTTCGGCTCAGGTCATGATCCCGGCGCCCTGGGATCGAGTCCCACATTGGGCTTCTTGCTCGGCAGGGAGCCTGCTTCTCCCTCTGCCTCTGCCTGCCTCTCTGTCTGCCTGTGCTCGCTCGCTCTCTCTCCCTCTATCCCTGACAAATAAATAAATAAAAATCTTTTTTTTTTTTTTTGAAGATTTTATTTATTTATTCGACAGAGAGAGATTACAAGTAGGCAGAGAGGCAGGCAGAGAGAGAGGAGGAAGCAGGCTCCCTGCTGAGCAGAGAGCCCGATGCGGGACTCGATCCCAGGACCCTGAGATCATGACCCGAGCCGAAGGCAGCAGCTTAACCCACTGAGCCACCCAGGCGCCCCTAAATAAATAAAAATCTTAAAAAAAAAAAAAAAAAGAAAGAAAGAAAGAATTCCAAAATAAAATACAACCTAAGTCTATATTAGCAGGTTGTTTGGGAAGCATTATCTTCATTTGATTAGTTAACCAAAACCTGTTTACATCCTAAGACCAGATGAGCTAGTTTAAATTTGAACAAAAATGAACTGAGATCGAGAGGGATCACGGGGAGGTGGTAAACAAAGGGAAAGATGAAAAGAGGCATGCGCGAGGGCGATGGTGGTGGAGAAAGCAGAGCCAGGCCCGAGGAACAGGACACCATGGGTGCACAGAAGAAAGGTGAATGTGCCAGGGGGAGCAATGTAACAAAAATACCCAAGTCAGACCTCAGTTCCTCTAAGAGTAGAGTGACAGGCATGTCCTCTGTGTGACCACAGATGCCTGCTTTGCTCAGGTCGAGGAGGAATGGACTCTGAGGCAGGGCCTGATGGCACAGCCTGAAGGCACAACTTCTGGTTCAGCCCAGAAGTGGAGGTGAGATTGAAGACATCTTCAGACGGTGCCATTTGTTTTCCTAGGAAAGGCTTCAAACTAGTGATCCTGGATGAAGCGGACGCCATGACTCAGGATGCCCAGAACGCCTTGAGGAGAGGTAGGAAGCGCTCCCGGGGATGGCGTGTTGGCTCAGGAGTGCCTTCGAGAGAGAATTAGGCTCTTGGGACATGAGACATGCGGTGGCTTGTTGACCGATTTCATCTTCTGGCCCAGAGAAATCTGCTGACCTTCCTGTATCCCACTGGACGATCTAGACCAAAGCTCTCGGTACTGGGGTTTCCCCTTTCAGCAGCTGAAAGATAGAGGCCCTGGTGGGACTTTAAGTCTGACCAGACAGTGCTGTCCCATCCTTTTCCATGGGGTTCAATGTGGGGTTGGGAATTTGTGGGGTTTTTTTTTGTTTTTTGTTTTAAGATTTTATTTATTTATTTCTCAGAAAGAGAGAGAGCGCACAAGCAGGCAGAATCAGAGAGAGAAGCAGGCTCCCTGCTGAGCAAGGATCCCGATGCAGGACTCGGTCCCAGGACCCTGGGGTCATAACCTGAGCTGAAGGCAGCAGCGTAACCGACTGAGCCAGCCAGGTGTCCTGGGAATTTGTAGTCTTAGAATGGGCGGTGGTAGATAGGGAAAGGCTGTCGGTCCTAAACTCCTGGGTAGAACTTTCTGCTCTTGGTACCCTAAGGTAGACAGTAGCCAGGAAAACAATTCTGAAAACGTAGTCACACTCAGAAAGTTGACATGACTTCTGTCTTTGCCGAGGGGCTGATCTGGCAGGGAAGGAGAGTATCAGATGAGTTTTCTATCTTAGGGCCCTGGTGCAGTGGATTTCTTTGAAAGGATACTGGTAATCTCTCTTGTTAAGATTCTGAGGTAATCAGCTAGGAGACAGGAACGGTCTTGGGGAGTTGGGAGAAGGAGTGGGTTTAAGGGGAGGAGGAGGACAGTTAGAGTGTCTTCTGATCTTAAAAGCTTTGGCAGCCTTTCTTCAGCATTTGCTCTGTGCAGTGACTGTCAGTCTGGGCAGGTCCCCATGCAAGAACATTGGGTAATTACAGAATGCACCCGGTGTTTCCTAAGCTTGCTGAATTTGACTAGCACTCTGTCGAATGTTCTAAGGCTTCGAGACAGTCCACTAGGAAGTCCACAACAAGCCACCCCCTTGCCCCCATTAGAAGGTGGGGCATCATCAACCTGTCAGGTGGAGTTTTATGCAAAAGGACAAAAATACTGGATTTCGTAGTGCCGCGGAGCAGGATGGCAAGGATGCCAGAATCATGGCACCTCAGAAGGAAGGGACACATTTTATAAAATCTTGTTTAAGTGGCATGTCTGTCCGCTTGGGGGAGGAGGATGGCTGGCTTCCGGTCCTGGCCACCCCAGCCACAGCGCCTTGCTCCCACAGCACCCCGACTGTGGACGGTGTCTGCTCGTGCACGTGAGCACGGAAGAGTGTGGGGCCTCCAGGGCTCTGGAAGGCTCAGAATGGACAGGAGCTGGTTTTCTTTTCCCTTGCCAGTGATTGAGAAATTCACGGAAAATACCAGATTCTGCCTCATCTGTAACTACCTGTCCAAGATCATCCCCGCCCTGCAGTCCCGGTGTACAAGGTTCCGATTCGGCCCGCTGACTCCTGAACTCATGGTCCCCCGCCTGGAACACGTCATAGAAGAAGAGAAGTAAGTACAGGGGAAAGCAGGAAAGCCGAGGGCCTTGGGGACTGGGAGGCAGGGCCCTGGGCTGGCTGGTGGGTTTACAGCCGAAGGTGATGAGACGTGGTAAGAGCTAAGGAGGGTGCCTGGCCCAGAGTCGCATCGGGGTCTGCGAGCTGCCGGCTTCCCCGGCGTCTCACGGACAGCCTTCGCAGGAGGCACTTGGTTCCTCTCTTGATTCCATCCTCCTCCCCTGGAAGCTGTCCCGACTTCCTCCTACTCTTCTTTTGTCATTGGCAACTGCGTGCTGCCAGAGTCCCTTCTGCTAAGATGCCTCCAGCCTTTTGGGACTAGAAGGGAAGGTACTGAGACATTACCTTCTGTCTAACCAGTTGCCAAGCCCATAGCCAGCCCAAGCTGCTGCTTTTTGAAGTAGGGTGCTCTGCCTCCGTGACCACAGCCCTCGCCAGCACACTTGCCTCTCAGAACAGAATTCAAAGCCAATTGCTCAACACGGCAATGCTTGGTCCTCGGTGAGGGTCTTTCCCGTCTCGGGGTGGGTGGTCCCTGCTAACGTGAAGCCCACAGCCCTGAAGACCAGAGTGGATTCGAGATCCCCCACCGATCGGGAGAGTACTGTTAACTGTGTCCTTCCCTTTTTTTTTCATTATTTCAAAACCCCTTGGTCGCACTCTTAGTGAATGCTCGTGCTTTCTGAGGGCCTCTTACTTCCTCCTGCCTCGTTCCTTTCAGAGTGGACCTGAGTGAGGACGGGATGAAAGCACTCGTGACCCTTTCCAGCGGAGACATGCGAAGGGCTCTGAACATTCTGCAGGTACGGTGCCGCTGGAGCAGATCTCGAGGCGCTGCTTTGGAAGCGGTTTTCGAGAAAGACAAAAGCAGTAGCTCAGCTAACCTCTAAATTCAGAAATCGAGAAATGGGTAGGATCTCGATCTCATCATGTACCACTGATGTCCCCCTACCTTTGGGTTTTGAGTAACTGAGATTAATGTGCCGCAAACCAGGGAAAGCGAGGGACGGGCTCTGGAGCCGGAACACCCGCTCCGCTGCCTCCGCTCCCTCCTGCCCGGCCTGCAGCGTGGTGGCCGCTGTGACAGTCACGATTCTCCCCCTCCGTCTGCATAGAGCACCAACATGGCCTTCGGGAAGGTGACGGAGGAGACGGTCTACACGTGCACCGGGCACCCCCTCAAGTCCGACATTGCCAACATTCTGGACTGGATGTTGAATCAAGACTTCACCACGGCCTACAGAAGTATCCTTCCTCACGTCCTGTGGACAGCACACGACGTACCTGAGGCCCGAGCCTGGCCCAGTAGCCCAGGCCGCAGCCAGCACCGAGACCCCACTGGCCAGAGACGGTGGCTGCTCGTGGGGCTGGGCCGCTTGCTGAGGGAACACGTGTCTGGGGGTGGAGCGGGTCCTTGTCTTTAAGGCCCTCATGTTCTTCCTGAAGGAGTCTGACGTGGGTACAGCTTGAGGCCCCCTTGCTTACGGATGCGAGCAGCAGGACAACCTTGGCGCTGGAGCTGGCAGATGTGCTCATTCTTTTTTTTTTTTAAAGATTTTATTTGACAGATAAAGATCACAGGTAGGCAGAGAGGCAGGCAGAGAGGGAGGGGGAAGCAGGCTCCCTGCCGAGCGGAAAGCCCGATGTTGGGCTCGATCCTAGGACCCTGAGATCATAATCTGAGCGGAAGGCAGAGGCTTAACCCACTGAGCCACCCAGGCGCCCCCGATGTGATCATTCTTGAGTGGCCAGCACTACTCTGGTTCTGCTGTGAGATTCAAAGCCAGGGATAGTGAGAGGCGGCCTTCTGGGGGACGCATTCGGCTCTGTCCTCTACTGGGCAGAGACAGTTCTATCAGAAAGCCCTTGTGGAAGATGAAAACCTAGTACAGGTTAGAATTGGAGCCCACCTGACACAGCTAGATTCAGACATCACATTGGGGTGAGAACCTTTCCCAGAAGTCACCCCCAACGGGCTTGGGATTCAAATTGCCGTGCGGCACGTTTGTTCCAGAACCCGGCCCTTTGCCTTAACTGTTCCTCTCTAGATATTATGGAGTTGAAGACGCTGAAGGGGTTGGCGCTCCATGACATCCTGACCGAGATCCACCTATTCGTGCACAGAGGTAACTCCGTTTTCCCCAGCTGAGAAGCTGCAGGAGGCGGTGAGCGGGGCGGTTAAGGGCAGGAGTGAGGGAACACGAGGCTTCGCTTTTGAAGCAGAGAAACGGGAATGAAGCATAAACCTGGCCCCCGGTTTTCATTTTCTTTTGTTGCTCTTTAAAACTTTTGTTTTGTTTTTGTTTTGTTGTTCCAAAACGACTCTTAACCTCTCAGACTCTTGGGGAAGCAGCTCCAGGGGGCTAACTTTCTCTCCTCGGAGGGTTTGTATTTTACAGCAGGAAACAGTGTTCTTAATTCACATTTCTCAGGGTATTTCCCCCAAAAGGGAAGAAAGAGGAGGAACGTCTGTCTAGGGCATAAAGCAGAGCCGTCTGAACTAAACCGTCATTAAATTCCATACTCTGCCATATCTTCTGTACAGAGTCCTGGTTTTCAACCTTGGCAGCACAGAGGAAATCACCCCAGACCTATCACTTGGCCGTTTGGGGGCATCCGGATTTTCTCAGGTTCCCGGGTGACCTGCTGTGCAGCCTCCTCAGGGCAGCTCTTCCCCCCGCGGCAGCCAACTGCCGACAGTTGGGTCTGCGAATGTTCTGCCCGTGTCTCTCAGGGCCTCACCCAGGCCAGCTGACCAAGAATGTGGTCGGCTGGAGCCCAGCTCTGCACTTGGATTGTGGAAAATGAGTATGAATAGATTTAAAAATCAATGATTTGTTTTTAAAATTGGCAGAACAAGTAAGAACTTGGCTTTGCCATTCACTCCCAGAGCTGCCCTGTTCCTAAAGCAGCGTCCATACCTCTTCTAGGTTCTTGTGATCACTTTGGAACTTGCTTGCAAAATGGGTAAAAACTGAAGACTCATCCAGTGTTCACTTCCTTAGAGGTGTGGCAGCTAGTGACCTGATGCCTCGACACCTTTAGTGTCTCCTGACGTTTAAGCTCATAACTGTCATGGGACCTTTTTTTTTTTTTTTTAATTGTATTAGGGAGTGGCAGACCCTCACTCATTTGAATTTGTTTCTCCCCACAGTTGACTTTCCATCTTCAGTTCGAGTGCATTTATTGGCCAAAATGGCAGACATAGAGTGAGTGCTTCCTGATTTTGATTCCTTTCCCTTTTTTACTCTGTTGTGCATTTTTTCTTTCTGTTTGGTTCCAACTTTGTCCTTCCTACGTCGCATAATCTAGTTTTTGGTGGGATCCATCACTGAAACAAACACGGGAAGGATTTGATTTGCTTGTTCAACATACGAATGAACACAAGGACAGGTTCGGCTCAGTGACATGTTGGAGACAAAGGCCTCTCCTTAGACCTCAAAGGCTTGGTCCACATTGGTTCGAGAAGTGCCGTTACCTGGACGGCCCAGTTGCGTTCCCGCATCGAGGTCATTTGGGGACAAGCAACTGCCCAGCTGTTATTAAAGCCTTTTGCTGTAACAAAGCATATTGGGAGGCAAAGTAAACACAAACTCCGTTTTCCACTTTGCCTGGTTCCATGAACAGTCATTAGCCCCCAGTGAAGCTGGCAGCTGGCATGAAGGGGGCAGAAGCACTGGGTTCAGAACAGACGCCAGCATGGGACCAACTGTGATTGGCTATCGCGGGCTCTCACATGCACACGAGGTCACTTCTCCCTACGTGACCAATGTCATGATTTTCCTTTCACTGGCTGGGCCCTGGAAAGGTGGCAAGATGAATCACCAGTGTCCTGCTTTGCTAACTAGGCCACAGAACCCCCGTCCACCATTCTTCTAAGTGAATTAAGAGGAAGAAAATCTCTCAGTGCATCATCTTTCGAGGGAAGGAGTTAAGTCTTGATCACTTCAGTTCCGTATACATCTAAATAGCTAGCCAAGTTCAGAACACTGCCACTGATAAACTTTTTAATTTTTCCTTACCAGCTTGAGTGAGCTGATAAATGAGTGTTCAGGGCAGAGAGGAAAATGTCAGGGGACACTGAAGATGACTGGCCAGGATCAAGTTTGATCGCCTGCCTTCCCCCTCCAGCACTCTACTCTGTCTTTGCTCTCGTTCTCTTGTCAAGAGGGAGCTGTCCACGATACTCCATTCTTACCTTTTGTTTGATTTCTTTTAGGTACAGACTGTCTGTAGGCACCAACGAGAAGATTCAGCTGAGTTCCCTCATTGCCGCTTTCCAGGTCACCAGGGACCTGATTGTCACAGAGGCCTGAACACCGAACCCGTTCGCAGCAATTCGCAGGCCCCACAGAGACTAGACGGCGGGACTGAGTTACAGCTGGGCACGAATGCCACTATCGCCCCAAGCTTTGGGAAAGTCTTCCCAGCGTGGTTGGGCCAAGGTTCAGAAAGTAGCGTTTGAGGCCGGGCACAGCAGGTCAAGAATAGCTGTAAGGCCCAGCTCTCTGCTGCACTGCCCACTGTGTTTTATAGGGAAAAAGAAAGTGCAATGAGCTTTTGGGGGGGGGGGTGGTTCTTTTGTTTTTTAAAGCCTTAAGGCTTTTACCTTTCAGTTGCTTGGAAGACAGGAAATTGGCCTGCCCCATTTTGGTCTGGAACCTGAGGCTTCCCAACCGCCCGTGGGGCAGCATCTTCTAACTCCAGGTGAACAGAGGAGCCCCACACGGAAGTGCACAGACCTCTGTAGGGGGTGCGGTCTCTGGATCTGCTCTGAGTAGGTGTCAAAGAAGAAAAAGAGATGTGCATGGATTTCTGGCCCAAACTGCTGTACTCTTATAAATGGGCTCAGCTGGCTTACTTTAAAATCGTCTTTTTATTTCTTCTCTACTAGCAATTAGTTCCTAATTGTGGCAGGGACAGCAGGGGTAGGGACCTGGGCTTCTGTCAGTGCAGGCAGGGCAGGTGTGCTGGGGCTGGGCTCCAAACCGCCTCCCCCACCCCTGCCAATGCGGGAAGGACAGGGCCCTGTGGACGGGGTGACAGTCTCTCTTGCAGCAAACAAACAGGCTGCCTTTGTTGATGGCCTTCTTTTCGGTTAAAATAAAGCAGCTTGCATGTTGGCTGTTACGAGCGACTCTTCCCTTCCCCAGTCAGAAAGACACGGACTTACTCAACTTGCCTGTGTGTGAGATCCTCCCCCCCCACCCCCATGTCACAGATCAAGCCTCCTTCAGAGGCTGCTCTCTCTGAGGGTGTCAGCTTCTCAGACTATCAAAAGGGAGAGGTTGGTTATTTCCCACATCCAGACACCTCGCTCCCTGAGGACCCCGAGCAAAGTCTGAAGCTAACGGCCAGAGGGGGCCTCGGGGAAGCCACCCAGAACCTCTTGGGCTGCGCCGGGTCGGTTCAAGATGACCCCAAGGAGTAAAACTGGCCCCAGCCGCTCCCCGCTCTCCTCACTTGTTTTAAAAGGTCGTACTTTTTTTCCTTAGTGGAAAAAATGAAACAGCCAAAAGCTTTGTAACTTTCCTTCAACGAAATCCTCTCATCTCGAAAAGAAATGTTTTTTTCTCCAGCAACAAAGGCGGTAGAGGAGACGCTTATACTTTTGCGAAAAGTTTTATCACATTAACACTGGCCTCCACAAAGCACCTAGTAAGAAAGCCAAAGGATAAGATGTTGCATTTCTTTTAAAATAATTTAAAATATATTAAATTTTCCAAAGGCAGATTTCATTGCAATGAGGTGTCTTGATCAGAGAACTACACGCCGCTGAAGGAGAACAGTACTTTCAAGGAGCTATTTTTGTTAAGGGGGAAGAGGTGAAACGGGCTGACTTGTCCGATGAGGCAAAGCAGCAAAGTCAGACCTCAGACGCGACAGTCAGCCAAAGGGGTGACAATACCAATTCTCTACGCCACGAAGAAGAGACATCTTCACAACCGTTCGACTTAAGAACTATGGTTTTTAGATGCCAGGGAGGAAAACACAGTTGTACCTTAACATCTGTTGAGAAAATACAAATAAATAGGCTACCACCAGCAAACCGCTGACAACTCAGTCGCCATTTTGGACAGTCATGCAGTTGAGGAATACGTCCTTGTGTAACCGGACACACGCGTTTGTCATCTCCTGCACATGCACACCACTGCTTATCCAAAAAAAAAAAAAAAAAGCCATTTATAGTGTATCAGTCAGGAGCACAGCCTCTGAGTCACCTGTAACTTAGCGAATACCTCACAGCGGACGGCTCCAGGAAAACCTGGTCCTGCTGGTCAGAGGGGAGCTCGAGGAAGGAAAGCACTTGCCACCAGCAAAGCCACTCTGACACAGCGGGAGAGAACTTTCAACAATGTCACCACCGCATCTGAAACACGACCGTGACCAGTACCAGGCAGAAGCCAACACTTGCCCACTTGCCAGTCAAGGGAATGATCCCCTCAACAGAGAGGCTCTCGAGGCCTGGTTACTCTGCTTATCAAATCAACATGAGTCATGCACCCTGGGTCGAAAGGATTTAGAAGGTGTTTGATGCAGCCGTTTCTAAGTGGGCTGAGGATCTGGGGTTAGGCTCTGCCGCCACGGAGCTGGGATCCCCTCCACGACTGACTGCCACAGGTGACAGAGAAAAACCTGGATGACTAGTCCACTGGAAGCTGCTTTTGCTCTACTCTGGTCACCATGTCAAAGAGAAATTCTATTTCAATCCAAGACCAGCCATTTGGCCCATCGTTCCAGCTGCTCCTCTGCCAGGAAGCTTGATCCTGCTACAAGAAAACAAGTAAGACTATGGCGTGTGCCTTAAAAAGTCCTGTATGTGAGGAACTCTTTCATTTTCTTGGGGATCGGCAGTGCTAGCACTTGGTAGGTGGTCAGGAAACTTCGAAGGGCTTTCCGGCATAAGTGCTTCAGTGAGGACAGGACCCGAGGAGCCGTCCAGAACTGGACATGGCCATCCCTTGTCCTGAAATGGAACAGAAACCGACGCTTTAAGAGAGACCTTAGAAATACATGTTTTCCCAGTGAGGGACACTAATGTTTCTACTCTCACTTGCATTAGCAGGAGACACCCGGGAAGTGCGATGCGCGGCCCTTAGATGCAATCCTGACCGTCCAAACCGATGTAAAGGGTGTGATACTGATAATTCAGGCCGCTGAAAGGAAGACACCTCTGATACCCACGTGCTACCCGTGAGCTCAGCCCCTTCTGAATCACACCACAGGTTCAAATGCAACAGAGGGAAGAGTGCCACCTCCTGAATTATAGATGCTCCCCACAAGGTGGTCTCTGCCCTAAATGGTTTCCCAGAAATTCTGCATCATCCTGACTCAGGCCTCCTTGTGGACGTGGCCCATCAAGTGGTGTGAGTCATAACTCTTCCATTACTCTTAGATTAACTATTAAGAGTAAATGATAACGTATCCTGGCAGAATTTTGTGTCCTCTTGGATTTCCTTAAAGGCTTCATCATAGGCAAGAACATTCTAGAGGCCTAAAAAAGCTAGCCGGTACACTCAGCAGAAACTGCTCCCCATCTGCTCAGCTATCAGACACATACCCTGTGGCGATAACTCCACCATGTGGAAAAAATGTGCAGCAAAGACCATTGGTCATAGGAGCAAATGCGATTGGAGTTTTCAGTTCCAGGGCCCAGATCCTGAGGAGTCTGGACGAGAGAGAAGAGAAACACTGGCACGTTAGTAGCTGTGGGGCTAGCCCCAGAGGGGGATGCTACAGTTACTTGCGGGGACTTGCTCTGAGGCCACACCCCCCGATGTCTCTTTGTTACCTGTCATCTGCCACCGTGGCGAGGTACAGGCCTTCGGGAGAGAAGCACACAGATCTCAGGGAGCTGATGTGCACATCACTGTCCTCCACTGGGGGGTCAAGCTGGGTGTGGCTGTGGAAAAAGAAAGAGGACGGTCGGCCTGGGGTGATGGCTACTCTCCACCCTCTGTCCTCACTCCGGTGCTGGGGCTATGATAAGCTCAAAGACCCGTCCTTACCCCTCTGGAAAACCTCGGGAAAAGCAGACTAGGAGGAAAAAAAAAAGGCATTTCCTAAGTGTCTGGCAGAAGGGGCTGAAGGGTTACTCACACTCCCTGTGCTCATTTCCTTATGCAAAGTAGGTCAGCCCTCACTTTAATGCCGCGGTACAAACTGAAAGTCTTTTCTCGGCTGAGATACATGATAATTATAGGCTACCTATTATTTGCTTCAGAAAACAACAGAGACAAAGAGAAAAAGATGTAAGTTTGTAAGAACACTGAAAATTCATTTTGGAAATACCAGTTTCGGTAAGAGGATCGTTCCGAACTTGTTACTACAGTTATTAGTAAATGGAAAGAAAGAGTCACTTCGAGGTTTCATGAACGCTGAATCCAAAGTACACACAGCCTCCTACATCGGGAGCCCCAAAGGCCCTCTGGTCTAAACTGAGAATCTAAGTGACAAAGAAGAGCCACAACATGAGCTCCCCACGCCTTTCACCCAGCACCCCCCGCCCCGGACCCTGCGCGGGCCATGCCTAACCCAAGGCAGCTTTCCCATCAGTCCCCCCGCAACAAGGTCCAAAGGAGAGACCCCGTCCTTACTGGAGTAACCTCAGCCTCTCGCCAGTATAGGGGTCCCACATGATCACGTTGGTGTCGTAAGAGGCCGTGACGAGCAAGGCAGAGTCGGGGGAGAAGTCACAAGAGACAACACTACTTTGGTGGCCTTCTAGCTTCCGGATTAACGTGTAGGACCGCATGCTCCACAGAAACACCTGTGCAAGGGAACAGGTGCCCGGTGAGGGGCAGCAACAACGAACAGTGAGTGAAGGACACGGCAATGCCAGGCGAAGGCAAGCTCTCCCCACCCCCACTTTCATACTGCTCTCCCAGAATGCATTATAGGGGCTTGGGGAAAGCTCCAGGTCTGAATTCTCCAAGTCTGAATTCTCAAGGCACCTGACCAGTGCACAAGTTCAAGGAGCCTGGTCTAAGGGAGAAGAAACCCAGCCAGCCTCAGGAAGACTACGGGCTGAAATGTATCCAGAGGCTTTGCAGTTCTGCTTCTGAGCCCTGTTTGCAAAATCAGTGTTTGCCAATAAAGCACTATGTGGTCCCTTCAGTTAAAAGCAAAACCAGGGGTCAGAGGTGAGCTGCCAGGCTTCCAACAAAGCCGTGGCACCTTGCCAAGCCATTTTCTACCATGTGCTCACAGAACGGTGGGAACCTGCCCCACAGCTGTACATACGTCTGACACAGTTCACCTGAAATCTTTTTGAGAATCATGAAAAATGGAATTTTATTTTGTTCCCTTGAAAACACACCGTCACGTAGTTCCAAACCCCAAATGAATGATTAACCACCGGCTGTTCTACACAGTGAACTCTTCACTTTCTGAGTCAGTCACAGCAAAGCGCTCGATGCAGATGTGAGATCAGACACACACACTATTCCCGGCTTGTTCTTGGGTTTATAGTACTTTCTTAAATGACAGGCCGGATTTCAGAACAAAGTTCAACAAGTAACTGTACATTCTGATTTGAAATGGAAATCCCTATTACCCAGGTTCACATTAAATGGTTCAAAGGAGGGAAATTTGGATCCATACACGGGAGCTGCAACTTTTAAAATCTGAGACTCCAAGGGGGAAAGGAAATCTTAAAAGCACACCTTTACCCCATGTTGTAAAGGCAAGCAGCCCTCCTCCAGTGATGAGGGCTTCACCTCTCGTGGGGTTTGTGTCCACACACAAATCAAAAGAGAAGCGTGCAGGGGGACAGCCCTGCCCGGCAGCATGCCTCCTGCACAGGCTGATCTGGAGGCACCGGCCTTATTTACCCGTTCAGACCGCCCGGGCTCACTGCACTCGGGCAACGATGGAGGTGGCACCCGCCGCTGGGCCTTACCGACTTCTCTCCAGCAGCAGAGCACAGCATGCTGCAGTCCGGGGAGATGGAGCAGCAGTACACCCACTGCAGGTGGCCCGAGAGCACCTGGATCTGTTTACCTGCACAGAGAGGGGCGCACGGTGAGCCGGTTCCAGGAACCACGTGGCTGCTGGACCGGAGGACCGCAAGCCATGGCCCACCCACCCGGCATCCCCACCGGGTTCCCTATTGGCTGAGCCCAAAGGCCCACCTTTTTAACGCAGAGCAAGATGCCAGGATGTGTCATTTAAACACCCGAAGTCTATTCGTAGCACAGTGTAATCCCCAAGGAGATCACTACCTTCTGTTTCACCAAAACCCGCAAGATGGGTGGGATAAAGGCTGTGCGCACATCACACCTGACAGATCCCTCTGATAGCAGAGAACATTCTTTTCTTTCCCCTCCCACCCCAACCAGCTCTGGCACTTTGGAGCATCCTTCCAAACGCTGAGAATGTTTTAGCCTCACTTCTGTCATTCACACTCCTGTAATGGTCTCCCCGCTTCTCAGGGGTCCCACCGCATCCTCTCACCCCGACCAGGTGTCTGGACAAGCGACAGTGCAGAGTAATGAGGGCCATGTGCGCTGCGGTCAGGCGAACCTGGCTTTGAACCCCGACTCCACTGATTACCAGCACCTGCCCCAGGGCCACTCAGAAAATTGCTCCAGTTCTGAGTTTGAGGAAAAAATTAAAGGCCCGTCCATTAGCATAAAAGAACAGGTGAATATATAGAATATGTCTATCCCATTGATTCAGATGGTATTAAGATTTAGATTTTCCATGATTTGTGGAAAGAAATGTGGGGAATATGAATCATTTTTTGTGGTACGATGACCCCAAACTTCATAAAAGTGTCTTAAGTGTCTGAGTAGGACACTGAGGGCAACATGGAAGGCTCTTAGCATGGGTCATGAGGCTGCAGAAGGATGTCAGGGAAGGCAGCGGAGGGGCGGATGAGATAGGGAAAGAGATCTGGCAGCGGGGTTGGGGAGGACAGTGAAAACGAATGTTAAAAAAAAAAAGGAAAAAACTTTTCTGAACGTAACAGCCTTGCAGATGCATGTATGTGTCTGTGTATGCGTGTATGTTAAGTATATGTAGTATTTTTGTAGTAAGTCATGGTTTCTTCAGCTATCACATTAGAGCAGTACCAACCCCTTCCCGGGGGAGCTGTGAGTACTGAACAAATTTAGGCAGGATGGTGGGGCAGGGCCCGGTACCAGCAAACACTACTGTATCCCCTCCC
The DNA here is from genome assembly GCF_964662115.1 of Mustela nivalis. Taxonomy (NCBI): domain Eukaryota; kingdom Metazoa; phylum Chordata; class Mammalia; order Carnivora; family Mustelidae; genus Mustela; species Mustela nivalis. The sequence continues at coordinate 6,084,844 of NC_139033.1, read as the reverse complement.
GAGAAAGCCCTAGTATACTCGCCCACCCCCGGTCCCCTTCAGCTAGTCCTGTCTTCCCAATCACCAAAAGATTTTAAAGTCACTTCCAGAATCTTCCTTACATGGTGGCAAGCTGCCTCTGGATACACATTACAAAAGGTGTTGCCTTGGAGAAGCCTTCCCAGTCAGCAAACCTATCTCATGACTTCAAGTTCTGCAGCTAAGGGCAGAAACTACCAGAGTTCTCTTGGTGACCAGATGCCATCAGATGAGGACACCACAAGCACCTGCTTGGCAGTGTGACAATCGTCAGGCTGGATTCTCAGAGGGCAGGAGTTGGTCCCTTCTCGTGGCTGTGGGAGCTGGCACAGTCACGGCTAAGGCAAGAGTACCAGTGCCTTCACGTCATCAGAGGCAAGTGTGCCTCTCTACCAACCATCCACATTCCCATTTTCCCCTGCCACCGCCCCTCCGGCTTCTACATCCCTGCCACGTGGGGAGAAAGGGCTGGCAATAAATTCCTCTTCCCTGTGTCACAATTCTGGGTAACCATCATTACCAAAAAAGTATGGGCCACCTCTGCATCCAGTTCTGCTCAAAGGAGAATTCCACAGAAGTTGACCCTCTCTAGCTAAAAGAGTTCTTCTGGGTAAAGAGTCCACTTCACAAAGAAACTATTTCTAACAGGAAGTAACCAACATGGACGACTTCCTCTAGACTGGTGGTTCTCAACCCAGGGAGACTATGCCCTACACGTGGATGGCGGGGCAATGTCTGGAGACATTTGGGCTGTCACAACTAGAGAAGATACTTCCGGCATCTAGTGGGCAGAGGCCAGGGATGCTCCTCAACATTCTAGAATGCACAGGGCAGCCGGTAACAAAGAACTAGCATGCCCAAAATGTCAACCATGCCACGGTTGAGAAAACTTACACTGCAGCATCTATTTTCAACAGAAGTGGTTATCAGCCAGGGTGAAAACTGATTCTTAGTAACCAAAAAAACCCTTACTTTTTTAAAAATACAAAGCATAAATATGCATTCAGTGCATAAATGAATGATATATTTTTGGTATTAATATCTCATGGGGATGAGCTGGGTATGTGATTAGAAAAAATGTCTTACGAAGGTCCTTAGGAAAATCAGTTGTTCTGGATGAAAGTGAGAAATGAGCAGAGAGTACTTTTGGAGCTGCCCAGGAGTTCCGTCATTTGCATACCATGTTTATTCAGGTCCCAGATGCGAAGAGTCTTATCCCGAGATGCCGACACCAAAATCAAACTGCCACTGGGTGTGAAGCTCAGATCTCTCACTACGTCTTGGTGGCCGGAAAGATTCAAAAGCAGGAGCCCTGGCGTGGGAGCAGGAGCACTTGGTCAGTGGGAGAGGCAGATACCGGTCTGCTGGACATGGCTACACCCCTGAGATAGTGGGGGGCCGGCGGCCTCTCTGGTCCCTGATGAGAACATGCATGCACCCTGGGACCTTGTCCCAGCCAGAAATGACCTACCTGTCTGTACCTCCCAAATCTTGATCTGCCCATCGTTGAGTCCCGTAGCAAGGATCAGGCAAGAGATATCTGGCACTTGGGGATGGTGGCGTGCCCAGAGCTTCCTGCCGGGTGGAGAAGACCACTGGCTAAAGGCCAAAGCCCAGACAATTTGCCCACAATCCAGAGTCTTCTCCTTCGGGCTGCCTCGCCCTTTTGTATCATTTTTGCTGCTTCGGCTTTTGGCTTCAAACCCTTTAGGGATGCTGGAGGAAGCAGAGATTCCTTAATGAGTTAAAAATCGTCACCAAGTCAACCAACTACTCAATCCATGATATCTAAGATACTAAAGCTCTAGAAATAAATTGGGCTTTGGTGAATTCTGGCATGACTTAATTTCGTTTTGGAATTCATGTAAGAAAGACTTCATTAGCCTTGGTACATCCCATTCGTGATAGTCCTGCGAAAGGGTGACCTGCCTTGTCGGGTAACTGGATCACAGAAGCTCCAGGGAGCCCTCTGCTTCCTCAGAAAGTTCTCTCAGGTTTGATGCGTGGAAGGAAAGGTGCACTCGGTTTTTCCCGTGAGGAAGAAAGCCTGCTGTGGGTCTGGAACTAGGACAGAACTTAGAACTTGAACACCCATCTGCTGCTCCCCTGCCTGGCGAGCGCCTAGCTTCGAAAGGCCCAAGGAGCAGGAAAATAAATCCTTTTCTGGCCCACACAGTTTGCTTGGTACAAGCTGATTTCCACCTTCACTTGCTATGTTCCAACCTATTAGTGAGGCTCTCTCCCTTACTTTTCTGGGTCCATGCAGCACAGGAACCGACCAGCAGGGAGATCCAGGAGAGAAAGCCCACAGAACTGGGCAGAGCTGCACTGACCTCAAAGACCCCTGAGGCCTATTTTACATTCTACTTACGGTGAAACACAGGCCCAGATAAGCTCCATGAGACTCACTTCCTGAGCTCCAGGCCCTGCCCACCACTCTCCTAGCAGACCACATCTCAGAGGCTTGAGCAGTTGGACAGCCCTGGGATTCAGCCCACACGCTCCCAAGTTTCCCATCGGCAGTTATCAGTGCAAGTATTAAGTCCTACTTTTCTGTGTGACCCTGACCCCACGCTGGGGTGTATCAAACTCAGGGAACTGAAGACACTGAAGCTGGCGCCTAGTTCCGTGAAAAATCCTGTGTTCGATGTGTATGTAACTGGACCTCGTTATGCATTAGACTCGTTCCCCCAAAGTTGCAAGTAAATCATGTTTCTGCCAGGTGTGTGGTTGAAATATATTGAAGAACTGTAACCAAGCTCACCAAGAATATTAGAAGGGAGGAAGTGAGGCAAACATAGGCTCCATCAGCTCTAAAACTCTATTAGTCCACATCAGAGCTTGGCAAGTTATGTCCAGGCTAGCATTCTGTTTTTATAGATAAAGTTTTATTGGAACCACGTTCATTTGTTCACATGCCATCAACGGTTGTGTTCACACTGTAAGAGCAGAGGGGAGGAACCTTGACAGAGACCGGATGGCCTCCAAAGACAAAAATCTCTACCATTGAGCCTTCAAAGGATACATGCTAACACCCGGTCTCAATGGCCCAGTGGAGTTTGAGAACTTGTTGTCCTGACAAACATATGAATGTGATAATGACTGCCTCTTTAACTGACTCTGCTAACTCCCCACACCTCACAGAGCTGCAGGGCGTTGGCACAGGGGCCTGAGTCGGCCATTCCTGCAGGCAGCACGGAACAGGCAAGCCGCAGAGAAAACCGTGCCACTGAAGCTACAGTTCTTTTATTGTTTTTTTTAAAATAAAATCCTAAATTCTGCATCTGAACTAAAGAATGATCTGGAGCTACTTTATACCACAGGAATTAAGGCACCTCTGCATATTAATTAATTTTCATATCATAAATTTCATTTCTCTAGAAAGAGACACTAAACCCTCCATTTTTAGGGGTAGAGTTAACTTTCCTAGGGTCACGAAATCAGGGGCTGAACTGGAACTAGAACCCAAGCCTTGGGTATCCAGGCGTACTGCTCGCAGGATCCCCTGGGCCTGTGAGTTTGCCAAAGAGTCAAGGGAAGAGTTACGTGGGAGGTGGGGTGTTTACACATGGGGACAGAACAGCTAAGTGCAAGGCAGAGTCACTGGGGGAATTTAAATTCAAGTTTCTAAAAACTGTATTTCTAAAAGTAGTACAATTATTTGGTTAGTACGAATTATTCACTCAGTACCCAAAGCACTATTATTTTTTTTTAAATGTGTAACAATCCAAACAAGAACCTAAGGACTTCAGATTTCTCCTTTTATAGGACTTTAAAAATAACATTATTTTCAATCATAAAAGTAATAGAGAACTGTGGGAAAAATCTGGAAGTGAGACAAATAATAAAATGAAAATTACCCATAATCCTAACACCACTCTAACCGCAGTAAGTATTTCACTGTAAGTTTTTATTTGGGCATATATACATATATTTTTAAAAGACAAATCTGGGATATTACATATATGGCTTCATAGCTTACTATTTTCATTAAATCTTATAAGCATTTTCCTAAGTTATTATTCTTTAAAATGTGTGATTTTTCCCTAAAACAAGTAACTTTTCACACAACACATTGAACAGTAACACTTCTCTCATTATATAAAGCAACAGATACACAAAAAAGGATTAATACTCAAATTCCCATTTTCTCGAGTTCATACTGGACAAATACATTTACCTATAGTCCTACAGTGATGTATGTGTTTGAATATAAGGGTGATTATTAGGAAAACAGAATGCCCTTTGTATGCTTTTTAAAGATTCTTTTTCAGACCATAAACCTGGACCAGACTGTATATAAAGTTGAGGCTCTTGCATTTAGAGTAGGAGATCAATAAAATAACGAAAGCCCTTGGTACTCTCATTACATTGATAAGAATGAACTGAAAATCACGATTTTAAAAAACCAAAAAAACAAAAAACTCGGGGCGCCTGGGTGGCTCAGTGGGTTAAAGCCTCTGCCTTCGGCTCAGGTCATGATCCCAGGGTCCTGGGATGGAGCCCTGCATTGGGCTCTCTGCTCCGCAGGGAGCCTGCTTCCTCCTCTCTCTCTCTCTGCCTGCCTCTCTGCCTACATGTGATCTCTGTCAAATAAATAAATAAAATCTTTAAAAAGAAACAACAACAACTCTTCGATGGCTACAAAAAATGTCCTCTGGCAATGCCATGAGTTCCTTACTGTCCTCTCATCACCAGATTCTAAGGGATTTCTGGTTCTCACTACTACAGAGCTAATTCCGTGATGAAAATCAGTGTATGGAAATAGATGACCCCATTTCTGAGATTCCTAGTAGCGGGAGGAACGTTCTCAAGGTCCTTGATGCATACTGCCGAACAGCCAGACTGTAGCCCCAGCAGCACCGGGAGTACCCATCTCGGCCCGCTCTTGCCGGCCGGACTTCTCATCAAGGCAGCTTTCAGACTGAACTGACAAAACACTTGAATCTAACGTGCAATTTATAAGAACTGCCCAAAGCAAAACAAAGGAGACCCTCAGGGGCAGGGGCCATGTTTGATTTATTTCAAGTTTCCAAACCCCTAGGCTCTGTGTCAGGCAAAGATTTCCAACAGATGCTGCCTGAGCCCTGTCCTGGCTGGGCCGTCCGACATGGAGCTCATAGCACTCAGACACGGGGCCCTGCCCAGCCCCCAAAAAGAAACTAGTTAATAACAGAAACTAAATTTGGTCCATAAAGGAAAAAACAAATACCAAACTTAAATATGGGCAAAGGATATGAGCGGATGTTTCTCCAAAGATACAGGAGAGGCCCAGAAACACAAGGTGCTCTGCGTCAGAAGCCATTAAGAAATGCAAATCCAAACAATGAGATGCCACTTCCTACCTTACAGGATGGCTCTGCTAGAACCAAAAAGCCAGTTACAAGTGCTGGTGAGGGGTGAGGGTATGGGGGATACGGAAATCTCACACACCCGCTGGTGGGACTGAGAACTGGGCCAGCCACCTTGGGCACCAGTCTGTTTTCCAAACACAGAAACACCGCAAGCCTATGTCCACGCCAAAAAAAAAAAACCTCAAAACAACAAAAAAAAAACCCATATGTAAATGTGCACAGCAGTATTATTCTTAATAGCCAAAAAGGGAAAACCACCTAACTGCCCAGCAACGGACAGATGTGTACACAAGGTACGCGGTCTCCGTACAATGGGATATTATTTGGCAGTAACGGGAAAGGACGTGCTGATTACAGGCTGTCCGAGGGAGGACTGAAAACATTCTCCTAAGTGCAAGAAACCCGTCAAAAAAGACTCCACCGTGCACAATTCGATGTATATGAAAAGTCCGAATAAGCAGACCTATGAAGACAGAAAGGGGACTCGCGGCCGCTCAGGGCTGGAGAGTGAGACTGGAGGGTAACAAGTGAGGGATGCCCCGCTGCCCTCTGTGGCACTGCCAGTGCTTCTGAGATTAATCATGGTGAGAGGTGCCCAACTCCCTGAATGAACTAAAAGCCATTGAACTGTGCACTTTAAAGGCGCGGACTGTACGGTATGTAAATTACATCTCAATAAAGCTGCTAAAAAATAACAGCAGGGTTAACATGATCTCCACAGAATCAACTTTCCCACGTACAGACCGTGGAGCTCTGGAAACCCCCATGATCCATTTCTGAACTGCTGGCAGCCATTCTCTCGCTCCTGTTCCTGGGGGGAGGGGGGGCAAGGGGAACCCCCAAAGGGCAGGGAATCATGTGGGAAAGCGCTCCAGGTTCCCCATCGAAAGGACTCCCTCGTTCCTCCAGGCTTGCGGGTACAAGAACTTACAACTGCTCCTCCAGCGGCCAGGGGATCAGCTTGACAATGCAGTGTCCTTGAGACCAAGCGAACCAGGAACCGTCCGGAGAGAAGGCGACACTCCAGGTCTCACAGCTGGACTTCCAATCGAACTGCTGGGGGCGCCCCGGCTTGAGTTCGGCCAGCAGCAGCGGCTCCTCTGAGACAGGAGACATGCTTCAAACAAACGCCTGCCCAGGAGCGGGGGTGGGGGGGGAGGGTAAGCGAGAGCCAAGCTCCAGACCACCTTGCTGACTCAGAACCCGGAAAGCCGCTGTCTCCCCAAGGGTAGGGGTGACACTCTGGATTCCGGGAGGGAGTTGTCATTTAAATGACCTGTGGCAATAACAGTAGCCACAGGCCACATTCCAGCGCGGTTACTCAGCCCTGGCTCTGGCCACTGCTGGTTAACCGTGACTCAGAGTAACCTTTGTGCGAGTGAACCCAGTGAATGGAGGCCTCATTTTCCTATGAATGCCTGAAGAGGAAGAAAGGAGAGCCCGCCCAGGCTGGGACCCGGCTAGATGGTGCAGATAAGGAGGCCTTCCAGTGTATTTAAGGTCTCCTCAAAAGAACCTGCCACCAGAAGCCGGTGGCAGCAGGCACGTCAGAAACTCAACTTTGGCTCCCTGTCACTCACCAGCCTCCACGACCATCACCAAGGCTAAAACGTTCAGCACTTGCCCTCTTCTCCCTGCTGCTCAGACCTCTGGATCTCACCTCCCATTTCCACCCCTGCTCCGGTTTAAACCTTCATCCCAATCTTGCCCATATCTGAGACTCCCCTGATTTTCCTGTCCCCAGGAACCCTGCTGAAGCTAAAACACGTACCACATCCCCTCCAATGCATTCCAAGGCTCCCACCTGCATCCACGGTAAGGGCAGCGAAGCCTGGGCCTCCTACCCCATAGCATGGGCCTCCCCTCCTTCCCGTGACTTCTGCCCACGGGCCACACTCCAGTCGTGGGGGTCACCTGGCCATGCCCCAAGTAGGTCGGACTTAGGAGCCTCCCAAGCACGTATTCTCATCGATACGGAAGCGGAAACGAAGTCCCACCCTGCTGACTTTATTTTCTGCTATAATTATGATGAATTTCCTTCTGGCCCGCCAGAAATTAAACACCCTGTTCATACACCAAAATGATTTCATTCTCGTTTCTCTTAGGGCCTAGCAGCGCCTGGTGAAGAGGAGGTGCTGGATTGGTGTTTCTTCTGCCACCTGACAGGCAGTTCCTCATTCCAGTCTCCACTCCAATGGAAGGTTCTCAATGGCTGACAAAGCTCTTAGGTTAAAGGCGTTCAGAATCCTTTTTTTTTTTTTTTTTTGCATTAATTAGGATACTAATATAAAGACTCGCTTCCACTCTGAATGAGGTCATTTCCTGATGTCTATGTTCCCCATCAGTGGTTTTGTTCGCGACCTTGACCCTTTTATACCTTTAACCAGATAGATACTAATTTAAACAACCCTATTTCATGGGACGTCTGGGTGGCTCAGTTGGTTAAGCAGCTGCCTTCGGCTCAGGTCATGATCCCTCTGTCCTGGGATCCAGTCCCGCATCGGGCTCCTTGCTCCACAGGGAGCCTGCTTCTCCCTCTGCCACTCTGTCTGCCTGTGCTCACTCTCTCTCTCTCTAACAAATAAATAAAATAAAAATAAAACCCTATTTTCATTTATTGTATGACACACATTTATAAGTCTTCTCCCATTTTGACCTTGCCGAAATCGGGATGCGTCTTACAAACGAATTTTTTTAGAGTTAAATAAGCATATTTTTTCTCGGTGATAAGAACGAACCATGGTATCTTGGGTTTAATGAAACAGATGGTAAACATGCATATATAGCGAGATGCCTATCTGTATATGATATTTACATATATATATATATATATATAATACCTCCTAGAATATGCATTATAAGATGTGGTTATTACCTTGTTTTATAAAATGAATGTGTTGCTGAAGAGTCTGTCTTTAAATAGAATTTTAATCCATCAAGCCTTTGGTGGCTTTGCTATTTCGAGAAAAGTTAAGTAAGTTTCCTTTGCAAAGAGAATATTCATTTCCTGAGGTTCTATGCATAAATCTGGGTTTGAATACCTTAGGTCTGTCTAAAGTGGCATTTCTATAGGCCCAGGTAATTATCCTGAAATCTGTACATGTTTGTACATGGGATCTTTTCATTTATAGAATTCCTTGTCTCTAGGAACATACTCCTTTGGATGGGAATATCTGAATGGTAAGAAGTTATTTTACATTTTAAATCCAGAAGAGGTCTCTCAGTGTTGCACAGCAACCCTGTGGTGGTGTCTTCATTCTCATTATTCCTAGATATTTTCTTGCGGTGACCCAGCCCTAATCTGTCAATGAATCCAGTGGTTCTCAACTGGCTGTGTCCCCTGGGGACAGGTGACAATGTCTGGAGACATTCTGCGTTGCCAAGACTGGGGGTGGCGCTACTGGTGTCCAATGAGAAGCAGCCACAGATACTGCTGAGCACCCGACAGTGTGCACAGGGCAGCCCCCCACAATGAAGGATTATCTTGCTTAAAACGTCGGTAGTGCCAAGGCTGAGAAATTCCGATGTAGTTAAACATTAAATGATATCGACTGATCCCGAGGTGCATTTTTATCTCCTGTCTTTATTCCACCCTGATAATACACTTGGTTCACTACCTCTACAACAGGCACATCATTAGCTATCCACAACATAGCTATCCTATCCAGGAGGCACTGAGCAATATAAAGAGGGGTTCTCCCCACTTTCCTTCTTTTCTTTACTTCCCAAACCAAATCCATTCACAAGTCTATCAAGGCTGTCTCCAAAAGGCCTGGCAAACCTAATGTCTCTCCATCTCCATGGCTACTATTCTAATCTATGCAAACCATCTCACCAACGTCAACTCTGGCTAAGCACCCCTGCAACTGCTCTCCCTGGCTTCCACGCTACACCCCAACCTCCAATCCATTCTCCTCACCTCCTAGAGTGATCAGTTTCAACCACTCTTAAAATAAAATTCAGGGGCACCTGGGTGGCTCAGTGGGTTAAAGCCTCTGCCTTCGGCTCAGGTCATGATCCCAGGGTGCTGGGATCAAGCCCAGCATCAGGCTCTCTGCTCGGTGGGGAGCCTGCTTCCTCCTCTCTCTGCCTGCCTCTCTAACTCCTTGTGATTTCTGTCTGTCAAATAAATAAATAAATCTTTAAAATAAAAAAATAAAAAGGGGCGCCTGGGTGGCTCAGTGGGTTGAGCCTCTGCCTTCGGCTCAGGTCATGGTCTCAGGGCCCTGGGATCGAGCCCCACATTGGGCTGTCTGCGTGGGGAGCCTGCTTCCTCTTCTCTCTCTGCCTGCCTCTCTGCCTACTTGTGATCTGTCAAATGGATAGATAAAATCTTTAAAAAAAATAAATAAAAAAAAATTCAAGGGTGGCTCAGTCACGTGAGAGTCTGCCTTGGGCTCAGGTCATGATCTCAGGGCCTAGGATCCAGCTCCGTGTGGGACTCCTCACTCATCCAAGAGTCTGCCTGTACTCTGTTTTTCCCTCTCTCTCAAATAAATGAATAAAATTCAAGCTCCTTAACATGTCCTTGATGTCCTGCATAACCTGGCCTCTGGCTTTCATCTCCCACCTGGGCTTATAACTCTCCCTTCCCTGCCCCTGGCTCTAGCCTTCACTCACCCCTTGACTGTGCTCAATTAGTTCTGACCTCAGGGCCTTTGCACCAGCTAGTCCCTTCACATGGAATGCTCTTCCATGACTGGCACCTTCTCTTCATTCAGTCTTGGCTCAAATAACAACTCCTTCAAAAGCCATTCTCTGACCCCAAGTCAATCTCCTTCACAACCCTTCCTCACATCATGTTCTTTACAGCACAATTACCATTATGTAGCTAACCAGGACATCACTTCCACGGAGGCAGGGACCTTGTATGTTATCCTTAGTGCCTAGCAGAGTTTTTGGCAGAGAGCATGCAGTTGGTAGGTATTTGCTGAATAAATATACATGGTAGACCTCTTTATATATAAATAAAATAAAGCCCCTTAAACTATTATGTTTCCTATGCCAAACATTTCACATGAAATGCTTCTTAAACATGAGCCATACCCAGATTTCACACTCTATTTCTGTGATTTGGAGATTTAATCTCCTGCTATTTCAGGCTCAGGAATCCAGGAGCTAAAAGAAGAAAAAACTCAGTGACTCCTGTCTCTTCATTTCTAGAACTAAGAAAATTCTGAAGAGAGTCTGGGCCCAAACTAAACTTGGTTGCTGGCAGAGGGGGAAGGGGGTGGAGAGAAGCCATAATAAGTGCAGAACTTAAAAAAACAAAAACCAGAACTTAAAAAATCCCAGCTTTCATCTGGGATTGTACCTGCCGTGGTGCTTCGCGGTGAAAAGGCCCACAGATCAGGGTTTGTAGTTAAACATTGGGATGTATCTGGATGACGAGGCTGAATGGAAAGATATTATCAGCTTCTTCTGTGCAAGGAGATTCACTTGAACACAGACATGGAAGCAACGGACCCCAGCCAGCAGGAAGCCTGGTGATTTGTCCTGCCTCAGAGTCTTGACATTGGCTGTTCCATCGGCCGGGAAAACTGCACGGGAGGCCCCAGATCCTTGTCTGACTGCTCCATCTCACCATCCAGGTCTCAGTGTTGATGTCACCTTCTCGGAGACCTTCCTCTCCCTCTCAGTTCAATGTTCTTTAGGGGTACCACTCACTCAGCTTGTCTTGATTGCTTACTTGCTTTTACACATTTCCTGTCTAGCTCTTCACCACCCTCACGCCAAACCTCCCTCTCTGCCCACTGCAACTAACCTCCACTGTCCAATACAGTAACACTAGCCACACTTGACCGCTGACCGTTTGTTTGCAAAATACCAAGTCTGAAGGGAGATGGGCTGTTAGGTATGTAACACACACCATATTTTGAACTTAGTACCAAAAAAAAAAAAAAAAATCTAAAATAGATCAATAATTTTGAGTCCATGCTGCAATGATAATATTTTAGTGGGATTGACGTGATGTTAATATTTAGGTGGGATTGATGACTACAATTTTAAAATTGGTTTCACCTGTTTTGCTTCTTTTAATGCAGCCACTAGAAGATTTCAAGTTGCAGATGTGGCATTATTATTTCTATTGGCCAGCGCTGGCCTACAGAGTGCCTGGCACACAGTAGATACTCAATAAATATTTGTCCAAAGAATAAAAGAATTCTAACCACTGCGCTGAAGATATCTACTGTTGGCCATTGTAATCCTATTACAATGGCCTTTATTCAGTTTCAAAAGAATGTAAAAGTCTCTGGCCTCTTTTTTTTTTTTTAAACAACAACTTGGCAGCTCTCAACAGCTCTGCCCACACCCCAAAACACAGCCGTCAATCATTAGGGAAAACTCAGAACTGGAAACAGATTCCAGCTCAAAAGGGAGGCTAGCTACAGATCGCTTTCAGTTTTAACTATAAGGAGTCAATGGAAACAACAGCGGAAGCTATAAAAAGATTCACATAAGATTCAAACAAACAGTAGGGGCCATTTAAAAAGTGGTAACACACTCACTGAATAGAGAGCCCTTATCTAGATGGGAAGCCTGAGAGAGTTGCCTCCACACCATTTACTGAATGCCTGACTACAGCAAACAAAGAAATGTCATTTCCCAAATTAAAAAGTTACACCACCCCAGGGAATACCCCGATCCCAACCTACCCACCCACAATCCCCGGCTCCATCAAACTAGCCAGGGAAACGCAAACATCAACAACCAGAATTCTCCAGAGCAAGATGAAGCTTGAAACTCACTGGAAGAGTACCAAGAGATTTCTGGAACAATTCTGAACCCTAGGCCTTGACCCCTTCTGAGAATTTTCCCTTAAGAAACTGCCTTTAAGCATGGAGGTATATTCAAGAGTTGGAACTCCCAGAATAAATCCCGAGTCCACCCCAAATTTCTGTATAGGTAGGGTTTAGAGGCAAGGTGGTTGAACGGGAGAAGACGGAAGGATAGTCTGGAGGTTTTGTCTTTGCCTAACAAGCACACTGAGACTACACGTTCATTCGGGCTGACTCTCCCAAGTATATCCGACAGTCTCAGACTTCCCCAGTTTTCAGATGACAGCTGTTAACAAGGACGGAGGCATGCACCTCACCCATCAATGTCTCCTAAACTTGCCCTATCAGGCATGCCTGCACGGATCAGCATCCCGAGGCCCACCCCACCCCAACGAATGCCTCTCCGCGGGGAGAGGTTCGCAACAGATTTTTTTTTTTTTTTAAATAGGTACCCTTGCCTTATGAATAGGCAAGTTTGGGACGCTCCCCACCACCCCGTGGGGCACGTACTATTATTATCCCATTTTGCAGATACAAAACAGACTCGGGTTAAGTGGCCGGTGCGCGATCACACCGCTGGTAAGAGGCAGACCTGACTCCCACCCAGACCTGCAAGTGCGTCACCTGGCACCTGGGCACCCGCCCCCCGGGTTATCACCCCCTCAGGGCCTGGCGCATCCCGCGTACCCCACCCGGGCGGAGGCGTCGGGCCCCGGGAGCCTCCCACTGTCCTGGCGGATGGGGATCCCCGGCACGCAGTGGCCCGTGCTCCCCCGTCCTGTCCACCTCAGGCGGGAGACGTGGTGGCGGCCGCTGACAGCGAAAGTGAAACAAAGCTGGGCGCCCGGCGCGCCCCCCGCCGCGGGCCCGCGCGGATGGCCCAGGCCCCCGCGCCCCCGCCGTGCCCCTCCCACGGCCGAGCCTGCGCCCCCGCCCGCCCCCCCCCTCGGGAGAACGGGCTCGGCCCCGCCCGGCGGGAACCCGCGCACCCCCGCCCCGCTCACCTCCGGCCTCCATGGAGGACGCGCGCGGCCCCGCGGCAGGCGGCGGGCGCCTCAGCCCCCCGGGCCGCCGGCCCTCATGCCACCCCCACGTCGCCCGCCCCCGCCCCCGCCCCGGCCCCGGCCCAGGCCCCGGCCCTGGCCCCGCAGCCGCCGCCGCGCCCGCCGCCGCCGCCCGGAGAGGCCATCAGCTGCTTCCCGTCACATGGCGGCGGGCGCGGGCGGGGACGCGCGGGAGGCGGGGCGCGGCGAAGGGGCGGGGCCGAGGGGAACCGGCGGAGGTCGGGGGGGGGGGGCGGGGATGCTTGCTGAATAAAACGGAGGGGGGCGGAGGGGAAAGCGGGGCGGTGGGCAAGGTAACACCGGTGCAGGGGAGGCACCGTGTGTGGCTGAGAGGAACGCGGGGGCGGGCGGACGGGACAAGACGGGGGGCGGGGCCGAGGGGAAAGTCGGGGGGGCGGGCAGGTGAGCGCGGGCGGGATACAGTTCGGGGGGCGGCGCCAAGCGAAAGCGGGGTCAGGTGAGCAGGGCTGGCTAAAATCCGGGGGCTGCGGGGACGAAGGGAAGCGGGGGAGGAGTGAAAACGGAACGGGGTGGAGGGGGAAACCGGGAGCGGTGGGTGACGACGGGGGGCGGGGGTTGGGTGCTGGAGGTGTGGGCAGAAAAGGGGGTGCGGCGGGCCGAGGGAGTCCGAGGGAGGGGAGCGGAGGGCTGCGGAGAGAACCGGGGCAGATGGCGCAGGGAGAAAGCCCGAGGGGTGGGAACCAGGTGAAGAAGGGGGCAGCGAAGAGGGAGGCGACCGTCTCTCGAGAACGAGGACCTGAAGACACCAGGGACCAGAGGCACTGTGGGGACAAAAACGGGGGCCGAGGAGAGAACTGGGGGGGAGGGGTCCGGGAACCCCCTAGGCCGGTGACAAGGCGGGAACGAGCCTGGAGAATAAAATGGGGGCGCTGAGGCCGGGAGCTCAGAGGTTAACTGGGAGCCTTGGTGGAGGAGCCCAGCTCAGGGGCTGGGAATGAAAGCAGAGGACGGGGCAAGCCGCCGGTTTTTAAGAAATGGGAACCGGAGACAGACAAGCCCGGCGGAAAATGGAGGGTGAAAACGAGCGTGTCAAGGTTAAAATGGGCGGCAAGAAAGGGGCAGCGGGGCCAGACAGAAAAAGGGGGGGATCCAAGAAGAGTGGGGGTCCGAATACGGACAAGCTGGATAAACCTAGGAGGACGGAAGTTCGCGGAAAGAGGCGTTGGGGACAACGGGGAGAGAAGCGAAACAGGCAGGGGTCCCGTGGGGACTCAAACCAGCTTGGATCCAACCCACGAGTCTTCAAAGGGAGGGGCTGGGTGGAAAGTAACTCGGGACACTGAGGTTAAGGTAGGAAGCACGGGTTTGGTTAGAAAGGATGTAAGTTAAGGTGGAGCCGCCGGGATAAAAGCGGGGGAGCAAGGCCAGGGCAACCTGGAGGGCAGTAAGGAAAGGGGTGGGAGGAGGAATGACCTAACAGCGAGAGTGACTTGAAGCTTCCTCTAAGAACTGCGGTTTAGCCTGGGCCTAGAAACAGGAAAGTGGGAGGTACCGTGAGATCTTGTGGGGGTTACAATGAGCTGAGCCCAGTAAAGAACTCCCAAGGCCACCCACAACTACAGGACAGCTGATAGAATTCATCTTTTCAGCCAGCCCAGCAGATGCGCGTTCTCCCTAAAGCCTGCTACCCTAGCCCTTTCGCGTTAGAAAGCATGCAGTCTGACCAAAAAGAGGCATAGACAGGGAGGGGGAAGAAAAAAAAAAAAAAAAATGGAAGAACGGGTTTCTCCGCGGGAATTTCAGTGTGAGAGAAGATCTACAAAGAATACATGTGATACTTTGTGATTACCAACACAGGGAAAGCTGGTAACAAAACAAAACTGGGGAGGCAAACCCATTTCTCCAAATCTTGTTTACTAATCAAGTCTAAATCAAGATCATGAAAGCATTTATTTAAAAATAACTTTATTCCATAATCTTTTTAAAAAAAATCCATATTATAACCTCAGAATAAATTTCTCTTACTCCCCCCCAACACACTGCACACCAAATATGAAAATGTAAATAATGCAGAGGGATCTTTGCAGCAGTTCCTGGTCACTCCCACGGTGAGTGAGAATTACCAGTTGGCACTTACTGCATCACATGAATTTTACCTGGCCAGGATGATATCACAGGTTCTGGTGCACCTTCCATCATGAGTTGTGTGCAGTCACAGGGCCTATATGTGCTATGAGAATCAGAACTAATATCAAAGCCACAGGATTGGCCGAGCCCTTTCCCAGTGTCCCCTTCTGAAATGTTGGTTGTGATAGCCGTTAAGTATTTATCTTCCTGGTTCTGATAAATAGATCTTGGAGTTCAGAACACCTGATAAGATTGTGTAACAGCACAATGTACCAACTTGGACTTTGCCACAGAGTTTGTAACCCACCGCCTCACGCTTGTAGCTTTAGGGATAAGTCATCTTAAAATAGAGGAAAGCCCTAATTTCTTTAACAATCCCTAGGACATGAAGACTGCCAGTTCCTGCACTCTGAACTGACCCAGGACTCAGATATGAGTGACAGAAGTCGTGGCTCAGCTAACACAGGGTGTATAGTGTTTGGCAATAAGATCTTGAAGCACACACATACCACACCACACACCCCGCCCCACTGCCACTGCTAGTGGAAAAACCCTGCCCCCAAGATCTCCCATCATCAGGGATGTGTCCCATCTCGTCCATGTGCAAGAGAAGAAATTCTGGAAAGCATCTCAGTGATCTTGAAGATCATTCTCTGCATTCTTAGTTAGGGATTGTTTTTCCTCTTTCTTTTCTTTTCTTTTTTAAATATGGGTGCCTCTGCAGAGTGAACTCTCAAAGTCAGGAATTTAATCATGGAAGATTCTAAGGGAGACAGATTCTGAGCTCAGTGACTTTAGAAACAACTCAAGTCTCCTGTTCTGAAACACTAACTTAGACTGGCCAGAGTGGCTAAGTCCAGGAAGTCCTGGGCAGCAGAAGCCCCAGCAAGTAAGAATTGCAGTTTGCACCTAATTCCTGAGGAGTGGAAACTGCAAGCAGCTCCTGCAATCCACGCGGCTGAGCTGGGGACAGAGGGCTCACTCCTAGTGATTTGCTCAGTTCAGTCTTTACATCCAAGAAAACAGACCCCTCCCCATCACACCGGCAGGGGAAGGCTGCAGATAACCAGCTTCTTGTCTTACTGGAGTCCCGGTCCCTGT
Organism: Mustela nivalis; assembly: GCF_964662115.1. Lineage (NCBI taxonomy): Eukaryota > Metazoa > Chordata > Mammalia > Carnivora > Mustelidae > Mustela > Mustela nivalis. The sequence continues at coordinate 6,068,440 of NC_139033.1, read as the reverse complement.
TACTTAGAGAAAGGAAGCTCTCCTTTAAGCCCTAGCTCTTGCCCAGCAAGGGGGATGTGAACATTAAAGAACACAAACTCAAGTCAGACTTTCATGCTCGGCACAATCTTTTGCACCCTTATTACGTCTCTGACACGGAAGGGATTTGGACGAAGTGAGAAAAGAACCACCTGCAGACTGCATGGGGATCTGGAAGCAGCAGCTTACGTGCATCGGATCTCACTTCCTTCAAAACTTTGCCTTATTGATCAATGCATCCTCATACTCTCCTTAAGAAGGAGGAAGGAAACAAGTTTTCCCATACCCATTTCCAAGACTGGGAAGCTGAGGCCGGATGAACTAGTCAGCCCAAGGAATACTTCTCTCACCCTACTCCGCTGCAAAACATTTCCCCTGCCTTCTTTCAAAGCCACAGGAGAAAGGGAGGAATGGGGAAATCGGCAAGCTACTCGGGTATCACCTAAGAGGCTTTTGTACAAATATGAAACTCTGCAAAATGAGAGGTTCTAATGAAAGGCACTTCCTCTTAGGGGCCCCTGCCTCTTTTGAAAAGAACTGCACCTCCAGGGAAGCCAACGGCATCAGGAGAGCTCCGATAATGCTCTCCTCTGAAACCATCCTACAAAGAGCCGAGAGGCCCAGGCGGCAGCTTATAACCTACAGTTGACATAGTGTCTTCCACTAGAGAGGGCGGGCGAGACGAGAAAGGACATCTGCTGAACACCCGCTGGGCACTTTCCCATCCGCAATACCTCCCTCAGTCCTCACCATACCCTGTAAGGCAGGTGGGATTTTACCTATTTTACAGATGAGGAAACTGAGGCCCAGGGAGAGGTAAAGCAACGTGCCCAAGACCAGGAAACCAGTAAGGAGCAGGGCCCACATTCAAGCCCAGGTGCTTGCAAAAAAACTCCAAAACCTGAGTCAAACTGCCTCCCTCTGACTAGCACCGGTAGTGGACACCTCCTCACCTTTTCCAGGGAGGTGACATCTGCCTGGTCTTCCAGCTTACCCGGGCATTGATAAGGGAGGTGTCCCTATCACCCCACAATCTTCCCTTGCGTGTATGGGGCAAGCTGGTCACGGACATCTAATAGAATACCGGGAGCCCTGAACATGAAGGCCATTGCTCCCCCCAAACTCCTGTCCCCTCCAAATCGGCATCAGTCAACCTGGATAAAGCCAGAAGTCACAGTGAAGGGGGCACCGGAGATGCCAAATACACCTGGCCCCCCACACATTGCCCGTTCCCAACACATTTAACATCCATGAGAAAAACAGCAAATCAAACCAATTAAGGGAGAAAAAAAATGGAAGGAAATCTGTGTGTGTGTTTCTTTTTTGCTGAGCACCCCACACCATTTTCAGCCCTCAGACAGGGGGTGCGAGTCAAGTCAAAGCAGAATGAAAAGCTCATCTTCAACGCAGCCTTCCAAGCTTTTAAGACGGGATCATGGAGGACAGTTCTTTCTTCAAACGGGTCTGTCTTCTTCTTGAATGATGTCAATCCGCTCCTGACTGCTGTCGTCTGGACAGGAGGGAAAAGCAGATCGGAGTCGGAGTGGGCTCAGGGAGAGGTCGCTCCGTCCCCACCATCCGTTTTCAATCACTGCCCTTCCTAGTCCTTCACTGGCGAGCCTCGGAACTGAATTCATGGGGGAGCGAGTGAGGCAGGTGCGCGTTCCCCTTTTCTCCTGTTCTCTTCACTCAAGCTCCTCGAGACGTGCTTGATACGGTCTACCCGGCATCAGCCGGTTGCTGCCATTCCTCGCCTGGATACTCTCTCCCCTTTCTGCTTATTCAGACTCGACCGACCATCCTGAAAGACTTGCCTCATATCTTCCTCCGGCCATTAAGCGTCTCCCAACCAATGCATCCCTCAAGGCATCTCACCTCTCTCTGAGATCCTGTAATTTTTAAGCCTGTCATTCATCTGGTAATAATCAAAATTCCTCCCTGTGACAGCTCCTCTACTGCTCTCTCAAAGTCACGGTTAAATCTTGCTTCTGTTTTAAGTGTTCCTCAGTACACTCTGACTGGTCTTGTAAAGCTCCCTGCCTAGGGTTATGATCGGTCTTTTTTTTTTATTCCCCCCAACAATGCCAATAGTGTGCCTTTCCCAGAACAGGTCCTTGATACATGTCTGTCAGTTTAATTGTAGTGTGGGGCGTTGACAGTCGATCCTAGGTTAAACTACCTTCCCCACCCTTTAAAAAACTAGACTCACGGGGTGCCTGGGTGGCTCAGTGGGTTAAAGCCTCTGCCTTCGGCTCAGGTCATGGTCCCAGGGTCCTAGGATCGAGCCCCACGTCAGGCTCTCTGCTAGGCAGGGAGCCTGCTTCCCTCTCTCTCTCTGCCTGCCTCTCTGCCTACTTGTGATCTCTGTCTGTCAAATAAATAATTTAAAAATCTTAAAAAAAAAAAAAACAACTAGACTCACCTCTTGGGGATTCTTACGGGGACTCCCACTGCCCCCAGCAGAGTGCTTGGAAGGCGAAAGGACTCACCTTGCAGAGCCTGGAGCCCGTTGCCCATCCAGTCGACATTCCCGTTCACCAGTGCGGTCACTCTGTGAATGTGGCCATGCTTACGGGTTTCTTCTGGTGACTCCTCCCGCTCATTTGTTTCTTCCTCTTCTTCTTCCTCTTCTTCAGCACCATCTTCCTCCTCTACCTCTTCCTCTTCTTCTGAATCCACCAAAACCATGACATCACCCATGTCTTGTCCCCTAATTTCCAAAGGGGGAGAAATAATCAAGAAGTTACCTCATTCTTCCCGCCCCCCAACATCAACCCTCACTGAACAGAAAACACTAGATTTATGGCAACCTCTTTGGTAACATGGAAAATCCTTTGTGTGTTCACCTCGTTTAAGAGAGGATAGTGTGTAAGGGCGCCTGGATGGCTCAGTGGGTAAAAGCCTCTGCCTTCAGCTCAGGTCATGATCCCAGGGTCCTGGGATCAAGCCCCACATTGGGCTCTCTGCTCAGCAGGGAGCCTGCTTCCCCCTCACTCTCTGCCTGCTTCTCTGCCTACTTGTGATCTCTGTCTGTCAAATAAATAAATAAAATTAAAAAAAAAAAAAGAGAGAGAGAGAGAGAAGACAGCATGATTGTAATGTCAGAGATATTGACAGATTCCTGTAGACTATGCACATTTTCCCGGGTGGGTTTTATTACTTCTCCCTGCTCCTTGGGCAGGTGACCCTTCATCCCAGGAACCTACCATTTCAGTTCCCCTTGCAGCACTCTCTCAAAGTCATGGTTAAAAGTCTTGGTTCCCTTTTAAGTTTCCCCAAGTTTTCTCCGGTGCACTCTGACTGCTCTTGTAAAGCTCCCTGCCTACAGAGTACACAAAGGCTACATTCCTTTCCTGAAATACTATTTATTTCTGCTCTACTTACTGAAATGTTGCCTCCTACTCATCCTTCAAGGCCCAGGTAAAGTCCTCGTCTACCCCGCAAGCCCTGAGCCGTGGACTGCACTTGGAGTCCATGCCCAGCAGTTACCATGAATTCTTCTCTAGTTCATTGCTGGTTCTGCCCACCCGGCCAGGCTATATACACAATGCCCTGGGCCAGTCACAGTGCCAGGAGCCTTACATTTTCATATAATCTTCAGTTTCCTGCTGGGAAATGGATGAGGAGACAGAGGCTCCGAGAAATTGAGAGGGATTTTTCCGGGAACAGAGGGCCCGGGAGTGGGAGAGGTACAATCCGAACCCAGGTCTCCTAGTTCCAAAGCGTTTTTCCATGATGCTTGCTGCCTCCTCCTGCGAGAAATAAGTCTGGGGAACGAAAGACTCACTGGGAAGATGGCGCTCGAATACAGGGCAGTAAAGGTAACATTTTCCTATGAAAGATCATCCCAGAACAGCAATATCCCTTCATAAACTGGTTAAGAGGGACAAAGAGAAGAGTTTTTTGCTCCAACCCAGAATGTCTTTGGGAAATGATGACACACGTTCCATTTAGTCACCTTGCCCCTACTGAGGTTTCCCTTTTTTTTAAAGTGGGGTTTTTTTTTTTTTTAAAGATTTTATTTAGTTATTTGACAGAGATCACAAGTAGGCAGAGAGGCAGGCAGAGAGAGAGGAGGGGAAGCAGGCTCCCTGCTGAACAGAGAGCCCGACGCAGGGCTCGATCCCAGGACCCTGGGATCATGACCTTGGCTGAAGGCAGAGGCTTAACCCACTGAGCCACCCAGGTGCCCCTGGATTTTCTTTTTTAAAGATTTATTTATTTATTTATTATTATTATTTTTTAAAGATTTTATTTATTTATTTGACAGAGAGAAATCACAAGTAGACAGAGAGGCAGGCAGAGAGAGAGAGGAGGAAGCAGACTCCCTGCTGAGCAGAGAGCCCGATGTGGGACTCGATCCCAGGACCCTGAGATCATGACCTGAGCCGAAGGCAGCGGCTCAATCCACTGAGCCACCCAGGCGCCCCTAAAGATTTATTTATTAAAAGATATTTGGGGCGCCTGGGTGGCTCAGTGGGTTTGGGCCTCTGCCTTCAGCTTGGGTCATGATCTCAGGGTGCTGGGATTGGGTCCCACATCGTGCTCTCTGCACGGCGGGGAGCCTGCTTCCCTCTCTCTCTGCTTGACTCTCTGCCTACTTGTGATCTCTGTCGAATAAATTAAGAAAAATCTTTAAAAAAAAAAAAAGATTTTTATTTATTTATTTGAGAGAGAGAGAGAATATGAGATGGAGGAGGGCCAAAGGGGGAAGCAGACTCCCCCCGAGCAGAGAGCCCAATGTGGGACTCAATCCTGGGACTCTGGGATCATGACCCGAGCTGAAGGCAGACACCCAACCAACTGAGCCACCCAGGCGCCCTAAGACTTTATTTTTTCAGAGACAGAGAGTGTGCAAGCATGGGGAGGAGCTGAGGGAGAGCAACAAGCAGAATCCACGCTGAGCGCCGAGCCCGACTCAGAGCTCAATCCATGACCCTGAGATCATGACCTGAGCCCAATCAAGAGTCAGACGCTTAACTGACTAAGCCACCCAGGCACCCCCTGAGATCTCCTCTTGGGAGGGATTCCTGGCCGTGCTCAGACTAATCTTCCAAAACATGCTGTGAGACTAGGACTTGTTCTTCCTTTCAGCTCTTTTTAGAAAATTAAATAAATGCACCCATGCCTGGGCTCATGCACACACACCCCGCCTTTATGCTTCAGTGAGAGCCCGGCAAGTGCCCCGCCCTGAGGTCTGGCATTATGACAAGAGCATAGACTCTGCAATCAGTGAGACCTGGATCTGAACGCAGGTGCTGCCATTCATTTCCTGGATGAGCTTGCAGAAACTACTCACTGCCCTGACCGTCCATCTCCTTATGTGGCAAATAGAGGTGCCACCACCACCCTGAAGAGCTTATGAAACAGTCTCTAACGAGGACTAGCGAAGGCCCTCACCCAGGGTCTGGCCCATGCCGGGTCCTCCACAGTGGCCGCCATGACTGCTCTTGCAAAAGAAAAACACAGCGGCGAACACAGACCATGGAAATGGGTTTTTGACTCGATTCTAGGAACACTCACCTGAAAGTGTTTCCTACTGAAGGGAAAAAAGGAAAAAAAAATTAATATCCAATAACATCCCCTTCAGCCTCTCAAAAGTTTTTAATCTGACATTTACAAAAGAATGGAGAAATGAGAAAATGGACCCAACAGGACAGGTGACAGGGTGGTCAGGAATGGTATACTTAATTTATTCATTATTGCACATCTGGACCCAGTCAAGAAGTCTATAGAATGGGACCTCAGGTAGGACAACAACTGGGGCCTCCTTCCCCCTGCCACACCCTTTCAAGAAGCCTCAAAAGTAAACAAAGGGGCCCAAGAAATCCTTACCTTTCCAGCAGAACATAGGGCTATAATACAGCATAAGCCCTGAGATAATGGCCAGTCCCAGCAGCAGGAGGCTCACAATGGTTCCCACAATTCCCCCGATATTTAAAGGTTCTGCAAAGACAAATCACACTGTTGATTCTTCCATCTGACACATGTGCTGGTCAAAGAGCAACGTCTCCCTTCCTCTGCCTGGGTCTTGGTCTTGTTTTGGTTCCATCATCTCCAGCAAGGCACATGACCTCTCCATAAAGCAAGATAAAATCTCATTTCCCAACCTCAGAGAGTTTGTAGGGAAGCAAATGAAGTGTGTGATGCAAAGGAAGACTGGAAAGTTAAAATCTCCAGCCATCGAGACTGTTTACAAGGCCACAGAAATGAAGAGGGTGAGCTATTGCTGCTGTGATGAACAGTGATGAATGGCGCAGACAGAACATCCGAGAACGGACCACACATAAAAGAAAATGTGATAATGACATATTAGTGAGTAAAAGAGGAATTACTCAAGAACGGTGCTGGAGGGACGCCTGGGTGGCTCAGTGGGTTAAAGCCTCTGCCTTTGGCTCAGGTCATGATCCCAGGGTCCTGGGATCGAGCCCGCATCAGACTCTCTGCTCAGCGGGGAGCTTGCTTCCCCCCCTCTCTCTGCCTACTTGTGATCTGTCTGTCAAATAAATAAATAAAATCTTTAAAAAAAAAATAAAGTGCCAATTTGATCATAACTTTAAAAAAAAAATGGTGCTGGAAGCCATGGCTATCCAAATTTGGGTGAGGGAGAAATGAGATCCCCACACCTCACACCTTTCACAAAAATCAATTCTAGGTAGAGTACAGATTTAACTGTAAAAGGCAAAACATTAAAACTTTTTAGAAGTATAGGATAGTATCTCTGCAGCCATAGGGGAGATAAGGTTTCTTGAGACACAGAAATTGTTAATGATATGATTCATAAAATTAACTGCATGAAAGGAAGAATGTCTGCTAGTCAAAGGATAGCAGAAAGAAAGCCAAAAAAAAAAAAAAAAAAAAAAAAACCCCAAAACCAAAAAACAAAAAAGAGGCAAACAAGCTAAATGGAGGTATTTGTAACACGTAAAATTACAAGGGATCAGTAGCAGAGGTTCTAAAGAACTCCTACATATGGGGCACCTGGGTGGCTCAGTGGGTTAAAGCCTCTGTCTTCAGCTCAGGACCATGACCCCAGGGTGCTGGGATCGAGCCCCGCATCGGTTTCCCTGCTTCCTCCTCTCTCTCTGCCTGCCTCTCTGCCTACTTGTGATCTCTCTCTGTCAAATAAATAAATAAAATCTTAAAAAAAAAAAATTCTTAAAAAAAAAAAAAAAAAGAACTCCTACATATCTACAAGAAAGGGAAGATGTCAAAAGGCACAAGTGAGTATTTCACAGAAAAAACACACAAACAGCAAACATATGAAATAATTCTCAATCTTCTTAGTTACCACAGAAGGGCCAATCAGAATGACAGTAAGATTCTAATTTACACGTAATTAAGGGGCAAAAATCACAAAACTGGAAAGCGAAAATGCGGAAATGCGGAACAATTCAACACTCTTAGATAACCGCTGTTGTGAACAGAAATTGGCATGACCACTTTGGAAAATAATTTGCTATTATCCCAGAAAGATACAAATGTGCATAACCTTTCCTTTCTCTTCCGTCCACATATATCCTAGAGAAATATTTGCTGGGGATCTGCTATATATATGTACACAAGGAGCTGGGTCAAAGATTTTCATGGCAACATTTTTTGCTCATCACAATAACGACAACAAAATCAGAAACAATACAAAGGTCCATCAGCAGGAAAATTAGTAACTTAGTTGTGGAATCATGACACAGTAGGAAATCCTACAGGAGTGAAGAGGTACAACATATAATTACAGTAAGAACAAAATGCAGAGTGGAAACAGCAAGTATTTCACTAGGTAGAAACAGTTTTCTTGAATAAAAAAATTCAGAATAGTGCTTACCTTTTTCAGGAGGCCCAGAATGAGACTGGAAAGGGGTCTAGAGGTAGGGTTGGCCGAAAAAAATATAGCATGCCCATTTAATTTGGATTTCAGATAAACAATGAGTTCCATTTTAGAATAAGTATGTCCCACGGAAAATGTGGGATATACTTACACTAAAAAAAAAAAAAAGCCTTGTTTTTCTGATATGCAAATTCAAGCAGGCATCTTATTCTTTTTTTTTTTTTAAGCTTTGTCATTTTCTAAATTTGGCCACACTACCTACAAATAACTAGCATTGTAGGCACCGCTCTGTATCCTAAGCAGGATGGTAGTTTCTCAAGTGTTCATTTCACTATTATGACTTACATTTTTCATATTTTTAATATATATATTTTATATTTATAATATATATATTCTTTGGGATGCAATTATTTTTTAAGTTCTATTTTATTATTTTTCAGTTATCTCTACAGTCAGTGTGGGGTTCTGACACACGACGCTGGGATCCAGAGTTGCACGCTCTCCCGATGGAGCCAGCCAGCTAGGCGCCCCAACGTAATTTTTTTTTTAATCCCTATGCAGTGTTACAGATTTACGACTGGGTAATAGTTTTTCCACCTTGTCAAGTCACAGGCAAGCGGGTACACCTCCTCCCTGATGGCAGTGACCCACGTAAGGGGAAGAACCAAGCTGTCCCCATGCTGGTGCCTGGTCCTCTGAAGCATTCCACCATCCTCCTTCGGGGTCCCCTCCCCCTCACTCACCTTTCACGCTCAGCCAGATGTCCACCTCCCGCACCCCCACTGGGTTCTCCGCCCGACAGACATAGTAGCCCTCATCCAGCGCCTGGGAGCAGTTGCGGATGGTGAGCGTGGAACTCTGGCCATCCTGAGTGATGAGGTAGCGGTCACTGGGCTGGATGGCCACCTCGGGCTGGGTGAGGTTCCTGAGCCACAGGATCTTGGCAGGCGGGTAGGCTCTGGACACTTGGCAGGTGAATGTAACACTGCCCCCCACGAAGCAAGTCTTCATGGGCTCAGAGAGAAGGGAGGGGCTTCCTGGTGACCAGAAAGTAAAGAAAAATAAATATTCAGGGAGATTCAAGCCACAGCCTGAGCTTTTCAAGAATGTTATTACCTTCCTGATGAAGCCACTCAGGGAATTTCTGTCCTGCACTTGGTCTCATGTAATAATAAAAGCTAACATTTATTAAGCATCTACTATGGTCTAGACACTGTTAAACATATTAACCCCATTTTGCAGATGAAGAAACTGAGACCCAGAGCAAGTTAAGTAACTTGCTCAAAGGTACACAACTAAATTAAGTGGGGCACCTAGGATTTGGGGTGAAATCAACATTTTTATTTTGGTCCTAGTTTGCTGAAGCCGGAGGGGGTTCCTGGGACATGGAGCTTTCAGTGAGAAAACTGGGAAAAACTCTTTCAGTTGAAAGGGAGAGAGAGGGAGAGAAGGGTTGAGGGAAGAACATGTGGGGAGAGGAGCAGAGTGGGAAAGAGAGAATCCCCACGAGACTCCTGGCTGAGCACAGAGCTGGACGCAGGGCTCGATCTCACAACCCTGAGATCATGACCTGAGCCGAAATCAAGAGTCAGACACTCAACTGACTGAGCCAGCCAGGAGCCCTGAGTTGGTTACTCTTGTAAGCCCAAATTGCCAAACTTCTGTAGCCCGCATTCCCCGTCTAAGCTCTAGGCTTCCATGCATCACAGCCACGCTGCTCATACAAAGAATGGGCACCCAGCCTGCCAAGAGCGCTCTACGAGACAGTAAGGCAGCTGCATTAGTTTCCTTTTGCTGCTGTAACAAACTGCTACAAATGGAGTGATTTAAAACAACACAAATTTATTCTTTTCTAGTTCTGGAGGTCCGAAGTTGGAAGTGATCGTAGGGGGCTGGAATCAAAGTGTTGGCAGGGCTCATTCCTTCTGGCAGCTCCAGGGGTGGGGATGCAAATCCATTTCCTTGCTCTCAGCTTTCCGCAGCCACCCGCATTCCCTGGCTCCTGGCCCCTCCTTGCATCACTCCAACCTCTGACATCTGTCATCACGTCTCCTGCTACCGAGTCCAACCCTCCTGCCTCCCTTTTAGGAGTACCCTTGTGATAGATGACATGGGGCCCATTCCAACAATCCAGGATAATCTCCCCATCTCGAGATCTTAATCCCAGCAGCAAAGTCTCTCTTACCACGTAAGGGAAAGCCCCAGGGATTAGGACACGGACATCTTTGTTGGAGGAGCATTAGTCTGTCTATCACAAGTCTGTCCTAGACAGCTCCCAATGCAGTGTCCCTACAGCCTTGGGGTCTGCTCTAAGTGGGACATGGAGAACTGTAAGGTCTCCAATAGCGATCCGTTTATTTTCTTTGCAGCAGAAGCCTTTTCCCAAAACATACGCCCTCCTGGGAAGGGTCGCAGATTTATCTTGGGTGATATATTAAACCTGTATTTTCAGCAGCTGAAGGATACAGAGTGGCATGTTGGGTTCCTGCCCGGGAGAGCAAAACCCTACACTTTCCATCCACAGTTGTTCCAAGAGAGAATCTAGGGTTTCACGCCTGGCACCCTGGGAAGAGGGAATGGGGGAATGGATGTTGGGGGGGGCAATGTGGGGGTGGGGAACAGCCCAAAGCCTCTCCTTCTAAATCAGGTCAGCAAAAGAGAAACCCCAAACCCAGGTTTGCTCAGGAAACTTACGTTACACCCCTTTCTGGATCAACCATCAGGCCCCTGCCCATTATTAAATCCCACCTTCCCCTCTCTCTCCTTAACTCGTATCTCCTTTGGAGTCACAAAGCCAGCAGCACTGACAAGCCTCATCAGTATGTTGGAATTCGGGGGCCCCCCTCAAACCAAAACTTGAGAAGTGGCCTCCTCATTCTGTATAAAAAACAAAACGAGCTACCCTCCAGGGGACCCCCCCCCCACTCCCCACAAACAAAGGTTATATATATATATTTTTTTAATCTTTTTTTTAAAGGTTTTTTTTAAATTTATTTATTTGACAGAGAGATCACTAGTAGGCAGAGAGGCAGGCAGAGAGAGAGGAGGAAGCAGGCTCCCTGCCAAGCAGAGAGCCTGAGGCAGGGCTCGATCCCAGGACCCTGGGATACTGACCTGAGCCGAAGGCAGAGGCTTTTAACCCACTGAGCCACCCAGGCGCCCCAAAATCTTTTTTAAAGATTTTATTTATTTACTTGACAGACAGAATCACAAGGAGACAGAGAAAGAAAGGAGGAAGCAGGCTCCCTGCTGAGCAGAGAGCCCGGTGCGGGGCTCGATCCCAGGACCCTGAGATCATGACCCGAACCAAAGACAGAGGCTTAACACACTGAGCCACCCAGGTGCCCCAAAGGTCATATATATTAATATGCTTTTGTCAAACACAGCATTAACCCTCAAAAATCTGAGTCACCCCCATAGCCTGTGTGGCACCTAGACATTCAAAGAGTTTCTTTCACTTAAGAGGATGCTCTATGCAAAGGTGGGGTCCGGGGTGGAGGTGGGGAGCAGGGCCCTCACAGATCTAGAAGAGATCGCAACACATCAGCCTTCACACCATGGGCTGATTAGTGCTTCAGACTCTCCCGATTTGAGCAGTCTTCTTCAGTGTAGGGGCTACAAGGAGTTTAAAGAGAGATGTGGGCAGGACAAGTCCCCCCAAAGTGTCACTTCTCATTGTTTTGGGGGCTGCACTGTTCTGCATCCCAAAGGTGGGAATTAACATTGTGTTTCTTTTCTTTTTCTTTTTCTTTTTTTTTTTTTTGTTTTAAGTAAGCTCCATGCCCAATGTGGGGTTTGAACTCATGACCCTGAGACGAAGAGTTGCATGCTCTACAGACCGAGGCAGCTAGGCGCGCCTACCATTGCTTTTCAATGGTTTACTGGTCCTGCCAAGTGAAATGATCCAGACTCCCTCTCCCCAGCTATTCAAAGTGCGGCGCCCAGACCAGCGGCATCGGCACTTCCTGACAGCTGGTTAGAAATGCAGAGTCTCAGGTCCATCCCAAACCCACAGAATCAGAATCTGCCTTTTCACCAGACCCCCAGGAGACCTGGATGGACATCAAGGCTGAGATGCTCTGGGCTCACGTGACCAAGAGGGAAGAGGGGAGAACTGGACAATGTCAGGGTCAGGAAGGTTCTAGGCTCTTGTGCCTGCTTCCTCTCCAGTCAGCTTTTTTCTCCAGACACGTTTATTCATCCTGAGCTCGAATCAGAATCACTGGCCCAGTCTCAGGGGCCATAGGAATGGTGACTGAGCTAAGATCTGCATAAAGAAATGAAGGGATGGGGGGAAATCACACCAAATCCGTCACCTGCTGCTGCCTTTTTCCCCCTCTGTCAGGGTCAGTCCGTTACTCAGCCTTTTCTGGGGTCTTACTGTCCACACACGCTTCGGGAGTCTTCACTACACACCACTCTGAACGTGTCCTGCTTCCAGCCGTAGGGTCACGCCCAGTGCCTCTGCTCCATCATCCACAAAATGGAGTGCAGAGCATCTGCCCAAAACTCATGTCCACCTGGAACCCCAGAATGTGACCTTATTTGGAAACAGGGTCTTTGCAGATATGACAAGCTAAGGATCTCAAGATGAAATCCTCCTGGGTTTAGCGTGGGCACTAAACCCAGGGGCTGGTGTCTTGGGAGAGGAGGAGAAGACACAGAGAGACACGCACAGGGAGAAGGCCACCAGCCAAGGAAGACCTGGCAGCTCTGTAAGAGGCATGGAAGGATCCTCTCCTGGAACCTTCGATGGGAGCATGACTCTGCCAATACCTTGATTTTGGGCTTCTAGCCTCCAGCTCCCAGGGTGACTGACCGTGTGGAAAGAACATTGAGCACAGCACCTTGCACACGCTTTGCACTCAGTAAATGTCAATGTCACTATTACTGTGATATTACCTGTTTCATGGTTCTCAGACTTCTCTTTACCGGTAAATTTTAAGTCCTTCAAAGGTCAGGACCCGGTAATTCCTCCATAGGACCCAGTGCCATGCTGAGTACATAACTCTTACTCAAAAAGATTTGCTGGACTAGGTCCTGAGGAAGGAGGTCCCCAAGGGAGGCAAGGGTTCTGGGGTCAGACCAGCCTGGGCTAAGTGACGGCTTCAGTCACTTACAAGCTGGGTCACTCTTGGCTAAGTCAGTTCACACCGTGTCACATCTGCAACTTACAAACTGTTCTGTCTAACCCACAGGCTATTGTGAGGCTTACAAACAACATGTTGGATGATCTGGAAACAGGCAAAGAACCTCTGAGCCCGGAAACCCTAAAAGAGCAGGACTGACAGAGGGAACCCCTTCAAAATCAGAAACTGTGAATCACCAGCAGGAATAAGGCACAAATGTAGTATAGGGGCCAATGGTGACAGAAAAATACCTATGACAGACATGACAGTTCTATGAAATTAATTGATAGAGTTAATATAAAGTGTTCTTAGGGAATAATAGGAAAAGATGAACTCAATAGAAAAATGGACAAGATATGAACAGATAATTCATGCATAATATATAGAGACCCAAGAAGCATATAAAAATTGCCAACCCCACTAGGATCAAAGAAACCCAAATTACAACAGTTATGCCATGTCCTAATGAACAAATAGGAAAAGTCTTAAAAAATTAATGACACTCCATGTCAATGGAAATACCAGGAATGGAGTACTCGTACACAGTCTTTGGGAGTCACTGCTGTAGGTAGGGGTCTTGTGTGGTAATGGAAATGTTCTGGAAGTACACAGCAGCAAAGGTAAGTACAACAATGTGAACGTCCTAAAAGCCACCACATTATACACTTTGAAATAGTGACGTTCATATTATGTGAGTTATATCTCGTCAAAAGTAAAATTGCAAATTACCAGTTGGGTTGGATTTGGCCCATGGGCCATCATGTGCCAAGCCATGTTGTAATGCAGAAAGTGAGTCTTGGTCCCTTCTGTTGCCCAAGGCCAGCCAGGCACTGGACACAGATGGGACCGCTGGGACATGTTTGTTGAATGAGTCAGTGGGGAAGAGACGACCATGTGAATGCCACTTGCCTGAGAAAAGAGCAACTTCTAGAACACCAAGGCTCTCTTCTCAGCAGGCCAGCGCTCCATCACCGCCTCTCTGAGGATTAACCCGACAGGCCGAGAGGAAGACCCTCACCATGGCCAGCAAAGCCCAACACTAGAGAGTGTGGCAAGTGTAAGCAAGAGTCCTTGCTCACTGTTGTATTAGATCCCCAGGGCTGCTATCGCAAAACACCACAAACTGGGTAGCCTCAAGCAATGGAAATCCATTCTCTCACAGCTCAGAAACTCAGAAGTCTGAAATCAAGGTGTCAGCAGGCTTGATTCCTTTGGAGGCTCTTGAGGAGACACCATGCCATGCCTCTGTCTTGGCTTCTGGGCGTCGCGGGTAATCATGGGCATTCTGGGCTTGGAGGTGCATCACTACAGTCCCAACCTCCATTATCATGTGGCATTCTCCCCGTGTGTCCATGTCCAAATGGCCCTCTTCTTGTAAGGATACCAGTCACAGTACTGGAGCCCACCCTAACCCAGTATAACCTCATCTCAACTTCATCACATCTGCAAAGACTCTTATTTCAAATATGGCCACGTCCACAGGTACCTAGGATTAGGACTTGAACGGGTCTTTTTGGGGGAGACCCAATTCAACCCTCAACAGCCATCTAGCCTCATGGGTACCTCATGTGCGACACTCCGGCTACCCTGGTTTTCTCTCAGCTCCTCAAATGCCAGGTACGTATCCACCTCGGGGTCTCAGCATTTGCTGTTTCCTCTGCCAGGAACACTCAGCCCCCCTGGCCAGCTCCTTCTCATCCTTCAGGTCTTAGCTCGAAAATGCTACCACCACAAGGAGACCTCCCTGCTCCCTAGGAAGAGTGGCCCACTTCCTAGAAGAGACTCTTGAACACACCCCGTCTCATCCTCCTCACAAGTATTGTCACGACCTACCTCCCTTGTGTTTGAACTTTCTGTCCTCCCCTCGCCCCCAACCCCACACGTAAGAGCTTGAGCTCTATGAGAGAGGGATGGTCGTGGTTTCAAAAACATGTCCAGGAATCACGTGACCTTCTTCCCTTCAAAAAGTGGAGCCCAATTCCACCCACTCCCCTTGAAAGTGGAGCCAGACTGAGTGACTCATTTCTAATGAACACAAAAGGCAGTCGGGATGCCATGTGACTTCTGAGGTCAGGTTGTTCAGAGAAAGGGTAGCATCAGCCTGGCTTGCTCCCTCTTGCATCAGTTGGTCTTGGGAAAGCCAGAGCCACGTGGTAGGGACAGTCCAGGGGCCCTGTGGAGAGGCCCGCGCGGAGAGGAAGCAACCGGCCCAGCGTGTGGGTGAGCACCTTGGAAGTAGATCCTTTCGACAGTTTCAACCCCCCCCCCCCCCCCGCCCCAGCTAAGTCTTGTAGCTGAGACCCAGGAATCACGGAGCCAAGACAAACCGTCCCCACCATGTCCTGTCTGAATTCCTGGCCCATAGAAATCATAAGATAAATGACTTATGTGTTGTTTGAAGCCATGAAGTCTGGGGCATTTGTTACATAACAGGAGATGGCTAATAAAGGAACTATGCCTGTCTTGTTCCCCCCTCCACCTTCAACACCTAGAAACAGTACCTGGCACATAGCAGGTGCTTAATTAGCATCTGTCAAGTGGAAAACAGCTTGGATGAGAACCAAGAAGCTTGGTTCAGCATCTTTAAAGTTTTGAAAGGAAGGAAACACAAAACAAAAGAAAAGAAGAAACAATTCAGTTCACTGCGACATCTTGGGATTTCTTTCCCAGACCTTGCAAACGATCCTCCTAGAATAAAGACGGGTGGACCCCAGCCCCGGCAAGCCAGACTCACTGATCTGTACCACGCAGCTCTCTCCCAACTCCGGCCCTACTATGTGGCTCCCAACGCATTTGAACTTCTTGCCGTCTGACAGCTGGGACTGGTTCAGCTTCTCCACTCCCAGCTTTGACGTCCCCACGACCACACCTCCTGGTTCTTCGGTCCATAGGAAGTCCGGGTCTGGGTACCCCCCGTCCCAGCGACAGGTGAGCTGCAGCATGAGTGATTCCTGTGACATCTCTGCCCGGCACTGAAGGGCCGATGGAGGGGGGACTGCAAAACACCAGAGGACACGGACTTAGTCGCAGACTCTGAGATCACCGTCGGGCTGGCTCTCAGGATTACAGAACTAGGGTATTGGAGAAACATCATGCCCAGTTAGTGTACCTGGAAATAGCTCCTTAGCACAAATTAGCGTGTGACAATAGTCCGATTTCCTCTGCTGAATGTAAAATCCCCACGGTTGTGGACCTCATTCATCTTTGCACTTCTCACTAGCCACAGTGGCCTTTAAATGTGCTTATTTAAATTTAAACTCATTAGATTATATTACAAATTTAGTTCTTCCAACACACCACCCGCATTTTGAGGGCTCAGGAACCCTCTGTGGTGGGTGGCTATTGTACCGGACCACAGAGAACAGAACATTTCCATCATCATAAAAAGCTCTACTGGACAGTGCTGGTCTCTACGGGTAGGTACAGGTGGGATTCACGCCCCCCTTAACATATACGTCCTTTTTATTATGGGCACGGCATGTATTACGAAAAACATATAAAAATTTAACAAGTTACAGACCTGGAAATCCAATGCAACCCATGTGTTTCTAACTACATATGAAAATCCACACATATTATAGATGTATATTATGTGTGTATATATATGTACATTATATTGTATAGATTATATGTGTGTATATATGCATGTTATACACACATATGTATACAATATATGTATAATACATATATTATACATCTATACATATAAAAATGCATATTATACATACATTATGTATGTATATATATTGTATATGTACAAATGTATATTATGGATATATACGTATATTGTATCATGTATTATAGGGGTGTCTGGGTGGCTCAGCGGTTAAAACCTCTCTCTTTGGCTCAGGTCATGATCCCAGGGTCCTGGAATCGAGCCCCGCATCGGGCTCTCTGCTCAGCAGGGAGCCTGCTTCCCTCTCTCTCTGCCTGCCTCTCTGCCTACTTGTGATCTCTGTCTGCCAAATAAACAAAAATCAGACATATTGTGTATTATATATGTTTGTTTTATATATTTTATATAATATACACAAATAGAAATAAGTTTGGCTCTTACATGGATGAGTAGATACATGTCACCTACAAGATAAATTATTGATAAGACACCAGAATGATGGTTAGAATTTCCTTTTCTTCTTTACACTCATCTGTTTCCTCTAACAAGCACCTATGACTTCATAAACAATGTCATTTATGACAGAGAACACAGAGACTCGTACAGGCTCTGAACAACGTATGAATTAAGAAAGGTATTATCCTGTTCACTAATTTGTTGTTCTGAAGCTCCCTTTCATTAGCGTGGATTAGGAGCATACTCTGCATGTCTACAGCGGTTTTCGTCCAAGGAATCTGCTGTGTTCTCACCCCCAGAAGGTTCGGGGACTGCTGATTCCTAGCAGTGCAGGAGGTCCCGAGTTCATAGGTAGAATGAGGATAGCCTATCAGATAAACAAACTGGTCTTTCCCCACAGTGGGATATTAACTCTGTCACAGAAAGGAACGAAAGGCCGACACCTGCTACGACATGGATGAACCCTGAAAACACGATACTGGGTGAAAGAAGCCGGTCCCACAAGCCACATGGTTCAGAAGTCCACGACACTCACACAACAGGCAAATGCAAAGGGGACACGGGCCGGCGGCTGCCAGGGGGTGACAAAGAGACGAGGGAGTAACTGCTCCGTGGGGATGGGATTTCCATTTGGGGTGATGGGAATGTTCTGGAACCAGACAGAGGTGGTGGTTGTACAACCCTGTGAATATACTAAATCCCACTGAGTTGTATGTTTTAAAATGGTGGTTCTGTGCTTTCAATATAAAGAATATAATATATATTTTTTATATTTGTATATATTTATATATTTTTATATTTCAATATAATAATATATCTCAATATAAGGGCACCTGGGTGGCTCAGTGGGTTAAAGCCTCTGCCTTCAGCTCAGGTCATGATCCCAGAGTCCTGGGATCGAGCCCCGCATTGGGCTCTCCACTTCTCGGGAGCCTGCTTCCTCCTCTCTCTCTGCCTACTTGTGATCTCTGTCTGTCAAATAAATAAATAAAATCTTAAAAAAAAAAAAAAATATATATCTCAATATAAAAAAAAGCAAGCATGAGGCTTGGCATTAATTTCCTTCTGTGGCTCACAGGGACTCTCCTGGAACCCTACTTAGCAGCAAGCTTCTAGAAGCGACTCCCTCTCTGACACAGCCCTGGGTGTGTACATGTGTATTGAGGGAGCCGCAGCAGCACGTTAGGGCCCGTGCAGCAAAGGCATGCCTTTGTAGACAAAAGGAAGGGCACAAACATACAGTTCATGAGGGTCAAGGTGAGGGAGTGAGGGAGGGGGAGGGGAGCGCTTCTTACGCACAGTAGACCAGGAGCTCGGTGGTCACCTTTCGCTGTCTCCCACTGCGCATGTTCGTGGCCAAACAGGTGTAGTTTCCTTGCAGGTTTTGTGACATAAGCAGCAGAGTGAAGCAGTTGACAGTCAGGTTATTTCCAAAGGGCTCGGTTCTGGAATCTGGGGCCTGGAACTGCCATTCAACCATTGGTGGAGGCCAGGAGCTACTGCTGCAGCTGAAGGCCACCTGGGAGCCCTTGGCTGCATAGACGGTGCCGTTGGGGAGCTTGCCAGTGCTGGAGATATTGACCTCGACCTCATAGGGGCCCCCTGGGAATGGAGAAACATTAATTACTTAAGAGTTAACCTGAACTCCTTACCAGATCTAGCAGACACAGAAATGATCAGAAAGCAGCTAATAAGGATAACAACATCCACCAAATACTGATTATGTGATGAATGCTAAGCTAAGTGCCCTTCTGCATTCGAATCCTGAGATAAAGGTAGACTTATTGGGGATGGGGGGCTCAATCCTTAGAAGGGAAACAGGCAAATCGCTCCTTTTCAGACACACTGGTGAGTGGATCGGCTACCTGCGCACAAACAGAGTTCACACGGCAGACCCACTTGCCAGGCCGGCCTTGGCTGGTGACGGCAACATTCCCAAAACGGACGAGAGCGAGGCTTACTGGTGAACCATTTGCACAAACCATGTGGTTTAAGTTGAACACCTGCCTCCCCTCCCTCTGGGAGTCTGGAATTTTGGGACGTGCTCAGCAGCGGGTGCCTGTGTGACTAGCTCCCAAGGAAAATCCACGGTGCGCCGTGTCTAAGGGGCTTTCCTGGCAGACAGCATCTCACAGGTGTTGCCACAATTAGCTCCCAGAAGAATTAAACGTGTCCCATGTGACGCCCCTGGGAAAGGACTCATGGAGGCTTGTTCGTGGCTTTCCTTGGACTTAACCCCATGTGCCTTTTTCCTTTGCTGATTTTGCTTTGTAGCCTCTTGCTCTAATAAATTACATGTTGAGTCCTAGGACTTCTCCTAGAGAATCACTGAACCTGGGGGTGGGGGTGGGGAGTCCTAGTCCAATTTCACACCGAAAGACAAGAAACATTGGCTCCAGGCCCCACTCTGGACTCCATTCACTAGCTGTGACCTTAATCTCTCTGAGCCTCCATTTCCGCATCTGTAAATTGGGAGCCATGGGGCACCTGGGTGGCTCAGTGGGTTAAGCCTCTGCCTTCGGCTCAGGTCATGATCTTGGGGTCCTGGGATCGAGCCCCCCATCAGGCTCTCTGCTCAGCAGGGAACCTGCTTTCCCCTCTCTCTCTGCCTACTTGTGATCTCTATCTCTGTCAAATAAATAAATAAAATATTTTAAAAAAATAAAAATAAATTTTAAAAATTGGGGGCCATGCTAGAACCCACTGCGAGGGGCTGCGGTGATACTTCAGTGAGTACTGAGAACACTCAGAATAATGCCGGTCACGTTGGAAGCACTTGGGAAGTGCTGGGTCATTTCTGGGACCCCTGACATTTCTGAACATCTTTTCATTCCCAAGAATGCCCTCCCACAGCTGATACCCAGTGCATCCAAGATGCCACATCTCTTTTGTTGAAAGAAATATAATTAACACCTATTTATTTTACGATGTTATTTATTTGTTTGTCAGAAAGAAAGAGAGAGAGAAAACAAGCAGACGGAGTGGAAAGAAGAGGGAGAAGCAGGCTCCCTGCTGAGCAAGGAGCCCAACACGGGACTTGATCTTAGGACCCTGGGATCATGACCTGAGCTGAAGGCAGACGTTTAACCGACTGAGTCACCCAGTTGTCCGTAGTTAAAACCTGTTTAGACTAAAGCCACCGAGTGTGTTACCTCTCCCAGAGACTACCCCTTTTATTTGTTTTTAAGATTTTATTCATTTATTTGGGAGAGAGAGGGAGGGAGAGAGAGAATGAGCAGAGGAGAGAGGCAAGAAAGAGGGAGAAGCAGGCTCCCCGCAAAGCAAGGAGTCCGATGTGGGGCTCTATCCTAGGACTTCGGGATCATGACCTGAGCCAAAGGCAGAGGCTTACCCGACTGAGCCACCCAGGGACCCTGAGACTACCCCTCTTAGAAAGAAGAATCCAGGAAGGGCAATGTTTAACCAAAGGAATACATCTATGACTGCAGAATTTGAACAGAAACAGGCCAGTTGGAAAAACTATTCCAGGACGGAAAAGGCTCTCCCAGAGCCCCTTAAAGTACAACACCTACTTCACCTATGTCTCGAGCCATTGTATAACTACAGGAATGGTGGGTTTCCCAGGACACCATTCTTGAGCATATGCTGCTCAGGTTGGGGCTGGCTCCCAATATTTGCACGGACCTGCTGGAATCGTGTCATCTCCCTTAGAGGGTCTGCGGAAAAAATTATGCCATTAGTTTGGGAGGTACCATTTACTGTTGCTGGCTAGTTGGTTAGGTATGCAGACCAACAGGTAATAGGGCGTGCCTAGGTTGGCAGGCATCCAACGAAGCAGAGGGTATCTCTGGGCACTAACAGTCAAAGCCCGGGCTTTAGATTAGCCTGGGTCTTCTGAACTGTGGTCTGGAGGGCCGCAGCGGCCCAGCATGGACAGTGTGGACCCCCCCACCCCCAGAACCTGGCTGGGAGGGGCTTTTTGAGCAGCACAATTCTCAGCAAGAAACAGCTTTGGATACAGGGAATGGATAAGAAGGAACAGGTGGCAGGATTAGGAAAATAAATCAAACAAGAGAACCTTCCCAGCCTCCTGAATTAAGTGTTCAGAGGTTACAGCTCGCATAAACCCCTTGGGTTAAGTCTGCTTTCTTAATTAAAGCTGACGCCATCTTCCTGATTCCCTGGGGTTCCTCCCTTGCTCCGACTTTACTACATAGAAGGAGGTACCCAATTCCTTCCCTTCCACTGTTTTCTCCACCCATGTGATATTTATTCTTAAACAGAAGCCCACCAGTGCCTTTTTTTTTTTTTTTTGGCAGGGTGACAGTGGCACTCACTCAGAGGCAGAGAGACGGGAGAGGTGGCAAAAATAAAAGAGGAAATAAATAAAAATAGAGAGTGGTGACAAAGGTTTGAGATCTAACTGACGCCTTGGTTACTGTACTTTGAGTTCTCAGCTCCGTCCTGGATGCATGCCTCAGCTTCGTGGTTATAAGCTTATGCTCTGAATTCACAGACCTGGGTGTAAATCCAACTGAGGGACAACCTTGGACAAGTGCCCATTGCTCTCATTCCCTCGTCTTTCCTACGAAATGAAAAGAACAGACAGAGGGACCCCGGGGTGGCTCAAATGGTTCACTGTCTGCCTACAGCCCAGGTCATGATCTCGGGGTCCCAGGATGGACGCCCGCACCGGCTCCCTGCTCAGCGAGGAGTCTGCTTCTCGCTCTGCCTCGGCTCCCCCCTGCCCCTGCTCCTGCTCACACACACTCTCTCTCAAATAAATAAAATCTTTTTTAAAAATGTGGAAGTGTGTTTTCACTCTTGTTATGTAAGTTTTTATATAACATCCTCGACTTTACCCATCGGGCCATACCATCTAAAATATTTACCATCTGGCCCTCTACAGAAAAAGTTGGATTCCTGTTCTAGAACAATCTACCAGTGCCACTGCCTTTCTCTTCTCTGTGGACATTCCTACCATGGGAACAACTCCCTTCTTTCTTTCCCCTCCATAAACGTCGTTTGGCCAGTCAAGGGTCTCACAGGGTTGACTTATAACTCAGGAGGGAGATTCTCATCTCCGTGTTTTGGGTTCCCCGCCAACAGGAAGAGTTGTCGTCAGGCATCTGCTTTCAGACTAGCATTTTGATTTGAAAATGACCTAAAAATGTACCAGGTAGTCTGTGCTAACGAGTGGGCATACCTATAGTTCTAGAGTGAGATAAGATCCTTGGGGGAACTCACAGAGACTATTTTTTTTTACACTAATTTATTTTTTTTTTCAAGATTTTTAAATTTACTTATTTGTCAGAGAGAGAGAGGGAGAGAGAGGGAGTGAGCACAGGCAGACAGAGTGGCAGGCAGAGACATAGGGAGAAGCAGGCTCCCTGCTGAGCAAGGAGCCCAATGTGGGACTCCATCCCAGGATGCTGGGATCATGACCTGAGCCGAAGGCAGCTGCTCAACCAATTGAGCCACTCAGGCATCCCTGGGTTTTTTTGTTTTGTTTTTTTTTAAGATTTTATTTATTTATTTGACAGACAGAGATCACAAGTAGGCAGAGAGACAGGCAGAGAGAGGGAGGGAAGCAGGCTCCCTGGTGAGCAGAAAGCCTGATGCAGGGCTCGATCCCAGGACCCTGGGATCCTGACCTGAGCCGACGACAGAGGCTTTAACCCACTGAGCCACCCAGACACCCCTCAAAGAGACTTTTTTGATATCACTTTTAGAGACTGAACGTAGAGACACATGCAACAACCCCACTGCATCCCGATTTCCCAGGTGACTGCTGTTCCTGTCCAAAGAGCTGGACCCCAGAGGTCTTCAGCTTCTTACAAGCACCCATCTCTGCTTCAGATGAGCTTGGCAAGACTCAAGGTAATCAATCTCTAAGCAAGGGTCCTCCATTTTCCGAAGGAAACCAAAAAAAATCTTTCTTCAGTGTGGCCCGAACACTCTTTCCTGAGGACCTTATGTTCTGAGGGGGCACAGTGTCACCCTCGGCATTATAGGATGAGGGCAAAGAGATGAACCCAATTAGTCACGGAACACGGGACTTTCCTGAGGCCCCTTCCTGGCCTCTCCTGATGTGACGGCCACATCGCTCGCTAGATGGGAGCACTCCCAGGCTGACTCCAAAGAGATTCTTGGAGGTCGATACCAACCAGCTTCCTCACAGTCCACGTGCCATCCAGCTGAAATGCCCCCTCAACACTTGAGTGGCCTGAGAAAAACTGACACGGCGAGAGCCTGGCACCACGTACCATGAAGTCTGACTGCAGGCTGCCATGGCATCATCTGATCACTCCGCTCACCAGTGCACGAGAGCGGATATCTTTAAAGAAGAACAAAGTCTAGTGGCACGTGTTCAGGTCTGTGCTACCTTGCCCATCCCTCCAGACTCCCTGCAGGTAAACACAGCAGTTCTAACCTCCTGCCCATCCCAATTTGGAGGCAGAAGAGGGTGCGTAAGTCCATGAAATAAAGTCGGCAGCCCCGAACTGCCCTAGACTAAAGGATTCCTGTCTTCTCAGGAGCAGGGGTCCCAATCCGGCAGACAAGATTCTTCAACTGCAACATTAAATTAGCAAGTAATATAGTACAGTCTCGTGTCCTGAGACAAGTAACAAAATCACATCGCAGTGCCCATCCCAGGCATATTAAATCATCCCAGTGCACAGAAAACCTGATTCCCTGGAAGGCAGAGACACCAAATGTCCCCCGATCAATAGCCAGTGATCTCAGCGGTAGGGAGGGAGAAGCTACTGGCCCATATACAGCCAGCTTTGTGTCTCTCTGGCACCTCTGGCCACACACTCAAAGTCACTTACAGATAACAACTCGTCACATCTCAGAATTTCCTTTCCCTCCCTTCCAAGGCCATGTTCAAATGTTTCCAAACTTTTCTCCTTAAGAGACTCAGTTATCAACCACGTCAGTGAAAAGACGGGAAAAGCAAGATCAGGACCCGCAGAATCCCTGACCCACAGAAGGTCCCATTCCAAAGGGTTGGGTGTTAATGGATTGCTGGGAACCTGAGATGCATTTTTCCCAGAGGAAACCCATCACCTGTTTAACAAGGTGGCCAAGGTAACATGAACCAAGTGCATACAAGTGAGAGGAGTTCAAGGGACTTTCTCAACGTCACCAGGACAACAGCCCCCAGCACTTGGATTTGAATGCAGGCAGCTGGACCTCAGTGTATGCTCGCAGCTACCCAGCAGTACGATGGCCCTTCCCTCCCAGAAATGGATTAGGCTTAATCCATATTCCAAAATCTTCCATGCAAAATAAGGGCCGAGTCCCATCTGAGATGTCAAGGCCTCCCCTTCAGCCACTGTCAAAGGAGGAGCCGCAAGGGGCTCCCTGAGGCCTGGAAGGGTCTGTGTTTGCCAGGGTTTGTCCTAGAATGGGATTGAGACCTGAGATTCTGGAGGGCTCTGGTATGTGGGAAATCACAGGACATCTGTGCTATGGACCGAATGCTTGTATCCCCTCCAAAATTCATGTTGAAACCTAATTCCCAATGATGGTGTTTGGAGTTGGGGCCTTTGGGAGGAGGTGATGAGGAGGTCATGAGAGTTAAGTCCTCATGAATGGGACTGGAGCCCTTCTAAGAAAAGACCCCTCCTTCCTCTCTCTCTCTACCTTCCATCAACTGAGGACACAATGAGAAAACCTATCTACAAACCAGGAAGTGAGCCTCGCCAGACACTACATCTCCCGGCACCTTGATCTCGGACTTCCCAGCTTCCAGAACTGCCAGAAGTGTTTGTTGTTGAAACCACCCAGCCTACGTTACTGTGGTTACGGCACCCCAAACTAGGTCTGCATCCAGTTTTCACAAACAAGCCCACACCAGTCGGGGACACCGTATGTGTCCAAATGAAGACGTTCCGTAATACAAATCACCTCACAGTAACTCAGGGAGCCCCAAGAACCATTTGAGTTTAGTGATTCTTTTAAGATTTTAAGTTCATGTGCATTATAAAAAGGCCTTACATTTATGTCCCTATAAGGCAATAATGAAACTAATCCACCCTCCCATAAACTTAGCCAATGATTAATCAATGTCAGATAAAGTCACCATAAACTGGAGAGAGTGATGATTTAAAAAAAAAAAAAAAAAGCAACAAGTTGTTAATGCTGTCTTACTCTGTGGTCAAGAGAGAAGGCCTTTATTGCGGAGACTGCCATGAGGAATTATTAATGACTGGCAGCAGGAATGAGTGGCCCATGGGCTCACAAGTAGGAACTGAGCAGAGCTGGGCCAAGATGGGTAACATTTTTAATACACCCACATTCATTCTTGGCAATTCAGCCGTTCAACTGTGGCATCTCCAAACGCAAAACCACTGCAGTCCCAAATTCCAGAGTGGGCAGAAACTTTAGAGACCATCCAAAAACCCAGACACGTCCTTGAAGCCTTGCTTTTCTTCATCCTCCACTTCCAATCCACCAGCATGTCTTATTGGTCTACCTCCAACATCATTTCTGAGGCTGTGCATTTCACCAAGGCCACTGCCACCACCCTGGTTCTGGCCACCAACCTCTAATGCCTCCAGTCGGCTTCCCTATTTTTATCAGTCCTTCCTGAGATCACACACATACAGCCTGCATGTGTAACTGAAATAATGCCACATCCAAGCTTCAGGCTCTAGGAGTTTTCCTCCGGCACCCACCACAGCAACAATAAAAATCTCAACTCCTTGCTGGGTGTATTAGTTTCTTGAGGCTGCCTTTACAAAGTCCCACAAGTGAGGTGGCTTAAACAACAGACATGGGTTCTCTCACAGTTTTGGAGGCCAGAAGTCTGAAATTCACATGTCAGGAGGGCAGGGGAGAATCCTTCCTCGCTCTTTCCCTGGCTTCCGGTGGTGGTCATCAGTCCCTGGCATTTCTAGGCTTCCAACAGCATCTCTCCACTTTCTGCCTCTGTTGTTCCGGCATAATTTCCTGGGTGTCACGTGCCTTTTCCTCTCCTTAGAAAGATGCCAATCAGGGGCACCTGGGTGGCTCAGGTCATGATCCCAGGGTCCCGGGATTGAGCCCCGCATCGGGCTCTCTGCTCAGCAGGGAGCCTGCTGCCCCCCACCCCGCCTGCCTCTCTGCCTACTTGTGATCTCTGTCAAATAAATAAATAAAATCTCTAAAAAGAAAAAAAAAAAGAAGGATGCCCATCAGTTTGGATGAGGGCCCACCGAATGACTCATCTAAACTTGATTCCCTCAGCAAAGACCCTATTTCTCAGTAAGGTCCCATTCACAGATACCAAGAGTTGGAATTTCAGTATTTTGGAGGGATATAATTCAACCCATACCTCTCACACACCGGGCTCCCACCACACCAGTCTTCTCCCCATCTGTAAACGCATCACACTCATCTGACCCAGGAAATAGTTCTTCCTATAGTTACTCTTATCTCTGCACAACAGGCTCCTACTCATTGTTCAGCTGAAATGTCACTTCCTCCAAAAGGTTCTCTCTGATCCCCCTCATTTAAAGAGCTCTCAGAGAGGGCACCTGAGTGGCTCAGTAGGTTAAGCCTCTGTCTTTAGCTCGGGTCATGATCTCAGGGTCCTGGGATCGAGTCCCGAATCGGACTCTCTGCTCGGCAGGGAGCCTGCTTCCTCCTTTCTCTCTCTCTGCCTGCCTCTCTGCCTACTTGTGATCTCTCTGTCAAATTAAAAAAAAAAAAAAAAAATCTTAAAAAAAATATTTTAAAAAATAAAGGGCTTCGGAGAATCACCCCACCTTGACTCTCTGCCCTCATCACTCTGGTACTGACACATTCATGTACTTGCTTACGGGTCCATCTTCCCTCACTAGGATGTGAGCTCCATGCATGTAGGGGCCCTGTCTGTCCTGTTCACTCCTGTGGCCCAGTGCCTTGACCAGTGCCCGGCACCAGGCTTTCAATAGATATATACTGAATAATAAAGAAATAAATAAATTATCTTACAGATGAGGAAACTAGGGAGCAGTAGGCATCACGTGTCTATTTCTACTAAATGACACATTCTGGATCTAGAACATGGGACTATCCGTCTAAACCAGTATGCAGCACCACTTTCTTTGCAAAGGGCCATCGAGTAAATATTTTAGGCTGTGCAGGTCACCCACCCCACATCACTGCCACTCAACTCTGCCAGGACAGCACCAAAGGCACTCAGAGAGTGGCTGTGTCCCAACAAAGCCTTCTTTATGGGCACTGGAACTTCATATCATTTTTACATGTCATAATTATCATTCATCTTTGGGGTTTTTTCCAAGCCTTTCAAAATGTAAAAAATATTCGTAGCCCGCAGGTCAAATAAGACCCACAGATATGGCTCGAGTTTGCCAACCCCTATTCTAAATTCATGCACGTATATCCACAGATAATATACTGTTTGAGGGAAGTGCAGCATGTTATACAATAGTAGCTCACGCCAAGCCCTACAGTAAGCACCGTAGCATAGGAGCACTAGACCTACCAAGGTCCATGATGTATCATCCTCAATTAACAAATAAGGACAAGTAATGCTCTGAGATCCTAACTCAAGGTGACACAACCCCAGGACTGGAACTTGGGCGGTCTGACTCCATCATGTTATATGCTCTGACTGCGGTGCATAATAAAATCGTATTCACAGCAAGGACGGCACTAACCAGCTGAAAGTAATCGCTAACTAATATGCCAGGAGCCATCAACAGCAGTTTATTGACATAAACCAGAATCCAGTCTTCACAGCAATCCTAGGACAGGAGAATTCTTTTCACCCCCATTTCACAGATGAGAACATCCAGATATGAGAGGTGACTGGGCTTGCAGGTAGCAGAGCCCAGGACGAAACCCGGGCATGCCTCCAAAGCCTTCCTCCCGCCCAAGGCTCTGTGCCCACCTGGCCAGCCGGCCCCAGGCCCCTGCCATCACACTTACCCGCCACCTGCAGCCACACTCGGAACCACCGAGTCTCGTTCAGGACCTCCCAGCAGGTGTAGTTGCCCTCATCCTGCAGCCTCAGCGCCTTGATGTGCAGCGAACTGGCATCTGCCAGAGAGAAGCGTGGCTCAGCCGGCGGGAAGCTGGAATTGGAGGACAGGAGGAAGACAGGCTCCGAGTCATTCCGGTACCAGGTTACCGGGCCCCTTGGTCCCGAGACGTTGCCACAGTGCAGAGTAATGTTCTCGTGAACCTCTCCAATGACCAGAGCCTCCAACCCTGCACGAGGAAGGTCAGGCTGTTACTACATCTCTTCATCTCTGAACACCCTCCCCTGTGCACCATCCCTCTGCATTAGGATTTAAAAAAAAATAAAAAAATAATAATAATAAATTAAGGTGTGTGTGTGCTGTTGTTTTTTTTAAGATTTTTTTTCCTGGGACGCCTGGGTGGCTCAGTTGGTTAAGCAGCTGCCTTCGGCTCAGGTCATGATCCCAGTGTCCTGGGATAGAGTCCCACATCGGGCTCCTTGCCCCGCAGGGAGCCTGCTTCTCTGACTCTGCCTTCCACTCTGTCTGCCTGTGCTCGATCGCGCTCGCTTTCCCTCTGACAAATAAATAAATAAAATCTTTAAAAAAAAAAAAAAAGATTTTTTTTCCTTTTAATTTGTTTGACAGACGGATATCACAAGCAGGCAGAGGCGGGAGGGGAAGCAGACTCCCCACCGAGCAGAGAGCCCGATGCATGGCTGGATCCCAAGACCCTGAGATCATGACCTGAGCCGAAGGCAGAGGTTTTAACCCGCTGAGCCACCCAGGCGCCCCCAGGGGTGTGTTTTTAAGCACTCTGTGGAGATTACTGCCAGGGCTGATGATGAACCTGCCGAACGGCAACCACAGAGATAGCCCCAGATCTCCCCCTCCCCGCACCATCCGTGCCCTGCACCGCAGGACTGGCTGCGCTCCCACCCCAAGCCCCGCTGGATCACGTGGCTTGCTCTGGCCAATGAGGGGTTAGCAGACGCGATGCTCACAGAGGCTTAAGCACTTGGTTTAACTGGTCTTGCTCACGCCTCCTGCCATCACGAGCAGGACATGCCCGTGATAGGACCCAGGAAGAGGATGAGAGCTACATATAAAGACCCCAGGTGTCTCAATCATCTGAGCTGAGGCCCGTCCAGATCAGCCCCCAGCCACCCTGTACAGGATGCCCAGACACGTGAGTGAGCCCAGGCAAGATCAGCAGAGCCGACTAACCCCAGCCCTTGAGCTATATTGAGCACTTTCGGTCATTTTGTGATTGCTATGCAGTACTAATGTGGCAGGCAATAAATAACCCATACAGAACCCAAATGGTTTTATTTGCCTGGAAATCCAGAAGGGATGGAAGGAAGAGGGCCTGGGCTTTGATCCCACCTTCCTACTGCTGGCTCTTGCCATTGCTAATGCAAACGATCCTGGTAGTCAAAGCTCTCTTGCTGCTCCAACTTTGGCCATGCCCTGTGTTAGGCACTGGGGAGCCAGTGATGGGCAACACAGAGACAGACCTCCAGAATCTCACAGTCTAGTGGGGGAAACAGACAATAAACCGGCAATTATCATCCAGGGTGATCAATACCATGACATGGCCTCAGAGAAGGGGCTCCTAAGCCCAGCTGGGGTGACTGCCATAGAAGGCCTCCTCCAGGAGGCCACACTGAGATCCTATGGACAGGTAGGAATTAGCCAGGTACATGGAAATTGGGGCTCCCAGGAAGAGGGAACAGCGTGTTCGAAAGCCCAGATCAGCAGCAGCAGCGTCACGTTAGAAGTGCCAATTATCAGGTCCTACCCCAGAATATGTAAATCAGATAAATCCCCTATCTAGGGATGGAGGTGGAAGGTAGCACTGCATTTTAACAAGCCCTCCAGGTGATTCTTTTTTTTAAAGATTATTTATTTATTTATTTATTTATTTATTTTGAGAGATCGCAAGTAGGCAGAGAGGCAGGCAGAGGGAGGGGGAAGCAGGCTCCTCGCTGAGCAGAGAGCCTGATGTGGGGCTCGATCCTCAGACCCTGGGATCATGACCTGCGTCGAAGGCAGATCTCCAGGTGATTCTAATGCTTACTCATGACTGACAGGTGTGAAGGGCAACGGATCTGGCACAGACTGTCACCAGGTAACAAGAAGCAAATTTGCTTCTCAGCCCATTTGCTGAGAAGTGTCAAGACATGACAGCCCCCCTCCACAATCAATGTCCAAATACAAAGAGGCTGCAGGCACAGAACTAATGGGCAGAACCTGTTAGGAGTCTTCTACTCATGTTGTTGCACTCAGTAGATGGGAAAGGTGTGATGCCAAGAAGGAAAGTGGGTTAGATCCAAGTTCTACTGTGAGAAGGTAGCAGGGTGGGACCAGAAGCTAGACTTCTTGCTGTCCTCTAAAATGTTCTCTGTCCACCACATCAGAAGTTTTCAAAGTATGTGAATACACTGGGGTTTGTGAAAGGTGGTATTTCATTAAAAAATAAATTGCCTTTGACGACCGCACAGGGACAACTGGGCATCCGCGTACAAAAGAATGAGGTTAGACCCCTTACCTCACAACATATATAAAAATTAACTCAAAATTGGGGTGCCTAGGTGACTCAGTGGGTTAAAACCTCTGCCTTTGGCTCAGGTCATGATCTCGGGGTCCTGGGATCAAGCCCCGCATCGGGCTCTCTGCTCAACATGGAGCCTGCTTCCTCCTCTCTCTCTCTCTCTGCCTGCCTCTCTGCCTACTTGTGATCTCTCTCTGTCAAATAAATAAATAAAATCTTAAGAAAAAAAATTAACTCAAAATGGACCATAGCTCTAAATATAAGAGCTAAAACTATAAAATGCTTAGAAAAGAAAAAAGAATAAATCTTTGTCACTTTGGGTTAAGCAATGGTTTCTCAGGACACTAAAATCACACGTAATGAAAGAAAAATGACTAAATTGGATTTTGTCAAAATAAAAATTTTTGTGCATCCAAGGACACCATCCACAGAGTGAGAAGACAGACTACAGACTGTGATAAAAATGTTTGCAAACCACCTGATGACGGGGTTGTGTCCAGAACATATGAAGAACTCTCACCACTCAAAAATAAAAAGATAAATAATACCATTTTTAAAATGGGCAAAGGGGGCGCCTGGGTGGCTCAGTGGGTTAAGCCTCTGCCTTCAGCTCAGGTCATGATCTCAGGGTCCTGGGATCGAGCTCCGAATCAGGCTCTCTGCTCACTGGGGAGCCTGCTTCCCCTGCTCTCTCTGCCTGCCTCTCTGCCTACTTGTGATCTTTCTCTCCCTGTGTCAAATAAATACACAAAATTTTTTTAAAAATTAAAAATAATAAAAATTTTAAAATGGGCAAAAGATCTGAATGGATATTTCTCCAAAAAGATATACGGAAGGCCAATAAGCACGTGAGAAGACGCTCACTGTTAGTCACTAAGGCAATGAAAAGAAAACCACAATAAGACACGTACCACTTCATACTCACTGGAATGGCTAAAATCAAAGACCACAGCAAATGAACAAATACTGGTGAAAATGCAAAGAAACTGGAATCCTTACGCGTCGTTGGTAGGATTTTTTAATGGGGCCGCTCCTTTGGAAAACGGCGTGGCATTTCCTCACAAGGTTAAAGTCACAACGTGACTCAGCAATTCCACCCCAAGGTGTAGATCCAGGAGAAATGAAAACCTACGTCTTCACAGACTTTACATGTGCATTCACAGCAGTGTTATTCATTACTACCAAAAGATGGAAACAGCCCAGGATGCCTGGGTGGCTCAGTTGGTTAAAGCCTCTGCCTTCGGCTCAGGTCATGATCCCAGGGTCCTGGGATCGAGTCCCACTCTCTCTGCCTGCCTCTCTGCCTACTTGTGATCTCTGTTAAATAAATAAAAAAAAAAAATGATGGAAACAACCCACATGCCCACCGACTGATGGCTGATGAATGGACAAAT
Organism: Mustela nivalis; assembly: GCF_964662115.1. NCBI lineage: Eukaryota > Metazoa > Chordata > Mammalia > Carnivora > Mustelidae > Mustela > Mustela nivalis. The sequence continues at coordinate 6,036,532 of NC_139033.1, read as the reverse complement.
AAAATGTGGTATATCCATCCAGGGGAGTATTATTCAGCCATAAAAAGGAATGGAGTGCAAACCACAGCATGGATGAATCCTGCCAACATTACAGTAAGCGAAAGAAGGTAGTTCTAAAAGACTCCATACCCTGTGATCCCATTTATATGAAATGTCCAAAATAGGCAAATCTATGGAGATCAAAAGTAGATTAGCAGTTGTGTAGGGTTGGGGCAAGTGGGTTGTCGGGGGGTTGGGGGGGAGGAAGTAGTGAGGAGTGACTGGTAATAGTGAAGAATACTGCGATACTACTTTCTTTCTTTCTTTCTGGGGTGATGAAAACATTCTGGACTCAATTAGTGGTGACAGTTGCACAATCTTGTGAACAAACTAAAAACCACTGAATTATATACTTTAAAAGAGTGAGTAAATGATATCTTAATAAAGCAGTTAAGAAAATAAATAAACTGCCACCTGCCTCTGAAAAGCCTTCCCTATTATAAACAATAACAGTGATATGCTTTTGGTCTTTTGTCTACTTAGAAGGGGCTCCTTCTAACCCTGGAGCCTGGGGCAACAGGATGTTCCAACTCGGGTGCCACACCACTCCCAACTGCCAAACATGAGAAACAAACAAACAAAAGAAACAAAAAAACCAAAAAAACCACCCCAAAACCAAAAAACTCTAAGTCACTCACTGGAAGGCAGACAATGTCTTGTAATGCTAGAGATTCCAAAACAGCAGGAAAGGCTTCTGAACAATGACTTTGAAAAGCAGGTGAGAATTCTTTTTAAACCATTAGGCCTGAGAACCCAAGTTCTCAGAGGCAATGCGCATGGAGGAGAGAAGATGAACTATAGAATTACGGACCTGCCCCTTCCCAGCTCCCTGGCAGATGAATAAAGAAAGAACCTGGAAAAGCCTTGGCAAAAGTCTCGTTCTGGAACTTGAGCTAACATTGTCTTCTCCAAGGAGCAGAAAGACGCAATCATAAAAGAAGCCATTTCAAGGCATTTCACTTTGCTTTGCTTACTCCATTCTTTTTTTTTTTTTAATTTATTTATTTGACAGACAGATCAGAAGTAGGCAGAGAGGCACGCAGAGAGAGAGAGGAGGAAGCAGGCTCCCCACTGAGCAGAGAGCCCGATGTGGGGCTCCATCCCAGGACCCTGGGATCATGACCTGAGCCGAAAGCAGAGGCTTTAACCCACTGAGCCACCCAGGTGCCCCTGCTTACTCCATTCTTTTTAACCACTGAAGCTGAAGGTGACCTTGAAGGTCATTTTGTCCTGCGATGTGGCAAGTCCTGAGGGCTGGGTTCAAGATGAGGCAGGCTGAGTCCCAGCTGAGTGGAAAAGAATTTGGTCATCTGTTAGTGACTTCTGTCTAACAGGGACACCAAGGGGCAGTCCTCGAGGGAGCAATGGTTCCACGCTTGATCTTTCCATACTCCCTCATTTCACAGATGAGAAAACTGAGGTCCAGAAAGCTTAAGTGATTTCCCCTAAAGGCCCACAAAAGTCACTAGGAGAGCTGGGACTGTCACGGAGGTCTTCAGTCCTTTGAGTCACAGGGATTTATCCTGGTCTCCCGATTAGACAGATGAGACAATAAGACATCCTAATAGTTTGCGTTACCAGAAGCTGTCCCCATGGTATCCACAGGCTTCCCTACCCAAAGGCCTCCCTTCCCCCACCTTAAATTCAGAATATGGACCTAAGGAGGGAGCGATATAAGCAACCATTTCCCAATGCTACCCTCCTACTATAGCTCACAGACCTGGGATTGTACCCCAACACTTATTTTTTTTTCTACCAACTTTTCCCCAAGAATGACCGGAGATTTACAAGCTGAGGGGACAGGGCAGGCGTGAACATTGTTGGAGTGAAGTAACCATTTTTTCCCCTGAGATAACTCCCAATTTGGAAAACAAACAGCAAAAATACAAGCTAGGGAAGCCCCCTGGCACTATCCATGAAGGTGAACTTGGCTTGATAGCAAAATGACCGGGCATGGCAGTGAAGGAAGCGTCGCTGTGCGGTGAGCTGCAGCCAGGCTAAAAGCTGGTTTGTTCCAGAATGATGATTGTCGCCCAGGGTTCTGATGTCCCAAGGCCCCTGATGATCACGGCGCAGTAAACACAGCAGACAGCCGGTGAGAAGGGAACTTCCGGGGAGAGCCAACTGGAGACTGTCCTCTCCTCCTGTAGCACAGTGACCACTAAGTGAAACACCAGCAGGGGCCCGCAGGTAAGGTCCATAGAAGAGGGTCAGGACTAAGTACTACAACAGGAGAGGTGGAGCAAATCTGGGGTCACAAGCCCTAGAGAGAAGGTGTAACCACTGCTCAGTTCCAGGTGGGAAAGCCGGGGCTGCCCGATCATCACATTTTTTCCAGATAAACTGGAAACCTAGATTATGGGAAATTTTACTGTTTTTAAATGATTGCCGAAAACAAAACAAAATCTTAGGACAGCCTAATGGTTAGGAACTTTTAGCACTTGCTGCTAGGAAGCTGGGGGCGGGGGGCAATTCCTGTTACAGAAATCAATCAGCAGTGTGTGCAGGCATGGGCTACACAGAAAATAACACCCCAGGGCGCCTGGGTGGCTCAGTGAGGTAAGCCTCTGCCTTCGGCTCAGGTCATGATCTCAGGGTCCTGGGATCAAGTCCCGCATGGGGCTCTCTGCTCAGCAGGGAGCCTGCTTCCCCCTCTCTCTCTGCCCACCTCTCTGCCTGCTTGTGATCTCTCTCTCTCTCAAATAAATAAATAAAATCTTATAAAAAAGAAAGAAAGAAAGAAAGAAAAGAACACCCCAAGTATTCTGGCAAGGTACACCACCTCCGGCCCCATCTCCTTTCCCTCCACCTGAGTCCTTGCTCTCACTACTTGTCACCCTGCCCTGCACACAAAATACACACATTCGCTGGTGCATTAAATTCAGAAATGCTTTTTCAATATTTCTGTATCCTATATATTTTTGTAAACAACCTGTAAACTTAGTGTTACAAGGGAGAGCACAGATGAAGCATTTGAGGCCTTCTGCCAATCATGTCAAGTGGAAGAGGTCATGTCAAGTGGAAAGGCGAGTTTTCTCAAAGTCTGAAATTACTTCAAAATAAAAAGGTTTTGTTTGTGTTTCTTTAAGGCGAAGGACGGAAGGCATGGTTTTTGAATGTGCTAATCCGCACGGTTGGCTTGCAAGGGTGTGTAGGGAAGTCCACAGGTTACCAGTGTAAGGCGAATTCAACCTTGGGCAGAGGAAGCAGAGAATAAAGCAGCCTGGAGTTTGAGCCCCAGCGCAGCAGGTAAAACCAGAAAGCAAATTTACATCCGACGCTTTTTAAAAACAAACAAACAGACAAACAAACAAAAAAAAAAAACAGTCCACAAAAAAAAAAAAAAAAAAAAAAGCAGCCCACCACAAAATGCCACTTCCCCCCCTACACGTGCCTCTCCAATTTTCCCATCTTCAAAATTTCCATCTCTGCAGGCCCTCTGCAGCCTCGCTGCCTGCCCACTCCAAGAGACTGGGGATATCTTGCCCTCCATCAGGCGCCCGGGAAAATTCCTTCCTGCAAAAGGAGCCGAGCAGCGAGCAGGAAACTCAAGACCCTCCCGGGGCGGCTGCGGGGCCGCGGCCACAACCGGCTCCCGCGGAGTCGGAGGGAATTGGGTCCCTGGCTCTCCTCTTTGCCTGGCAAAACTCAACTTTTCCCTCCGGATCGCGGCCCCTTACCTGCGGCGACCCAGCGGGCCAGCAGCACCCCGAGGCAGACAAGGACCTGCGGCCGGGACGCCCGGACGCCTGCGGCCATCTCGCCCCAGAGGCGGGCAGGGACTGCTCAGGAATCGCAGGCTCCGGCTGGGTGGGTGCGCGTCCCCACCCCCAGGGCCCCGGCCCCTGGGGTCCTGAGTGCTCCTCCCAGGTCCTCGGAACGACAGAGGAGCCCCACTCTCCGCAATCTCCGGGAAGGATGCTAGCGCTGAGCCCGACGTCCGGCGGTGGGAACAGCCTGGGGCTGCCGGCGCGGTTCTGTCTGGGGAGCGCCCGGCCCGGGGTGGGAGGGCGCACCCCGCCCTCTGCGCCCGCCACCCACTCCCGCTCGCGGAAAACAACAGGAGCGGGACTCCCTCCCGCCTCCCATCCAGGCGGGAGCCCAACTTCCTCTACCTTGGCCGGGGAGGAGGGCTTTATGCAAAGGGCGCGCGCCCGGGCGCGCCGAGCCGACTCCGGCCCGGCCGGGGGTGGAGCGCGGAGGCCGGTCCCTCCCCAAGCCCACTCCGCCCGGGACGGCCGCCTGGAGTCGCGGGGACAGCTGGGGCCCGGCAGAGCTCTGCAGCTGCCGCAGGACGGCTCCCCCGCTCCGGCTCGCCGGCTGCTTCCCCCTCCCGGGCGCTCCGGCTGCAGCACCCGGAGGAGCGTGGCCAGCCGGAGGGGCGGGCTGCCAAGCTGCAGAATTCAGGGTCCCCTCGGCGTCCCAGCTTAGCTCTTCTGGGGTTCTCGTGTGCTGTCCCGTGCTCAGGGCGGCTGCCAGGGCCGCCATGGCTGTCTTCTACCCTTTGCCCAACGAAGAAGACAAGTCTAGAGCAGGAGAAAGATGATCCCTTAGACCTCCAGCCAAAAGCGCCACGAGACTCCTGTTCTCCTGTGAACTAGCTGAGACCACACAGCAAGATCGAGAACCCAGGGGTCAGCAGAACTCGTTCTCAGAGCTTTCTGTCTCCTGCGCCCCCCCAACCGCAACCTCATTCAGTCTGATTCCCAGAGAGCCGAGATTCCTCTGCCCTGCCACATCCTCACCCCATCCTGTCCTAGGACAAACAAGGCTACCATATCCTCAGGAAAAGCGGATACTTGAAACTGTCCTAGGCGGAATTTCCTTAAAAAAAAAAAAAAAAAAAAAAGCAATTAGTATAGTAAAATATTACTTGCAGACTCTAGGAGGGGGTACAGCGGTGTTTGCCTTCTTATAACTTTTCTGCAGGTTTGAAAATGTTCATCATAAAATACTGGGGCAAAAACCCCCAAATTGCTATTAAGAAACATCACTGAAGGAAAAAAAGAAACATCATCTGTTCTGTTGCCCCAAAGGCCCCTTATTGAAATACTTCTTCCATGATGAAATCCTCTTGAAACGAATAAAAACAGTGTGTCTTGCCTGATGAACTGAGCCATAAAATTGCATAAAATGGTTCTTCCCTTTTCCCTCTTTTGCAAAGTGATTTAACTCTTCAGCCGGCTCTCCTTTCCCTTCAGTTTCACGTTTCATCTTTTACCTCGTGATGGAAGGTAAATTCTCTCCTAGATGACCTCTTCCTGTTTCCTCAGTGCCTGGCACCATGCAACCACCCACTATGTATTTGTTAAATAAACAAATGAGAGTTCATTGGTTTTGATATTGTAGCTCCCCAAGCTTTTCTGGCTAACTCCTAACTTCTTACCTCACGTTCCCCACCTGAAGCAAACAAGATAGAAGTCGAATCAATAGCTGGCAAGTTTCCTGCTGAGGATCTGGAATTTTCTGTGATCCTGGTGGTACCTCAGGTGGGGAATTGCACAGGACAGCCCATGCTGATATATTTGTGGAGTCGAATGCAAGGTGCTTATGCCCAGTTCTCCAACCCCCAAGAAGGATCAACTTCCTCAGGGATGGTTTACAATGCTGACTAGTTTGCATGGCTGGGGCCTTTTAGAAACTTAATCTCATTGGGCCCTCCCTACAACCCTTGTACCCAAGAAATCATGCAATCCCACCGAATAAATGAGCTCCAGGAGGGTAAACTCTTGAGTCACTGAGCTGGCTGGTGGCAAAGCCAGGACTGGGGTCCATCTCTGTCCCACACCAAGTCCTGCCAAACAGAATAATTTTGTTACTTATAAAAAGGCTACCATGGTCTGGATGCTTGGCGGGGGGGGGGGGGGGGGGGGTGGTCACTGGGCCGGCGGCCATGGGCATGCCCCTGAGCAGGGCTCCTAGGACGGCTGTGTGGCCCAGGAAACACCCACTCTCTCTGGTCTGGGTATGGGCTGTGGCCAACGGTGAGACAGGAGCCGTCAGGAAATGCCCCACTCTGATGTCCCGTAGCGGCTCAGGCTGCTCTGGATAGTAGAAAGCACACTGTCTAGACCAATGACCAGTGGGGGTTCATCCTGGGGTCCCTAACAAAGTAGGGACCTTTTAGAGCCTTAGTTTTATGATCTGTGCCTCACGGGTTGTTGGAAAGACACAGTGACTCGATTTGCAGGAAGGGACTCAGTGAAGAGTTGTTAAAGTATCAACCCCAATCTATAGTCATATATTGTATTTATTTGACACAGAGAGAGAGAGATCACAAGTAGGCAGAGAGGCAGGCAGAGAGAGAGAGGGGTAAGCAGGCTCCCTGCTGATAAGAGAGCCTGATGTGGGGCTCGATCCCAGGACCCCACACCATGACCCAAGCTGAAGGCAGAGGCTTAACCCACTGAGCCACTTAGGTGCCTCTATAGTCATATATTAATCCTAAATCCCATAGGCACATATTAAACATGAGGCTCAAAGCCCTCTCTGCTCAGGCTACTACTATTTTGTTTTGTTTTCACCTCCAGTGAATTAACAAAATGTTTCGGCTAAGTGCTTTACCTACCTGAATTCACTGACTCCTCAATACAACCCTGAGAGGTAGGGAATTAGAGAGGGTTCGGAGAAGCCAGGTGACACAGCAAGGGAATGGGTGGGTGGGGGCGGGGGAGCTGATCTGACTCCAGGTCCAAGGCATAGTTGTCTTATTCAGTCGTGGAGGGAGGGACAGCATGGGGCTCCTGCCTGACTCCGTAGCCAGCCCTCCTACAGCCTGGGTCTCGGAGGCCATCAAGCTACCTATTCTTTCTGCCCGGCTACTCCTCTTCTCCTGTCCTCTCCCTAGAGGTAACACTGAAAGGTTTCTTAGCAACAACCTGCTTCTCTGTTCAACCTAGAGATACTCTCCTGGGGGCGTCAGAAAGAGCAGGTCAATCAGGAACAGCTGGAGTAGCCGCCTGGCTAGTCAGTAGACTCTGTACCCCCACACTTCCAGAAGCATAGAGAGGGGCTTGACCATCCTGCCCGTACCCCGGTGGAGAGGCCTGGGACCCACAGGCTGGCACCTCATGGGACAGGGACAACAAAACCAACCTGGCTTGTTCTCTGGGAAAAAAAGCTTGCTAAGCCTTCTCCAAACACCACCTCCTCCTACTTCTCCTCTGCCTTCTGCCCAGAGGGAACAAACTGGCATACAGAGGCCATAGCAGGAAAGTTGCTGAAATCAGGCGAAGTTCTAGGAAGAAGCTGGCAGGATGAGATAAGAAAGTGGAAAATATAGAGAGTTGTCAAATGAGTCTACTATTTTGGACCAGAGCCTCTCCTCTCTGGACTGGAGAACAGGAGGGCAAAGTTTGGTATCTCTGACCCGCAAGAACCACAGAACGTGGAAGGTGGACCCAAACCCGGAAAGCAAATGGTGCCTACAGACAGATCAAGGAAATGACCAGCCAGTTCCCTGAGAAATGGGCAGCCGGGGGGGCTGAAGGGAGGGGGATGGTTCACCCACCCCAGAGATGAATGCAGCCTAGCAGGTAAGCTGGTGACTGTCTAACCACAGTCTCTCCTGCTGGTGGTGATTGGGGGAGGGGGGGGAGGGGCGGGGCTTGACTTGTAGTATTTGCCAATTTCCTTGGTGTAAATAATTCCATCATTACCAGTTCCAGGCTATCACTGGGAAGTGACTTTACTGGATGTACAGTCAGTTCTCCCAAGCCAGCACTCCTGGAATACACCTCTTTCCCCCAGTGACATAATTCCAAGGTGGGAAACTTTCGACTAGATGGCCCAAGAGCCGAACAGATGACTCAAGTAGAAAACATTCTTTGATCGGTCTCCGGTTCTTTGATCTCACACTGCTGAATGCCATTTGTTAGCCAAAATAAATGTGATTTTCCTATCTTCAAATTGGAACATATGGGTTGATAGCAGCAAGTGTATTTATTTAATTTACGGCAATAGAAGAAGTTAGTAAACTCGGGATTTCCAGGGAAAACTTGGAGGAAACATCTTTCCGAAGTTGAGACACTTATTCTTAGATGGCATTTGCTTTTGCCTGATTATAAGCATATCAATCTCTCTCTAGAATAACAAAAAACAAAAAAATAGAAAATGAAGTGTAACTATAACCCATCTAGAATTTGTCAGTAACATCACTAGAAACCTCTAGTCATGTCTGCTGAGTTCCAGTGTGTGTGTGTGTGTTTAACAAAGGTGGGATGACATTTTTATACGACGTCTTGTCTCCTGCTTGTTTCTTTAGCAGGAATATACATTTCTTTTTTTTTTTTTTAAGTTTTTTTTATTTACTTATTTGACGGAGAGAAAGATCACAAGTAGGCAGAGAGGCAGGCAGAGAGAGAGGGGGAAGCAGGCTCCCCACTGAGCAGAGAGCCCGATGTGGGGCTCCATCCCAGGACCCTGAGATCATGACCCGAGCCGAAGGCAGAGGCTTAACCCACTGAGCCACCCAGGCACCCCAGGAATATACATTTCTTTAGCAGAGATATGCATTGCGATTTTTTTTTTTTTACAAGTAACTAGGCTTTAACTGGAAAAGTAATAAGACATGAATGGTAAAAAAAAAAAAAAAAAAAATTTCAAATGCACCTTGCTGACATTGTGCTAAGTGAAATAAGCCCGTCACAAAAAGACGAATACTGTAAATACTGTGTGATTCTATGTATTTGAGGTGCCTCATGCAGTCAAATTTCTAAGAGGGACTTAGAAGCGCGGTTGCCAGGGGCTGGGGGGAGAGGTGTGTGGGGGAGAGGGCATGGGGGTTTCAGTTTTGCAAGATGGAAAAGATGAGTTCTAGAGGCAGATGGTGTGATGGTGTGATGGTTGCATAACTTTGTGAATGTACTTAATGCCTCTGAACTGTAACTTAAATAGGTAAAGATGGTAAATTTTACGTTATACATATTTTACCACTATTTAAAAAACTTTTAAATGCAGAAGAAAATGGGGAAGCAGGAGAACAATGAGAAAACAATAATTCACACATGGGACAGAGAACAGAGACACTTCACTGGTATTTGTGAACTGAGTCATACTGAAAAAATCCAAGCAATTTTACAGTGAAATTCTTTTTTTTTTTTTTTAAGATTTTATTTATTTATTTGATGACAGAGATCACAAGTAGGCAGAGAGTCAGGAAGAGAGAGGAGGAAGCAGGCTCCCTGAGGAGCAGAGAGCCCGACACGGGGCTCCATCCCAGGACGTTGAGATCATGACCTGAGCCGAAGGCAGAGCCTTAACCCACTGAGCCACCTAGATACCCCTTACAGTGAAATTCTATCTGAAAATAAGTCTTCTGTTCATCTTCTCCTTGTCTCAGTCCTCTTCCCAGTAACAACCAGTCTCACCACCTTCTGGATATTACAGTTTTTGCTGGTTATCTAGTATGCAACTGTTGGAATATTATAAAGCCATCAACAGTTGTATTTTCAAAGTTTATGTAATGATAGAAGATTTGGCTATTCCGATTACCCAGATGTGTGAAATTCAATGAGGATTTTTTTCCCCAATAGCTTTATATACTATGAATTCACTCATTTATTATTTTTTTTAAGTAGGCTCTACATGGGGCTTGATCTCAGATTCTGAGATCAAGACTTGAACAGAGGGGTGCCTGGGTGGCTCAGTGGGTTAAAGCCTCTGCCTTTGGCTCAGGTCATGATCCCAGGGTCCTGGGATTGAGCTCCGCATCAGGCTCTCTGCTCAACAAGGAGCCTGCTTCCCTTCCTCTCTCTTTGCCTGCCTCTCTGCCTACTTATGATCTCTGTCTGTCAAATGAATAAATAAAACATTTTTTAAAAAGACTTGAGATCAAGAGTCAGATGCTTAACCTACTGAGCCACCCATGTGCCCCTGAATTCACTCATTTAAAGTGTATGGTTCAGGGGTGCCTGGGTGGCTCAGTTGGTTGGGCTTCCAACTCTTGACTTCTGTTTAGAGCGTGATCTCAGATTCATGGGGTCAAGCTCTATTTCAGGTTCCATGCTCAGCAGCTTAGGATTGGTCTCTCTCCCCCTCTGTCCCTTCCCCTTGCATGCTCCCTCTCTCTCTCCAAAATAAATAAATAAATCTTTAAAAATAACTAAAGTATACGGTTCAGTGGGTTTCGGTTGTCAGAGTTGTCCAGTCGTCCTCACAATTTCTTACATTTGCCACCCCGAAAAGAAACACCTCACCTTAGTTACCACCCTCAATTCTCCCCACCCCCAGCCCCTGGCAACCACGAATCCACTTCCCATCTCTGTGGATTTGGCTGTTCTGGGCATTTCATATAAATGGAATCAAACGATGTGTGTGGACTCTGGCTGCTTTCACTCAGCCCAATGTTCTCAGGGTTCACCGGTGTTGTGGGATCTACCTGCACCCCATTCCTTGTTGTGGCCAAATTAAATTCCATGGCATGGAGATACCGTATTTGAATTCAGGTAGTGGACATCCAACAAACATTCAGGCCACTGAGTGACCCTGAGAACTCAGGGCACCTCTTTGCTTGTTTCTTCTCTGCCTTATTTATCCATCACTCCGTGACTGTCTTCTGGAAAGAACTTGTTCTTGCTTCCTTGCCGCTCTATGGAGAGCAGGCTGACGTTTATAAAAGCATGCCCTTCTGTTCTCCCTTTGGGCTCTGTGTTTGCCAAAGCCCCCGAACGGACATTCAATCAATCAAGTAGCATCTTATGCCATTATTTTTCCTCCTTCCCCAGATTTCAATCAGACTCCTTGGGGGATCTATTGCCAAGAATCCCAACTTTTTAGGGTTCCAGCTTGCTTAGTTCTTCCTCCCGAACCTGCAAAAGTTCCCTCCCACTTCTCAAAGCCGAATGTATTCAGCTTAGTTCAACTTTAAGATTTTTGCATTCCCTGACCAGGAAAACTTAGTTTTGCTGAACCGGTAGAGACATTGTACCACTGGCATCCCATCTTTTTCCAGTGGATGGCTGACTTCCTGTAAGATTTCCAGAAAGTTCCTTCAGAATATATACTGTTTGCGCTTGCCAGGCCCACTCTCCTTGGAGCGTCTCCTTCCATCTTCTGAGTCAACTTCTGAAGTAGGTACTCTTTCTTACCTACCTTTTACTAATAAGGATGCTGAGGCTTGGCAGGGTGAAATAGCTTTCCTAATGAGGGCACAGCCTCAAGCCCATGTTTAGAAAGTGAATCACTTCTGCTCTGGGCCTCACATTTTCTTGGAGAAGTAAAAGCTTGGATTGGGGGGGACACTTCAAGGATTAAGAACCTTGTGATAAGGGGCATCCGGCTGACTCAGTCAGTGGAGCATGCAACTCTTTTTTTTTTTTTTTTAAAGATTTTATTTATTTATTTGACAGAGAGAGATCACAGTAGACAGAGAGGCAGGCAGAGAGAGAGGAGGAAGCAGGCTCCCTGCTGAGCAGAGAGCCCGATGCGGGACTCGATCCCAGGACCCTGAGATCATGACCTGAGCCGAAGGCAGCGGCTTAACCCACTGAGCCACCCAGGTGCCCTCTTTTTTTTTTTTTTTTTTTTTTAAGATTTTACTTATTTATTTATTTGAGAGAGAGTGAAGGAGAGAGAGCGAGCACAAGCTGAGACAGGGGGAGAGAGGGGAAAGGGGAAAGGGAGAGGAGGAAGCAGATTTCCTGCTCAACAGAAAACCCGAAGCGAAAGGCCGATCCTGGAACCTGGGACCACGACCGGAGCTGAAGGCAGATGCTTACCCAGCTGAGCCACTCAGGCGCCCCGGAGCATGCAACTCTTGATCTCCGGGTTGTGAGTTCAAGTCCCACCTTGGGTGTAGAGATGACTTAAAAATAAAATCTTTAAAAAAAAAAAAAAAGAAAGAAAAGAAAAGAAAAAAGGGAACCTTGTGATCAAAACTTTGTACCCTCTTCCTAGAAAAATGCACATATTCCCAACATGTTAAAAGCAATTTCAAGGCGTTAGGGAAACAGCAAAACCGATTAAGCGTGGAACTCTGAAGCGGAATTGTTGGCTGGGCCCAGGAAGAAGGGAAAAACCTCACTTACAAGCTTAAAGCACCAGGTGGCGCTCTCAGCCCTGAATGGACTCAGGGTCCCACAGCCAAGGTCTTCCGAGAGATAAGAGCTGAGCCTAGCTGCCTGGAACTCAAAGAATTTCCGAGATTATTGGTTCAAACAATAAGCCTCACCATCTAGAGGAGGAGAGGAGGCGCAGAGTTGTTAAGGAGCTTGCTCAAGGTCACAGCTCATGGACAAAGCCAGGACTCACTCGCTTATGCAAGTTCACACATTTCTGAAATTATCACATAGTTCCCCTACTCTGAACGGACACAGTGGACACAATGCAGTATTTTCTCATGACGATTCAAGCAATGAGCTTTTGTGTGTGTGGACATTGTGAGCATTGGCTCCTGCGCTGCGTTATCTGTAAAAACGAGAGGGGCTTATCCCCCACATGAAATGGCCCTAGCCTGCCATTTCTTTGTGAATTCCGCTTGACACAGGTGACACAGGTGTTGGTCCTCTCATGCGTCAGGTTTGCTTATGTTTCTACGTGTCCTTAGGAAAGTTATCTTCCCCTTTCTGAGCCTCGGTTTCCAGGGCCGATGAGTGGATTTCAAGAGACACGTGTCAGTCAAGTGCCCAGCAGGTAGTAGAGACCCAATAATTGGTAACTGTTAACATAATCATGATTAGTTTCTTGCTACTGTCAATATGCTACTTTAATTTGCTACTTGAACTGCTACTTATAGGGCGGTCAGCTGGGTGCTGACCGCCCTATAAGTCAGCACCCGGGGCATTGGTAGAAACAGAAGGTAGAGGGCATTGGTGGAAACAGAAGGGAGATGGGAGATTAGACTCCTAGAAAAGTCAGTTGCCCTGAGGTTCGCTATCCCTAGATCTCCTCTTTCCTTTCAACATGTATTTCTGACCATTCCACTGGTAAAATAGTAGTGAAATTGTATTTTTTCAAATATGAGACCTCCACAAGGCAAAACCCCAAGGAATGTGAAATTTCACCTTTCAGCAGATTTGTTCATTCTTTGAAGGATGCACACCCTTCAGGGGCTCATACACTTCAGTGATGGAGGCCAGCCTCACCAGGGAATAAACACAGCCTCGACCCCGCCTCGGGGAGCTCACCCTTATCCCCAAAGCTCCAGCCACAGCAGACAACAGCTGTTCCAACCAAACCATGTTCTCACTACACCTCTCTATCCCTCAACCATGTTCTTTCTCTTTCCACTACAAGGGCTGCCCTTTGTTCCCTCCTTCATCCGGATGATTGCCAGCAATGCTTAAAGTTCAAGTGTCCACCTCTTCCAGGAAGTCTTCCGTGATGTATTCAGGGGGTGCAGGTGCCCTTCCACTGCATTCCCCTAGCGCCCTGCAGAAATTGATATCTTAGCCCTTGCCACGCTGAGTTGTAATCATTGCTTTCCATGACTGCCTTTCCCACTCCAGCCTGGAGCCTCCTTGAAGGTACAGACAGAGTCTCATCTATTTCTGTGTCCCCAGGGTCTAGCATGAGGCTTGCTGCATAATAGAGGTTTTCAGTAAATGGCAAGTGAACAAATAGAGTGTTGGCCCCAACCGAAGTGGACATTGAATGGAAACCTCAGGAGAGAATTTATTCTGGAAACTCTTCTCACAAAACTCTAGAATCTGGCAGATGGTTCTTCTTTGCCAGAAACTACCTTCTTCTTCTTCTTTTTTTTTCTTTCTTCTTAAGATTTTATTTATTTATTTGACAGAAAGAGATCACAAGTAGGTGGAGAGGCAGACGGGCGGGGGGCGGGGGGGGAAGCAGGCTCCCTGCTGAGCAGAGAGCCCGATGCGGGGCTTGATCCCAGGACCCTGAGATCATGACCTGAGTCGAAGACAGAGACTTTAACCCACTAAGCCACCCAGGCACCACTTAAAAAACATTTTTAAAAAGATTTTATTTATCTTAGAGAGAAATGTGTGTGAGTGGAGGGTGCGGCAGAGGGAGCGAGCATTTCAGGCAGACTCCGTGCTGAGTGTAGATCCCCACGTGGGGGTAGACCCCATGACCCTGAGTTCATGACCTGAGCTGAAATCACGAGTCTAACGATTAACCAACTGAGCCACCCACGAGCCCTTAAAAAACATTTCTAAATGAACCACAAAAAAGGAATGAGGTCTTGATATATGCTACAATGTGGATGAATATTAGAAATGTTAAGTGAAAGAAGCCAGACACAAAAGGCCAATGTTGTTTGATTCCACTTACATGAATATTCCAGAAGAGGCAGATCCACTGAGACAGAAACTAGGTTAGTAGTTGCCAGGGGCTGGATGGACCAGGGGAGGACTCTCCCTGGGCACAGAGTTAGTCTCAAGGGGATAAAAATGATCTGGAATCGGACTATGGTGATGGTTGTACAACTTGTGAATATACAAAGACCCACTGATTTACACACTTTATGTAAAGGGTCTTTTGTTTGTTTGTTTGTTTTTAAGATTTTATTTATTTATTTGACAGACAGAGATCGCAAGTAGGCAGAGAGGCAGAGATCAGGGAGGAAGCAGGCTCCCTGCTGAGCAGAGAACCCGATGCGGGGCTTGATCCCAGGACCCCAAGAGCATGACCTGAGTCAAAGGCAGAGGCTTAAACCACTGAGCCACCCAGGTGCCCCTGTAAAGAGTTTTTTAAAAAGCAAGTGTCTTGGGATGCCTGAGTGACTCAGTTGGTTAAGCCACTCCCATAGACTCAGGTCAGGCTTCTTGCTCAGCGGAGAGCCTGCTTCTCTCTTTGCCTCCGCCTGCTTCTGCTCTCTCTCTCTCTCTGAAAAATACATAAATAAATAAAATAAAATAAATAAAATCTTTTTTTTTTTTAAAAAAGCAAGTGTCTTAAGAATATAGACTATGTGATCTTATCTGTGGTTTAAAGAAAAGCTGTATCTTCATATGTTGTCTATAATGCATATGCATGTAAATGCATAATTGGAAGGATAAATAACAAATGGTTAAATGTGGTTTTCTTCAGAGAGGAATACAGAATTTAAAATTTGTTACAGGGACTTTCACTTCCCACAAAATGGACTCAATTGTTTTAAATTATATTTTTGCAAATTTCCCTTTTAAAACAATGAACATACTTCTTAAAACTTGACTAGCAAGAAAGGTTTCAAAGCTAGGAAACTAAACTAAGCTAAATCAGTCTGACGACACTGATTATTTGACATATAAAATATAGAGAAACCATAATTTTTATAATTCTAACGATCAGGGACCATAAATTATTATGAGCCATAGTATAATTAATATAACACATTTATGACATTATATTTTATTAATATATCTTCATGTGATTAAAATATAATGAAGTATAAAATAAAATAATATGCATGCATATTCTGCATGTCCCAGGGGGCGTGGTGACATTTATTCAGCTCTCTTCTTTATCAGGTTCCATGCTAACAGCTAAGGGTCATCACTATATACCATTCCCATTTTCCAGTGGAGGGAACTGAGGCTCAGAGAGATCTTGTGGCTTGGAAGCAGTTAAATCCAAGTGTGTTTGACCCAGAACCCAGGCCTTATCTTGTAGTTGGTTAGAAAAGGCCGGAATGCAGGCTGGGAAAGAGCACATGAGAAAATGACGTCACGGGCGCCTGGGTGGCTCAGTGGGTTAAGCTGCTGCCTTCTGCTCAGGTCATGATCTCAGAGTCCTGGGATCGAGTCCCGCATGGGGCTCTCTGCTCAGCAGGGAGCCTGCTTCCTCCTCTCTCTCTCTCTCTGCCTGCCTCTCTGCCTACTTGTGATCTCTCTCTGTCAAATAAATAAATAAAATCTTAAAAAAAAAAAAAAAAGAAAATGACGTCACTAAGGAGGTAGATGTTGAAGACCAGAGCCGTGGACCCTGTGATCTGACATATACGTAGGTGAAGATGCCCCCAAAAGGTAGGCTGCACCTTGAGGCAGAGAAGAGAAGCAACTGAAGAGAGGGGAGCCTGTGGGGCACAGTCAGTGAAGCCTCTGTCTCTTGGTCACAGCTCGTGTCCTAATCTCACGGTGGTGAGACTGAGTCCTGAGTCGGGCTCCCTGCTCAGTGTGGAGTCTGCTTGAGATTCTCTCTCCCTCCCCTCTGGCCCTCCCTTCCTCATGCTCTCTCCTTCTCTCTAAAATAAGTAAATAGGGACACCTGCGTGGCTCAGTCGGTTGGGATGCTGCCTTTGGCTCAGGTCAGGATCCCAGGGTTCTGGGATCGAGTCCTGCGTCAGGCTCCTTGTCCAGCAGGGAGCCTGCTTCCCCCCCTCTCTCTGCCTGCCTCTCTGCCTACTTGTGATCTCTGTCTGTCAAATAAATGGATAAAATCTTTAAAAAAATTTTTATAAGTGTATTAGAAAACATATAACATAAAACTGACCATCTTAACTATTTTTATATGTACACTTCAGAAACGTTAAGCACATTCACCTTGTTGTGCACATCAAAAGATGGTCACCATCACAAATCATTAGAAAAATGCAAATCAAAACCACAATGAGATGAGATAGCACCTCGCCCAGTAGGAGCCTATTCCAACCCTCCCCCCTCCCCCAGAAAATAGCAAGTATTAGAGATGATGTGGAGAAACTGGAGCCCTCATGCACTTTTGCTGGGACCTGTAAAAGGATGCAATCGCTATGAAAAACAGTATGACCGTTCCTCAAGCAGTTACAAATCATAGCACTCCCACACGATCCAGTAATCCTACCTCTGGGTATATATATCCCAAAGAATTGAAAGCAGGGTCTCAAAAAGAGATTTGCACACTCATGTTCATAGCAACGCTGTTCACTGTAGCCAAGACGTGGAAGCCCTCAAATGTCCGCTGATAGATGAATGAAAAACAAAATGCTGTATATACAAACAGTGGAATATTATTCAGCCTCAGAAAGGAAGGAAATTCTATTGTACACTACAACACGGGAAAGTCAGTTAACCAGTTAGCCAACATGCCAGTTATGGGTGCTTGGATGGCTCAGTCGGTTAAGTGTCTGTCTGCCTTCAGCTCAGGTCATGATCCCACAGTCCTGGGATCGAGCCCCACAGGAGGCTCCCTGCTCAGCCGGGAGCCTGCTTCTCCCTCTCCAGCTCCCCCTACCTGTGTTCCCTCTCTCACTCTCTCTCTCCATCATAAATAAATAAAATAGAAAGGAAGGAAGGGAGGGAGGGAGAAGGGAAGAAAGAAAGTCAGCCTGAGGGCTTACCCCTGTTTTTGGATTTCCACACTGACATTAGATCCTAACTTCTAGGTAAGATATGTGAGATCTGCACTGTTCTCGTGTCCCATGACATTCCTTGACTGTGATTTTTTTTTTGAAGATTTTATTTATTTATTTGACAGAGAGAGAGATCACAAGTAGGCAGACAGGCAGGCAGAGAGAGAGAGAGAAGCAGGCTCCCCAGTGAGCAAAGAGCCCGACGCGGGGCTCGTTCCCAAGACACTGAGATCATGACCTGAGCCAAAGGCAGCAGCTTAATCCACTGAGCCACCCAGGCGCCCCAGAGTGTGATTTTTTTAAAAGAGTTTATTTATTTATTTGACAGAGAGAGGCACAGTGAGAGAAGGAACACAGGCAGGGGGAGGGGGAGAGGGAGAAGCAGGCTTCCACTGAGCAGGGAGCCCTATTCGGGGCTCCATCCCAGGACCCTGAGATCATGACCTGAGCTGAAGGCAGATGCTTAACGACTAAGCCACCCAGGTGCCCTCCTTGACTGTGATTTTATATCTCAACTCACTATAAAGGCAAATAAGATGCTGTATTTCCCTGAAGTATCTTCCATCTGTCGAGCTCAACCCTCCCACCGGAAAAGTGGAAATAAACCCCCAAGTCATCAATATCCTTGAGTTCAAAGCAACTAGTAACCTTGACTGGGTTCATCTGATGGCAAAACAGATGAAGATGAATATACATGTTTCTGTAAATGTGACATTTGCCCTTCTGGGACTGTGACTCAACCAAAGAAAAATCGTTTGAGCCTTTTTTGTTCCCTATTCTCTCTGTTCCCTTTCCTTGGACTCCTGAACAGCGAAAACTAATTCAAATGAGTCGGGGAAGTAAAAATAAACTCTAGGCCCGTGTGTTTTATTTTATTTTTTTATTTTAATTTTTAAAAAAGATTTTATTTATTTATTTGACACAGAAAGAGAGATCACAAGCAGGCAGAGAGGCAGGCAGAGAGAGAGAGGAGGAAGCAGGCTCCCCAAGGAGCAGAGAGCCTGATGCGGGACTGATCCCAGGATCCTGGGATCATGACCTGAGCCGAAGGTAGAAGCTTAACAACTGAACCACCCAGGGGCCCCATAAATATAGTTTCTTAATTTCTAGAGCATGCAAAACATTCTAGTAAGCTCATAAAATTTTGTTAAGTAGAGAAGGAGTCTAAAAAGGTGACTGATAGCATATGTAATTAGCATGAGATGTGGACTCACTCGAGGCACTTGCCGAAACAGAGCTTACACATTGGTTCGTCCTGAGCTGGTTAATCTCCATGAGAGTGTACGTTACTCATTCGCTCCCTGCAGAGGACATCTCTTGATTTTCTTGTCCCAATTTCTCTTCTTTCGGGCTCATTTGAAGCTGCCCCCAACCCTAAGAAAACATGATTGGGATGGAGCTGCGGCGGGGGGTGAGGACCCAGGGGCGGCAGAGGTGAGTGCGTGAGGGCTGGCCACACGACCCAGTCCAGATTCGCGGGGAGTCGTCCCTGGATGCCGCTGGAGGTGTCCAGCAACGGGAGCCTTCTTCCTGCTGGGGCTGCCAGCCCAAACGAATGTGAGCCTGATGCCGAAGGCGGCTATTACCAGTTATCTATCGCTGTGCCACAAATGACCACAAACTTTGTGGTGTAAAACAATGCACATTTCTTATCTTACAGTTTCTGTGGATCAGGGAGGGGCTGGGCATGCCCAAGCTGAGGTCTGTGAGTCAGGGCCTCTCAAGCTGTCAGATGTGTCTGGGTCTCATTGTCAGAAGCCCGGTCGGGCTGAGAGAGAGTTCTGGCAAAGAACGCGTTCAACCTCTCATCTAAGGGTGATGGTAGAAACAAGAGGCTGAACCCAGCGAACGCACCTTCTCTCCGCATTGCATTTTCCCCCATGGAATGCCACAGAGCGATCAGCACAGGTGTGGGGGGTCATCTTGCTGTTGAGAGAACCCCAAAGACAAGGCTCCAGTGGTTTTTTGGATCCTAGAGCTTGGCGAGGGTGGGGGGGGGTGATGCAGAGGATGAGGGAGCAGGAGTGGAGTGGACAATCACTGGTCCTGAGGCAGAGTGGGGGACGTGTCTTCAAGGTCCTGTCCTCCCTCCAGAAGGCGTCCTTGGCGCAGGCAGCTAGAGAAGGATCTCTGCCCAAGACCTCAGATAAAGAGACCCGGGAGTAAAGGTGCCAGGCCTCAGAATACAAATGCATACAAGAGCATGAGTGGTCAGAAGGGTATGAGTCCTTGATGCGTCTCCCTTCAGAGCCTGCCGTGTGCCTGCTGTGCCCCAGGGCTGGTGTGGGGAGGACAGCTTTCCCCTCTGAGCCCTGCCAGGTCCAAAGCCTTTGTCACTCATTACCTCCGGCAGGCCCGGTATGCCCCACATAGGTTTTGAACCAGAAACTGGACACCCCATTCATCAGAAGCCTTGACTGGGGAATCAGCGGCTTCCAACCTCTCTTGGTGGACGATGGTAGGATTCAGTTCCTTGTGGGGCTATTGGATGGAGGACCTCAGAGTCTCACTGGCTGTTGGCCAGAGGCTGCCTTCAGTTCCTTGCCATAGGCCTTTCCACGTGGCAGCTTATTGCATGAAAGGCTGCAAGCTGAGAAGGTTGTAGAGTGTGTGCGCTAGCAAGCCCTAAGCCACAATCTCCTGTAACCTAATCACAGAAGTGACATTCCATGGGCCTTGCTGTGTGCTATTCGCTAAAATTGGGTTACTCAAGGGGAAGGGATTATACAAGGCCATGAATACCAGGAGGTGGGATCACCAGGGCTTCCTTAGAAGCTGCTGCCACAGTGGCTTTCCGGCAACATAAAGGGAAGGTCTACTTGAGATTGAAACCAGCTCAGAGGCAGACAAAGCTGAGAAGCAGGAGGGAGACAGATACTTATGGCGCCACTTTTGCCCCTGGATCCAGACCCTTCTGAAGCCAACCACCTGCACGGACGACCCAGGACCCAAACTAATTACTTTTTTTTCTTCCCCCAAGATTCTGGTTTACATTGGGTTTTAGTCTCTTGAAATTGAAAGAATCCTGATTAACATAAAAATAAATTGGCCAGATTCTAGGGGTTTCATGGTACAGAGAGGCGCCACGGTCACGTCAAGGACAAAGTATTTGGTGAAAGGATGCTGGTGGCGTGGCCCCCACCTGGAGCCCTGATGGGAGGAGGTCAGTTCTGGTGGTCCGTGGCCTCTGTCTCTCCAGGTGCCTCTTTCTCTCTGTGACCCTGTTGTTTCCGCACTAGTGATGGGCCATTTCTCCTCTATTCTATATAAAGGTTGACGCAGACTCCCCAGTGCCTCTGATTTTCAGCCTGGGCAAGACTCTCAGTGCCCCCTATGCACTCTCTCTGCATCTTCTCCTTTTTGTATCAGGTCTTGACATGTACACCTGCCTGTTTCTCCTGGTAGACCAGGGCAGATTCTAGACGGTGGATCTGATTGGTCCCGGCCATTGGGGGAGCGAGCACTTGCTGGGTCCGTTTCACAGGTGGTTTGACAAGTCTGTGGATTGGTTGTCAGATGGATTGAGGTGGACTCCTGAGGGCTTCCTAGGGAGCTGTGGGCTTGGCGGGCACAAAGACACAAAGCAAGCCATTTTTCATGAAGATGGTAAAGATTCCAGTTTGAATAATCGCTAATTTGATAGCGCTAAAGTCTGAATGAATGAGGCTTCACTGAGTTTCAGCATGATTTGGGAGAACTGGTTTCTATTTCTAGCTCCCTTTAAAAAAAGTTTGTTTGTTTGTTTATTTATTTATTTGACAGACAGAGATCACAAGTAGGCAGAGGGGGTGGGGGGAAGCAGGCTCCCCGCTGAACAGAGAGCCCGATGTGGGTCTCAATCGCAGGACCCTGAGATCATGACCTGAGCCAAAGGCAGAGGCTTTGACCCGCTGAGCTACCCAGCGCCCCTTCTATCTCCTTTTTGATGAGGAGATCATCCACATTAACTAAGGACTCTTTCTGTTGCAAGTGAACAACCCCCAATTTAAACAGGCACAGGTACGGGGCACCTGGGTGGCTCAGTGGGTTAAAGCCTCTGCTTTCCGCTCAGGTCATGATCCTAGGGTCCTAGGATCAAGTCCCACATCGGGCTCTCTGCTCAGCAGGAAGCCTGCTTCCCTTCCTGTTTCTGCCTGCCTCTCTGCCTACTAGTGGTCTCTGTCTGTCAAATAAATGAATAAAATCTTAAAAAAAAATAAAAATAAACAGGCACAGGTCCAATATGGAATTCGCTGGCTCATGTATCTGCAAAGTCCAAGGGTAGCTCTTGCTTCATGCTTGGCTCCATCCAGAGGTCAAACAGGGTCAATGTCATCATGTCATGATGACTCTCTCTCTCTCTCTCTCAGAGCCACCTTCCACTGTGTTCGCTCATTCTCAAGCAGCCTCTTCTGTCTTGGGGACAGGTGACCTCCTGCAGCCAGGCTGACATGCCTTCTCTTCAGCAGCATGGGCTGGAAGAGAGATTCTCTCTTCCCAGTGGTCCAACCCAAGGTCCCAAACAGAGTCTCACTGGCCTGGCTTGGTCACCTATGCATCTCTCCCTGAGCCCACGGCCAGGCCAGAGGGATGCAATGCTTTGACTGACCAGTCTCCGGTCACGTGACCATCCCTGGAGCCCCACCTAAACCACACACTGAGAGTAACAGAGGAGTGGTTCCCCAAAAGAAAAGTGGGGACCTACTCCTTGAAAGAGAAACGGATGCTGGCAAAACACCACTAGGGTCTATACCTGTTAATCTGCTCATTTCTGACAACCTCTGAGCCTACCGACACATTTGCAGGTGACTTCCTGTAACATAAACTTAACCACTTTATTATTTTTTTAAAGATTTTATTTATTTATTTGACAGAGAGATCACAAGTAGGCAGAGAGGCAGGCGGGGTGGGGGGGACGCAGGCTCCCTGCTGAGCAGGGAGCCCGATGCGGAGCTCGATCTAAGGATGCTGGTTTCATGACCTGAGCCGAAGGCAGAGGCTTAACCCAATGAGCCACTGGGGTGCCCAAACTTAACCACTTTAAAGTGAACAAGGCAGTGGAACTCAGTAAGGTCACAATAGTGTAGAACTACCACCTCTGTCTCACTCCAGAACATTTGTGTTCCCTCAAAATAAAGCCCTGTGCCCGTTACACAGTTGCTTCTCAGTCCTTCCTCCTCGTACTCCTGGTGACCACCCGTCTGGATTCTGTGTCCGTGGATTTAACTGAGCTGGATATATCCTATAAATGGACTCATCACATACATGGCCTTTGGTGTCTGGCTTCTTTCACTTAGCGTCAACTTTTCAAGGTTCATCCACATTGTGGCAAGTATGGGGGCTTCATTCCTTTTTATGGGCTGAGTAATATTCCATGGTGTATATATACCAGAATTTGTTTGATTCTAATTTAATATACGTAACACAAAATTTACCATCTTAACTATAATTTTTTTTAAAGATTTTATTTGTTTATTTGACAGACAGAGATCACAAGTAGGCAGAGAGGCAGGCAGAGAGAGAGAGAGAGGGAAGCAGGCTCCCTGCTGAGCAGAGAGCCCCATGTGGGACTCGATCCCAGGACCCTGAGATCATGACCTGAGCCGAAGGCAGCAGCTTAACCCACTGAGCCACCCAGGCGCCCCAACTATAATTTTTTTTGGAAGATTTTATTTATTTATTCGACAGAGAAGGAGAGATCACAAGTAGGCAGAGAGTCAGGCAGAGAGAGAGGAAGGGAAGCAGACTCCCTGCTGAACAGAGAGCCCAATGTGGGGCTCGATCCCAGGACCCTGAGAACATGACCTGAGCTGAAGGCAGAGGCTTAACCCACTGAGCCACCCAGGCGCCTCACTTTTTTTTTTTTTTTTTTTTTGAGAGAGAAAGAGAGAAGGTGGGTCAGGGGGAAGGGGCAGAGGGAGAGAGAGAGAATCTTAAGCAGGCTCCATGCTCAGGGCAGAGCCCGAGGTGGGTCTCAATCTCACGACCCTGAGATCATGACCTGAACTGAAACCAAGAGTTGGAGGCTTCACTTGCTGAGCCACCCAGGCGCCCCTACTATCCTGACCATTTTAAAGCACAGTCTGTGTCATTAAATACACTCGTATTGTTCTGCAACTACGGGCACTGTCCGTCTCTAGACCTTTTCATCAGGCAAAACTGAAACTATATGATTAGCCAATTCCTCATTCCCTCTCCTTCCCCCTCCGCCACCCCTGGGCAGCAACACTCTACCTTCTGTCTCCGGGAGTTTGACTACTTTCGCTGTTTCATGTAAGTGGAATCTTACAGTATTTGTCCTTTTGTGATGGACTCATTTCACTGAGGTTAATGTCCCCAAGTTTCATCCATGTTGAGGTGTGTGACAGGGTTTCTTTCTTTTTTTTTTTTTTTAAAGGTTTATTTATTTACGAGAGAGAGAGAGAGAGAGAGAGAGAACATAGCAGGCGGGAGCAGAGGGAGAGGGAGAGAGAAACGCTGGCAGATTCCAGGATGAGCGTGGAGCCCAACTCGGGTCTTGATCTCACGACACCACCTGAGCCAAAACCGAGAGTCGAGGGTTATCTGACTGTACTACCCAGGCAGCCCTGGGCTTCCTTCTGTTAAAAGGCTGAATTCTGTGTACGGACAGACCATGTTTTTTTTATCTGTTCGTCCATCAGTAGACATTTGGGGTGCTTCTACCTCTCCGTTATGGTGAATAACACTGCTTTGAATACGTTGTGCAAATAATCTCTTTGAGATTTTGCTTTCAGTTTTTTTGGCTATATACTCAAAAGTCAGATTGCTGGATCTTGATAATTCTATCTTAAATTTTTTGAGGAAATAGAATTTTCTTGCTTTTAAAATTAATTTTCGCATCTTTTCCTAAAGATATTTGATGCAGAAGATGCCAGTGAGAACAGAAAGGGTGTTTTGAAATGCGTGGAGGGTGCCTGGGTGGCTCAGTCAGTAGAGGGCGTGAGTCTTGGTCTCAGGGTTGTAAGTTCGTGTCCCACATTGCATATAGAGATTACATAAAAATACAATCTTTTAGGGGCACCTGGGTGGCTCAGTGGTTAAGCGTCTGCCTTCAGCTCAGGTCATGGTCCCAGTGTCCTGGGATTGAGCCCCACATCTGGCTGCTTGCTGCACGGGAAGCCTGCTTCTCCCTCTCTCACTCCCCCTGCTTGTGTTCCCTCTCGCTGTGCCTGTCTCTCTGACAAATAAATAAATAAATTCTTTAAAAAAAAATTATAATCTTTAAAAAATAAAATAAAATGCTTTGAAATTCTCATTGCAGAAAAACAAACATCTCAATATGAAAAACAAAAACAAAAACAAAAACAACCTAGCGAGGGGAATCCTGGAGACCAAGATCCTGGTCAACTTCCAGAACAGTGTCTTGGTCCAGGTTCCATGGCCAACGGCCAGTTCCGGGGTCCCCTGGAGTCACAATTCCAAATCAAGCATGGCCTCAACAATGGTTTCTAAACCGTGGCCACAGGACAAAGCTTTTTTTTTTTTTTGTCTAGGCCTCTCTGGTGAAATGCTTTCTCTAGTGGAAGCACGAGTAGCGACACTGGCCCGGAGCCACTCCACCACATAACCACATCAGGGAATTTCCTCCCCTCACTCCACAAACAAAAACAACCTGTGGTTTTTCAGACTCATTCATTCGAGTCGACCCAAGGGCAGCACATTCAGGAGATCCCAGTCTAGACACACACACAGACAAGTTAGAATCCAGAAAGGCAAGTATGTAGTGGGTGTGTGTCAATAAATAGAACATTTCTCTTTCTCTTCTTTCTTTTTTAAAAATTGCGTTCTCCACCTCCTTTAATCCACGAACAGTGCTCTGCGTAATCAGCCCTTTGGGCATGTGCTGTATGCCAGGAGCCTCCCCACTCCCCCAGGGCTGGGTTTTTAACCTGAATTTCTAGGGCACTTCTTGGTTTCTGGGGGAAAACAAGGCTTTCTGTAGGCATTTTCAGGAGCGCTTGGTGCCCCCCATTCTGACTGAGGGATGATCTCTCTCTGGTGCCTGCCTCGCTGCCCAGACCTGCTCCGGAATGTGCAGGCCATTCCCCGCAGAACCAGATGGTTCTGTCAGCCTTTTTGGCAAGTCCCCGAAATTTCTGAATTTCTTGTGCTTCACTTTCCTCAGCTGTCAAGTAAGGGGGAAAATGAGAAACAACCTCAACGTCTACCAACAAACACCTGACTGAATAATCTCCAACACTGTGGTATTGGACAGCCATATTTAAAAACAAAAAACAGTTTTTGAAATGTATTTACTATCAGAAAATGTTTAAAATAAAATATTCAATGAGAGGTAATGCAGAATTATGTATGCATTCTTAGGTAGGTCATACGCTCTACATACACTGTCAAAACCATGAAAATAAAACTTTGTGGAGATGGAAACATTTGAAATAAATGACAGGGTGATCCTGGTTGATCACTATGCCCCCTTTCCACTTAAAAATCAGCCAGTCACGGAGGCCCTACCCAGTTTGGGACGTGGG
This sequence comes from Mustela nivalis, assembly GCF_964662115.1. NCBI lineage: Eukaryota > Metazoa > Chordata > Mammalia > Carnivora > Mustelidae > Mustela > Mustela nivalis. The sequence continues at coordinate 6,010,792 of NC_139033.1, read as the reverse complement.
ATCTCAAACTTAAAATGCTAGGATTTTATCCTGGAGAGAAAACAATCAGCCAAATAGGTGCCTCGAAGGTACATGCAAAAGGATACGGATTACAGAGATCTTTCTAGAGCATCGTAGTGAGAACGCCTTACATGTTCCCAAAGGGGGGTTTGTGTTTACAAACAAGGGATAATCCATATAATAGAATTCTGTGCAGCTATAAAATTTTGCTGTATTGGGACGCCTGGGTGGCTCATTCAGTTAAGAGTCCAGCTCTTGGGGGCGCCTGGGTGGCTCAGTGGGTTAAAGCCTCTGTCTTCGGCTCAGGTCATGATCCCAGGGTCTTGGGATCGAGCCCTGCATCGGGCTCTCTGCTTGGCAGGGAGCCTGCCTCCTGCCTCCCCTGCCTGCCTATCTGCCTACTTGTGATCTCTCTTTCTCTGTCAAATAAATAAATAAAACCTTAAAAAAAAAAAAAGAGTCCAGCTCTTGGTTTTGGCTCAGGTCATGATCTCAGGGTCCTGAGATCGAGCCTCCTGTTGGGTTCTGTGCTCAACACTCAGTTTGGAATCTGGGGGGGATTCTCTCCCTTTCGCTCTTCCTTTGCTCCTCCCCTTACTCATGCTTTCTCTCTCTTAAAATAAATAAATAAATAAAATCTTTTAAAAATGTTGCTGTAGGGGCGCCTGGGTGACGCAGTGGGTTAAGCCTCTGCCTTTGGCTTGGGTCATGATTGCAGGGTCCTGGGATCGAGCCCCGCATTGGGCTCTCTGCTCGGCAGGGGCCTGCGTCCCCTCTTCCTCTGCTGCCTCTCTGCCTACTTGTGCCTACTCTCTCTCTCTGTCAAATAAATAAATAAAGTCTTTTTTAAAAAGTTGTTGTGTTTATAGACATGACTGGAGAAAGTGAACAGAGGCAAATTACACAACAGTACATTTGTCATGTTGAATACTGATATCTGTATACATAGAAAGAAGCCTGGACCGCGGCGCCGGGGTGGCTCAGTAGGTTAGGTGATTTTAGCTCAGGTGGTGATCTCAGGGTTGTGGGATCGAGGTCTGTATCCTCAGGCTCTGCACTGGGCATAGGGCCTACTTGAGATTCTCTCCCCTGCTCTCCCTCCCTTAAAAAAAAGAAAAGAAAAGAAAAGAAAAAAAGCAAAGCGAAGCAAAGAAAGAAGTCTGGAAGGAAATACAGCAAATGTCCATTGCCTCGGGTGGTAGGATTACTAATGGACTTTAATTAATTTTATGTTTGTTTATTTATGAATTTTATTCATTAAAACAAGTTTTTTTTTAAAGATTTAATTTATTTATTTGACAGACAGAGATCACAAGTAGGCAGAGAGGCAGGCAGAGAGAGAGGAGGAAGCAGGCTCCCCACGGAGCAGAGAGCCCGATGCGGGGCTCGATCCCAGAATCCTGGGATCATGACCTGAGCCGAGGGCAGAGGCTTCAACCCACTGAGCCACCCAGGTGCCCTATTCATTTAAAATTTTTAAAAAGATTTTATTTCTTTATTTGACAGAGAGAGAGAGAGAGATACCACAAGTAGGCAGAGAGGCAGGCAGAGAGAGGAAGGGAAGCAGGCTCCCCGCTGAGCAGAGAGCTCAATGCGGGGCTCGATCCCAGGACACTGAGATCATGACCTGAGCTGAAGGCAGAGGCTTTAACCCACTCAGCCACCCAGGCACCCCTATTTATGAATTTTATATAATGAACCTGTAATAAAGTAATAGCATCCTCCTTGGACATGCCAGGCTGTATGTGAAGCACATTATAGGAGTTTCATTTGATCCTCACAATGACATTTCAGGGATGCTGGTAAATCCAGTTTAGAGAGGGAGAAACTGAGGCTTGGTGAGTATAAGTCATAAGCTAATGAGTTTCCTGTGGCTACTATAACAAGGGACCACAAACTTAGTAGGTTACAACAACACAGATTTATTTATTATTTTTTAAGATTTTATTTATTTATTTGAGAGAGAGAGAGAGAGAAGGAGGGAGAGCATGGGCCTGGGGGAGGGGCAGAGGGAGAGGGAGAAACAGACTCTCCATTGAGCAGGGAGACCGACTCAGGGTTCGAGCCCAGGACCCCAGGATCACTACCTGATCTGAAGGTGGACACTTAACAGACTGAGCCACTTAGGTGCCCCTGACAATACGGACTTATTATCTTACTGTTCTATATAGTAGAAGTCTGAGGTCTCACTGAGCTAAAATCAAGGTGTCAGCATGGCTACGTTCATTCTGGAGGCTCTAGGGCAGAATCTGTTTCCTTGCCTTATCTAGCTTCTAGAGGCCACCCGGACTCCTTGACTCATGGCCCCTTCCTCCATCTTCAGAGCCAGCAGTGGCTGGTAGTCTTTCTCCCATGACATCACTCTGCTTTTGACAATCCTGCCTTCTTCCCTTTGAAAATATCTTGGGCTCCTCCTCTGGGATAATCTCCCAATTTTAAGGGCATCTGATTAGCAACCTTAATTCTATCTGCAACCATAATTTCCCTTTGCCATGCATTATCCACAGACTCTGGGCTTAGGATGTGGGCAGCTTTGAGAGGTCATTCTGCCTCTCACCCAGAAGGTTTCGCAGGTACTGGGTGGGGGATTTGGAATATGAATTTATTCTGTTTCCCATATCCATCCCCTTAGATTATGCTATGTTGTATATTGGAGAACATTTTAAACTTTGCATAGGTTAAAAAAAATAGAAGGGTATTCCCTTTCCTGTCTCTTTAGCCTTATTTAGATTTATTGCTATGCCATCCATCTGCCCCTACCTAAATGCCCCATTCCAGCAAAACCCATCTGCCCACTGTTCCAAAACCCCAAACTCACTTCCACTTCAGCTTGTCCTCATGCTGTCTATTAAACCTGGGAGCTTCACTCTTGGTCATCTGAGAAGTTGTGCAAAGAATTTATTAGGGGAAACGGCTGTGCATATAAGCGAGAGGGAGTCAAGAAAGACTGGGAGAGCCATCTGACCCTGAGAGCAGGTGACAGGGAGGGAAGCGTCTACCCAAGGTCCAGTTTCAAGGAAAGCAGGCAAGCCCGTCCTGACTACAGAGGGGCCCTGGTCTCCTGGCTCTGCTTTAGTACCTTTGCAGAGCTCAGTCATTCCCCGGGGAGGGTGGTGGGGGGGTGGTGGTGGTGGGGGGAAGCCAGCCAGAGCACAGCAGGGGGGACCCTGGCCAAATTCTCTCCCAGCACTCAGAGCTGACGGACACATTCTCATGTCTGCCAAGTGGGGTCTTGGTGACACCTTTCTTAGAGGAGTCTTTCTGGACTTGAGGTCATGACTGTCACCCTATGCCCTCCCTGCACTCCCAGCTAGAGTGTGCCTAAGGGCTTTGTGTCTGGCTTTTGTTTTCAGCCAGGCACGCTTTCACTGGGTTTTGTCACTTACACCTTCCCAAGCCTCAGTTTACTTATCTATGGAATGGGGTAACAGCAGTGCCTCCCACATTGGGTTGGTGTGAGGATGAAACGAGATGTGGAGTTTCAAGGCCTTCCTTGGGTCAGGGCCTGGCACAAGGCAGTGGTGATGGTTAGTAAATGGTAGGCATCCTCCCTAGAGCACTCTTTGGCCTAGCATGTCCCTAATAATATATTCCTGAAGCTATCAAGTTTTTAATATACGTGTAGGAAGATGTTCGTTCCCGCAATATTGGAAAAAGGGAAAAACCAACAAAGAGCATAAATGTCCAACATCAATAGCATTGTTGAATAAACTGTGGTGCATCTGCAACAGAAGCCCTTAAAATAATGATCTATTTTTGATACAGACATTCTGTAATGGTAGAGTTTAGTTGTTTTTTCCAGGGAGGGAGAAAGATGGGGGAGCAGGGGGAGAGAGAGGTGTTTTTTTTTTTTTTTTTAAAGATTTTATTTATTTGACACAGAGAGAGACCGAGATCACAAGTAGGTAGGGAGGCAGGCAGAGAGAGAGAGGGGGAAGCAGGCTCCCTGTAGGACCCTGAGATCATGACCTAAGCCAAAGGCAGAGGCTTAACCCACGGAACCACCCAGACGCCCCTAAAAGAAAGAATCATAAGCAGGCTCCACATCCAGTACCAGCCTGACGACAGGCTTGATCTCAGGACCCTGAGATCATATCCTCAGCTGAAACCAAGAGCCCAAAGCTTAACCAATTGAGCCATCCAGGCTCCCCTATGATGGTAGAGTTTAATGCAATTGTTTAAGTGAATAAACAGAAAGAAATTGTTTATTGATGTCCAAGTAGTGGAATAGAGATGATTGTTTACCTCTGTGAGGTTTTTTTCCTCCGAATTATCTACAATGAACTTGTATTATCACTAAGAAAACAAAAGGATTTTTTAATTCCCTGGGCAGGGGCGGTTATCATTGTCAATGGCTGTCCTAAGGTCAAACAGGACAAGGACTATTAAATAGTACCTATTATATTTAGTAAAAAGAAAGCATTAGCGGCTCCCGTGGGAGCAGTTTTGGCAGAGGCAGAGCCCCTTGTCAGCAAAACAGGAATAATAATTATAGCTTAAAAATTTAATTTTCCAAAAAAAAAAAAAAATTACTTCCCCGGAATCTTGTTTGCACTAACTGGGGACAGAGAGATCAGATATATGTGCAAATACAGTTGTCCGTTGAGAAAAATGCTCAAAATTTCCACCGCACGTCCTCTCAAGCGGCAGTTAATCAAAACAGTGAGCATGCGCGAAAATACAGAGAGGGGAGGGCAATCAGGCTTGCTGTAAGAAGTGGGGGAAAGGCAGGGCCTTACCATTTCTGCATTTAGAAAGTAAAGGAAAGAATCATGCAAAATATTAAAAAAAAAAAGGAATAAGAAATGCAAAGCTAGCTTAATTGCATTTCTTGAAACAATGGTCTTGCAAACCGAGCCACAGTTCCCCGGAACTATGCAGCCCCACGGAGCCAGCACGCTCAGCGCAAAGAGACAGGCAAAAACTACTGCATTGATCTGGGAGCGCGAGACGCCCCGCGCTATTGGTTTTGACCAATTAGAGAGCAGGGTGGGCCTTGCCTGGCCTGTGATTGGAGGATCGGGGCGAGGCGGGGCTGCGGCTCCGACGCGTGCGCCTCCCCAGCCGCGGGTCCCGCGCCTCCTCTGGCCAGTTTGCAGACTGCTGGGAGTTGGCTCCGCTCGGCTGTTCCCAGTCTGCGGAGACTCTTCCCCGTTGTGTGCCCAGCTCGGCTCCGCAATGCCGGTGGACCTCAGCAAGTGGTCCGGGCCTTTGAGCCTGCAGGAAGTGGACGAGCGGCCGCAGCATCCGCTGCAGGTCAAATACACCGGGACAGAGATCGACGAGCTGGGCAAAGTGCTGACGCCCACCCAGGTACCCGAGGGCGTTGGGGTTGCAGCCGCTCCAGGCTTGGAGGCCGGCGGACAGGGGGAGGGTGCTCCGAGAGAAGGGGGTCGCGGGGCCCACGCCGCAGGCCCGCGGACACCTGCGGGCACCCGGACCCTGCACGTGGCGGGCGGGGCTCGGCCTGCAGGAGAAAGCGATCTACTTTCTAGCGGCTTCAAGGCGTAGGCTGGGGCCTAGGCCCAGAAACAACCTGGGCCGCGGGCCTGGGGGCGGGGGCCACCTCTTGGGCCCCAGACCTCTCCTAGGGTCTCAGGACTTTAGGCCCCAGTTTGGGGTGCAAAAGCCCCACCCGAGGGCATGTGACGCATTATGTAACCGGTGACCAGCATCGCCCAGGGATTCCTCCTTTTGTCTTAGCGCGCAAGAGCATGAAGCCGTGCAAAGGTAAGTGCGTTCTGCAGCTGGAAGGCTCGAGGGCAACGGCCGCGGCCTTGTTCTACCGTTCGCCCTGCGAGCTGATTGGGGCCTGGACACCGGAAGTGGCGGAATTGGAGTGCCCCGCACTTGGCAGTTGTTGGTCGTGAAGCTCCGGGGCAGTGGTGTGCATAAATTGCTCCGACAGTTTATTGTTGTGGATGTTTAGATACGGAGTGACCCTCTGGAAGCCTCTGTTTTCCCAGACTCACTGTCCAGTCCGGCCATTTTCTGTGCACAAAGTATCCAGTTAATTCAGATTCCACTTTAGCAGGCCCCAGCTAAGCTGCTGGTCACCAGATCTAGACACTCCACACCATATGAAGTTGTAGTTCAGAGGCCTCTGTCAGCTCCAGGGTGGAAATCCTGACCCCACGTCTTTCTGTTAAGAACATGCTAGGACACCAGTCCTACAGTGAGCTTTGGAGTAAAGTAAATAATGTGTATTAAACGTAAGCTCCTGGCTCTTAGCAGAGTCCATACACTTTAGCTTTTATTAATAATTTACTGTGTTTTACCTTTGAGGAACCTGAAATCAGAGAGTGTTGGCTTCTTCAGCATTTCTGACTTTTTTTTTCCCCCCATTTCTGACTTTTTTTTTAACAACGAAGTGGTTGCTTCCTACAGGTTAAGAACCGGCCCACCAGTATTGCGTGGGATGGCCTTGATTCTGGTAAACTCTACACCTTGGTCATGACAGATCCAGACGCTCCCAGCAGGAAGGACCCCAAGTACAGGCAAGTTGGGGAAAGATTGGCAACACTAGGTCATCCAGACAGGACCTGATGCTTCTGGCCCTGTGTACGTACGTCCCTTGCTGGACATGCTGTGCCAGGAGGACGGACACCCAGTTTGGGCTGCTCACACACACGCTTCAGCCAGAGTGTGCATTTCCTACCCCTTCAGTCCCTAGAGCAGGAGTCTAGAAACTACAGCTGAGAGCCCCATCTGCCTGACACCTGTTTTTGTATGGCCCCACGAGTAAGAATGGTTTTTACATTTTTAAATGACTGAAATTGAAAGAATCGTACTTTGTAACATGTGAAAATCACATGACATTCAGATTTCAGTGTTCATAAATGAAGTTTTGTCGGGACACAGCATGAGAACTTCCTTACGTCTTGTCTGTGGCTCCTTTCACGCACTAGCCGCAGAGTTGAATAGTGGCAGAGACCATGTGAACTACAAAGCCTAAAATGTTTTACTGCCTGGCCCTTTGCAGAAAAGTTTGCAGATAACTCCCGAGAGACTCAGAGGGTGGGAGGGAGGCACCGGGCCTCTCTTCTGCAGACCAGTGGGGTTTGTGCTGGCCAAGGAAGCAGGACTGTGTGTCTCCTTCATCGCCACAGCCTGGTCTGGAACATGTGCTTCATGCACATTCGCTGGCTGTGCTGTGACTGTGTGCTTAACTTCTGCATCGCTGACTGTTCTGTGTTCCTCGTCTCAGGGAGTGGCACCATTTTCTGGTGGTCAACATGAAGGGCAATGACATCAGCAGTGGCACAGTCCTCTCCGATTATGTCGGCTCTGGGCCTCCCAAGGGCACAGGTCAGTAAAGGCTGGTTTGTCAGGGAGGTGGGGGGCAGGCAGTGGGTGCACATTAGGATTGGCCCAAAGGGCTGCAAATTTTAGTCTGGGTTCCCCGAGATCCCTTAGCCTAGTGGAGCTTCCTGGCAGTGCAGTTCACCTCCGAGGCAGTTGCCTGCAGGAGACCTTGAGACCTGGAGTAGCAGTAGCATCAGGTGGCCAGAACCTTGGGTTCTGGTCAGGGGGATCCTCCGTTAGCTTTTTTGCCTCTCAGCTGCTAGGCCTTTCTATGCAGCGCAGTTGGTGAGAGGATTCCAAGGAAGCAGTGTTGCAGAAAGCTTGGAACAACTTCCTGGGGAGGTGGTGGGGGGTCGTGATTGGACACATTTAACACGGTCAGTTATATATTCAGTCTTTGCCCCGTGGGATCTTTGGGTTTCCAGTTCCCATGAAAGATCTCAGAAATGATCATAGGTTCCTAAATAAATATAAAAAATTGGCTTCTTCATTTCTTTATAGGTCCTTTTGAAAATCTAGGGTGGTATCATCTCGAAAAGATGTGGAAGGCTTTAAGAAGTATAGCGAAGATACACATGTTCTGCCTATAGAGGGGGAGAATACTGTATTGAAAATCTGAGTGGAATAAGCTCACAGTGGGAGGTGCACTGTTAATGCTTGTTGTGCATTACGGGATGCTTTCATTTGCTGGAACAAAGTAGTAGTCATGGGTAGACACGTTGTCAGGCCCTGTTAGTCTGAGCAGGTACAGGAAGGTCCCTGACAAGAACAGTTGGCCATAGACTTGTGCTTTATCTGTTAAGAGGAAGGTGAAGGTACATCTTTCCCAGGGATCTATTAAGTTCTCTAGGGCAGTTACACAATTAGGCACTTTAATTGTGGGATGTACACACATGAGAATAAAGCAGGTCTCTCAAGTAGGACCTGTGTTCTCATGAACAAAAAAAGCCTCCGCGGCTTTTTCCGCCCCCCTTTTGCTTTTAAAAAATATTCTTTTAGTATAATTTGTCTTTGATAAAATGCCTAAGTCATCATTGTTTTAGTCCACGGAAACTGACAGATGAAGGTGACCACAAAAGCGACTTAGAAAAGATGTTTTTCAGGGGCGCCTGGGTGGCTCAGTGGATTAAGCCGCTGCCTTCGGCTCAGGTCATGATCTCAGGGTCCTGGGATCGAGTCCTGCATCGGGCTCTCTGCTTAGCAGGAAGCCTGCTTCCCTCTCTCTCTCTCTCTGGCTGCCTCTCTGTCTGCTCGTGATTTCTCTGTCAAATAAATAAATCTTTAAAAAAAAAAAAGAAAGAAAAGATGTTTTTCAGCATCTTTGCTACTTAGTCGGTCAGAGTGAGTTTTACTGGGCACAGGTAGGGTAGGTTCTGAATCAACGAGCAAACACTGTTGCTTTGTGGAGTTCGCTTTCTAATGAGGAGACTAAACTGAAAAGACAAACTTTTAGAGAAGTCCCAAGTGAAAGGGGTATGGAGATGCGGGTGGTGGAAAATGACTAGCGGTCTGGGAGCCCGGAGAGGATGCGCGAAGGACAAAGGTGATGGGGTGAGCGAGGGCCTTCGAGGCTGTGAAGGTAGGTATGGACTTGACCCCAGTTGCAGTGGGAAGCCACTGGGGGATTGTCAGCAGGAGAGTGATCTGACTCCTTCCACCTCTGCGGGTCCTCAGTGCCCCTCTTGTAAACGGGGTGGCTGGGGCCCTCCAAGTTGGCATTTCCGTGAACACGGGGGCCGTCTCCATTCCCATGGCCTAGCTGTGTTACATCTTCCTTCCTGCCTCTCCCTCTAGGCCTTCACCGCTATGTCTGGCTGGTTTACGAGCAGAAGGGGCCACTGAAGTGTGACGAGCCCATCCTCAGCAACCGATCTGGAGACCACCGTGGCAAATTCAAAGTGGCATCTTTCCGCAAAAAGTACGAGCTTGGGCCCCCAGTGGCCGGCACGTGTTACCAGGCGGAATGGGATGACTATGTGCCCAAACTCTATGAGCAGCTCTCTGGGAAGTAGGGGAATGCCAGGAGATAGAGGCCATCCTGGAAACCTCAAGCAGTGTTCTCAAGTTCAGTGATGCATGTAGATTTCTCTGCTTCCCCGTTCCTATTCTCACAGGTGAGGCCTGAGCAGTCAGGTAGTGGTCTAGAGTGACCTTTCCTTCTGCCTGTCCTTTATAATTCTAGAGGGTCACACTGCCCATTTCAGTTTTGATCAAATTTGAACTCCATTTTGGGGGGTATTTTGGTACTGTGTTGGGGTCATCAAATTGTTATGGTAAGAATAGCAATCCAGAATTTCAAGAAGTAAAAATTGAGGTAAAAAGACCAGGTCTTTGGTAGTAGAGCAGAGTGTCATAGAATCTTTAAGGTAAAAAAAAAAAAAAAAAAAAAAAGATTGATTGCCTCTGCCTTTGTGAGCCTGAGTCCGGAACTGTGCATGATGGCACTTTTGGGTCGTGTTTTCATGGCTGTGTTTCTCACCAAGACAGCCGGAGGCTGGTGTGTGCACTAATCCCCAACGTGGTACATCTCAGACTGTTTACTAGGGGTCAGTGTTCTGCTCTGGCTCCTTGGAAGAGCAGTACTGGAACAAGCAGTAGGAAGAGTGGCTTTGTGGTTAAGGCACAGCAATCTAGACGCGCTGCAGGGTTGGGTGAAGGGTTGTCAGAAACCCCGAGGTCTGTGTCTGTTGAACTGGTCACTCTTTGTGGAAAAGCCGATCTGGAGTTGCGGAATATTGTGTTAATTCTGCTGTTTGCTTATAGTTGAATAAAAATAAAAACATTGTGTGGATGAACAAGGTCTCCAGATATTTTGCCCTTTTTGGGAATGGGGCCTCATAAATGTGGGAAGTCAAGAGATAACCTCAAAGGGTGAGTAGCCTCTTTCCCTGACTCGGACTTGATTCAGGGACCATAGAGAGGATCCTCACCTGTACACATGCCATCAAACTACAGCAGGAATAGCCATTCCAACTGGAGGGTTTGGGGGGAAAAAAAAATCACAAAGTTTTAGGCCAGCTCCTTTGCAGAAAAAGTACCTTTGCTTTTCACAAGTGGTCCTTTTCCATCTGAGCATGAAACCAGTGGGAAACCTCCCCATTGGGTGTTGTTGCGTGGAGAAACAATGACTTGGAACATGACTTAGAGAGGGTACACCTCTCCCTGTCCTGACCTACAGCCCATATAGAATCCACACCCAAAAGGCGCAAGGGTAGGTGGGGGAGATTACAGTTGACCCTTCAGCTGTATGGGGGATACAGCACTGACTGTCCTGTGCAGTTGAAAATCTGTATAACTTTTCATTCTTCCAAAACTTAATTGCTAATAACCTACTGTTGACTTGGAAGTCTTCCCAATAACACGTAATTAACCCGTGTTGTGTGTTACATGTATTATATGCTGTATTCTTACAATGAAGGAAGCTAGAGAAAAGGAAATGTTATTAAGGAAATGGTAAGGAAGAGAAAAGACATTTATAGCCCTGTACTGAAAAAACCCCACGTAAGTGGACCCCACGCAGTGGAAATTCCTGTTGTTCAAGGGTCAGCTGTACTTGCACACCCTTTGATGTACCAAAAAAGAAAGGAAAGGAGGTGTTTGAAGGATCCCATCACTGACCTGGTTTGTGTTGGAGAAGGGATCATGGTGGGGCCTGGCGGGTGCTAATTAAGCAAGGCTGGGTCTTTTCCCCACCTTTCATTGTAGTTGCTTCTCCGGAGACATTGTTGGAAATGTTGCTTTGTGTAATCCCTATGGGGGGCAGGGAGTGGTAGCAATTATTTTCTAATTTAAGGGTTTTAAAATTCAGTTTTTAAATAATTTGCAAAACAAAAGTTACATAAAGAAAACAACTACCCCACCGACTATTTTTTATTTTATTTTTATAATTTTTTTTTTTAAAGTAGGTTCCACACCCAACTTGAACTCAAGAGTTGCATATTCTGCCTTCTGAGCCAGCCAGATGCCCCCTACCCTGTTGCCTCTTTTTTTTTAAGGTTTTATTAGAGGGAGGGAGAGCACAAGCAGGGGGAGCAGCAGGCAGAGGAAGAAGCAGACTCTTCCCCAAGCAAGGAGCCTGATGTGGGACTCGATCTTGGAACCTTGAGATCAGGACTTGGGTTAAAGGCAGATGCTTAAGTGACTGAACCAACCAGGCGTCCTTACCCTGTTGACTTTAAATGAAGAAGCAATGCGTGCCTGTGGTTAGACAAGGTACACAGCCCAGGAACCGGTGCCTTCCACTTCAACTTTCCTGGGTTTTCAGCAGCGGTTTGAAAGAAGACAGGGCACCTGGGTGGCTCAGCCATTAAGCAGCTGCCTTTGACCCAAGTCATGATCCCAGGGTCCTGGGACTGAGCCCCACATCGGGCTCCCTGCTTGGCGGGAAGCCTGCTTCTCCCTCTGCCATCCCCTTTCCTGTGTTCCATCTCTCTCTCTCTCTCTCTCTGTCAAATAAATAAATAAATAAATAAAATCTTAAAAAAAAAAAAAGACACAAACATGAATATCCACATAAGCATACATCTGGCATAGATCAACATATTTTTTCCTTAAAAATTACGGTCTTGCTATACACTCCAGGTTTGCATAGCGTATCTTGAGTTAACAGGGCCCTACAATTCATATCATCATTTTGAACAAATACTCTATTTTCCGGGTGTTTCATAATTAACCAGTCTAGTCCCCTACTGTGATTAGATTATATATATACATGCTTCTGCAAAGTAATTTCCTGGAGTAAGATTCTAGCACTGAAATAATTAGGTCAAAGGGTATATACATCTTCAATCCTGATACTGACAAACCACCCTCCAAAAAGATCACATGGTCATATTCAAGTCCCTGGTTATGAAAGTATCTATCTCCCCATACCCTTAAGCAGTTTTCTCAAACTCTAAACATTCTGATAATTTGAAATTTATGTGTACTTAAAATCTTTCACTTTCTTTTTCTCTGAACTGTTTTCTTTGAGACTTGTCTGCTGACCACAGCACTTTGTCAATCATAGAGACTGGAAAATCAATGAGGAATTATAATGGTATGTTAGTTTTCTGGTCTAATATAGGCATAGACTCAAAAATGATGCAGAAAAAAGGTCAACAACTCAACCAGAAAAGGTGAAGTGTATACATAAGAAGTTCACACGAAAAGAATACATAGGAGACCTATATTAGAGGCATAGAGGCAAGGGGATAGCCTGTCTCACCTATTAAACTTGGAAGGTGAGGTGCCTGGGTGGCGTTAAGCCTCTGCCTTCTGCTCAGGTCATGATCTCAAGGTCTTGGGATCAAGCCTCACATTGGGCTTTTTGCTCAGCAGGAAGCCTGCTTCCCCCTCTGTCTCTACCTGCCTCTCTGCCTACTTGTGATCTCTGTCTGTCAAATAAATAAATAAAGTCTTAAAACAACAATAACAACAAAACTTGGAAGGTGAGGGGAATTTGCCCCAGGGCATCTAGTTGGGAAGTGGGTGATCCAGATTCCCAAGCTTATACATGGTGGTCCATGTCCTACATCCTCTCCTGGGTCTGGGAGCAAAAGACTTCTGTTCTTAAATTGCTGCTAAGTCAATGGCCTCAGCATCCACTTAAAACCTGTGAGCTGTTTGAGTTGCTCGGGGCTGTAGGCCAGATCCTTAAATGGCCCATGGATAGGCTCTGTATGATGTGACTCCCAACTGCCTCCAGCTTCCGGTGGTTGTCTGCTCATCAGGCCCCAAACTTGCCGGCTGCCTCTCAGTTCCCTGACAAGCCAGATTGGTCCTTTACAAATCCTGCCTGGAACCTTCCTATTCCACGTTCTCTGACCCTTTCTCCCTTAACTGACCTTCAGGGCATCCTGACGAGGCTGGATTCTCCTGCACCATTCCATTGTAGTATTAACCACTGTAATTTTAAAATCTGTAAACTTGTGTCATTTTTTTGTTTAAATGTTCATCTTCTCCCTTAGACTGGATCCTTATTGAAGTCAAGGACAAGCAGTGTCCTGCTCAGTATCTCCAGCACTGGACATAAGAAATCTAATGACCATCAATTGAATGAATCGTTGTAAAGAGGTTCTTAGGTTTAGGGAGTATAGACATCTTTATATCCATAGACCATACCATAAAAGTTCCTTCTCCCTTTCCCCAAATATATACTACTCACACACAACTAAGTTTTTACAGAGCTCTCTAAAGCCCATTCATCAGCTCCCTAATTCTGAAAGCTGGCGTTAGTCTAGTGTCCCCTCCATTCAGGAATCTGTATCTTTCAGATTATTATTTTTAAAGGTTTTGTTTGTTTTAGAGCGGGGCTTGCTGGCAAGGAGGGCAAAGGGAGAGGGAAAGAATCTCAAGCAGACTCTATGCTGAGTGCAGAGCCCCACGTGGGGCTCAATCTCACGACCCTGAGGTCATTACCCTGAGCTGAAACCAAGAGTTGGGACTGAGCCATCCAGGCACCCCTGTAATTAATTTTATTTAAAAGCTTAAAATTATATCTTCTTGACATCCCTTTATTCATAAATGTCTTTTATCTTTGATAATGCTCTTAGTTTTGAAGTCTATTTTATTTGATAGACCTCTTATGCCTATTTGCATGGCGCTTTTCTCCCCCATTTATTTACTTTGAATTTATTTGTCTTTATTTAGTTGGTCTCTTATAGGCAGCAAATAGTCCTTTTTAAAAACTCACTCTGTCTGTAAATATTTATGTAATTATCCCTATGGTGAATTTAGGTCTACCATTTTTTTCCAAAAGATTCTATTTCTTTATTTGAAAGAGATCACAAGTAGGTGGACGGGGCGGGGGGAAGCAGGCTCCCCACTGAGCAGAGAGCCCGATGCGGGCCTCGATCCCAGGACCCTGATATCATGACCTGAGACGAAGGCAGAGGCTTAACCCACTGAACCACTCAGGCACCCCTAGTTCTACCATTTTATGTTTTCTATTTGTTCCTCTTTTTCTTACCTTTTGGATTATTTGAATATCCAATTTATCTATTGGATTTTGGGCTATTACACCTCTTTTGTTTTTTTTTTTTTTTTGGTAATTACTCTAGGAGTTAGAATATACATAACTAATTTCTCAGAGTCTGCTTAGAATAAGAATGGTAAATTCTTCATGTAAAATGTAGAAACGTGGTAACCATATGGGTCCTTTAGCCCCCAACCTTTGTTATAGTTGTCATCTGGGTTGCATTTAGATACATCAAAACCCTCCCCAATGGTATAATTTTTGCTTTCAACGAATAATATACTTCAATATATTTTAAAGAATATAGAACCGGAAGAAGTTTTTTTTTTATATATATATTTATCTAGATATATACCATTTGTTGCTCTTTCTTCATTCCCAGAGATCCAAGTTTCCTTCTGGTATCATTTCCCTTCAATATGAGGAACTTCCTTTAGCATTTCTTGTAGAATAGTTCTCTGACAGTAACTTCTCTTAATTTTCCTTCATCTAAGGATGCTTTATTTCACCTCATTCCTCTGCATACATGGCTTTTCCGTAATCCACCTGCTCTTAGGTTTTTTGGTGTCCTCAAGTAGTTGCTTTTGCATTTGGTCTAGTTTTTAGCTGTAATCAGTGGGAAAGACTTATATGCTGCTAGGCCAAGCTAGAGAAAAAAAATGTATTTTTTATGTCATCATTTCCATGGCAAAATACATTACTAAATTAAAATCATAAGGGGATAGGCGTTCTTACATGGGCATGTTTCCAGATGCCCCAGGAAATGCTTTTTCAACAGATAATAATTACAGATGGTGATAATTTCAAGAAATAATTTTTTTTACTCAATTAGATACAACTGGTAAGTGTTCTCTGGTATTTCCTATGAATGTAATTGTCTCAGTTCCTGTGAACTCCTGGTAGTGCCCACCACTTGCATTGTCATGGCTTGTCTACCGTTGGTTAACTCAGTCCCTCGATTTACTTGTTTCAGTGGAGATTTAAACCATGAGCTCCATCAGAGTAGTGGCCCCATCCATCCTATTTACTCCTACACCTCCCTGGCACACAGTAGCTGCTCAATAAATATTTCTGGAATGAAGGAGCAAAAATATGCTGATCTTGGCACTTCAGATACCTCCTCACCCTTCCCTCTTTCCTTATAGCACTTAGAACCATGTAAATCATTGTTTATAATTATTGTGTCGTCATCTTCCTCCTACCCCTAGGGTAAGCTCCAGAAGGGGAAGGGTTTTTACTTAAGACATACGGATGCATCTTAAGCACCTGGCATTGCACCAGATTTAGAAGGTACCCACTGAGTGCATAGTTACAAATCAAACATAATCAGCCCTACCAACACATATGACAAACCTGCAACAATTCTTTCCTTTTTAAACTCAGGGGAGATTAGTATGTGCCAGAAGAATAAGGGACACAGGCTCTTGGCTGCTGTCCTAGTACCTCTTTTGAACCTGTTCTTTTGCTGCCATTCTGGTTTCTCTCTACTCTCACTGCCTCCTCACGCAGGTGCTAGGAATTGGAAGCCCATCTGTGGCAGGTGTTAGGAGCAGGGACACATGTTCCTCCTTTCTGGTAACTCTACCTTGGGGTACATCACTAACAAACTTGTGGACGGGGCACTTTCCTAAAGATCACTACCTATAACCTCACAGAAATAAGCCTTTTCACAAGCCAGCTAGATGTTTTCCACTACAGAGAGAAACGAAACAAACTACAGGAACGTTTTCTACCTTATTGATGATTTAATGTCATTCTGAGTGTGTGACCTATGCTTAGGAGTGTGGGTTCTGAAATCAGACCGATCTTGATTCAGACTTCACTGCCACCACCAACCCTGGTCTGAGCTTATTTCCTTGTCTGTAAAATGCTTAATGTAGTGTACCATCAAATGCTAAGCATAACCACGCAATATCTGTTTTCATGATCTGTTTCTCGTGGACATCTATGAGTATTCTTTCCAGTCCTTTCCAGTGTTATTTTCAGATGTACCTAACATATAAACTTCAGTGAACTAAGCTGCTTAGGAAACTTGATAATTATTTTGAGAATTATTCTGTTCGCATTTTATAATCTTTTGAGTGTATCTTCCTGCTTTAGTCTATCACAGTGAACGTGACTGGTCCTATTCCTATGATGACTGAACATTCTGTAAGATACAGGAATGATTTTTAGGTCATCATGTTAAAGATAAATTTTAAAGATAAATCTCCAGGACTTAGAACCCTAAAAATAGGAGATCTTACTGAAATTATCTTGACCCCCAAACCTGTCTTAGAAGTTACATATTTGGGGCACCTGGGTGGCTCAGTTGGTTAAGCGACTGCCTTTGGTTCAGGTCATGATCCTGGAGTCCTGGGATTAAGTCCCACATCGGGCTCCCTGCTTGGCAGCGAGTCTGCTTCTCCCGCTGACCTCTCTCCTCTCATGCTCTCTCTCTCTCAAATAAATAAATAAAATCTTTAAGAAAAAAAAAAAAGCTGGGACGCCTGGGTGGCTCAGTTGGTTAAGCAGCTGCCTTTGGCTCAGGTTATGATCCCAGCGTCCTGGGATCGAGTCCCACATCAGGCTCCTTGCTCCGCAGGGAGCCTGCTTCTCCCTCTGACTCTGCCTTCCACTCTGTCTGCCTGTGCTCGCTCTCGCTCGCTCTCTCTCTGACAAATAAATAAATAAAATCTTTAAAAAAAAAAAAGAAAAAAAAAGCTACATATTTTACTACCTCACTGTTATGCACATAAAATTATTCTAATAAAAGCAGAATATGAGGGGATCTGCTATACAGTGGGACCATTTCAAATACTTGGCCATAATCTCTCTTTAATAGCTTGCTTTTCTGTAGAGCGTGTAATGTCTTAGCTCTGCATGTGCCTATGACTGGCACACTGGTGTGTGTGCCCACGCAAGCACATGTGCCATTTTCTAAAGGGCAAACAGGTGCGACTGACCACTTCAAACAATGGGACGTTATCTTCAGCCCTGTAGAAGAACTTGCAAGACACAAATTTACCTGAAAATCTTGGACGGCTCTTCTGGGAGCACCCAGGGCTGTGGAGGATGGTATCTGGAGGGCAGGTCTCCCTCTGAGTTATGAGCTGGTGAACCTAGAAGGGAAACTTCCTGCTACAATAACACAGCAAGGCAATGTGATGAACACTTTTATTTACAAATATAATTAAAAGCTCTGACAGTTATCATGCTCTTCCTTGGAACCTGAAAAATGTTTTGTTTTGTTTTAAAGTGCATGCAAAAGAAGTAAAGCCTTTTTTTTTTCATCATTTTTTATTGTAAGAAAATACACAGTTTGAAAGTGTGAATAATGCAATATTTATGACCAAGATATGGGACTCAGGGAGGGGAAGGGGAATAAAGAAAAAGATCAAGATGATCTGATCGAGAGACAGTGTCGAACTCCAAATACTGAATTGGAAAAGGAGGGGGGTGGGGAGGAAGAGGAGGAGGAAGTAAAAAAATTTGATCAGAGAAACAGTTAAAATACAATATGAAAATAAGTAATACCTCTCCTTAAATTCCTTCTATACACAAAATACACGATTTGCCAAAGCCCAATTTGTGCTACTGGGATTCTGTGAGCTCCTTAAGTGTATTCACATCCTCTGCAACAGCAGAAAATGATTATGATACAATCAGAATATGCTGAAGACAAGTTAAACTCTTGCCAGCAGGTTCTTAAAAATCACAAGATCTCTTCACCCCACCCACCCCCCCATCCCCAAAAAAGTAATAATATGTCACCACTGATATGTACATCACAATTAGTTTCTGTAAAATGTATCAAATTTTCAATCTTTAATAAAACTTTGTTTTTTTTTATTCCTGATGAATAAATACCAAAAAAATAAAATAAAATAAAATAATGCAG
Source organism: Mustela nivalis (assembly GCF_964662115.1). Classification (NCBI taxonomy): domain Eukaryota; kingdom Metazoa; phylum Chordata; class Mammalia; order Carnivora; family Mustelidae; genus Mustela; species Mustela nivalis. The sequence continues at coordinate 5,992,652 of NC_139033.1, read as the reverse complement.
CAGCTAGTTAAGGTGTAAGGCTGCGGATATTGTGTCTCTCTCCCCCTTGGCATTTATTATTATTATTTATTTGTTTGTTTGTTTTTTTTTGCTTCACTTTCACAGATTGGTGGTAATGAGTGATTGCTTAAAGCAATATACATCCACTTTTGTTGTTGTCCTTGGTTTATTGTTTTGTTAAAACTGTCTCCAAAGTTTTCACTGAAACATTTTGAATCACATCAATACTGTGACGTGTACTATGAATAGAAGAGATGGCCAGGTTTTGGCCAGCACTGAAAGTTGACACGGGGGGAGGAAGGGGCCCCTGATGGAGTAAGAATAAACAGGCACTAGTCCGACACGATGTCAGTAAGAGTAAGAGAGAGAGAGAGTGAGAGCAACGCCCGTTAAAATGGGGAATGTGGTTTTGCAGGGTCTGAATTTTTTTGTTTTCTTTTTTTTTTTTTTTGTAAATGGCAAAAAAATTTAATCTCATCTATAGTCCTCCTTAGGAAAATCTAATGTAACCAAATTCCCAAATCCCATTCTGAGGCTCTCCATGTCAAAAGTTTCAATCTCTCGCTCTTGCCTTTCCAATAGGTACTTTATTCTCTCGCTGCGTTCCTTCTGAAGGGCAGCCAGCTCTTCTTCAATCTGAAATAAGCACAATGAACAGTTCTTAATGGACAAGGTCTCCCTGCAGCCGCCCGCAAACACACACGGACACGTACATGCACACATACGACATACAAACACATGGGAACTCAGAGTAATCTAGGCTGGAAAAGGCTGGGACAATCCCGGGATCAATGTCCTGTATCTCATCCATATTTAAAATTTGCTCACAAGAATAAAAATGTTCGGGGCCCACCCGGGGGCTAGCACTACCATTCTAGCAAACCAAGCAGCTGGGCTGATCTAGGTCAGTGTCCTGTCTCAGCAGGAGATGGCTCAGGAGAAGCTAAAAGACACTCAAGCACAATTAGATTGTGCTGCTTTCCCATAGAGAGCCAGATGCCCCCTGGGTCATTAGCAATTTAGTTCTAGAACAGGAGTTGTAAAAATAGTCTCTTACGTTGGTCTCAGGGAAGTACCAGAAGAAAGTACAAATAACTGGTTAAGCAAATAAATGCTTAACGGCTTTGAGACACCTTATGAAATCTTTTCTACTTCATATTCTTCAGCAATATTTTTTTTTAAAGATTTTATTTATAATTTATTTGTCAGAGAGCTCACAAGTAGGCAGAGAGGCAGGCAGAGCGAGAGGGGGAAGCAGGCTCCCTGCTAAGTAGTGAGCCTGATGTGGGGCTCGATCCCAGGACCCTGCGATCATGACCTGAGCCAAAGGCAGAGGCTTAACCCACTGAGCTACCCAGGTGCCCCCTTCAGCAATATTTAAAGCAATGAATATTTCAGTTCTGATAACATTTATTATGCCTTTTTTAATAATATTTATTATTAGGGCAATATCAGACTCTTTTCATGCTAATTTTTAAAAAGAGCCCTGCTGGTGATTTCTTTTGGTGGAGAAATAACTGAAAATAAAAACCAAATCCGCATCTGGCTTCTTCAAACCATTTCGCAGCCACGGTGTCAGCTCATAGCACCTTCCACAAATGTCTTGTCAACTGCCCCGTCACCCATGCCATTCTTCTGGCTCTGAAGGTGTGAAGGGGTACTCTAGCAGAGTAATAGAGTTCAGACTGTGGGGTCAGATTTACGTGAGTAACTTAACCATTTGGAGCCTTAATGTTGTGCCTGTGGAATGGAGATTATACCTATTTCTCAGGGGTACTGGGAAGATAAAAGCATGAAATAAGTGAACAGTGCACAGTTTAAGTACACAGGCAGGTCTCCATAAATGGCGGTTCCCTAGGCCATGGTCCACCCTCCACCCAACTATATGGGACCCAGAGTAACACTCTCATACCTTCTGCTCAAGATGTGCTCTACGTAGAGACACCCTCTGCTCTAGCTTCTGGAGCTCACGTTCATGCTGTGCCTCTGTTTGCATCTTGATTTTGCTCTGGTAGGCATTGAGCAGCTCCATTTCCTGCTGGAGCTGTAGCCTCAAGGCCTGGCATTCTGCTTCTTGAGCCTCATCTAGCCGTAACTGCGGGCACAAAAGACACACACTGTCATTCATTCCTAGCTTACGGCACCTGGTGACTACTGGAAGAGGTTTCCTTGTTCGGACTGAAACAGGTCCCTCAGAAAAACAGGTGCCTTGGGTACATTCAGAGTTAGGAATCAAAATTAGTACATTCTGCCCCATGGGCTGCGAGGTTCTACAAACACATTCTTAAACATTCCTTCTTAAGAAAACAAAAACATTCTTAAGAAAAACTGGTTTTCCTAAAACCACACACACAGGAGTCAGGAAGGCTACATGCTCCAGTGATTAAGCCTGTGGGTTTTGGAGGCAGACTCCTGACCTTGAAATCTAGCTCCATGATTCACTCAGGTATGTCCCCTTGAGAAGTTACCCCCTCTAAGTCTCATTTTTTTTCCTCTCAAGAAAATAACCAGTCCTACTGTCTAAGATTGGTATGAGGATTAAATGGAAGAATTCATATGAAATCCTAGGCATAGTTCTAGATGCACACCAAGTGTTCAGTAAATAGTAGCTGTTAACATTATTTTGGCTTTGATTAACCATTTCCATATTTATGTATCCTTAACCCTCAAACTACCACACATTTAGGTATCCTTAGCTCTAAAAAAATGAGTCCAATCTCCATGACATTGAGGACTATCCCACAGTACAGTTATGCTCCTAGCAAGTAGTGCTGGTCCCTACAATTGACTACACAAGCTATCCTGCCGGCTAACCCACCTAAACTCAAGTGGCTCAAAATCTCTTCCTCACAGAGATCTTAAGGGGCATATTCTGGTTCGAAGTAGTGAAGTCCAGATTATAAAGCAGGCCAACAGAGCTCCCCTTGCTCTCTATAGCTCCTGGACTTTGTATCACATGCCACGCTGTTGGTTCTGTCTAAGGAATGGGCCAAGACAGCCCATCTTTCAATGAGCATAACTGAAGGTTTGGGGCCATTAATGGGACTATATTTTGTGGTTGATGATCCTCCTGCCCCAGGCCTGGTTTTGTCTAAAAACTTTTATCAGGCCCTCAGTTCAGCTGGGAACTAGGAGATTAGAATCCTTGAATTAGATAGTTCTGTCAACCCTGAATTTATCCATGTTTCCATACAGACACTTTTTCTCCATTTTATGCTCCCCCCCAATCCGTACAATTTGTGACAATTAACAATGTATCTCAATATCTTAAGAAACGTTTGGAACTATTACTAGAATAGTTTAAGAAAGTTATCTGCACAGTATATTCTTTAGTACTTTTGGAGGAATATATCACATGAACATGAAATAAATACCATAATCATATTTCCAAAGCATTTTCTAGTAATCAATCCTACCCAGTGTTCACTAAAATCCACTGAAAAGGATACCTCTTTTCTTATTTTCCCAATGAGAAATGAAGGGAGAAGAGACACAAGATAAAAAAGTCACTCCACGGCAGGAACAGCCTTACTGATAAATGCCACAGGGTTTACTGGCTCCCAATAAGACTTATTAATTCCCTCTTGATGTGGGAGCTTCCTTACCAATAAAGGGAATGAAAGCCTGTTCTTTTCTACTTGTCTTTGTTAATTGTTATGAGCTCTGGCCAAATGGGTGAGAGGCTCATCTTATAGGCAGCTTAGTCCATTGAAACATCTTTATCTTCTCTTTTTTCTGGCGTTTTATTATTAACGTCTATAACTATGGGATTTTGTACCAGCTCTGACCCTATAAAAGTGTGGTCTAGAAATCAGAGAGGACATTCCAGTATCCGGTATTCATCGCCCCAAAGTTGCACATATCAAATCCATTAAAATGTTTTATAGAAGTGTAGGTAAATATCACATCTGTTTCCGAAAGTGGGTTAACATAAAAGGATGTGATGGCAGCCGCATAATGTAGTATGGCCAGGCTTATGGGCTCTCCCCGAAATGGGGTCAAATCCCAGCTTCATCACTACTTAGTTAATTACCACTATGTGAGCCCCCAAGCCAGGAGTTGGCACATTATGGCCCAAGGGCCAAATCTGGCTTGCTGCCTATTTTTGTCAATAAGGTTTTATTGGAACACAGACGTGCTCATTCATTTACGTACCACCTAGGGCTGCTTTTGCATGACAACAGCGGAGTTGAGTAGTTGTGACGGCAACCCAGTGGTCCACAAAGCCTGCCCCTCTAAAGAAACAGTTTGCCAACTCCTGCTCTAAGCAAGTGGCTTTACTTCAATGAACCTCAATTTCCACGCAGGTAAGTTAGGGTTAAAACAGTAACGACTTCAAAGGTCAAGGAGGTTACACAAGATTGAAATAACATATCCAAAACAGTGGCTGGCTCATGATTAGAAGTCCCTAAAGGATAGTGGCATTAATCATAACTACTTTTAGGGGCGCCTGGGTGGCTCAGTGGGTTAAGCCGCTGCCTTCAGCTCAGGTCATGATCTCAGGGTCCTGGGATCAAGTCCCACATCAGGCTCTCTGCTCAGCAGGGGGCCTGCTTCCCTTCCTCTCTCTCTGCCTGCCTCTCTGCCTACTTGTGATCTCTCTCTGTCAAATAAATAAATAAAATCTTTAAAAAAAAATCATAACTACTTTTATCTTCTCCCTGCCTCAGGAGGAAGAGTATGTCTTTCCTTTTATTCAAAACCAATCCTGAATCTATATTCCTGATCCCATTCTGTCCATCCTACATAACGGGCATTCCCTGAGCACTTGCTGTGTACCAGGAATTGTTGCGGATGCTCATGCCGCAAAGATGAACAAGACAAAAACACTATCAGCCTTGGTGTCCCTACCAACTCTCTCCCCTCTCCTAACCCTTAACCTCTCCTTGAACTCCTCATTCCCATCCTAGCCCTTACTGATGTGGGAAGGGGTCTTTATCTTATGGGACTTCCAGCAGCATTTAATACCGTGGATCGCCCTTTCCTTCTTGAAATCACTCTCTAGCCTCCTGAGATACCATACCCTCTTGGGATTTTCCCCCTCCCTCCTCTCCTTTCCAGCTACTTCGTTTTTCCTCTAACTTCTCTTCCTAAGGAATCTCGTCTATTCCCAAGGCTACAACTACCATCTATACATGGATGATTCCCACTTCTTCACCTCTATTTCAGTCTTCTCTTCCGAGGCCCAGGCTAGCTTACCCAGTCTGCGAGGGACATCTTTGCCTGGATGGTTCCCAGGCCCCTCAAGCTCAGCATGACTATTAGCTCACCAGCGTTCCCTTCCATTACCCCCAAGCTGCTCCAGTTCTTTCTTTACCATGCAGGTAAGTGACACCATTATCCACTGTTTTGTTTAGACTAGAGACTGGGAGTCTACCTTAATCCCTCATGCTCCACATTTACTCTGTAACTAAATGCTTTCACTTCCACCTCCTGCCTATCAAATTTCATCACTTTCTCCTTCATCCCATCTGCCCCCTTCTGGTCTAGCCACCCCTTGCTCCTGCCCAGGTAAAAGCAGCAACTTTATACATGATCTCCTGAGATCCATCCGACCATCTCCCAGACCATTCTCCACCTGTCACCTGAGTGATCATTCAAAAATGCAAATCTGATGTCAGTTCCCCACACCGCCTTCAATGCTCTTCAATGGCTTCCCATTGCTTTTAGGATCAAGAGCAAAATCCTTAAGAAAGCTTACAAGCCCCTCCATGATCTGGTCCCTGTTTAACCCTCCAGTCTTATTCTCATTTGGTCTCTGTCTCGTTCTCTATATTCCAAACATAATGGACGCTGAGTTCATCAGAAGTGCCACTATTTCCCCTGTCTTTATCAATGCAGTTCTTTTGCCCAGAAGTGCTCTCTACTCCTCAGCTTAAATACTCCTTGTCTCTGAGAGGCCTTTCCTGACTCTCCACACCAGCCTACTCTCCTGGCCACACTCTGTTGGCACGCTCTACTTGCTCGGCCATTACATGGAGTAGACTTTCTCAATGCCATTTCCTCATTTTTCCATAAATTCCATGAAGACATGATCAATGACTATCTTATTCACCACAGTATCCTAGGATGCCTGGGGCACAGTAGGGCACTCAATGCTTACTGGATGGATGGATGAATGAATGAATGATTGAATGAATATATAGATTCCTACCCATGACCTCAGGTTTAAGAACACCTTTAAAGCCTTTCCCGAAAAACAGAAGTCTTCCTTCAATTGTCTCTTCCTCTAACTACAGTTCTTCTCCCTTCCTTCGCTGATGAGCAGTTGGGAAAAGGAATCTTGTTATGTTTCTACCTCACTTTATAGTGTATTGTAACATGCACTACGATGTCTTCCACTCTGACTGTCCACTGCTTGTCTGTGACAGTCACTGCACAAGTCTCCTGTGGGGTCCAGTTGGTCTCTCTGCTGCACTTGAAACGATCACCTAGAAGCTTCTGTTCTGGTGTCACTGACATACTCTCTCCAATTCCCCACCCGCATTAATAATTCATCTCCTTTGGTCTGCTTCTCCTCCACCCTCGTATGGTGGGGTCCACAGCTCCTGTTCTTAGTCCTCTTCTTAATAAAATCTCCTATCCCTAGGTCTCAGGCATTCCCAATAGCTACAACTTCCCCCATCTAACATGGATGTCTAGCTACTTGTCTCTTGAACTATAGATTTCCATCTCTGTACCTCTCTACCTGGATACCCACAAAGCTCAGGTTCAGTTAACATGCCTAAAACTTAGTCAATTTTCTGCCAGGCATCCAAGCTTACACTTCCTTCAATTTTTTTTTTTTTTTTAAAACCTCGGTAAAATGATGACTATTCCACTGTTATCAAGCCTACCTCCCAAATTGGTCATGGAGCTCAACCTCTTCTAACTCCTAAATATTTCTCAAATCCTTCTTCCTCCTCACCATCTCTAGGAGGATGTTCTCAGTTCAGGGTTTCCTTACTTTTTTCCTGGCCTACAGTAGTTTCCTAACAGGTCTCTTCACCTACAGTTGTTAAATTACTGGTATCTTTCTAGATCACAAATCTGATCTTGTCACTTTCCTTTTTAAAATGGGCTTCAGCAGATCCCCATTTGTTTACAGAAAGATGTGCAAACTCCTGACTTTTGAGGGGCTGATCCCCAACTATCCACCTGCTTCCCTTTATATTCCTGTCGTATCAACCACTCATTCCTTAAACATACTGTCCTCTTTCAGGCCTTGTATCTTTGCATTTGCTGTGTCCTCTCTGCTGGGAATAACTTTTTCTTCTTCTACCTGTCTGACAAAGTATTACCCTTTAAGACTCATCTCCTTGTGAAAGCTTCACTGGTAAGCTCCCATCTCTGGGTTACCAAGACCTTTATGACCTCTCCAATTGGGGCTCCCATAAATCCTCCTTGAACTTTGGACTCACACCAAAGTTCTTTTGGACCCCAAATGCACACTTTCCATCTTTTGGACCTTTGCCCATGTAGGTCCCTTTCCATGGAGGCTGTTTACTTCAGTACATTCCTTCAAGCTTCTTGGCTCTTGCTGGGAAGCTTTCCCTACAGCAGAGTAGATGTTCTTACTTATCCTCCCACAGAGCCCCCCCACCCTGCACCCCCCCCACTTCAAAGCATTTATTATGCCTTTTTAAATTGCTTAATTCTCTGACTTCCTTGCTTGACTAACGAGAAGTGTGAAGACAGGGATCAACTGTTGTCTCCCTAGCTTATTACTCTAGCTCTGAGCCCAGCAGAGTGCTGAACGCAGACACTTAGTAAAAGTTTATTGAATGAATGGGTCTGTGGGTCTTATTCATTTGTGCCTGATATTAGTTGCACCATCTTTGATACATGAAAACACGGTATTATATGCGGTATCTATTGTATCTTGCCCTCAAAGTCCCTATGTGCCACAGGTCTGATTGAGCATGTGAATCCTTGAGTTCCATCTTATAAGACACACTCCAGCAAGTATCCACATTGGCTTGGCTTTATTCAGCGTCGTCACTTCCTCAGTTCTTTGGGCAGAAAAACACCAGTATCCTAAATTTGAGCAAGAATCATCTTGGGAACAACAGGCTGGATCTTGAATTTTCTTGATTCCCAAAGCTCTTGAAGCTGTGGCACTGAACCTAACCACTTACCGCTTGAGAGGCCATCATTTCATTTATACTCTGTTCATACTGCTCTGCCAAAATGGCAAGTTTTCTTGTCTGCTCATCTTTCAGTGTCTTTAAGATTGTTTTGTGCTCATTCTTTGGAGTAACTTCCAACTGGTGATTCTTGAGTGCTTTATACTGTTTGGTCTGTACTTTGCAAGTGTCCTGAAACTGTTTTTTAATTTGCATTTCCATGGCCTGTGTAGAAAAAGGGACAAAAGGAGAATAAAGACACGTTAGTAAATGCAGAAAACCTTCCATTCTAACAGCAGGATACAGGTGCTGGGACCAGTTGTCTTTTGGTGCAGTGACCCACATTACTAGTCAGCAATCATGAAAATAATACAGACAAGAGTTAACTACCAACACTGTTGGTCTTACATTAAATGAATGGAAGTAATTTTGACTTTACCAATGGATTTTTAAAAATGAATTATTACAAGGGGATCACAGCTCTAAGCAGATTGTAGGGTACTATGAAGCTTCATTTGTTAAAGGTCGTTCATTATTTTAATGGCTTCTTAGTCAAAATCTTCAGTGTCTTCCATTGGTTATTAATTTCCCTGCATTTTGTTTTGTTTATCTCCCTCCCCACCTATGTTTCCAAATGAGAAAGGGGATGGTGACACATAAGCTGGCTCCCACAGCTCTGCGTTTCTTTGACAAATCAACAAAGGAGAGCATCTGGATAATATCTCACATCATAACCTATTTCCCCTGGATTTCAGCATAAGTGGACAGGGAAAAGTGATTTTGGATTTCTTCTCCCATGAAGGCATTATGCTTTCATGTACCAATACCAAATATGCATTTTGGCAAGGAGGAGGTGGGCTATATTATTTAAGTCCAGAAGGCACTCATCAGGTTGCTTCAGAGTTACACGTGCATTTCATAAACGCTTGGAGTTGTGATGACAGATCACTCATCATACAGGTTAGGATTTGGCCAGACAGGAACATGGCCAGCGCATTTGAGGTTGGCCTCAAATCTCTGTTAACAATGACAACAACCCCCTTGACACACAGCAATGGCTTAGTCCATAGAGCTTGTGAATTAGCAGTCAGCTAAAATTATCTGGAGGCAGTGAGGGCCAAAGGGATTCCAAATCTCTAGTGCAAGGATAATAAATGTCTGGCACATGTAGATTCACTCCTGATTCCCATGCCCATGACAGACGTCACTAATAAACCATACTCTTTCCTACTAAGCCTGCATGTGGCTTTAGTCTTTCTCAATATAGCGGCACTCAAAGTAGTTACTACCCATACTCTAGCACAACAGATGAAATTTATCTGCTGTATATCTGCTAGGTAACTTTTTTATTCCTTGGGATTGGAACTTAGGGCTGCGGTTTGTCCATCAATTACAGCTCTAAAGAGGTCAGGTTATGAAGGGGTCAGAGAAACTGCATGATGGTTTCCAAAGTAGCATCTGTTCAGGAGTTTGTTACATACGGACTCTTGGGCTTCAGTGTGGAGACTCTGATTCAATAGGTGTGGGGCCCCAAAACTTGTAATTTTGAAGGGTTGCCCCGGAGAATCTGACAGTCATCCAGAGGCAGGAACTACTAAGTCAGTCTAACTGCATCCCGGAGCACAAATAAGGGAATACTTTGATTTCCTCTTACCTTTAAGTTTTTTGGCTGTTGCCGAAGTTCCATGACATGCTTCCTGTGCAGTTCCCTTTCCCGCCTCTTATTGTACTCCAGCTGGTTTTCCAGTTCGGTCTGGTGCTGTAGACGGATCAGGTCCATGCGCAGCTTCTGTAACGTGTGCAGCTGCCTGTACTCGAGCTCTCGGGTGGACTCGTCGTGTCGGATCAGCATGGCGTGCTCCATCTCCTTCTGGGTCCTCTTTTTATTTAGTTCCTGCATTCAGGAACAAGACACAAATGGAGAGAGGTGACTGCAGGTGAACTGGAAGGAATGCATGACAGGGTAAGGGATGGCAAGGGGGGCACGACTAACTGTCTCTTAATTAAACCCATTAGTGTTTAGCAGCATGATTTAATGAGATTGGATTAGCAATCCCTGGAGGTTTAGGTTCTGTTTCTGGGCCCATCACTTACCAGGTGGGCAAGTATACCATCTGTAAAATGGGATTTTGCAGCCATCCCGCAACTACACTATCTACAGAATGGGATTAATTCTAACTGACCCCATCTTCTTTCTTTTTTTTTAATAATTTTTTAAAGGTTTTATATATTCATTTAATGGGGAGAGTACAAGCAGGGAGAGCAGCAGGCAGAGTGGGAGGGAGAAGCAAGCTCTCTGCTGAGCCAGAAGCCAGATGTGGGACTCGATCCCAGGACCCTGGGATCACGACTTGAGACAAAGGCAGGCAGTTACTTAACAAACTGGGCCACCCAGGCATCCCTAACCTACCCCTTCTTACCTCTTAGAGATGTTGTGAACCCTGTTTAGGTAAGGTCTTATGCACAGGTGTAAATAAATGTTTCTTCAGTTAAGCCAGGGGTTCTCAATATGGGCTGCATTAAAATCACGTGAGGAGAATTTAAAGACAAGATACCCGAATCCTACAACCTGAAGCTCTGATAACTGTTGGGGGGGGGCGGTGGTCGGGGAAGGGGGATGCACTGACATCACTATTTTTAAGAGTTCTTCAGGTGAATAGAACACATAGAGTCAGAGTTGAAAATCATTGACTTAAACTGGCAATGTCTGCAATGTTTGTGGTTTTCTGGAAAAAACCCTGTTTTTGCATGATTGAGAAGTAGGATAACGAACTGCTTTTTAAAATCTCAGAGTAAGGGAAGGCTGGGAAAAAGCAGATGTACTCTCTCCCCTTTCATTTTTTTCCATTCTAGATAAAATCATTCTGTTCTTTCCAGTTCTACTCATGTCTTTCCTTTCTTTCTCTTTCTGTCTTTAAGGGAGGAAAGAAAAAAAAAATAGAAAAAAAATAAAGGTAGTTGAGTGAAATTTTTTCACTTACCAGTTCAAGAATATTTCCTAAATTGCACCATATCCAAGATCTGAACCATGTGCTCTGGGTACATAAAAATGTTTACTCAGCCATGATTCTGTTCTCAACCTGCTAACGCTCTACTAGGGGACTATACTACATATTTATTGAGGTACTATATGCTCGGCTCACAGCTGACTCAATCAATTTATTTTCCCTCCTGGGAATTTGGAATTGGGATTCAGAGACAGTTAATCTCTATGTGAGGCTGGAACTGAGGGGCATATAAAAACTACAAATGTGACAGTCATCCACTGCTAAATGAGTAGGCTGAGGGTTAGAGAAAGCTGGGCTTCAGAACAAGGATGAAAAAGGGAGAAGGCAGACATGCAGGGAGTATGCTGATGCCTACGTTCATAACTGGTTGTAAGCTCTCCTGTAGGTCCAGCGGTATTATTGCTATTGGGTTTTGTGAAATATTCCCCTATGTCTGTAGTAAATTCCCTGGTTTTGGCTTAAACTAGCTCAGATAAATTTCAGTAATGTGTAAACAAAAGAACCTTAATTAACCCAGGCAAGTCAGTTATAGATGTAAATTTAAAAAAAAGAAAGAACAAGGCTGAAAGTGGTCAGTGCCATCAAAGAGGTAAACATTTATGCTGTTAGATTTCTGAAAAGGGTGGTATTACTACTAGTTAATGTCAAGGAAAGGGGTGCCTGGGTGGCTCAGTCCATTAAGTGTGTGTCTTTAGTTCAGGTCATGATCTTGGGGTCCTGGGATTGAGCCCCACGTCGGACTGCCTGCTCAGTGGGGGGTCTGCTTCCTGCTTCTTCCTTTCCTTCTTCCTCTCCCCCCAGCTCATGTTCTCTCTCTCTCTCTCTAATAAGTTAATAAAAATCTTTTTTTTTTTTTTTAGTTAATAAAAATCTTAAAGACAACAACAACAACAGAGGGTCAAGAAAAGAAGAGAGCTTGTGAGCTGGATTTTCAGTGAGTATAAGAGTGCCTCTCTTCTCTGATGACATCCACTATGAGAGAAAGTGCAAGTCATTTATTTTCAGAGAAATATCAGTAACATTTGTATATTGGTATTGCTGAAAATATCTTGCATACTTAAACCTTCTATCCATTTGAAGAGAAGTCCTTTAAACAGCACAACATCTGTTCCTGGAGCAAAGTCCTAACCATTCATTCATTTATTCAACAAATACTTGTTGCATACTTCCTGTGTGTCAGGCACTGTTGTAGGCAGAGGGATAGAGCCATGAACAAGTACATCTCTTCATGGAGCTTATGTTCTAGTGGGGAAACATCCAAAGTATAAATGCAACTTACATTTGTTTTAAGGAGAAAAGATCATCTCCTAGAGGACCTCCCCCTCTTTTGCATTTTGCTTTCCCTTATTTTACTTTTTCCTCTACCTTGACCATCTAATGTCTTCCTTTACAAGTCACTAACTGGCCCCTAGGTGGCACCAAAGGATGGCGAGGCCTTCTCAGAGCCTAAAGCTATACTACACCAATGACCAAGAGAAAAAGCCAAGGAAAGCCTTTAAATAGGTAAAGGTCCTGTTCCTAGATCACTATGTCATTTTTAACCTTTGAGTACCAGGCCTCCCAATATTGGGCATTTATTCATTACCCATTTTCCTAAACTGAGAAGTCCAAAATGAGTCTGGGCTGCCCAGAGCTCTGAAACTTGGGGGGTGGGGTGGGGGAAAAGACACAAAGCAAATAGCAGTTTCAAAAGAAATAAAAAACTTTCCTTTATGTCTAATGGGATGCTTCCAGATGTCGTCCACAGAATAGCGGCATCAGAATAACCTGGGCTGCAAGTGATTGGCTGTAGTAATAGGTCACCCAGCTAAATCTGATACATACTAAAGTGCGAGACTCAATAGAAAAATATTCAGGGTGTGAGTCAATCGTGTTTGATGTTGGACAAATCTTTTAGTGTATGTGCTGTCGAAGTGAGCACTGGACAGATCTTATAATATACATTTTAGTTTTCTCAGGTGTAAAGAGAGGATAACAGTAGCTACACTGTGGACTACCATTCTTGTGAAGATGAAGTGAAAGGCCAGGAGACAACACTTCTGAACACAACATATCATGTTATTTTTCTGTATTCAAAAGTGAAAATCTGCCATATTATATCTTAAACCTAGTTCTTTATAAATGATTAAAAAAGTGAGAGAAACATTTTTCTGTTAAAACTGTAAGTTGCTCCCTTTGCCTTTAATTCACACATCTGAGTTGCTGTGGTATAAGTTGATAAGCTGCCTATATTATTATTATTAGACTCCCTATGAGCCTATGACTGTGCCTACATAAAAATATGTAATGTGCTTTCAGTTTTTAAAAGTGATTTCTTGGGGCACCTGGGTGGCTCAGTGGGTTAAGCCGCTGCCTTCGGCTCAGGTCATGATCTCAGGGTCCTGGGATCAAGTCCCACATCGGGCTCTCTGCTCAGCAGGGAGCTTGCTTCCCTCTTTCTCTCTGCCTGCCTCTCTGTCTACTTGTGATCTCTCTGTCAAATAAATAAATATTTTAAAAAAAAGTGATTTCTTGTATCTCACTCAGTCCCACTTGCAGCCCTATGAGGTGGTCTCATTGTTTAGGACTTACCCCTTTTCCATAGGACTGTAACATGTTTGGGAATTGAGACTGATCTAAGATCATACAACTTCTATAAAGGAGAACTGCGTCTAAAAATCGGGTTTTGCGGGGGTTTCAACAGTTTCTATTAAAAGAGGTCCCAACAAATGGTTTATATTTTCCTGTTTTATGTTTTTGGCCTATGACACAGTATTTGGAAGAATCCCTCTGCTTGGGTGAGACACAGGGCACGGTTGCTCTGTCCACACAAATGGCACAATGTGCAGCACACCTTCAATTCATGAAACGAGCTGAGCAAACACAAGATCACATGTAACAGACTATGTGATTTTGCTCATCAGCTTCTCCTTGTCTATACACCCTGGAGGCAGCAGCAGATGAGGGCCATGTGGACTCCCTTTCCCTCAGCTCACATCACATGCTGTGCACACCTCCCCAAAGCAAAGAGGGAGCTCAGTGTTGAAACCTACATACTTTTCATGAAAGTATGACCATACTTTACAGGACCCTACCTCCCACATAAGATGTGAATCCAGGGTGTGTCCCATGATAAACCCTTCCCAACCACGACCCAAGTGCTACTGACTTTAAAAGCAGTTGATCTCGTCAAGTAAAAAATTGTGATCTCATGCCCAATGAGGTTGAGTAAGAACCAGAACTCAAACTTTTAAATGGAGATGTTGTTAGCCTATGACATTTAACGCTTTTTTAGTTTCAGTTCTTGGTTTCATAACTGGTTAGAAAATAGCCAGCGTCCACGGGCAGTGATGGTAGAGGAAGAGGCTCAACCCAGCTTATGGTGAGCCTTTTCAACATTTTCATTAACTAAAAGGATTGCTCATACTCAGTTTTGGCAAATACACAAAAAAACAGGTGCTCTTTGTTGGTGGGAGTATAACCCCCTAGAGGGCAATTTGGCAATATCTGTTAAAAATTTACATGTATACACTGTGACCCCCAAATTTCCACTTCAGAGCATATATCCTTCAAATGTCTGCATCTGTGTAAAAAGATCTGCATACAAAGATGCTCTCTGTGGCACTGTTAGTAATACTGTAAAACATAACAAAATAGCCACTGAGAAGTACTTCAGTAAATAAATAATTTTATAGCCATACTCCCCAAATTCACTGTTAATGGTTAAAAAGAACCAGACAGAGCTGTGTGTCCTGGATGGTGAATGAGAAAAAAAGAAGAGTTACAAAACAGTACAGTGGACATTTTTGTAGGTTCGGTATCCATTTCCCCTTCTTTTGTTAACAGGCTCCTCTTTCTGCTTGAGAAACTCCTCCATCCTATCTGTAATCAGAGAGTACTGAGGAAGGGAGCAAGCACGTTGCCCAAGCAAGGTCGCAGTCCCCTAGGAATTTGAATCTTTAGCAGAAATGATACAAAGATTAAACATGGTTGGCGGAAATACACCCAAATGGCAATGCTATGAGGAATGCCCAGTAGCTCTTGCTCTCTAGGTCACAGAATCTGCTTTTCCAGCTTGGGTCTTCTTCTTCTCCAGCTTGGTTCTACAGCTCTGTTATCTACCCATATCCTTCTAATAAATTCCTTTCTGTTCTTGGGCAGCCAGTGTTTGTTGCTATGGCTTACAGATCAAATAAACTGACTGATACTACATTATCTTATTTTTGTAAAGTTAAAATTCTATAGAAGCCGAATGTATGTATACATATATAAGGAGGAAAAGGAAATCTGGAAATCTGGACACCAAATTAATGGTAGTCAGGATAGAGACTGGGTGGAATGCGATTATGAAGAACTTCCACTACTCAACTATATATTTTTCTGTGTTTTTCTTCATTTAATGTTCTCATAAATAAGAAGAAAACCTTAAGACTCTTCAGGAAAATACCCATATAAGAGTTATTCTTCATTCAGTTGGTTAGAACCTGACACTAATGAAGTAAAAAATATAGTTTCTATCACTTTGGAGGACTAATTGTCTTCTACAGCTTTTATTGGCATTAATTGTTTCCTTAGCCTTAGTCTTCTTCCAAATATGTGCTATCAGAATAACAATAATAATTGCCAGATGAAAAGAATCCCAAGTATCTTATTTCTAAATGGCTTTGGGCTTTTTCATTTGGACTTTTTATTTTGCCTTCTAACAAATGACAACATGTCTAGTACAGAATTAATCAGTTTCTTACCGACACCTCTCTCTAAGCTTCTCTGTTTCTAAATCTACAAGTAACCAAGTCTCGAACACCAGAAATAACTTTGATTTTACCCTCGTCTTTTCTCTCATAGTCGATGGTATGCCAAGTCCTGTTTATTTTGTATTCAAAATATGTTGCCAATTTGCCTCTGACAGCTGTCACCACCATCTTTGTCTATATCCTAATTCCTACCACCTGATTACTTCGCTTCTAGTTTCTTCCCCCAACCCAATGTTTTGCAACCTTCCCCCCCAATTTATTTATTTATGTCATTCATTCATTCATTCATTCATTCATTCATTCATTCATTCATTATCTTCAGGAGCCTTTCTAGATTTCCCTTTCCCTTGATCAACCCCATCCATGAAATAGGAATACCACAGATACACTGTATATCCATTTAAGTACTGTGGACCTTGAGGGGGCCTGAGCCTCTGTAATATATAACACCCCTCCCCTGCAAGAACCCATTCTGATTCCCCTGGGGGCAGTACTGTCCCCACTAAGGATGCATACTTAAATCAGTCTGTGCATCACCACCAACCAAACTGGGCTAATCTCTCTAAAATAAAATTTTAGCCATATCACTCATTGCCTACCTCAAAAACAAATGTTCAGCAGTTTATCTCTTTTCCAATGAGATGAGACAACACATATAAAGGGTCTGAGCCTGGCTCATTACATGTGTTTGATAAATTTTAGTTTGCTCCATTCCTTCTCCTTCACAGTTGAAAACTGCTCTCCCAAGAGCTTATACTGTATCAATGCACATTCCCATTAAATGTGTCTTTAGTGCTTGTTTCCCTCGTGCAGGCTAACGCTGTTTTTTTTTGCAAACTTTGATATTTTTACCAACGTGCTAGTTCATTTATGAGGGTTTCTCTGATTATTCCAGGTCACAATGTTTTCCTACTGAACTCTGTATCTGCAACTGAGTCACATTCTGTGCTCCTCATCTCCGTGAATAATGTCTTATTCATCCAATTTCCCAAATTAGAAACTTTGAAGTCATTTTGGACTCCTCTCTCTTCTGAAATTCTGATGCTATTTGGTTGGAATTACTGTCAGTTCTGCTTCAGATCTAATCTCTCCCCATTGCCTCTTCCAGGTCGAACTAGAGAAAGAATGTCCTCGCTGACCTCACTGTATTTTGCTGCTTGCTGCTGTAGCCTACCTTCGCACCGTTGCACTACTTCTTTCAAAGAAAACTCTCTTCGACCCCCTGCCTAAAATCCTCCATGGCCATTGTAACTGCCTTCAGGCTAAAATTAAATAACATGGCTTAACACAAAAGGTCCACGTTCTGCTTCTAATTACCCTTTTTTTGACATTCCACTTTGTACACAAACCCCAAACACTCAACTTCTCACGAGTCACTGAGTCCTCCAAGCTCTTTCATGACTGTATGCCCAAGATAGTTTATTTATATGTCTATGGTATCTGAGATGTTATACTGTAACTAGTCTGTTACATGTCTGTTTCTCCTCTTAGACTTAGGGCTGCTTGAAGGCGGGAAACTATAGCCCCTCCTTAACCCTGGCATCTCCAGCATAGTGCCTGGCACTAAGGGGGCATCATTCTATTACTTGGTATTTCACATGGAGCCACAAAAACCCAAGTGTCTGACAAGCAGGCTGAAAACAGAAATTCTCTGTTCTATATCTTTTGATCCTCCACTGTATAATAAAGCTTATAATAGGTGCTCAATAAAAGTCCATTACATTTATTTGGAAAATGTTGATTCCTTATTCTGTAAATGGGCTTTCTCCTTCTTCTCAGTGGTAAATTCATTTCCTAGCTATTTTTGTATACCTACTTTGTGTCAGGCACTGCACTAGAGACCATAAGGGTTAAGGCTGTAAGAATGAACAGAACAGCCATGATCCTCACAAAGCTGCTTGTCCCATGAGTCAGTGGTGATAGTCACGGCCATAATAAATACCTCCCGGATGTTCTGCTGCTCCACCTCATGCCGCTTGATCATTATTTTCCGCTTGAAGAAACGACAGTTTTTGTCGTAGTACAGTCTCTGCTGGGTGAGAAGGTGGGCTTCCTCTTCAGCCTGTGTGTGCTGCAAGTTCTCTTTATGCTTGGATATCCGCTCTTGCTTTTCTTTCTTGGGTGTGCTATGGTCCTCGTTCATCTCCTTCACAGAAACAAAACAAAACAAAAACAACATGCTGGTCTCATCAAGTAAAAGGAACTAACTGTTTATTAAAATGGTAGATTAAATTATCTGGAGAGCAACTGAGAGCGGGAAGACAAAGACTTGTGCTGCATATCCCATCCGCTCAACTTTTTTTGTTGATGAACTGAGTCGTAAGGGACAGGGAGGCTTGTTAGTTTCCACTCTCTGGCTTCTCCCTCTAGGAAATAATTGGTTCACTCGTTCAATCAACACACACATACAGAGTTCTTATCATGGGACAGGCACTGTGCAAGGCACAAGGATACAATGGTGAGCAAAAGAACATGATGACCACCATCATGGGGCTTCACAGTTTAGAAGCAGTAATTAATCAAAGAACCTCAGAAATGAACTGAAAATGACTGTGACAGCTGCTGTGAAGGTGAAGTACGTGGTTCTACAAGGATGTTTAAAAGAACATATTCGATCTTGGTAACAACTGAACTGAAATTGGAAAAACCTGTAGGAGCTAACCAGTGAGAAAGGGGAGGGGAGAATACTCTGGTAGAGGACACAGCGTATGCTAAATACTTCAGGTGGGTTAACTAAAACATGGTGTGAGCGAGGAACGGAGGGCAGGCCAGGGAGGTGGTGCCATGTGACATGACATGAGGCGGGACCATCCGAGGCTTTACAGGCTGAGTTAAGGACATTGATCTGTAGCACAGGAGATAAGGATTTTATATATGTGGGGGACACACAATGAGATGCATCTCAAAAAGTCATCTTTTTGCCTTTTGACTTGCCTCACGACTCTCGTTGCCTCATGGAAAACAGAATGAAGGAGACAAGACTGGGAGAAATGGACAGATTTCACAGACAGGAGGTAACTGCAAACGTCACTAGTCTGAATTTCAGGAAGCAATACTTTATTTGCTATTAGAGGGTAAATGAATTACCTTTATTTCCTAAAGGACAAAATTCATAATTATTCCAGCTTTTATGGATAAAGAGAAAAAGGCAGAGACTCAGGACACTTAAAAGGGTGTTACTTTACTCTATGGAGAAAGTAAAAAGACCATTTTTAGAGAAGGCACAGTATATTCTTTTTTGTTCATACTGACAAGCTTGACCTATAATATTCGGTTAACTACTCAGTGAAAATCTCCTTTAAATGCTAATACCTATTTTACTTGATGTTTTGTGATGTGGACATCGCGCACTATTCAGATTATTTGGGCACTTGGCCAACAAGTCCTTGTGCATCAACTTTTAACCTTCCTGTCTAGTGAAGTCTTTAGTGAAACATCAGAATCAACAAGAGAGAAAGCTGTTTCGAGCATGGAGTAAGCAGGGATCACAACAGGAAGGCTGGGTGACTCATCTCTTAATGCCATGACTTCACTACTAGGCTTGGCATTAACCACTACATTGCACATCCAAGTTCAAATGTGACCATATAAACTCACCCAAAATCAAGAATAAATTATTTCCGGACTATCCGTCATCCTGTATCGCCCACATCTCTGTTGTCTATCAAACAGTGGGGATAATGGAGATTGTTTTGTTACCCCAAGGGCAATATCTTTAATATATCAGTATCTAAATGTATACACCACCTTAAATAGTCAGAAATAAACTTTTCTTTGTAAGAAGTAGTATTAGCTTGGCACAGAAAGGCTTACTGAGGCTATCTCAAACTGAGTTTAGGCTTGTTTTTCCTCATAAGCATGTTGAAAGACTTGTAAGTTTAGGCTTGTGGGTTCCTGCACTCATAAATCTGAGTACCCAAAATGCCTGAGGACTCAGTACGGATTCTCTAATGCTGTCCTGTGAGAGAATCTTCTACAGGTTGAGTTCATGCAATCTCCAAATACCTGGGTGCTAGAAAAGGTCAGAATGATGGTTGCAGAAAGTGTGGCCTACAGAGCATGAATAAACACAAGGAGTTAGAAATAAAAATATAAGTGCAATTGAGAACATTTCAAAATTTCTCACTGAAAAAAATCAATGTTATCTGTGATCCAGCAATATCTTTTTATCATGACATAATAATTAGGTCCCAGCAATAACTCAGAGAAAATGAACAGATCATGAACCTTCTTATTTGGGCCATTTCTCCCTACAGCCTGGTTTTCTCGATCTTACAATGTCAGAGATTTTTCCCGTGTAGGCAGTGTGGATTAAATACAAATTTCTCTCAGTCCCCGCAATCACCAGTGGCTCATCTGGGCAGGACTAAAAGTCCTGAGGCCCACCCTAACCCACTTGCTTTCACTTCCTAATTACAAAAGTATTGGAAAAGAACCTTGATAAGTTCCATATTGTTAACTTAGAATATGAGCTCAAATAAATGATTTCACATACTGAAACCATGCCCTATATTGAATTTTATTAAACCTTAATACACCAATAGTCTAGAAATAAGAAATCCTAAGTCTTATGAGGAGGAAAGTCTAGGGAATTGCAGGCAATTCACCTATAAGCACTGGTGGGAGAAGTGAAGAAATTGGAGCTTTCAGATCAAACTGCAGTTCATTAGGAGGACTCTCCAAGTCTACCATTGGCCTTCAACCAAACTTTTAAGAATCGATCATTCATTTATCAGAGATTTACATGTACCAAGCACAGGCATACAGTTATAGGCAGGGGAAAAAAAAAAAAAAAGACATGTTCTCTGCTCTTATCACTTACTGGCCAGCGGGGTAAGTAACTCAAAATAGCTAAAAAAAAAAAAAAAAAAGGCGGGGGGGGGGGAGGTTAATTGAAAAGTAGTGTTATGAAACCAGAGGCACCTGTCTTGGTTAAGGAAGTCAGGAGAGATCTCCCTTGGGAAACGATTTTTTTTTAAAGATTTTATTTATTTATTTGACACAGAGAGAGATCACAAGCAGGCAGAGAGGCAGGCAGAGAGAGAGAGGGAGAAGCTGCTGAGCAGAGAGCCCGATCTGGGGCTCGATCCCAGCACCCTGGGATCATGACCTGAGCCGAAGGCAAAGGCTTAACCCACTGATCCACCCAGGCACCCGATTTTTTTTTTTTTTTAAGATTTTATTTATTTATCTGACACTTATCACAAGTAGGCAGAGAGGCAGGCAGAGAGAGAGGAGGAAGCAGGCTCCCTGCTGAGCAGGGAGCAGGCTCAATCCCAGGACCCTGGGATCATGACCTGAGCTGAAGGCAGAGGCTTTAACCCACTGAGCCACCCAGGTGCCCTGGGAAATGATAATTAAGTTAAGGTTTTGTTTGTTTGTTTGTTTGTTTTAAATTAGGCTCCATGCCCTATGTAAGGCTTGAATTCATTACCTGAGATCAAGAGTCTCATCTCTACAGATTGAGCCAGCCAGGCGGCCCAAGTTAAGGTTTTAGTAAAAAATTGTAAGTCGTACAAGGAGAAAGAGTAACAGTTAACAGCAGAGGGAGAGACTGGGGGTGGGGGTGGGGGTGGGGAGAGCATCCTGGTGGCAAAAAACAGTATGAAGAAACAGTCTTCTCCAAAGGCTTTAGAGAAAAGTGGAATTTGATACATTTGAGGAACCAAAAGGTGACCACTGTGGCAGGAGCAGCAAACAGGGCTGTAAGCAGGTGAGGTAACAGTGGTGTGAGGTGGGATGGAAGGAGAGGCTGAGAGTAGACTACTAGTATTTTGATCTCTCCTAAGAGCAACGGAAGTCAATGAATGCTAAAATCATGAGGTGATATGATGAGACTCATGTCTGTTTTTTTTTTTAAGATTTTATTTATTTATTTGACAGACAGAGAGATTACCAGTAAGCAGAGAGGCAGACAGAGAGAGAGGAAGGGAAGCAGGCTCCCCGTCAAGCAGAGAGCCCGATGTGGGGCTTGTTCCCAGGACCCTGGGACCATGACCTGAACCAAAGGCAGAGGCTTAACCCTCTGAGCCACCCAGGCTCTGTTTGTTTTTAAAGATTTATTTTTGAGAGAGAGAAAGCAAGCTCAGGGAGAGGGTCAGTGGGAGACTGAGAGACTCCTCATGCAGACTCCTTGTTGAGCACGGAGCCTGACACGGGGCTCGATCCCAGGAACCTGAGATCATGACCCAAGCTGAAACCAAGAGCTGGATGCCCAACTAACTGAGCCACCCAGATGCCCTGAGACTTCTGGTTTGAAAAGATCACTCTGGCTGAAGTGGCTGGAGAATAAACTGGAAGTAGGCAAGAATGGTTTAGAGTTAAATCAATGGTTCTTAAAATCTGATGCCAGAGTCAACAGCCTCAGCATCACTTGGGAACTTGTTAGAAATGCACATTTCAAATTCCACCCAGATCCACTGAATCAGAAAATCAGAAAATCTAACTTCGGTGATTTAGGAATCCATTTTATTTTTATTTTTATTTTTTAAAAGATTTTATTTATTTATTTGACAGAGAGAGATCACAAGTAGGCAGAGAGGCAGGCAGAGAGAGAGGAGGAAGCAGGCTCCCTGCTGAGCAGAGAGCCCGATGCGGGACTCGATCCCAGGACCCTGAGATCATGACCTGAGCTGAAGGCAGCGGCTTAACCCACTGAGCCACCCAGGTGCCCCTAGGAATCCATTTTAATAAGCACTTCAGGTGATATAAAGTTTGGGGATCAATGGTTTAGACTACTGATTACAATGTAAGATTAAAGAATTTTAAGTTCCAACCTTTTTTACGATTTTAAGTAATCTCTACACCCAACTTGGGGCTCAAACTTATAGCCCAAGATCAAAAAATCACATGCTCCACCAACTGAGCTAGCCAGGCACCCCTTCAGTTTTAACCATTCGAATGGCAACTTAGTGATGACAAATATTGGTACTCTTACCTCTTTTATTTTTTCCTTACAAATCTTATACTGTTTCTTCTGACTTTCTAAGAAAGTTGTCAAATCTTTCTTCTGCTGGGCCAAGATCTGTTGCTGGAACTTCTTCTCATCTGCTGCAGCTACCTTTGCCTAATAAAATGACATACAATCTAGGGTAAATTGTTCTCCACACAGAATTCAGCTGTCTATATCCTCCAATGCATGAAAAGAGTCCATAAGTGCTGAATAATGTAGTGTTTTTTTGAGCAAGTAATTAATAAAAAACAAAATAAGCAAATACCTGTTCTGATTCTCTTGTATCTTAAAACAAATTTGAAATTCTTACCACTGAAAAATACATTTCCAATCATGGGAAAAACATGAAGGCAAACCTCAACATGTTTTATTGAGCACACAAAAAATATAAGGAATGGAAAGTGAACTAAGGATCAAAATAAAAGATTTTTTTCATATTGTTGGTGGCTCACAGATTAAATTATAAAAAATGAATAAGTAACCAGAGCTGGCAACTTTTATTCCCAGAATCTCACACTAATTGATTAATAACATTTTGTTTTCTTAAGCACCTGCTATAATTGACAACAGTCATACACTGGGACACTTTGGGGGCTCCCAAATGGATAGAACACAGACCAAATAAAAGATAACCCAATAAGCACTGGCTCCTGAAAGTGACCAAATTGAAGTTTCTGGGGACCATTAGATGCAGCACATATGTAAGATGAGGTGCTTCGGAGATAGGGAGGGAATTATGCGTCATGGTTCTCTTTATCATCTTTACACCTTTAGCTTCCATCATCAATACTTTTTCCATTCTGAACAATTATCTCCACATATTTACCAAATCGAATCCCCAAGAAAGAATCTGACTGGTTTATTTAATCAGGATCATCCCTGTTTGGGCAGAGGTTTTCAAGCCAGGCTGCCTCACAGCTTGCTGGTTGTTGGGGGAATGCTTCTTCTGCAGTTCTGATGTTCCTTTCCATGTGGAAAGAGAGCTTAATTACCGAAACACCCCTGGCACTCTGTCCCCAGTCTCTCCATCCTTAGGGAGCACATGTTCACCCCTGCTTTCCCACACTATGTAAATCGGATGGGGGTGTGGCAAGGAAGGCGACTGGTTTAGCACTGCCAGAGCCTAGATAGGCAAGTCTGTTCAGTTTTGTACAGTATTATTAGCGCATTTCCCTTCAGACATGAATTACTTCTCCCATCTAATACTTATCAGTAATAAAGGTAATATTTTGACTCACTGTCTGCCTTAGTCTCTCCTCTGTTTGGAACCTAGATGGGGAAGAGAGATGTCTCCTAGAAGACTCAAGCAACAGCCAGATTAATTACTCACTGCCGCTGGTCAGGTGCCCATTCCTAGTCCAATCAGTGTAGGCAGGCGCTATCACCACTGAAAGGGACTATTTGTAGAGCAGTTTTCTTTTGAAGAGGACTGTGGGTGTGGCAGGCATGGTAACAGGTCTGAACTGTGCAAGTTTCCACAGGATAGAAGCATCTTGTTTCTCTTTATTTGCACCCAGACCCCCTCACGGGACTGGCTCTTGGAATATATTTGAATAGAAAAGAATATACACCTGCAGTAACTATTTTAACTTTCAATCGCAATTTTGAGTAGCCCCACAAAACCTAACCCTTCTCAACTACCACCAATGCAACATTGTTCCTCTGTCACCAAAAAGCACACTGCTCCTGTCTTCTGCTCACGTGATGCCACTGACTGAAACAGGCCTGGCTTGGTTACAGCACAAAGGCATGTGTGTGCACACTGACCTCCTTCTCTATGATAGCCACTTGCTTCTTGGCCAGCTTCTCCAGCTCGATGGACGAGTTGTTGGCATGCGTCTCCACCTCCTTCTGTAGCTTGAGGCGGTGCTCGTCCATCTCAGCCTTCAGCTTGTTCTCCAGGGCGATCAGCTGCTTCTGGTGCTGGCGCCGCATCCGCTTATAACCTGACATCTGTTCCCGCAACTCGTTCTCCTGCTCATGCTCATGGATCTGTCGTGTAACCTGATTGGGGGTGGGGAAACAGAACTCAGGTGACCAGATTCATAGAAGACAAACTTCCAGGGAAAGTAGAGACGCCCTCTGGCATAATTCTATCACCGCCACCATCAATCTACCTATTATTTGCTGAATGCTCGCCTGTACCAGGCACTGTGCTGGGTGCTCTTTATATTTATTCTTTAGCTCTTGTCCTAAACTTGTTTGGATTCATTCACTCATTCATTTTACTCCTTAATGAGGTTACGTGTTACCACCCCCATTTTATAGATGAAGCAACTGAGACTTGAGGGAATTAATTTATTCATTCAGCCAAATTATATTCACTTATTTTTGACATATCACTGTATCTATGATTAAGGTCATATAGTTAATAAGGGGTAGAGCTGGGATTCAGACCCATTTCTGTCTGGTTCCGGAGCCATGCTGTCTCCACTACACCAGGATTTCTCAACATCAACACTGTTGAAAATGAGCCAGAAGATTTGTTTTGTTGGGCCATCCTTCAGTGCAGGATGTTTAGCAGCATCACTGGCTACCCACTAGATGCCAGTACACCTCCCAAGTCAAGACAATCAAAAATGTCTGTAGACACTGGCAAATGTCCCTTAGGGGGCAAATTCCTGGTTGAGAACCACTGCATTATATCATACTGCTTGTTTGTTTTTAAAGATCATGTCTCTAACAGTCATAGGGATTCTGAGTATCTTCCCAAAGTTGTTTGAACAAGATTTATTTCTGATTCTTAATATGAAGTGGGGTGGGGGCAGTGAGGAGTGAAAGGAGGGAGGGGGGGAGGGAGCTCTCTTTCCACTCCTCTCTCTCCCACCTCCCCTTCCCCCCAGAAGAGATGTTAGCAAATTACAATACATTTACGTGCTCTCCTCAAGAAGAGAAAGTATTTCTGTGATTTTTAGATGGCTACTCAGTAATTTTTTCTTAACCCATTCTCAGGTGACTATCCAACAAACTCAAGACTGTAAATATAAATTTTGGCATCTCGTTTCTTTCTATTAAACCTTTTCTGATTTTCCACTCCTTCCTTCAGTTTATCATCCCTCTTTATTTTCCTGTTAGATTCTCTGCTCATTTCATTCTCATCTTTCCTATTTTAGAAAAAAAATAATTACAAAATTATAACTTCAGCTTTGTTTTTCACTAAGTAATTTAGTCACTCCTATCTACTATTAGCCAATTCTTCCCAACGTCACCCTCAAACAAGTTTTAAAGCTGCTATTAATGCTCTTTACTATTTTCAGTTTATGGGTCAAAGTGCATTTTGTACAAAGAACAGTTTGTTTCTTTGCTCCTTTTAGAAGGTGTCCCTGCATACCAGACTGAGTCCTTACTATCAAGAGAGTGCTATTCTGTAACTGGATAGTATTATCAAAGTACACCATTAAACATTAGCCGAACTTTGAAACCTTTCCAGCTGAAACTAACACTAGGTTTCATATTCATTTCTCTTTTCTAAAGGACAATCCTCTTTAAAGTATGAAGAATAAGAGCAGAAGATATTTCAAGACCAAAAAAAAAAAAAAAAAAAAAAAGGACAGTATCACCAAAGGGGCACCTCACACTCTAAAGGAAATCTATTTTGTCATCACAATATCATGTTTCTTTTTAATGGGCTTATTTCATGATAAAAGGAAAGAAAGAAGTCATTTGAAATATGTATATATATTTCACTTCCTCATGCTTGTGCTTTCCTGAAATTCAACTACAGGGGAAAACAATTCCAATCAACAGAAAGGATACCATTTAGCCCTTTCTGAATTCAGTTTTTTTCATACAGATATGACAATGAAGTGTCCATTCCAGGGTAAGGTATTTGAAACATGTTTTACCTCTAAACTTATTTTTTTCTTATGTAAGTATTCCTTCTTCTTCTTCTTTTTTTTTTTTTTTAGATTTTATTTATTTATTTGACAGACAGAGATCACAAGTAGGCAGAGAGGCAGGCAGAGAGAAATGAAGGGAAGCAGGCTCCCCGCTGAGCACAGAGCTGGATGCAGGGCTGGATCCCAGGACCCTGAGGTCATGACCTGAGCTGAAGGCAGAGGCTTAACCCACTGAGCAACCCAGGTGTCCCTCCCTTTTTAAAAAGATTTTATTTGTTAGTATTCCTTCTTTAGTCAGATTCCCAAAGTTGAGAAATGGCACACCCTAAAGCTATCCTGACACATTCAAAGCTTGCAAACAGAAGGTCTGACTAGTCTGTGGTCAAATAGTCTCAGGATGGCCATTTCCCAAATCAGGAACCTAAATATAAAGTGGAAATGAGTTGTGTCAAGAACATTTTCTATCCTAACTGGTGGGTGAGTCCCTCTGAAAATGGTGGTCCCACTGCATACCAGACCACACAATTATATGGCAAAGACAAATTACAAAGCTCAACATGCTATCATTGTATATTACTGAATTCCAGGAGAAATACTTTGCTTCTAATGCTTCCCATAATTTGGATAATCACCTTTGTAAACTCCTAATATCACCTTTAATTTGTTGCAATGAAATTTTCTACGTTTCAATGTTAACTGCCTTCTTAAGCACATACAGAGATACTGAGTTTTATAATTCCATATGCAAGCAAAGTAAACATATTTAAGAAGTCTGGCCCAATGACTCATGTATGAAGTCTAACTAGAAAGACATAAAAATATTGTTATCTACAGTTATGTACACTTGCATGTTTTAAGTTTATACTGTGTGTCTTGCAAATATACTATTTGGTCAAGAGAATAAAAAAATAGCTCATAATTTTATATTTTATCATGCTTTATGATTTACAATGTATTTTCACATACAATGCCCTCTAATTTTCCTAAACCCTGGGATTTGAATTGAAGTTCTACGGTTCTTGAATTGCCTGAGGAAATTCACCCCACTAAGGCAGAATGAAACATTCTGTTAAGCAATGGAGGGAGTCAACTCCCCAAAAACATCAAAGCTGGAGAAAGTATAAGCTACAAACTGAATAAGTCTAAAAATGAAAGAAAGTTATGGAAATGTAGTGACTGTAGTTTTCACAATGGTAGTCTCAAGAATGTGATCCACTGAAAGTGGGCAGTAGCATCTTGCCACACCCAGTAGGTTGCTTGGACACAAACCCCATTCTGTTCCTTACTGTATTACTGACCTTGGGCAAATTACTTAACCTGCCTGAAGGCTCTCAAGAGGAGCCACTGCTACAAGGAGATCACTGATGGGATAATTCTTGTGTCCAGCAAGGTGTCTGAGACACAGAAGATGTTCGATTTATGCTGATTTCCTTCTAAGGGAATCTAAGCATTTAAGCAGTATGTCTTTCCCTCCACCAAGCATTTCTAGTGATATGGACACAGATGGGAAGGAGTGGATCCAAGAGAAAGGGCAAGTGTAACAATGAAACTGTACTTATATGCAGGCTGAGGCTTATAAACTAAGTATGCATAATATCTAAACCTGAATTATTAACCATTTCACATACCTGGAGTAATATATAAAAGTTAACAGCCATAAAGGAAGACCGAACTTTTCCCAGAAAGTCTTTACAGCCATTCCATTCCACCTTATCTAAATCTGGCAAAAATTGGCACCTACAACAGATGACTACATCCAAAGTGTACTATCTGTCTACCAAGTGCAGAACACCACACTAGAGGGCTAATAAGCAACTTACTGAACATAAAAGAGGAGCATAGTGGCTGATAATGTTACCCTTGTAAGAGATCAAAGCGAACTTACAAGATTAATTATGTATAAGAATCAAAATAATGCATATAAAACTGGCTACCTCAACTCTTATAAGAAATGAAATTTATAGCAAGTTCTTAAAAAGAATACCATGGGTCACATTTTGACATTAGAAATTTCACATTCCACTCTTTAGAACACCTAGGGAAAAACATTTTAAGTTTGTACAAAAAGTAATGATGGAAAAAGGGGAATTCTGCCTTATACAGAAATACTGGCAGGAAGCACTTAGAAATGTACACTTGCAAATCCAAATTCTCATGTGGGAGCAGGACTGGAAGAGACTTTGTTCATTCCTTAATTCAGCATGTTTACTGAGAGAGTTTGGTCACGTGGGTTGGGCATAGAGACTGGGCAGCATAAGTGAAAAATGGTCTCCGTAATGATCCTAGTGAGATTAAGAAGCTAAGCAAAAGGAAAAAGGAGCTACAAAACATTCTGATAAGCATCCTCTTGTACACTATCCAGGAAGAGAACCCATCTTCCAGCCCTCAGAAATAGAATAGTGGGGCTCATGAGGGGTGAAGCAGCATTAACTGCAGAGGCTCTAATATTTTTCTGCTTGTCTATCAAACTCATTCAGGTATCCACTTTCACAATTAGCTGCAAATTAGGTTGCATTTTTAAAATCGAAATGAAGACTCCGTTTTTATATGAGCTTTCTTACTGAATCTGGTAAAGGCAAAGTAAAAAAAAAAAATTCACATTTGCATGGATAGGACAATAATCATTTTTGTCTACATGCTTTCCTAGAGATTAGAAACTAAGAGTTTTTATGCCCCTGCCCCTAATATGTATTTTTTTTTTTTAAAGTAGGCTCTACACTCAACATAGAGCTTGAACTCATGACTCTGAGATCAAGAGTTGTATGTTCTACTGAATGAGCTGTCCGGCTGCTCTCCCATCCTCCTTGGAACAGTATGTACTCTAACACAAATTCCCCTGTGTAGCAAGACCACTCACTCCTGTGAGAATTCCTTCATAAGGTCAAAAGCTGAATTGCCTGACAGATATGGGCTTGGGCTCTTTCTATTAACATCTACTATGGGAACTACTATCCAGGACATTATGAAATTTTAAGAAATGACATCAGACATGACAACAGCTGAAAACACTCTCTTGGGTTACCAATCCAATTAAAATATTAGGATCTCCGTTTACCAACAATAAAAACTTAAGGGAGCCACATCTCAAAGGCCCAATAAGGCAGATGAGTAATTCTGAAGAACTATATAAACAACTCCTTTCTCCAGATCATGAATCAGTTCATTATGAACTTTCTTACAGAAGAAAAAGAAAGGATAAATAAAAAAGGTTCTATGAAATGCCCTTCCTTTTCCTAGTTTTTCAAAATAAGGTCAATAATTGCTGCCCTTCTATGATTATAATAAAAAATACATAATTCTACATAATTCTGAAGTTTCCTTAGAGTTACCTCTCATATTAAGGTTCACAGTCCTTGCTTTTCCTTTGTTACAAATTGTGCAGCAGTGCATATTAACATAAAAAAAATGTTTTAAGATGCCAAAATGGTAAAAACATCAAGAAGTAAAAAGCCTGCAACCCCTGGGCTGCATACACTTGTCAATGGCTCCATTCAAAAGCACAATGTAGAAAAAATGCAAAGGGCAAACCCCACAGATTTAGGTCTCTTTTAGGTTTATGTATAAGAGGTAGGCTGATTAAACAAATTTAAGAACTATAAAATTTTTGTCAGTTTGCAAGTCTATTTAAAATACACACTCTTAAAAAATAGATATTCATTTATCTAACAGTTAGAAATAAATAATTTCTGAATTCTTTTTTCTTTTTGCCGTTCACTTTTAATCACTCTGTGGCTTGTTAGCACTTCTGTGTAGAAGGCTATAAAGAGTAAAACCAAAATAAATAAATCAATATAGTATTGTTACCAACTATGGGAAGTGAAGAGGGTTTCAAAAATGACTTGATTATTCATTACCCTGGACTTCCATTTTCCCATGATCTTGCTCTTACTTTTATGTCATTTAAGTAACTTTTAGTCCTTTTCCTTTGAGCTGAGATCCATGAAAAGCAAAAAGATTCAGGATATAATTTTAAAATTTAGATACTTCTTTTTGATATTTCAGTGTCCTGATTTATATATTCCTACTGGACTCCTGGGAATTAGCCTTTAACATAAAACTGGTAGAACTATAGTACTTGATAAGGTACATTAAAATACCCAGACCAATAATTAGATTGTCCAAAGTGAGACATGGGACCATATAACATCATACCACCTTTCCTTTACATTAATTCTTTTTTCTGAACGAGCACTAGATGCAAGAACCACTGATCTCTAGTAAGCTTCCATCAATTCCACCATGACCCCCAAAGCATGACATCTAGAGAAGGTTTTCCACATGAAACAACTTATTTTACAGTGGCTACCGCAACAGTCTATTAGCTACTTAGCTTTTAACTTAATATAGGGGCAGGGAGCCTTTTAGCCAATCCAAAGTCCATCAGAGACTGATCTCAGCTACTCTCTGGCTGGGCACTGGGAAGCCTGTAGGATTCAGAGGGGCTCCTAAGCACTTTGCCTCTAGCCCTCAGGTGGCCTAGCAGGGAAGCAGCTTTCATCAACCACAGAGAAGACTGGGATGGCTGACAGGCACAGAGTAGCCCTGGGTGAGTGTACAAACGCAAGCGTGAGATCATTGTGGTATGGCAGTAGTAACATCTTACTAGGAGGTAGGAGAGGTCATGAATATATGATGTGGGAATGAGGGTGTGGCAAGTGACAAAAGACACTTTTCCCAGAGGGGGAAGATCCACTTGGTATAATGTTTGTTTCACATTCAAAAACCTGCTTCTGGTGCTCTGAGTCTCAGTGGCTGCTCAGCATTTCTCCTCTCATTTCTACATGAACATGTCTGGATAAAGATACAAGTCTCACAAGAGTCGGTGGTAAGCAAGAATATTACATAAATACCATATTTTTTGGTCGAGTATCATGACATGAAGATATTTATTAATAAATTCCTGGTTCTTTATTTAGACTCAAAAGCATGTTATTTTTTAGGTGCTTAGCAATCATTAGCAAATACAGAGTGGACATTTTTCTATCTCCATTACACAGTATAACATTCATTTAAAATGAAAAATTGCCCATTAAGAGATGACAAGAAACTTCTATACAAAGGAACTTAAAGGCAGGCTTATTGATAAGCAGTCTCAATTAAAATGCTTGCTTTTAGACAGCAGCAGGCATAGCAATAGGTAGGTGCTTTAACTTCCATTTTCCTCCTATTTGGGTTTTTAAAGATAATAATCCATTATCGATTTCAAAGATAACTGAAGCCTTTGAAAGACTTGAGAGATGAAAGTGGAAATCAGGTTTAAAAAAATAGGACAAGAAAAATAATTTCTGGGTCGGCCTTGGATGATGTCATCATAGGTTCTAAATGTAATAGCCAGGCAGTGTACACTAACTCTTCCTGCCCATGTGACCTCTAACATCAATCTGGGCAAAACAATGAATATTTCAATAATTTTTCAGCTGAGAAGTGAGATTCAGAAGCAAAAGATTAAAGAGAGTTTAGAGTGCCAAAGATGAAACGATGTGAGTGTGTGTGTGTGTGTGTGAGTATGTGAGCGCGCACGCGCACGCGTGGGGGGCCAAGGGGAGGAGGCATGAAAACTAACTCTTCCAGCACACACCCCTTTTGCTACTACAAGGGCATCCAGCAATCACATTTGCAATAGTAAAAATGCTGAAGGATCCTACAGTATCTTTTCTTCCACAATCATCCATATCCTCTCCTACAAAGCCCCTCTTGCTTTATTGGTGCCAGGAAATTCTTCAGGGGTTAAATGGGGAAGTGCAGCCACTACCATTGTTGCAATAAATAAATGAATGAACCAGAACGAACCAGCAATTCATCCCTAGGAAGCTAGTATCTTATTTTCTACAATTACATACATTAGCTAGCAGTGATATATTTTTAAAAATTGTGTTTTATCTTTTGATATGTGTGTATACATTACAAACACACAAGCACCTATACAAAAAAAAAAGCATAGTGCCCTACACACACATACATCAAATACCTTTAAAATTTTTTTTAGCATTGTTATTTCAATGAAAAGACAAATAGCTTTAAAAAAATTGGATAGGTTAGCAACTTCATCTTAAAGGCCTTTTATTTTGCACATACAGCATATATAAATACATACACACACACACACACACACACACACACACACACACACACACAAAGGTTTTTTTTTTTTTTTTCCATGCCGTAGACAATGCTAAAATATCTGAGATCAGGTTGCCATGCCAACAGATTTTTTTCTAAAATGAATAAAATTATTAGGAGGGAGAAAACATTCTTGACTCCTTTCCTCCCATCCATGAAGCCGAGAGAGGCTCAGGGAGGGCGAGAGGCTGCCAGATGGGGAGGAGGGGAAGGAAGGGAAGGTGGGTAGAGGGGTGTTTGCTTACCAAAGATGCTGATTTGATCGTGGCAAAGCGCTCTCTGTTCCGGTAGTGGAGGGCCTGGCTCTGAACTGACTGGGTAGGCCGCGGCTCAGGCCTGGGATCGCCGTGGCCCGCCTCATCCCTTATGAATACATGATCCTGCAGAAATGGATAAAAACAAGGAGAAAGTCCAGCTGTGCTCTTTCCTCGCCGGCTGCCTCTCTCTCACCCCTCTTTCTGCACAAGCACTGCTGTTTGAAATGCATAGTTTAGCTCTCTGCTAGTCCCCGCAGCTCCCACGGTACAAAATGAATAAGCAACACATTGCAGCCTTCAGTTAGGAATGTCAGCTGATCGCTAGTGGGATGCCTTCTGAATCCCTGGCAGGCTTTTTCTTTACCTCCAGAATTACATATATGCAAAAGAAAAAAAGAATAGAAAAAACAATGCAATGTACAGACTCCTTAGAACAGTTTGCTTAAAACGCTGTAACCAAATAATTCCTTTAAAAATGTCATGTCCATGTCTAGCAAGGAGGATGCTGGTTGCTTTTAACATAAAAGCGAGCCTCCGCCTCATTCCCTTGAAAGATCTGCTTTCTCAATTTAATTTTATTTGAGATCTGTTCGGTAGGATCATCGTTCTGCCTAGAACCAGTGTAGGCTTGTGCTGAACTGCCTCTCTATCTTGTGCTGGGAAGATTCGGCAGTCACTGAGGGATCCTGCTTTCCAGTCATGATCGTACACAGTTCTAGCACCTTCTCTCTACAGCTTCTGAAAGGATTTTTTTTTAGATTTAAAGAGACAGGCATGCAATTTTAACCAAATGATACTTTCACAAATTCTTCCTCAACTCAGTCTTGCTATGGTCACTAGAGTGAGTAAGGCTGGGATTTAATGTCCTTGGCTGATTTAATCAAATCTGTGCCTCTTGATAGGCAGAGATGATTAATCTTGTTGTAACGCCCAGTGAAAAATAACATTCCCTGGAAGGGTAATAATGGATGTTTCTTAAATGCAATTTAAATGAGTTTTAAAGGGGAAAATGCTTTCAAAGGGTGATGCTTTTCTCTATAAAAGATGGAGTGGTCAGTCAGTAAGTAGCTCTTAATCCTTCAGAAAAAAAGATACCATAATAATAGCTCAAAAACATGTACAACCATGGGGGATTTTTAAATAGTACATGTTCAGGATGGGGAAGGAGAAATTAATTCCTGTATTGCCCTAGGGTTTTAGGAGAAACCATTTGTGACAAGTCAGTTTTGCATTTTGTCTATGACTATCTGAAAAAAATTTTTAAAATAATTCCTTGCTCTTTCAACAGAAAACAAAAATTGAAGAGGTTTATAAACACAAAATTTAATTATATCATCTAAAATTTGTTAAAGTCAAGACACAGATATTCTTGAGGGAAATTAAATTTTATATCCAGGTTTTTAGGTTGAAGTCAAGAGCCAAGATTAAATTTACCACTGGGCTGATTTTCTTTTTTCACTTATAAATTTAGAATGCTCCAGAATGTTAGGCAGGTATCTACCATTACATCTATATTTAGAGATCTTTTAAAATTTACTATATTGAGGTCTATTTTGTTTTTAAATAATGAAGGGACCTTTAATGCCATTGAGGACATATATGTCAAATTCAAGGATATTCTATTGCTGTACTGTCTTATATGATAGTCAGTAGCCACATGGATACTTAAATTAAATAAAATGTAAAATTCAGTTCCCATGTTGTACCTGTTATGTTTTAAGGTAGTCATTAGCTATGGTTACCATACTGAACAGTGCAGGTATAGATTGTTTCCATCACTGCAACAATCAGTTCTACTAGATAGTACCACAGGTTAAAAACGTACCTCAACCCGTATTTTTGAGATTATTAAAAAAAACAAAAAACCAAAAAAACAACCAAAAACAACCTTGATGGCCCAAAGAAACTTCTATATTATTTCCCTGGAAATCTAACCTTTTATTTTATAGAACAAAGATCAGGTATGGGACTAGGACTTATGCACTAGGTTTAAGGTTCTTGAGAGCAAGGCAATGGGATCTACTGCCATTGACATTACTGGATATTTATTAATAAGTTACATTTATCTCCAAAATTGATTTTTTTAAAAGAGTTTTAATTTTTATTTATTTGAGAGAGTGAGAGAGAGCAGGGTGAGTGAGAACATGAGTGGGGAGGGCAGAGGGAGAAGGAGAAGCAGATTCCCCACTAAGCAGGGAACCTGATGTAGGGCTCAATCCCAGGACCCTAATATCATGACCTGAGCAGAAGGCAGATGCTTAATTAACTCACTGCGCCAACCAGGTGCCCCTCTCCAAAACTGATCACTTCTAATATTAAGGTACCAGAAAAACAAGAAGCTTCTAAATGGCAGCAATCAGATAAGATAGACTAGGTAGGGTCCTGTGGTTTTATAGGAGGCCTTAAGAATTCAAAGTTTGGTGATTATTAATTAGCTAACATTAAGTATACTGACTGAGAGGTAGCAGCTCAGTTTCACACTGTAAGAACTTGATTTAGAAAAATAACTAGTAACACTAGAATCTTTACGGTTTACTCAACAGAATAAAGTGAAACACATTCATGTGCAAATACATATAATTTTAGTATTATTAGTGTGTTTTCTCTCAGATATAAATTAGCACTTATAGGCTAGGTCTTGCTTAGCAAATTAAAAGTCACATTTTATTTGCTAAATTTTTAAACCAAGAATATTGGAATGCACCAGAAAAGTTAATATTCAAAATCATAGTGATTTTAGTTAACACACAGCTCATTCAATATCTCACTAAGGTGTATTTTAAAAATAATGCTATTTTATTATTTTTTCCCCATCCCCTTGGACAAAAATAATACTACTTTAAAAGCTAATCTGAACAATAGGTCCAAAATTTAAATCTACTTCAGGTATAGTACATAATGTTAATCGTATCATTCTTTACTCTAGCTTAAAATTCTTTTCATTTTATGAAAGAATTCTTAGTTTTCCACAGCAACTTCATAACCTATCCCCACACTAAAGGTCTTCAAATATTATGTGAGAGGCCACAAAATGAGGTAAAATTTTAGTCTAACAGTAGACACCCATTTCAAATGCAAAGGAAAATGATTTTTAAAATATTCAATTCCATTTCATCAAAATGAGTTTAAAATTCTGAAGATAAACAATGACGCAATTTTATTTTATTTTATTTTTTAAAGATTTTATTTATTTATTTGAGAGAGAGACAGTGAGAGAGAGCAAGAGAGAGGAGAAGGTCAGAGGAAGAAGCAGACTCCCCATGGAGCTGGGGAGCCTGATGTGGGACTTGATCCCGGGACTCCGGGATCATGACCTGAGCCGAAGGCAGTCGTCCAACCAACTGAGTCACCCAGGCATCCCCAAAGATGCAATTTTAAAATGAGGGAAATGTGACTTGAGAAGTACAAACAAATTAAACTATCAACTTTACGGGGTATATTGTCTGTTGGCTATACTGCCACTTCAAATAGCAGTCCCTTTCAAAACGAGCACCACACCTGGCTCCCACAATTTCTGAACTGCACACATTTTAAGACTAATAATGGAAAGGGACAATTTGCTATTTTATGCAGTTAGGTACTGATGCATATTATCTGCAAATAATGTGAGGGCCAACATCTTTGATGTTGAAGAATGATTTTAGAAGATTAAGATCAAGTATTGGGGGGCACCTGGGTGGCTCAGTGGGTTAGGCCGCTGCCTTCAGTTCAGGTCATGATCTCAGGGTCCTGGGATCGAGTCCCACATTGGGCTCTCTGCTCAGCAGGGGGCCTGCTTCCCTTCCTCTCTCTCTGTGATCTCTTCCCTTCCTCTCTCCTACTGTGATCTCTCTCTGTCAAATAAATAAATAAAATCTTAAAAAAAAAAACCTTTAAAGATCAAGTATTGGGGTGCATGGCTGACTTGACAGAGCATGCGATTCTTGATCTTGGGGTTGTAAGTTTGAACCCCACACTGGGGGTAGAGATTACTTAAAAATTAAATTTTTTTTTTTTAAAGAACAAATATCATGTTCTACTTTACCAAGACAAAATGTAGGTGTTGTCTATAATTTATCTTTAAAACATTATCATCTGGGAATAAACAAAGTAGCTCTTTCAAATACCCATATTGTTGAGAACCAGTTTTAAGTAAATCTATGTTAACCAGTAAATTTATAACGTTCTTTCACTGTAAAAAATTTTTTCAGATTAAAAAGAAAAGAAGCTGTCATAATTTCGGTCAAATCTTTAGCACGAAGAGCTGAGCTTTTATACAATATGCTTGAGTACATAAAGCTTGAATCACAAACTTTACTATTATACACTGAACAGGAAGCTTTACTTCTATTTAAAAGTTTTTCTCTATTTATTAAGTAGCCATTTATTAAGTAGCTATTTATTAAGATTGTGAAATTAAGATTCATAGTGTAGCTGCTTGTTCAGAGTTTCCAGATTCACTTGAAATTATCCCTGGAAACAACTCGTCTGGACACTGTTATACTTTTGGTGTATCTTTATTATACTATCACATACTTACTTGGTGTGTCTGTGCAAGAGACCGTGAGCTTTCTGAAAACAGTAAATAAGGTTTAGAAAATCTGTCTCCCTAGCACCCACCTAGTGCTTGATACTTAGTAGGCATTCATTAAATGTTTGTTGAATAAAGAAATTCAAGAAGATTCTGGGAAAATGAAATTTTCTCTTTTATTATTTAAGAGAGTTCAAATTTCTATTTCATAAAAACCTGCTACTCTGTACTCTGAGAAAGTCATAAAGTTGTGACACACAGGTACACCTTTATTTTAGGGGGCAGGAAGAAGATCTAAAAATGGCTTTTATCAGATGATAAGAAGCCTTTTCATAGATTCCCAAACTTTTTATGCTGTGGAGAAGGGAATCAACAAACCCACCACCTCTCTTTTGGTTTTGTTCATTTCAAAATTACTAAATTACTGCATAAGCAGTTGTTGCTATTGAAAGCTGGGGCTAGAGGAAGGGAAAGGATGGACAAGGCGATCTTTACTGGGGAGGGGAGCTACTTGGGAGAAAAAAGGACTGGAATGCAGGGGATAAAGACACTACTATAGACAGGTGGTTTTTATGACTACTCTGTTTGAGAAACATTGTCTTCGTATGTTAATTTACTTTAACTTTGCCAAATTTGAGTTGAAGAGTCAAAGAACCCGCC
This sequence comes from Mustela nivalis, assembly GCF_964662115.1. Lineage (NCBI taxonomy): Eukaryota > Metazoa > Chordata > Mammalia > Carnivora > Mustelidae > Mustela > Mustela nivalis. Next base: position 5,954,468 of record NC_139033.1, on the reverse strand, counting down.
CCTCTCTTCAACAAAAATAATAGAAAAGGCCACTGAAGCAAGTGAAAATTAAACTAGAACATCCTATCCCCTCAAGGACATCTTTTCCTTTTTTTTTTTTTCCCTCCCACAAAAATGGTGAAAGCCGTATTTTTCTTAAAGAAGGAGCTGTGGGGGTGAGGGGGTGGGGTGGAGAACACTGACTAATAGGAAAAAGACCAAGTAAAGCTTTAAAAGTTAGGATAGGATGGTTTTTTAAAATAATCTCTAAAAGGGGGCCATGATGACTAAAGTTCATTAGGCATACCTAAAATAACGAATTGATTAACAAACACTTTCATATATTAAAGTCTTATGATCTATATTAATAGAAGGCAGCAGCAGGCAAAGATAACTGACTTTAGACTTAAGCAAAACAAAAGGGTACCTTTTCACTGGCAGATTAAAAGATCAGACTTTGGTGGTTAGATCACTATTAGAATCTGTTTGCTGCTACTATATCCACAGCGATTTTAAGGAGTAGGGCAGAGGCTCAGAAGTAAGCTAGGTAGCCGCAAAAAACCTAATCTGGATTAGGAGTTTGCTCTGGAGTCACTTGGGAAAAAAACGAGAATTGAGGCATATGTAGAGTTGTGTCCTATATAAGTTCACCTTCATTTTAGTTCATAAAACATTTATTGAGTGCTTGCTATGTGGCAGGCACTGTGCTGGGTGGTAGGAAAAGAGATGTTCTTGAGGAGCTAACAGTCTAGACATATGATGATATTGCTGTTACTGGAAAAAGCAATATGGCAACATTAGCAAGGGGAAAAGTGCTTGAAGTTTATTTTGTCCAAATACACTTTTAGACTTACCAAGTCATTTTTACCCAAAAGGGAGATTAGATTAGGGTCCCTTCAGGGCCTGGGAAAGAACAGAATAGAAGCAAGGACTGGAGAAAAAGAAGTAATCTGAAATTCTGATGGCAAAGGAAAATTTTCAGTATCCCACTTCACAGTATTTGGGTTTGATCTGTGATAGAACTGTCCCATTAAAATCAGGGCTTCTTTATTCTGGATGTGGAGCAGTTAATTGCAAGTCACACTCTTACTACTTGCACATGGACTTTAAAAATAAGTTCACTTCCTATATAAGAAGGTAATCGGTTTCATATCTATGGTTTCACTAATTTAGGATAATGTCTGCTTGATTGTACCAATCAAGACGGGGGGACCAAAAAATGCCCCACTCTTATTCTTACATCTTGGTATTTATTAAGCATGTTCTTAGTGTCTGGAGTATAATCATTGAAGAAATGCTATTTAAGTCTTTTAAACCATAAAGACAATACTAAAAATTATTTAACCCTTTTAATCCATATGTTCAATGAACCAAAATAGCATGATGTTTAGCCTCTGGCAATTAATTCATTCCTTGTGTTTTTTTGTTCGTGTTTCCATTCATTCATTCCATAGTTTTTTACTGACTGCCTCTGACTGTTCTAGGTGTTACGATGTAGTGTGGAACAAGGCAGGCATAGTCTCTGCCTTAATGAAATTTACATTCTACAAATGAAATAATAGATAAACAAATTAATATATAATATTAGATGGTGATAAGTATTAAAAAGAAAATAAAATAGGATAATGAGATAATGGGTAGAACATTGTTTGTAGTATGATAATTTAGTGATAAATAAGATTCTGGTCACAGACCCATGCAAAACTGGTAAATGCTTTATAAAACAATATTGATTGCTTTCTTTCAAATATAAACTTTGTGGTCACAAATTATGATAGACTCAGAAATGCACCACCTAAATCTTCGCCTCTGAGAAGACCTGCTACTAGAATCCTGGCAGTCAGAATGGCTGGCAGTCCATTTTGGGGTGGCCTTGGCTGGAAAGAGCAGCCTGGATCAATTCATACCCTTCCCAGGTTGCTCATATTCAATGACTGGTCTGGCTGAGGGTAACAAGTCCCAGCCCTTCTTACTCAGTTTGGACAACTCTGAAGGGTCATTTTAGCCCCATAGCTCCTGTAGGAGTTGGCTGAAGCTGATGTTAGGTCTGCTATCTCACTTCAACTTTGCCCTCTACCCGATGCTGCTTCCTTCCCTCTTCCACAGGTGTTGACCCCAAAAGAAACTCCTATGAAACAGACTGCTGCTTGAAACTGTTTCAGCTCTGCTTCCCAGAGAATCCAACATGTGACTTAAATGTTACCTGTACCTACATGTAATACAGTATCACAGCTATGCCATCTGCACGAAGAAGGAGGGACTGATCAGAAGACTGGCTTTTAGAAAAAATCCCCCCCCTTTTAAGTGAAATCTTAAGTGAAATCCAAACACAAAATGTAAGAGCTAAAAGCCTGCCTTATCCTGGAGGAGGTGTGGATGAGGCTTGTTCCTAAGGCACCTCGCTACAAGACACCTTGAAAGTCACAGCAGAGATCTGCTTCTCTAAAGATTACAGGAACAGAAACACAGAATTTAGGAGCTGGAAGGGATCTCTGAAGCCATACAGAACTCCTAATTTTACAGATGAAGAAACCAAGGCCCAGAGAGCTTTTTGTGACTTGCCTAAAGTAAAATAACACTAACAGTGGCATACAGAACTATAAACTAGTTTCCTCATTCCTATGATCCATTATATAAAATATTCTACCGAGAGCTTAAGATCCTATTTCATTTATGTTCCCAAGTGGAAAACTTTTAGGAAGTCAAGCATACCAACACATATAAAGTTTCTGAATAATTTTTATATTTCTGTTGTGTTTAAAATGATAGATTTATAAGCCCAGGTATAAGATTTAAATGGGTTTCATGAAGAGATATAATTAATATTCAGTTTTCACATCTAACATATTCTATTTTTATTGCCTCCTTATACTTTCCCCCTTTTTTACTGTGGTGAAATATATCTAAATTAATCATCTTAATTATTTTTAAGTATACAGTTCAGGCCTATTAAATAGTCTTCTAATGTTGTGCAATCATCGCCCCCATCCTCCCCGTAATTCTTTCATCTTGTAAAACTGAAACGTGTCCCCATTAAACAACACTCCATTTCATCCCACCCCCCAGCCTCTGGCAGCCACCATGCTACTTTTTTGTCTCTATGATTTTAGCTACTCTAAATACCTCATAAAAGTGGAATCATACAGCATTTATCTTTTTGTTACTGGTATATTTCACGTAGTATAATGTCATGGTTCATCTATGTTGTAGTGTATGTCAGAATTTCTTTACCTTTTTAAGGCTGAATAATATTCCATTGTATGTATACCATATTTTGTTTATCCATTCATCCATCAATGGACATTTGGGTTGCTCCCAAAATTTAGCTATTATAAATAATGCTGTTATGAACACAGTTGTACAAATATTTCCTTGAGACCCTACTTTCAGTTTTGGGGGGCAAATACCCAGAAGTGGAATTGTGGGTCATGTGGTAATTCTATTTTTAATTCTTTGAGGAACTACCTATTGTTTGCCGCAGCAGCTATACCATTTTACATTCCCATTGACAGTGCACAAGGGTTCCAATTTTTCCACGTCCTTGCCATCTCTTGTCTAGTCATCCTAATGGGCATAAGGTGGTATCTTATTATAGTTCCCATTGGCATTTCCTTAATTATTAATGCTATTGAGCATCTCCTCATGAGCTTATTGGAGCTTATCTTCTTTGGAGAAATGTCTATTCAAGTCCTTTGCTCATTTTCAATTTGGGTTGGTTGTTTTTTGGTTCTTGAGTTTTAGGAGCTCTCTCTCTATTCTGGATATCAATCCCTTATTAGATATGCAAATATTAGGTATGGAAATATGATCTGCAAATATTTTGTCCCATTCTGTGGGTTGCTTTTGGTTAGCCTGCTTGTATTTTCAGTTCACTTAATTCAGCCAGTTTTATTCACAAGTGTTTTTCAATTTTCTTTCATCACATTTCCTCTATATATTTATTTCATAATAAAATAGAAATACATTATATAACTTAAATTCTTCCTGACAAACATTTTGTATGGATCAAATACAACCATCTATTTTAGAATATAAATTAATATCTGTTATTTTTTTAAAAAAAGGATTTATTTTATTTTAGAGAGAGAGAGAGAGAGAGAATGTGGGTGGGAAGGGGCAGAGAGAGAGAGAAACTTAAGTGCTGAGTGGGGAGCCTGATGAGGGGGTTCGATGCAGGGTTGGATCTCACACCTTGAGATCATGAGCTGAGGTGAAACCAAGAGTCAGCTGCTTGACCAACTGTGTGACCCAGGTGCTCCACAAATTAACATCTATTCTTAAAAGATGATACCACACAAGAGAAAAAAGTATTGAAAAACCTGTATTACAACAAGACAGGTCTGGCCATCACACACCACAATCAGAATTAAAATTCAAGACTAGAGTTTTCCTTCTCTTTGTTGACTGTGCCTTCTCTTTCTTCTAATTCTGTTCTCATTTGAGGGTTCCTGGAGTAAAAAGATCCAGTGGAATTCCTTTTCTTTTGATCCCTATACCCATGGAACTCCAGAGGTAAAGGAAAGAGCCAGATTTGTCAGCATCCACAATAGCTCCTTCCAAAAAGAGAGTCCAACAAAACTTTCTTTTCTACCTTTCAAATATAGGAACACCTGCCCATGTTTAAAGAAGCCGGTTGCCACTGCTGAACTCCTAGCAGATTTCTGCATCTGTAGAATACAACTCCTTTCCTCAGAAGGCTTCCATGACTTTCTGATAATTTGGTCCTTGTTGTTTTTCTGCACTCGATTCACTCTTCACACTGCTCACCAAGGTCTAACTTCTCTGACCTTTTCCCTCTTCCTTGAACATACAAAGTTCTTTGTCTGGGCCTTTGCACTTGTTTTCTGACTCATCCCCATCCCTCACCCCAGCTTAGTTAACTTCTATTTATCTGTGAAGTTTTAGCTTACACGTTACATCACTGGGTAGGCTTTCCACTACTCCCTGATAGATTAAATCCTCCTTTTACCCAGAGCATACGTTTCAGAATCAAATGGTATAGTTACCTGTACAATTATTTTCTTAATCTCCCCCAAAGATAAATTTCATGAAAGCACTACATGTGTTTTATTTCCTAGATATCCACAAGGCCTGCTATAGTTCCTGGCACATGGTAGAAGTCCTCACCAATTTTTGCTAAATAAATGAGTAAGTTAATCTGTTCAGAAAATAAATGTGTATCCTTCTTCTACTTATGACCAGGGACCAATATATTTTCTTCTGCCCTTCATCCTTACCTGTTCAATTTCCTTTTCATCGCAAGGAAAATGCACCAATTGACGTCTAAGTGAAAAAAAATTCTTAAATATACTCTATCATTGAAATTAGAATGTAATCATTGGCATTTATTTTTTTATTATTTTTTTTTTAAAGATTTTATTTGTTTATTTGACAGAGAGAGACAGAGAGGTCACAAGTAGGCAGAGAAGCAGGCAGAGAGAGAGGGAGAAGCAGGCTCCCCACCAAGGAGAGAGCCAGATGTGGGGCTCGATCCCAGGACCCTGGGATCATGACCTGGGCCGAAGGCAGAGGCTTAACCCACTGAGCCACCCAGGCGCCCCTTAAAATAAGTACATATATACCATACAAGGAAAATGAAAAACAGATTCTTTCATATAATTCTACACTATGGACCACTCACCTAAAGTCACTCAAAACATTTTTGGGACTTCTTCCAAAGAATTATTGGTAATTCTGTATAATACTCATTTTTTTTTAAATTTTTAAAAAGATTTTATTTATTTATTTGACAGAGAGAGAGAGATCACAAGTAGACAGAGAAGAAGGCAGAGAGAAAGGGGGAAGCAGGCTCCCCACTGCGCAGAGAGCCTGATGTGGAGCTCGATCCCAGGGTCCTGGGATCATAACCTGAGCCAAAGGCAGAGGCTTAACTCCCTGAGCCACCCAGGCGCCCCTTTTTATTTTTATTTTATTTATTTTTTTTTAAGATTTTATTTATTTGACAGAGAGAGATCACAGGTAGGCAGAGGGGCAGGCAGAGAGAGAAGGGGAAGCAGGCTCCCGGCTGAGCAGAGAGCCCGATATGGGGCTCAATCCCAGGACCCTGGGATCATGACTGAGCTGAAGGCAGAAGCTTAACCCACTGAGCTACCCAGGTGCCCCCAGGTGCCCCTTTTAAAAAAAAATTTTTTTTAAAAGATATAATACTCATCTTATAGAAAGTGCTCTGCAAGAAACTGTAAGACTTTTTTTTTTTTTTTCATTTTTTCACGAAGTACTTCAACTTGTGAACCATGATAGGCCTGTATGAAAGGAGGATTTTTTTTTTTTTTTTTTTTTTTTTTTTGTAAGATGTACTTATTTGAGAGATGGGGGGTGGCGGGAGCAGGGAGAAGGAGAGAGTCTTAAGCAGGCTCTGCACTGAGCACAGAGCTGGATGCAGGGCTCGATCCCATGACTCTGAGATCAGGACCTGAGCCAAAACTGTTGTTCGACTCTTAACCAACTGTGCCACCCAAGCGCCCCAGAAGAATCTTTAATTGGAAAACCAAAGTAAAAATAAAACACAGAACCATTCCTTCAAAAGTCAGAATATTTAAGCTGACAGAGCTAGTTTTAGAATTAGAAATAAATCTAAGAGCAACAGAAAAGAGTAGAAACTGCTTCTTATACATTAAGAAACATACCTCTGAGAGCATGCTTCTCCATGGGTTATATTCAGGAAGCTGTTAAGATTACAGTATTAAAGTTATGGTTTAGAGAGGATTTTATCAATTTTTTTGACTTGGAGATTTACAGATTTATTTATTTTTATTTTTATTTACTGATAATGGTAGAGCACCAGGAAAGGAAGATGAAGAAACAAGCCGAGCTACAGCTTTACGTAGTCTTTTGTTATCTTTTTACATAAGAGAACTATCAAGTGCTAGGTTTAGTCCCATACTGCAGTTGTAGAAAGTCACCACTGAAAAGTCTGGATGCCAAGTAGCCTGATCTGGCTTCACTACAATGATAAAGCCTAGAGCTGCGAAGGGTACCGGGGAACCTACCTTCTTGGGCACAACAGAGGAACTGGAATTTACGGTGCTTTCGTCATCGTGCATCATAACAGGTTCAGAGCTGTTCTCATCCATGACCTCTGGCATGCTGTTCACACTGCTGCTCTGGCTGCCTGTGCTCACAGACATGCTTGGGATGGAATGGTTGCTGCCCAGGCTGTCCATTTCCCTGATCAGGCTGGTTCCATGTTCGCTGTCCTATAAAAATGGGGCATGGGGGTTAAAAAAGATGACTGGAGGTAAAGTGCCGATCCATTGACTGAGCTATTAAGCACACTCAATTCTGCAGTGCCAAGTTGCTTTTCTGCCAAATCTGCAAAGATAAACTTTTTATGTAGTGACTCTACTACTCCCCCACCATTTTCAGACATCTCAAATTCACTTCTCTGCCTTCCTCAGGGGCCATTCTGGACATGGGTCATAAGGCTCCAAATGCTGCTATCCTAGGGCTTTCCCCCATCATATGCAACTATTATATTATTGTATTGCTATTCGTAAGCAGAAATCGGGCCAGGTTTGTAAGAGACTTTCAGGAACATTAAGGTGCTAGAGAAAGATTGTAGGCAACTGAACAGGTAACATCTGGGATATTTACAAATAGGGCAGCAGTCGTTTGAAACTGAAATAGAGTTAAAAGAGTTTTCAGAGATTTGACAAGGAATATGTTCCTTTGCAAATCATTATTGAGTAACTTCATGTCTAAGCAGGGATATTAATTCTACTGTCCTGGACAGGTAATTAAATTCTGCCTCCCTCAAGCAATTCTATCATGCTTACCTCTGTAATCTTATTAAATATATCTGTTAAATAATACTGGTATTCATCACTACTAGTCCAAAGACTACTATCTGAGAAGTGGTAAAATAATCAGAATATGTCATTTACCCATCACAGTGGGATATCTTTTGATTTAAGATTAAATAATTTAATTAAGGCAACTTAGTTTAGAAAATCCTATTTTCCAAGAACCATACTGTATTGTATATAACTTTAATGAATTGTTACTTAGCCATGGCACTCTAAGGAATCACTGGCATAGGTAATATGGGTAATTTAAAATGGTAGATAATAAATTATATTTTTAACAGATTTATTTTCCCAATTAAAAGGGATCATTTGTATATGTGCAATCAAGAGATTTATAGTCCAATTCAGTTTTCTGAATTTCATTTTTATAATTATTGATAATTTTTTCTTTTATATAAAAAGGTAAAATAAAATGCATTGTTCATTCCTTTCCTCTTTTCTATCTAGTTTTAGAGGAAGAGGAGTCCTTTCTTTTGTTCAAGGCTCTATATTCCTGCTCCTATCCCATGCACTTCCTGAGATCCTACCTAACTACATCTGTCTCATCTAATTTCAATGCTTCTGGCCTGGCTTCTTCCACTTTGTCTATAAATATGAAGAGACCTGACCCATACTTACAGACCTCTCTTCATACTGCCCTTTGTCCCTTTTTCCTTCTCAGCCAAATTTATGAATCTTAAAATAACCAGCTTTCACTGTCTCTACTTTCTCACTTCCCATTTATTCGACAAACCTACAGTTATCTATTATTCATCCTAACTACTCCTGTAAAGCTACTTTTACGAAGGTCATCAAGAACGCCCTGCTTGTAAAACTCCATTAATTTTTTTTTTTTTTTAGTCCTTGTCTAACTTGACCTCTCTGGGGCATCTGCTAATACTGGCTGCTCCGTCCTTGAAGTTGCAGACTGTTGAACATCTGTGATGTTTCTTAGGGTCCCTCATATGGCGTGGCCCTCTTCCCATTCTGCATTCAACTCCGGATTCATTACCATTTTAATTCTCTTGACCCCCAGCCAACTATTCTTTACCCAGACTTCTTTCTTATGTTCTGGGTTTGAATTTTCCAGCTAACTGCCAGACATTACCATTCAGGTGTCCCAACTATCATTACCCTTGCTTCGACCAATTCTTCTTAAGTTATTTGAATGAGGAGACAGAAAGTCACTTCTCCTTTGAAAACTCCTTCTGTATACTGTCAGCAGCATATGATGCCATTAAACTCAACAGGCATCAAACTGAAATCATTCTACACCTACTATTTCTCCTTGATTCTTTTTCTCCATTCTTGGTATTGACATACCCTAGTCACCTTTTATGAAGGTGACTAAAATGTTCAGAGTCACCTTAAACTCCTCCTCACCTGTCACTGTGACTTTCCATGAGAAAAACTGTATTATCAAATCTATCTCTACAGTGTTTCTCAAAAGTGTTCTCAAAAGTGTTCCTTCCCCCCGCATCCCCGATGACAGTGTCCTTATTACTTCTTGCCTGGACTATTACATAGAATGTGACACATTCCAGTCTGTCGTAATTCATTCTAGGCTCTATATTCCTACTCCTACATATTCTGTTGCCAGGATAATCTTCTGAAGGCACAGCATCTTCCTGGGCCTAAAATGTCCTATACCTGTCTCTCAGAAACCACCACATCATGTCCTGCATACAAACTTCACTAATCCCCCCAGCAGGCTTATTTTCTCCCCTCTATGGAGCCCTGCCTGGTGACACACCTCAAAAGCATTTTTCATATTTTGTCTTATATAAGAGTTATTTTATGAATGTTTCTTTTGCAACTCTGCATGTTTCTTGAGGCCCAAAGCATCAATTACATTTTTATCGCCAAAAGTGGTTTTCATAGTGCCCAGTCCAGAACTTTCCCATGTAGTAGACACTCCATCAGTGCCTACCAAATAAACTGAACCTACTTCTTCATCCTCCTGTGACTCATTCAAGGGTCCATTTCGTGTCTCTTGGAAAAGGATTTTTTTCATTTTTCGGTACTGTAGGTTATCTAATTCACGGACAGCATCTTTTGTCCTCTGTATGAGGTCAATTAGGACACGGAGTGGCCGGTCTCGTCGAACAAAATCATGCTGATAGAGGGGGGAGAAAAAAACAAAAACTGAAAATGAGAGAACAGATTTTGGGAGGCAAGATTTACATTTATAAAAGCAATCACATAAAATAGGCCTATTGATTTTGCAGAAATAATAAGCTGTGACTCATTTCATATAGCCTCTCATTTTGTATAAATCTTATAAAGAGGTAACTATGCTCTTCTCTTCTTCCTCAAGCCCCATTTTGTGGACTTCATCCTAGAGTTTACTTGAGAACTCTTGAGATTTACTTTAATGTATAAGTTAATAATGACTAGTAGCTTAGAGTCTTGTAACTTTCAAATCTCAAGGATTTGAATATATATAATACATAGATATATAATAAGTAGAAGCAATGCAGAGTTATAGATATTATTGTTTTATGTGTATATATAAAACAATATATATATTGTTATTGTTATAATCTGCCTCAATCTTCCTATCCACTCTGTTGAAATAGACTTGTATATATTTTGTTTTCTTGTGGTCATACCCAGTGTATGCTTGAAAATATGGCAGCCATTCAATTTATTTACAAGTTATAATTCTGGCAATTTCATTTTGCCTCTACAGAGCTGTACAACCAGAAATAAGGGAAAAGGGCCTTTGAAGAGTGAAAGTAACTGCCCCAAAGTCCATAAACTTTTCCTTGTATAAAAGGCCTTCACTTTTTTTTTTTTTAAGATTTTATTTATTTATTTGACAGAGATCACAAGTAGGCATAGAGAGGCATGCAGAGAGAGAGAGAGGCGGAAGCAGGCTCCCTGCTAAGCAGAGAGCCCGATGCGGGGCTTGATCCCAGGACCCTGTGATCATGACCTGAGCCGAAGGCAGAGGCTTTAACCCACTGAGCCACCCAGGTGCTCTAAGGCCTTCACTTTCAATATTATCAGTGATCTTTATACATATTCTGGTTTCCTAGTTTCTTAGCCTGTATCAGTTTGGAAAGAGGGAATAAAAGTGGGAGAATAGAGAGGATGGAGAACTATAGAACTAGAGTTACTTGTTGTAAAAAGAACTGTCCTTTGAAACTTCTTAGGCACCTTGACACTCAGTCCATGAGTAACACACCTACCAACCAACCACATAAAAATGAACAAAGGTTTGTGGGCTGTTTTGCAAAGAGGAAAATGCTTCTCATGTTGTCCTTTTATACACCAGGACTTGATGAAACACTATTGCTTCTGAGCCATCAAGAAACGAAATTATGTTCATCATGCTTTCTTTAAGAAGGCAGAGAAGTAGATCATGTATTTTGACAAGATTATGCGGAGAATGATCAAAAGTGGGAGGAGGAAGTTTTGTTTTTTAAAGGAGAATTTTGTTATGTGGAAAATTCACTTACATGAAATTATAATTTGAAGATATTGGGAAAATGGGATATGATGTGGTAGGCCTTGGATGATGGAATGGATTTCATTTCTTCCTAAGTTAGACAGCTATAAAAGAGGAGTAGGGCCACTGTGAGGACATGTACTTGTCTTGTGGTTCTTCACCCTGACTTTGCTGTCAGGGGAATTGTGGCTTTTGCTCCTGCTTTTATAAAATATCTCTTCCTCTGCAGAGTCCTTTCTGAAAATGAAACACTATTCCCGGAAGTGAGTGCAGCCTGCATATTTCCAGATGAGACCGAAAGGGAGAAAGTAAATTATTTTGCTCCTCTGGTACTTGTGATTATATAAGAGCAAACTGGTTTTCAGAGAACTTCAAGCTATAACTTAGGATCAGTGAATTTTAGAGCAGGAACAGCTCTTAGAAATTCTTTTATTTTCAAGGTGTGGAAATTCAGGCACGGAGAGATTAAGTGATTTACACAGCCAAACAGTGGAAGAGTTACCTGTAACCCACATTGCCTCATTTGGTGTTTGTTGTTGGTGGTCTACCACCACTGTTGTCTAAGACAAAGATCTGATTGTGTCACTCATTGGGACAGACACTGGTGTCCCATTTATCCCCCATTCCAACCTCTTTTCCTTGCCTTCATCTATTTTAAGTACTAGAAAGTAGAAAGGGTTGAACTTCAGCCTCTTTTGGAGTTACAGATAACAGTATGACCGAGTTTTGGTGAACAAGATACAAAGGGAGAAGCCCCTGAGGAAAGTTTTGTTTTCTAAAGTAAAAAGGCAAAGCACCTGACGAGATAAATAAATAAAATCTTAAATCTTCCTCCTTTTTCCCTCTTGGGATAAAGACTTGAGTCCTGGAGATGCAGCAGCCATTTTGTGACCAAGAAGATAAAAGCCACATACTGAAGATAATAAAGTAGGCAGACAGAAGGAGCTTGGATCCATGGTGATATTGTTGAGCTGTTTATTGTTCTGCACTGCTTATATTAATATCTCCTTTCTCAGTGCTCCGGGTTTCTTATTGTACAAGATAATTAAACCTTTACCTGTTCAAGCCTTTTAAAACTGATAAACTCAACATCGTAAACACATGCCTGTATGATGAAGTCTGGCCTTTTACAGCCAGGCTCATGCTTGTATTTCTAGGTTCGAATCTAGTCACTCCTAGTCCGCTTTCCCATCCAATGCATATAGTACATTCTAGATAGTTCTTAAATCATGCGATGTGTTTCACACCTACATGCCTTTGCTTATGTTCTTTCTGCCTGCAATCCCATCTCTTCCCTGTTCTCCAAAGCCCATTTTTCTCGAAACCCCTACAACTAATAGGTTCCCAGATCCTTTGAAAATAATGGTTTTATTGTTCTTGAGATATATTTCCTTGAAACATGTAAATGATAAAGAAAATACATAAAAGTAAATCATCCCAAGTTCCACCATCCAGAAATAAGCATTATTAAATAGAAGAACATCATTTCGGACATTCTCTCTCAGGACAATGGATATCTAGAAATAATTTTAATGAAAATATTACATATGCTAATTTTAAGAAAGTCTTTTAAATTAAGGTATACTTAAATGTAGCAGAATTAGATGACAAAGAGGTAAACTTTAACTTTAGTTATAATTTCTTTGCCAAGAGTTACCACATCTTAAAATATCCTCTAAAGTTAACCAAAGAGAAAAAGAAAAAAGATGACAGAGATTGGAGTTACTTTTTTTTTAAAGCTATGCCTTTCGACTTAAGGATTATTATTGACTATCTACTCTAAAAAATAGGAAAATTAGTATACTTATCTTTCTTTCCTACTCCTAGATTGTTCTAGTTACATTCGTATTTTTACATTGTCAATATTTATAGCACTTACATTCTGCTCTTTAACCATATCAATGATTTTACCTTGACTCTATATTTTAATGGATTCGAAGTGAAGGTGACATTTTAAAATGTCAGGAAGAAAATGTGAAAAAAAGATGAATTACCTAAAAATATTTGGGAACAAGATAGCCAACTGGGAGGGAAAAAGTTGACTTATTTGTAACAAATTTTTGCATGACCTCTCTAAAGAAGCCCAGCATAAAGAACATAAAAAGAGAAATAGGGAACAAATATTTGCAAGATCTACTACAAAGTAATAAGGAAAACAAAACAAAACAAAACAAAACCCTAACAACCAGACAAATGGGCGAAGATCACAAAGAGTTTAAAAAAGGGAAACCAATAAGCTTTCAACTTACGAAAGACACTCAACTTAACTCATAACAAGAAATACAGATTAAAACTGTAAGTTCTCCACTGATCTGAGAGCCAAGTTCAAAAAGTATTGGTCCTCATACTTTGTTAGTGGGACTATAAATTGGTGCAATGTTTCTGGAGGATGATTTTGTATGTGTTCAAATTTAAAATCTATATTCCCTGTGGTTAGCAATTTCACTTGCAGGATTTTAATCTTTAGATATCCATATACAGGTATAAAATGACACATATACAGAAACTCACTGCAGTCATTCCTAACAGCAAAAGACTGCAAACACCATAAAGAAGTTGGTTAAAACAAGTACTGTCATTCTGAAAATATTATGGATCCACTTATAAGAATGAGGTAGCTCTACATGCAGAAACATAAAACAATAGGCCTAACATACTATTAAGGAAAACAAGCAAACAGATAATCAAGGTAGAATAGTGTTTACAGTTTGCTTCTATTGGTGCACAGATAAATCACAATATTTACTTCCATATACACAGAACATTTCTAGAAAAACATGCACAAAATTGGTAACAGTGGTTGCTAACTCTACAGAGGGTCCTAGAATAGGAAGGAGATTTACTTTACATACTGTTCTTTTGAAATTTGTACTACCTATTCAACATGAAGAATGTAGTCTCTTTAATCAAGCAAAAGAAATATATAAAAATTTGGGTGTCAATTTAAATTTGGTGTTTGACGCCAGTCCTTTTAACAGTTTCTTCAGTTCCTAACTCATTCTTTCTTCCTTCCCTCTCTCTCTCTTTTTCTTTCTTGTTTTATCACTAGATTGACTGGATTCTGCAATTGAGCAATTTTTTAAAAAGCTGTTAGAAAAAAAAAAATCGACTAAATCTGTGAGGCTTGAAAATGTCAGCTGCCTGTATAGCTAAAGAGCACCTTAGTTAGGTCAAAGATCCATGCCAAAATACCTTTTTTTTCCCCCCAGCCTATTTGTATGAATCTTTCTTTATCCCTGGAGTTCAGGAACTTCATCAGGTTATAGAAGATCAGTTCCATGGTGTCTGTCTTCAGGGCTCTGCTTAAAAATCATCTTCCTAGAAAGGCCTTCCCTAACTCCTCATCTAAAACACCAGCTCCTGGGGCACCTGGATGGCTCTTTTGGGAGAATGTGCAACTCTTGATATCAGGATTGTGATTTTGAGCCCCACACTGTGGGTAGAGTTTAGTTAAAAAGAAAAAAAAAAAAAAAGGAATGATAGGTCCTATCACTTTTCATCCCTGTCCCTGCTTTATTTTTCTGCAGAGAAAACTATTACGGAGGCGCCTGGTGGCTCAGTAGGTGAAGGGGATGATCAGGGGATGATCCTAGGGTCCTGCTTCTCCCTCTCCTTCTGTCGCTTCCCCTGCTTGTGATCTCTCGCTCTCTGTCAAATAAATAAATAAAATCTTAAAAAAAAAAAGAATTTACTATGAACTGATATCATATATTTATTTGTGTGTTTAGTGCTTGGAACAGTGCTTGGCACGCAATAGATCATCAGTAAATAACTGCTGAGTAAATAAATTGTGGGCTCATGTCATTTGGCTCCCCAAATCAAATTAAGACTAACTCAAGTCAAATAAAGGTCCAAACATTTATTTCCAATGAAGTTTTCTTCAGGTATATCCTTAAATATCTTCTGCTATATGTGTTTCACTTTCTTCTTTGGAAGTAACAGGCTGCTGTATATTAGATTTCCTATCTTCCACATGTGTCATCTTAATTATGATCACCTTTACAATTTTTCCTCTTGCATTTAACTTTGCTTTATTTCCTTACAACTTTCTGTCACTGGACACATCCTACGTGGGTTGGTTCATTATATCAGTTCGTTGTTTATGATTTTGTGTTTTAATTTTTCTCTTCCATTTCTTTTCTTATCTCTGCCAGCTTGTTTTTTTATACCCTTCAGGTGTCTGGGTCCTAAAACTCATCTTTGGATCTTATATTATCTTCTTTGAGGTGCTTTTCCCCCTTAATTTTAATATAGCCCCAAATTATCTCTTTCCCTTTATGGTAGTGCTTTCTACCCCATCCCCCAATTAAAAACTTTTTCACCTACTTCAAAGTAATAAAGATATTACTTTATCTTGGGTTATCTGGTGCTTTGTTCTGGTTGTCATTTTTCCTTACAGAAATCTGGAGCTGTCATGGAGGTATGTAGAGTAGAGTTCATGTCTAGAACACATGATGGCCCTACACCAAAGGGAACTATATAGAGTCCTTTGCCTTGTTGCTTCAGCCACCATATGCCTGTGAGCTGCTATTTACAAGAAGAAAAAACTTAATTTTCCGTGGAAAAACTCTCTGGCTTCAGACCTACCTCTTCAGGAATACTTAAAGCCAGAGAACAGAATAATGTTTACAAAGTCCTCAGAAAAAGAAAATGTAAACCAAGAATTTATGATCTAGACAAGGTGCTCTTCAATTATAAAGGCAGCTGACAGTCTTTAGCTTTCAAATTTAGTCAATATAATATTTCTGAGCTTTTCTTAAAACCAACCAACAAAAAGAGTTAAAAAAAATATATATATATGTATACAGAAAGAGGTTAAATAAATCTGGAGTAGTTTATGCCAAATAAAAGACATTTATATTGTAAAAGTCTCCACACACTTGACTGATATTAATGGAACCTACATATGAAGTTTATAGTAAAATGCTACATGAAGAAATGCCCCAAAATGCGATGTTCAAGTCAAATGAATGGAGTTAATGTGACACTCCCGTCACCAACATGTATGATGTAATGTGATGTAAGAGTACGCTTTGTGTACTTATTGTACATCTTCACTGCTTGATGGTTTGGCAACAACCTAACTGAAAATCCCCGAGTTGGCATGTGAACCACTGGCAGACTGCCCTGGAAGCACTGTATTGAAGTTGGTGCAGATATTAGTCATAGGAACATCACAATGATGACCAGAGCAAAGAGAAATACTTGTCATAGGCAGAAAGAGGGAGGGGGGAAAAAAGAGAAGATGGAAAATATGGAGGAAAAAACTGTCCACATGGAATATATAGCACCATCCACTGTGATAATCTTGCTATTTCTATGCCGAGCTATTATCTCTGGGTAAATGACAAGGCAGCACGTTCTAATCCAGTTTGTCATGATGAGCTGCCACAGGAATGATGTACTCTACTACGCTACAACATGCCTTTAAATCCCCCTCCTCAAATATAAATTTGAAAAATTACCCTTAATAGCTCCGCTGACGTTGGCCTTTCCTGAGGTATTTTCTGCAAGCAGTAATCAACAAATCTCCGAAAGGAGTCTGTCCTGTATGTGCAAATACATGGAAAGAAAATAAAATCAGGGTCTGTGGAATACACTGAGTACTTAGAACACTCTCATTCAAGGGAAAGATTTACATTTTAAGAGATCTTTAATAAAGTGGACCATTTTCAAGTTTATGGTATCTAAAAATTAATTATCTGGATAACGAATGTGGAGAGTTTCAAGTTAGTCAACACATAAACACACCTTAACATATAAGCAAGGTCAAATCATAATTTCTGGCAAAAAATGAAAAGTATTATATTTATATATATAATAATTTTACATATATTTTTCTTTCCAAGATGACAACTCTGGTAAGTCTCAAGCCTATGTTCTTCACGGCTGGTTGGTAACTTCTCCATCACCCACCATCTATAACCAGGTAGTAAAATTTGAAGCATAAGGGAAGGGATTTAGGAATATGGTTTCTGGAGGAAAAAACATCCTTCTCTTGGGAGGAGGAAAGAAGTTGTCCACTCTTGTTTAAAACTTCCCTTATTCTATAACTCTTCTGGCCCAAACAGCTATCAAAATGTTATAATTTTCTGTAGGGAATGATACAATTCTGAATACACAGTGTATATTCTGTGTCAACATACTTAAATATAATATAATAAAAGATATGACAACTGGAAAAATAATGGCATCAGAGAAGGTACTTCATCTCTGCCAAGAAGTGGTAAGAGCTGAGATGATCAATACAAGACTGTCAGGATTTAAGAGTTGAGACTATTAGGAAGACAGCAAGGCATGTTCCTTGTAGAATTTCAGTTCCTACACACACATTAAGAACATAGTACAAGTGACACTGAGGGTAGAAAATAAGTAAAAATGTGTGTGTGTGCATAGCCAATTCACATCTATAAAGCACCACTGTCAGTTACTATCACATATGGTGAAGGAATGTATGGTTTCTAGGTCAGATATTTAAAATGTGATTCAGTGAAAGTGCCAAGTACATGTGGTGATTCCCTTAGAGATTTAAAATGAGAGCAGAGTCTTACCATTCATTAGACTGTAGCGTTGGGGAGTCGTTCTGGGCAATGTGGTATAAGGCACTCATTGCGTTCATGTTGAAAAGGGGGGGCTTCCGTTCCGCTGAAGGACAAGAAACACAATAAAGCAGTTCTTTAAAGAAATCAGGCAGACAGAGAAATAAGGCTCTGTGAGCAAAGCTTTGCCACTAAAGCAATGGCTCATTACTGTCATCAAGCCACATACTCCACTTATTTTAATCCGAGGTCAGCCCAGGATAGCCTTTCAGAAGCAGCTGCTCATCATCCTAATGTATACTGGCAAAGTCCCTAACAGACCCATTTCAGAAGATTCAAAAGAAAAATTTATTTTTTTCTCACCTATCTTCAAATGCTGGTCTTTGCTTGTGTTCCTATAATAGGTATGAACATCTTTGTGTGTATGTGTTTTAATGTAAACATATGTATTCACTGAAAAAGTCCATAAGGCACAGAAAAATAGAATGAGAAAAATTATTATAGAATGGAACATCTTCAACATGACTAACATAGCAAGGAAGATAACATAATTCAATTCAATAAACACTGTCTGAAGTCTCATCCAGGCCAAATAAATGGTACAGGTGATGGCAGAGGGAAAAGGGGAGGAAGCGGGGGTGGCGGTAAATCACAATCAAGTTTGGTCCAGCCTTAAGAGAAACTCAGTGAAATTAGGTATTTCTTAATAGATTTATTCTATCTCAGCCCATCCTGATCTTTTTTTTGGAATTTCTGTAGCTCTATTTTAGTATACTGCTTATTTGGCATGTACTCTCCAATTGCACTTACATAAACATAAAATCTTTTCTCTCAAAAGAAATCATTAGCTCTATGAGTAAGATCTTACAACCCTAGTACTCTTCTTATGCTTTTATTCCTCAAGCAATATATAATAAGGTGTTATTCACATATTAAGTGCTTGATTTGTTGACCAAAGGAAAAAAAAATCAAGCTCTAGTTCTGAGTGCAGTTAGTTTTAGATTATTTACTAATTATTATGCCCTAGAAGAAAAATCACTATCTCATCCTACCATGCTTATCTTAATGGATTCTTTACAGAGTCCCACCTTGTAATTCATAATCTAATTCTCAGGCTATATCAAATATCTTGGTTTTCAAGCACTTTTACAATGGTGAATTTGGCTTACTCTATGAAGTAACACAAAAGACATTTTGACTCTCAGAAGGATGAACCTATGAAAAGCCAGGGTGAGAAAACAAAACAAAAACTGTCCAAAACTTGGAATGAACAATTTTAAGAGTAGTGAACTTTAAGTTACTGGCAGTACCCCGGCAGGAGACGACTATGGTTATTCATGCATGATGCTCTGGAGGGGCCTCTTACAGTCTTGTCTAAATGTTCTCTGATACTTTTAAAATGCACAGTATACCATTCTATAAATATTTTTTATTAGCCTCTCAGAAGAATACTATATACTCATGACATAGCTACCAGTATTACAGGGGCATGGACTATAGACTGTTCACAAGTGGAAATTTTTAGAGTTGTAGTGTGGACAAATGGATTTATATCTGTTTCAAATGTAGAGGAGTTCAGGTTTAGGTTCAGGTTTATCTATCTATCTATCTATCTATCTATCTATCTATCTATCTATCTTTTTCAGGAGGTACACAGTGGAGAGTTTCTAGAGCTTGGCCTTCTGACAACTCCAAGTATTTGAAGTCACATGGAAGGAGGAACTCACCATGTCACCATCGATGGTTTCCCATCATTCTTAGAGTCCTTAAACACATAGCCTATCTGTCTTTATTAACATGACCCTGGAGACCTCTGTTATTTCATTCTGAGAAGCAATGCTTCCCCACTCTTCTCAAGTCATCTTTTGCTTCACTGAGAGAAGCAACTTCAGTGCCTTTCACACATAACTGCTTCCATTGTCCAGACTCCCCTTCCACGTTCATTCCCTAAGCTTTATCTGGTTAATTTTTGCCAACCTTTCAGGTTTCATCTTAAATATAATTGCATTTTTACATTCATTTCATAAATACTTATTTAATGTTTATTATATGCTTACAAGCACTTCCTTAGGGAAGCCTTCTCTGACTTCTCAGACTAGGTCCTATTAGATTTTGTCACTGCAAATTATGTTTTTCCTTTCTACTACCTATACATATGGTGATTCCCTTAGTTAATTATTTGAGGAGTGACTAAGTCTTGGGGCTCTCATCAGATTCTATGTGATGGCTTCATTTCCTGCCAGAAGGAGAGGAACCCTCTCACTTATAGGCAAAAGGTATAAAACTCAAGCTGCTCAGAAGAACACTGAATTGTACTAGAGAAACAGTCAGGAAGGGGGACTAAAGAAAAAAAGAGAATACAAATCTGGAAAAAGGATGAAGGAACAAAAAGCAACAGCAAGACCCCATTCAGTAGTGACAAGAAGGGCAGTAGCTTGGATTTGAAGCGGGAATGGTGACATTCTAAGGAGCAAACCCTGCTGTGAAGACACACGATGGTAGAAGAGCTGCAGTAGAGAAGCAGGTGACTGAAGGTGTTTTAAATGCCACACGGCTCTATGGTCTGAGGAGCATTTGCTAAATACTAGTTTCAGATGGCCTCAGCCACATAAATCCTCTGAGCTATGGTGGCGGCACTCCTTGCTAAGCCAGCATACCATAGAGCGAGGACTGGGAAACTATGGTCTGCGGCCAAATTCACCTAGAAGTCCGTTTTTGTAAGGTTTTATTGAATTACAGCCACGTTTATTATTAACACTATCTATGGCAGTTTTCATGCTATAACAGCAGAACTGAGTAGTTATGACAGAGAATATATGGCCTGCAAAGCCCAAAACACTTATTATCTGGTCCTTCACAGAAAGTTTGTCAACCCTTACTGTAGAATACAGTGGTCTGCATACAGTCTTCCACAGGAGCAGCAAAAATAGGAACTAGGAGTTCTTTTGAGGCCACTTTGCAATACGTAATTCAGATTTTCTCAAAAGAAATGAAAAGGGTGGGAGCATAAAAAACTGAATTAACTAAAAGGAAAAAAATAATGATTTCTATTTAAAGACAATGACCAAGTTTTTGTGGCAAATGATTTCTTATGAACGAATGCGGTTGAAAACCATAATAATTATCGGTAACAGTAATCAGTACCATGTACTGAATTCCTACCGCAGGTCAGGCACTCAACCAGGTGCTACCTGTCATTCAGGATTCTGAGACTAGCTCAGCAAGGAGAGTCCTATTATTCTAAGCATTATTTCCCAGCTAAAGAAACTGAGATTCAGTTAGCCTAAAATAAGGAAACTAAGTCACATGGTAAGTGGCTAAATCGGGATTTCAACCCATCTT
The DNA here is from genome assembly GCF_964662115.1 of Mustela nivalis. Lineage (NCBI taxonomy): Eukaryota > Metazoa > Chordata > Mammalia > Carnivora > Mustelidae > Mustela > Mustela nivalis. Next base: position 5,933,349 of record NC_139033.1, on the reverse strand, counting down.
GTAAGAATCCAAGAAATGGGTTCTTTTCACTAGGTCTCAGTGCCTTTTCAACAATCCTGTGCATTTTATGATAGACTGTACTGCTATTTTTGAAAAAAGAGCCGAGGGGGCGGTGACTGGCTGGCTTGGTCAGTAGAGCGTGTGACTCTTGATCTTGGGGTGGTGAGTTCAAGCCCCAAGTTAGGTGTGGAGATTACTAAAAAAATAAATAAGCTTAAATCGATAAACTTTAAAAAAACCATCAGCAGCTTTAAGAAGAGTAAATATGCCTGCCTGTCCCCAACAACCATCACACATTCATTTATTATCAACAATGAGTGGCTAATGTGGGATATGAAAACCCTAGGCAAAAAACCCTACATGACAACATTTATGTTTTTATGTGTTTGTGTTATTTTTCCCCACCGGAGAGTTTATTTCTGAGCACAATAAATTCCCTGACAATGCTAATGGACCATTTGCCAGCTTCTATCATGACCTTTGCAAGTGAACCAAGTGTCTTTCGGTTAAACAAATGAATACCATATTAACTTCTCTTGAAATAATCTTGAAAAGTAAAATATTTGCTGACTGGACAATTTCAGTGTCCAAAGATTTCAGAGGGTTGATGCATTTAACTAGTTCTTCAGTGGAAAATTAATTTAGCAAAAAATAATTTGTGGAACAGGCTTTACCACTTAGGAACTATAGAGCTTGATCCAGGAAAGAACGATAGCGCCAGTAACATTATCATCTTCTTCCTCTCGATGTTACCTCAGCAATTTAAATTACAGATTACGGAGCCTTTAAAAAAATACACAGTATTGTAGAAGAAATGTCGTAAGGAAAGGGGACAACACTATCCACAACTTTCAAGGTAATTTCAACATTAAAAGTAGAATTTAAAGTATATCAAATATATAGAAAACTTAGAGAAATCATTGCTTAGGGGTTAATAGGCAGCCAGTTACTCTTTTTTCATGTGAAAAACTGCTCTTCTTTAATATGTTCATTTACAAGACTAATGCTACAGAGATAGAGATAAAGAGAAAAGGGGTCAAAAAGATACTTGTATGGTCTGTTGCATTAGCAATACAATGCATTTTGAATAATTCTTGATAAGTTAAATGTCTTTGGTAACAAATTTACTGAATGAATATTAACTGAGCATGTACTTCCATCTTTCTATGAATCTAAGATGCCAGTGACTATAAAATGTACTACTATTAAGATGCACCACAATTTTATGTGTAACTTGGAGAAAATGCTGCCAATTATAAAATGCTGTTGCATTATTCAACCTCCCCATTGAAAGAGATGTTAAAATGTAAATTAAAATTTTGGATGAAATATGATACATATCAGGACAATGTTGTTAATGTTTGTTTATTGAGTACATTTATTGAGTATACTATGTGGGGATTATAATAATAAGAACTTTAAATCTATATTTTCATGTAATCCAGACAATCCAGTAAGGTAGGGTAGAGGTTCTTCTTCTCTCTCTCTTTTTTAAAGATTTTACTTACTTACCTGCGATAAAGACAGAGATAGCGAGAGTGAGAGAGAAAGAAAAAGAGAGAGAGCACAAGCACAAGCCAGGGGTGGGGTGGGGGCATGGACAGAGGGAGAGGGAGAAGCAGGCCCCCAGCTGAGCAGGGAGCTAGATGAATCCCAGGACCCTGGGATCATGACCTGAGCCAAAGGCAGAGGCTTAACTGACTGAGCCACCCAGACACCCCCAGGTAGGGGTTCTTATTATGTAAATTTCACAGAGGGGTCAAATAATTTGATGGAAGTCACACAACTAAGAAATGGCAGAGCTAGAATTAGAACTTAAGTCTGTCTGACCACACAGTCTATGTTTGTAAGCATAATTCAATAGTATCATCTGTCAATTTGCAGGAATAGCCATTGTGGAGGGTAAGGCAATTCAGGAGATGGATACTTTGTTTTTTAATTCAGTAAATCATTGAAGGCAATCCAAGGCTGATACAGAGACTGTATTTTCATACATACTTTAATTCATTTTTATAAAAAATAAAATAAGAAATTAAGCATATTCCAGAGCCTCTTTCAAGAGAGTAAGTTCTAAAAGTATTTCCTGGGATAAGTACCTCTTTCACCCAGTGTGAAATGCTGTTTGAAACTTCAGTGATTACTACATCCATACAGTACAAAAAGTGATGTGATGTTATATTTAATCATCATAAAAAGGTACTTGTCTGCTCTATTTAAGAAGGTTGGAAAGGGCAGAATCCACGTTAAAAAGATTATGGTAAGAAAAAACTTGTTAAAACAATGGGTGGACACTGATGAGCAGTAAAGTTCAACTTAGGTAGTAAATCCTCTTAAATTTTTGTAACAGATGAGTTGCTGCTATGGCATCAGTTTATAATTTTGGTTCATTTTAGAATATAAATGGCAAAAATAGGAATAATCCTATATACAAATGCAATTAGCTGTTACTGAGCCTTTGTTCTGTGCTAGGCATATGTTAAACACTTTACATATGTTATCTTATTGAAGTGACAATATTCAGAGTATATGTATTGTTATTTTTACTTAGGTGAGAAAACTAAGGCTCAAGGAAGTTGAGAAAGTTGTCCAAAATCACATTCAGGATGAACATGTTATACAACTTCAAAAGGTATCACTCACATGCTAGACTACATGGGTGCCCTGCTGGTATAAGTGCAGCCATTTGGGGTGCATAAACAAAGGCCAGCTAATGTTGGTAAAGCCAAAATTCAAATCCAGGGTGTCTAATTTTAAAATTTATTCCAAATTGCTAACTCTATGCTAGGCAAAGGGCAGGTTTTTTGTTTTTACTGCAGGAATGTACATTTATTTGTTTTAAAAAGTATTTTTTTTTTTCCTTCAAACGAAAGTTAAATTCTTCAGGGTGCCTGGGTGGCTCAGTTGGTTAAGCATCTGACTCTTGGTTTCAGCTGGGGTCACGATCTCAGGGCTGTGGGATCGAGCCCCAAATGGGCTCCATGCTGGGTGCGGTGTCTGTTGGAAAGCCTGCTCTCTCCCTTTCCCAATAAAATTTATTTAAAAATTAAAATTCTTAAATATTTCATACATAAAAATTTGTACATTATGATACTTTTCATTTAATCAGTATTTTCTCTTTTTTTCAGAACTTCTTTCTTCCAAAAAAAATAATATAGTAGATATAACTTTATCCTTCTTCCTCTCTCCAGAGAATGTTGTTTTGAAATTATATCTTTTACATCTATGTTCTTATGTTTTAAAAAATATTTATGTATATACTAATATATATCCTAACACATACACAAACAATATAAAGAAGTGTTTATAAAACTTTCATAATTAGTATCATACTGTACCTATAACTTTTGCAAATTTCTTTGTTCATTAAATATTCAATGTTAGATTTTTTAAGATTTAAGTTTAAATTTATTGTTAAATTAGTTAACATACAGTACAATATTCGTTCTGAAGCAGAATTCAGTGATTCATCGCTCACATACAACACCCAGTGCTCATCACAAAAAGTGCCCTCCTTAAACCTCTTCATCCATCTATCCCATCTCCCGCTGCACCTCCATCCATCAACCCTTATGTAAACCACAAGAGACTCTTCTCTCACAAAATAAACTTCTGGGGGGTTGGGGGTAGGGATAGGGTGGCTGGGTGATGGACATTGGGAGGGTATGTGCTATGGTGAGTGCTTTAATTGTGCAAGCCTGATGAATCACAGACCTGTACTCCTGGGGCAAATAATACATTACATGTTAATAAAAATAATTGTTTAAAAAAAGAGTCTCTTATGGTTTATTTCCCTCCCTCTTTCTGTACACCCCCTTCCCATATGTTCATCCGTTTTCTTTCTTAAATTCCACATAATTTTTTTTTTAAGATTTTATTTATTCATTTGACAGAGGGAGAGAGATCACAAGTAGGCAGGGAGGCAGGCAGAGAGAGAGGAGGAAGCAGGGTCCCTGCTGAGCAAACAGCCCGATGCGGGGCTCGATCCCAGGACCCTGGGACCACGTCCCGAGCCGAAGGCAGAGGCTTTAACCCACTGAACCACCCAGGCGCCCCAAATTCCACATGATTGAGATCATATGGTATTTGTCTTTCTCTGACTTATTTCACTTAGCATTAATATACTCTAGCTCCAACCTCATCGTTGCAAATGGCAAGATTTCCTTCTTTTTGATGGCTGAGTAACATTTTATTATATCTATACCACATCTTCTTTATCCATTCATTTAGTCAATGGACTGCTGGGCTCTCTCTATAATTTGGTTACTGTTGATAATGCTGCTATAAACACTGAGGTGTATGTACCCCTTCAAATCTGTATGTTCATATCCTTTGGGTAAATACCTACTACTGCGATTGCTGTGTAGTTAGTTCTATTATTCATGTTATTCATAGGGTAGTTAGTTCTACTTTTAACTTTTTGAGGCACCTCCATACTGTACTCCAGAGTGCCTGTACCAGTTTGTATTCCCATAAACAATGCAAGAGCATTCCCCTTATCCACAGCTTCACCAATACCTGTTGTTTCTTGTGTTAATTTTAGTCATTCTGACAGGTGTAAGGTGGCGTCTTATTGTGGTTTTGATTTGTATTTCCCTGATGGTGAGTGATGTTGAGCATCTCCTCATGGGTCTGTTGGCCATCTGGATGTCCTCTTTGGAAAAATGTCTATTCATGTCTTCTGCCCATTTCTTGATTGGATTATTTATTCTTTGGGTGTTGAGTTTGATAAACTCTTAATAGATTTTGCAGTCAAATGCTCTACCCCTGAGCTATACCCCCCAGCTCTTTATAGATTTTGGATACTAGCCCCTTATCTGATGTCATTTGCAAATATCTTCTCCCATTCAGTAGGCTCCCTTTTAGTTTTGTTGATTGTTTCATTCACTCTGCAGAAGTTTTTATCTTGATGGAGCCCAAGAGTTCATTTTTGTTTTTGTTTCCCTTGCCTCTGGCAACATGTCTAGTAAGAAGTTGCTATAGCCGAGGTCAAAGAGGTTCTGTCTGTGTTCTCCTCTAGGATTTTGATGGTTTCTGGTCTCACAGTTAGGTCTTTCATCCATTTTGAAATTATTTTTGTGTGTGGTGGAAGACAGTGGTCCGGTTTCTTTGGCATGTTGTCCAGTTTTCACAACACCATTTGTTGAAGAGACTGTCTTTTTTTCCACTGGAGAGTCTCGCCTGCCTTCTTGAAAATTAGCGGACCATATAGTTGTGGGTCCACTTCTAGATTCTCTATTCTGGTCCATTGATCTGTGTGTCTATTCTTGTGCCAGTACCATGCTGTCTTGATGACTACAGCTTTGTAACAGAGTTTGAAATCTGGAATTGTAATGTCTCCAGTTTTTTCTTTTTCAGGACTTCTTTGGTTATTTGGGGTCTTTTGTGGTCCCATACACATTTTAGGATTGTTTGTTCTAGCTCTTTGAAGAATGCTGATATTCTTTTGATAGGGATTGCATTAAATGTGTAGATAGCTTTAGGTAATACAGTCATTTTTTTAAAAAAAAGATTTTATTCATTTAACAGAGAGACACAGCTAGAGAGAGAACACAAGCAGGGGGAGTGGGAGAGGGAGAAGCAGGCTTCCTGCTGAGCAGGGAGCCGAATGTGGGGCTTGATTCCCAGACTCTGGGACCTGAGCTGAAGGCAGACACTTAACAGACTGAGCCACCTGGGTGCCCCTGGGTAATATAAACATTTTAACAATGTTTGTTCTAATCCATGAGCATGCAATGCTTTTACATTTCTTTGTATCCTCTTCAATTTCTTTCACAAGTGTTCTCTAATTTTCAGAGTATAGATCTTTTACCTCTTTAGTTAGGTTTTTTCCTAGGTATCTTACTGTTTGGCAAAACTGCAAATGGGATTAATGCCTTGATTTCTTTCTCTGGCGCTTCATTACTGGTGTAAAGAGATGCAACAGATTTTTGCACATTGATTTTATAACTTGAAACTTTGCTTAATTCATGAATTAGTTCTAGCAATTTTTTGGTGGAGTCTTTCAGGTTTTCTACATAGACCACCATGTCATTTGCAAATAGTGAAAGTTTGACTTCTTCCTTGCTGATTTGGATGCCTTTTATTTCTTTTTGTTGTCGGACTGTAGAGGCTAAGACTTCTAGCACTATGAGAGTGAGAGTGGTGAGCGTGGACATCCCTGTCTTATTCCTGCTATAGGGGAAAGCCTCTGTTTTTTCCCCACTGAGCGTGATATTAGCTATGGGTCTTCCATATATGGTCTTTATGATGTTGAGGTATGTTCCATCTACCCCCTAATTTGTTGAAGGTTTTTATTAAGAAAGGATGCTGTATTTTGTCAAATGCTTTTTTTTGCATCAATGTGATGATTTCTGAGATATATCCGTGATGGTACATGAAGATTTGGTGATATAGTATTCTGTAATTCATTTATCCATTCCTCCTTGGATAAGAATTCTGGTTGTTTCAACCTTCTCTAGCTTCGACACAAGGTTGCATTCTTGTACACACATCCGGTGTATATCCATAAATATTTATTTAAGGAACACACTGAGAAGTGAAGTTGTGGGTCACTGAGACTACTCAGCCACTTTACTAGATGTTGTCGATTTACAATCTGAAGTTGTTACACCAATTTTACATTTCTACCAGTAGTGAATGAGTTCATGTTTCCTTTGTAGTTTCCCAACATCTATTTATTATCCTCAGACTTAAGAACTTTTGCCAGTCTGATAAATGTGAAAAGGTTTTTTGTTTGTTCTGTTTTTTAAAGTGGCTTCATGCCCAGCAAGGAACCCAAAACAGGGCTTGAACTCATGACACTGAGATCAAGACCTGAGCTGAGATCAAGAGTTGTGTGGTTAACCCACTGAGCCACCCAAAGTGCCCGGGTGAGATGAGGTTTGAATTTGCATTTCCCTTATTACCACCAAGACTGAGTATCTTTGAATGTTTGGTGTCCATTTAGGTTTTTTTTTTTTTCCCAATAAACTTGCTGATCCTATTATTTGCCCATTTTTCTACTGGCTGTTTGTCTTTTTATTTTTGATAAAGAAATGTGGTAAATTATAAGGAATCTTTAAAAATTCTGGCCCAAATGAAACAAGATGGGATCGGGAGGGCGACAAACTATAAGAGACTCTTAATCTCACAAAACAAACTGAGGGTTGCTGGGGGGATGGGGGTGTGGAGAGGGTGGTTGGGTTATGGACATTGGGGAGGGTATTTGCTATATGGTAAGTGCTGTGAAGTGTGTAAACCTGGCAATTCACAGACATTTACCCTTGGGGCTAATAATACATTATATGTTAATAAAAAATATAAAGATTACAAAAAAAAATTCTGGGCCAATACTCTGTTAGTTAGATATGTTGAAACTACTTTCTATGAGTCCCTGGCTTATATTTCAATTATTGTATTTTACACAGCTTTATATTTTAAAGTACTAAAAGTTATCATATTTGTTAACATTTTCAAAACATTTTTAGAAAAATGCTTCCCATACCCATAAAGGTATATACTCCTATAGTAATAATAGTAATAATAATTATATTTATATAGTGTTTATTACATGGCATGCCATATTTTAAGTATTTCATATCTCTATATTAATGTCTATCTATATGAGTATAGTTGACATAGGATCTTACATTAGTTTCAGGAGTACAACACAGTGATTCAGCAACCCTAAACATTATGCTATGCTCACTGCAAGGGTAGCTACTATCTCTCACCATGCAAAGCTATTACAATACCATTGACTATATTCCCTATGCCTGTGACTTTTATTCCTGCAACTTAGTCATTCCATAACTGAAAGCCTCTATCTCCCACACCCTTTGACCCATTTTGTCCATCCCCCAGCAATCACCCATTTGTTCATGGGTCTGAGTCTACTATTTGTTTATTTATTTATTTGTTTTTTAGATTCCACATGTAAGTGAAATCATACCGTGTTTGTTTTTCTCTGTCTCACTAATTTCAGGTAGCATAATATGCTTTAGGTCCATCCATGTTGTTACAAATGGTAAGATTTCATTCTTTTTTAAGGCAGAGTAGTATTTCTGTGTGTGTGTGTGTGTGTGTGTGTGTGTGCGCGCGTACCACATCTTTATCTGTTCACTTTTGGTGGGGATGTAAATTGGTACAGCCACTGTGAAAAACAGTATGGAGATTCCTCAAAAAATTAAAAATAGAAAAAGACCATATGATCCAATAATTCCACTCCCAGGTATTTACCCAAAGAAAATGAAAACATTAATTCAAAAAGATACATGTACTCCCATGTTTACTGCAGCATTATTTACAATAGCAAAGATATGGAAGCAGCCCAAGTATCTATCAATAAATATTTTACATCTATATATAATTCATTAATCTTCATAATAATACTATCTACTTTGTAGCATTGTTATCTCTATTTTGCAGATGAGGAAACTGAGTCAGAAGAGAGCTTCTCCTAAAAGTTTTAAAGTTATTTTTTACTTTTGGGTATTTAACCAATCTGGGATTTTTTTTAGATTTTATTTATTTATTTGACAGACAGAGATCACAAGTAGGCAGAGAAGCAGGCAGAGAAAGAGGAGGAAGCAGGCTCCCTGTTGAGCAGAGAGCCTGATGTGGGGCTAGATCCCAGGACCCTGGTATCATGAGCTGAGCCGAAGGCAGAGGCTTTAACCTACTGAGCCACCCAGGTGCCCCTGGGATTTTATTTTTGTGTATGGCATAAACTAGGAACTAATTATAGTTTTTCTCATACAATTAACAAATTGTCTTATATTATTTATCAAATGGGCCATCTTTTCCCACTGATTTATAATGCTTTTCCTGTCTTATACCACACTCTGACTTATTCTATTTCTAGGTTTTATAGTCTATGCTATTGGATATTAGTCTTTCCCTTCTTCAGTACTGTATTGATTTAATTATGATGGTATGGATTTTGATATAGTGATTTTTCTGTCTAAATTCTACTTTTTCAAAATTATCTGGATTAGTTTCCCCCTCTGACTTTTAAGACTATCTTGTAAAGTTGTATTTAGTATTGTTGGAAGTGCATCATATGTCCTTTTTAAAGTATGCAAATATTTCTTCTGAGTCTCCCCCACCATAATCCGTGTGAATAAGTTAGATTAATTTCCTTTGCAGTGAAAGAGAGAATAAGACAATATTAAAATGTTAAAAAAAAGAGGGGCGCTTGAGTGGCTCAGTTGGTTAAGCATCTGCTTTTGGCTCAGGTCATGATCCTGGGGTCCTGGGATGGAGCCCCAAATTGGGCTCCTTCTACCCCTCTCCCTGCTCATGCGTGCACTCTTTCACTCAAATAAATAAATAAAATCTTTTTTTTTTTTTTTTAAGATTTTACTTATTTATTTGTCAGAGAGAGCGAGCGAGCACAGGCAGACAGAGTGGCAGGCAGAGTCAGAGGGAGAAGCAGGCTCCCTGCGGAGAAAGGAGCCCGATGCGGGACTCGATCCCAGGACGCTGGGATCATGACCTGAGCTGAAGGCAGCTGCTCAACCAACGGAGCGACCCAGGCGTCCCATAAATAAAATCTTAAAAAAAAAAAAAGACTAGAAAAGAAATCTACTACCTCAATATCCTTTAACAGAGGACCAGTGAAATAAATTTCGGTATATCCATAGTACTAGAGGAGTAAATGATGCCAGTTAAAAAAAACAAAAACAAACTGAAAAAGAGGCCTAAGTGACTAATATAAAATAGATTTCCATGATGTTGTTAAGTGAAAGAGCAATATATAGAATCACTTATATATACAGATACAGAATCACTTAACTTGGGCGAGAAAAGGAATGTAATACATGTATATTCGTATTTGTTTGTGTATTTGTAAAGAAGCTCTGGAAGGACATATATGAAATTGGTAACAGTGGTACCCTGTATGTACTGGCAGGGGTGGGAATGGAAATGGGTAAATAGGGCCAGAGGTCTGAGTTATTTTGCTGCATGTCTTTTTCTATTTTTTGATTTATAAACCACGAGTATTACTTATTTTTAAAAATTAAATATTAAATATTTTAAAGCTTCTTCCTAAACTCAATTTTTGAAAAAGTATTATCTCGTTAAGGTTAAAAAAAAGAGTAGACAAGTCTTTATCTTCATCATATGTTTCTTTGTTCAAGAAAGGGGTCAGTGAAGCAACTGGAAATGCAATACAAAGTATCGCAAGTTGTCTTTACAAGCCAAGCATTTTAGGCAAAAGAAAACTACAGTCTGAGAAACAAGCTGGGGCTCAGAAATTCTTAAAGGATCAGTTTGGATTCCAGAGTAGAGGAAATTAACCCAAAAAACCAGATGAAGAAACTTAAAAAAAACTAAAAAATAAATGTATTTATATAAATTGTAAATAAAAATCTAGATAAAGGCAGTGTTGGAGCCAGCTCTCAGTGGCTCTGGAAGGTCAACTCTCCATCCCTTTCTCCAGCTTCACAGTAATCCTATCCACCCCACTACCTGAGAATCACTGGTTAAATCTGCCAGTATAGCTCTGGATAAAGGTGGCTTTAGGATACATTAAAGTTCAAAATACACAACCAGAGAATCAAGAATCTGTGGTATGTTAGACAATTTTATGTGAATGCAACAATGTTTGGGGAACAACTTTAAAGCAGCGGGCATCTTCTAACAAGAAGTTTCATGTGAGGTTGCTCTGTAAATGGGTCAAATACAGTTTTTACAGTCAGATCTTGGATAAGCCAGCTATTTTTCAGATTTCCCTTACACACGTCGAAATTAAATTACTACTGGGAAGTTATCATTCATGATATGGAGAATGGATGTTTTTCAAATATTAATGCTTATTATTATATATTCCCACATTTGTCATTTGCTGTATCTGCTCTTTTAAAGCAGCTCTTTAAATTAATAACATGAAAATGTAGTAAAGATAAAGTAATCTTCTGATGTTATACAATAGCATAGAAAAAAATCGAATAAATTCATACTGCCTGGCCCACATGTAGCAGTGACCCATTAAATAAAAGCAGGATGAACGAATTAACAATCATAGTCAGAAGTGATTCTCAAAAGTATAATAAAACGACTCTTTTACTCACCCAATTCAATACAGGTGATTCCAAGTGACCAAATATCAACTTTCCCATCATACTGTCCTTCATCCATAGCCAAGATCACCTCTGGAGCCATCCTGCCAAACGTAATGTACAAAACTTGAGTTGCAAATTAAAAACAAAATTCATTTAATGAAGTGATTTGGTGAAATAGCTGTTTGAGCACAGTCTGAAATTTTGTCTGATAAAGACGTTATTTCCTTAACACAAGTCATTTGGAAAAACAATGTTCAAAATATAAACATTACACTCAAGGATTTATATGAAATAACACATTATTTTCAATAAATCCTGGTTCCACCATTATCTAACAGTTTTACCATGGCTAAATTACTTAACCTCTCTGTATATCAGTTTTTCCATCTGCAATGTGGAGAGAATTCTAGTAACTATCTCAGAGATTTGTAAAGAATTCATACGTATGAAATATTTAAATAACTATAGACAACATGAAAAATACTTATGAACTATTTAAAACAATATAATCAGATATTTCAAAGATATTACAACTTAAAAAATAAACAAACGTGCTATGGTGATGGATATTGTTTGTCCAGAATGGATTTCCATAGGAGGGCAGGGCCTTTATCAGTTTCATTTTTTTTTTTCCTATTACTATATATAAGTGACTACTTAGTAAATGCTATTTGATGATCATGGACAGAGAGGAAATTCAAATAGTAGCTGATTTTTTTAGTAGATAAGTAATTATCCAGGGATATAAATCATTATCCAAGGTACAATGCAATTCCAGTTTATCTATGAAAAAGAGGAAATGCATCTTCAATAGATGGGGTGAAATTTTCAGTCAGAGTGACAAACCAAGAAAAGTCTCAGAAAAGAACTCAATAACAACAAAAAAGAAACCGGATTTCTTTCATTGAAAGGTAGTATTTTTGTTTGTTGACAAGAGAAGTTTAAAGAAACTGCCTTGTCCTTGAGTAGAGATTAGGCCTTAAGAGAAAGTTTCAAAAGAAACTTCAAATGAAATCTAAAACCTGAGCTTGGTCAGTGAGTTGATAATCCTGCTCAGTTTACACACAGTGACATCAACCTTATTTGAACAATTTAAAGTCACTGGAAATTTTATACTAAGTCAGAGTGTTTCTTTTTTTGCCAGTGAGTTTTCTCTCCTTTAATGGAAACCTCATTTGAGGCACATGGTGAGACACTGTCAAAAAAACAAAACAAAACAAAAGCAATGCTTTGAGGCCATCTTGTTCATGTATGCGTATTTTAAAATTCTAATTTTTAAGTTCTACATACCAGTAAGGAGTGCCCACAAAGGAGTTGGCAGGAGAAGCCATCGAGGCAGATCCAAAATCAGCTAGTTTCACCTGACCTGGCTCTGTTAGAAGAATATTTCCTGCTTTAATATCCCTATAGAAAAAAAATAAGAGGGTTAGAAAATTACTTTTCAACTTTGATTATGGAATAGGTCAGAGCATGCAATTAATAAGACAAAAAGTTTATTAAAAACAAAACAAAACAGGGGCGCCTGGGTGGCTCAGTGGTTAAGCCGCTGCCTTCGGCTCAGGTCATGATCCCAGGACCCTGGGATCGAGCCCCGCATCGGGCTCTCTGCTCAGCAGGGAGCCTGCTTCCTCTCTCTCTCTCTGCCTGCCTCTCTGCCTACTTACGATCTCTGTCTGTCAAATAAATAAATAAAATCTTTAAAAAAAACAAAACAAAACAAAACAAAACAAAACAAAACAAAACAAAAAAACCTTGCCCAAACAGCCAGAGAGGGATTTAGTAATTACCGAATGTTGTAAGGGGGGCCCAGATTCCTGGGTGTACTTACAGGTAGGTCAAAGTATTACTAAAAGGTAGAGCTTTCTTTAGAGGGAAGGAATGCAATGAGAAAAAAAGGCAGACAGACGCGGGACAAGGAAACTTATTCAGTTGCTACACTTAAAAAAGCATATTCTCAGATGCCAAATCCAGTCATCAACATTATCTCTTATGTTAGGAAAACTGGTGCCATTTGTCACTGCCTTTTTTTTTTTTTTCCTTTTCCAAATTACCTAAAATTTTGGATACTAAACAAACCTTCCATAACTGTATTCTCTACCTACCCAATAAACCTACCTCAACTACACACATACCTTTTCTTTCTTGCCTGTGACCCTTTCTCTCTGCCTTAATTGTAACTGCAACTCTAAGGCATTTGAGGGTACATGTTACATAGAAGGTGTTATTTTAAAAATAACACTGAACAGTAAAAAGAAGACCCTGAAAGATCAAAACAAACAAGGATTAGGGATTAGGAAATTGCATTTCTATTGTATTACTACAAAGAATTGCAAGTGGTTACTACTAAAGCTATTAGATATTTTATGCAGCAGAAAGTTTTCAAAATATTATTTTAAAATATTCATTGTTGAGGATGGTAATTCAGAATGAGAAGATGTGGATGTATTCTTGATTCTCTTCAAAAAAAGCATGAGGTGTAATGAGGACTAGGAACCAAGACTTATAAAATGATGGGCCGTGGAAGGACAAAGCAGAGAGAATGAGGAAAACTTGAACTGAAAATGAGAAGGTTCAAATGCTTCCAAAGCAATGTCTCCAAAAACCTTCTCTTCAAAATCCAGTTTCTTTACTCAAGATGACATTAGGCATTGTCAGAGAGGACTAAAACACCATTTATTTATTTATCTAACAACAGAAAAATATCTCTTCTCTATTACCTTCAGTTAGAACACTGGCTTGTCAAATCAAAATAATAAATCTGAGATGTGGTATTTATTTTTAAATAGTGAGCACAATTTAAAAACTTTGTTTTTCAACTTTTATACACTAAGGGAGATAAAACATAATACAGAATATGAAACATTAATGTGCAGATTTTGTTAACAAAGGCACAAAAAAATGAACCATGGCTTTAAACAGGAACCAGCAAAATCATTTATAAACAAGCAGGCATTTGGTAATGACATTTTGGTACCCCAAAACTGCACTATAAATTTTTTTTTTTGTTAAACCCATAGCATTATGGTTAAATCCATTTTATAAGCATTTATTACATATGGTTAGGCTCATTCTTTGTCTTTACAAATATGCCAAATACATGGCAGGAATTTTGGTCTGCCTATTTTGAGGAAGTTCTGCATTTCTTGTACCAGTAACTGATAAAGGCTATTCCAGGGTGATTAAAACATAAGCAAAAGGGGAACCTATGATGTAATAGTTTCATTTCTTCCTAGTAAATGTCAAAGTTTTCTTTTGTTTTTGAGCCATCTGAGATCTTTTATATCTACCCCATATTCCACTACTGCCATCATTCATTAAAGTAATCGTACTAGAAGTTCTTTATTGAGAGAAGGAAAGATTAGGAACAACATCTTTATTTAAAAGAAGTTAGTGGTAGGAAGTAGACTGGAGGGAGGACAGTGCAGTTGTGGTAAAGAAAATAAAAGGCAGAGGAAAGGCCTGGATTAGGAGTTAGGAAATCTGAGCTTCAATCTTTATTATGTAAAACCTATGAAATTATGGGCAATTATTTAAATCTTTCAGAGTCCCAGTTTCTTCATCTGCCAAGATAAATACAAGAATATCTTCCTAAATATTTATGTGGACTATTGAAATGCACGATATTTTAACGTGATGAAACAGCACAATTTTATAGAAGATTGAGTTGTTATTTACAACGGGAAAAGGAGATGAAATTCAGCTAGGAAAGAAATACATGCAAGAAAGGCTAATTTTCTTTTCTTCTTGGCATTGTATCAAAAGGCTGCTGGGCCCTTCCTCAAATTCTCCTGCAACATCCTGCTTGGAGGATAGTTACCTAGAGGACAGAGGCGATGCAAGTCTTTGTGTACATCTAGGACAGACCAAGAGACAGAAGCTAAATTCTGACAACTTTACTTCTTACATCCAGCAGCAGCAGCAGTCTCTTTGCTTCCTATAAATCCACAGGAACCCTAAAAAGTGGAGCATGCACTAATTTTCAAGATTCCTTGGATAGTCCTATAACTGACATTTAACTGGTCTCCAATCTTACCTATGAATCATTGCATGAGAATGCAGGTAGGCCAGCCCCTGCAAGGCACCGTGAGTAATGGCAGCAATTTCCACTTCCTGAAGTGGTTTTTTGTGAACTGAAGAAGGAAAAGAAAAATTCAGAAGTAATAATCAGTTGCATTCTTCTTAGTATCTTATACAGTTATACCAAACTGAATTACATACTCTCATATGACACTTTGGGAACACATTCACCATATTTCCTATAGAATTGCAATAAAGAATCAGGCAACAGGATACTCAAGTACAAAAACAAACAAACAAACTCCTTAAAACAAAGCCTGATATTCACTGTAATGAATTGTTAATTGACTTGTCAGTAGCAAGTCAAAGCCACCACTGATTCCAATGGGCCAGGCCCAAATTTACCAGTCTTTTCTGACATTTTAAATGCCTAGAATGTTTTAGATTGTATTATTCTCCTCTCCACAGAGCATCTATAATTACCTCTTCTAACTACCGGTTTTCATTATTTGTGAAAGCAGCTAATAAGCAATTTCTATTCAGAGATCAAGGATGATATAAAAAAGTTTTTTTAAATGTAAATTTTTAACCCAGTCTCTGATTATAATAGCATTTGCGGAAGAGAACTGGGTCAGTCAAGATATCTGAAAGAGTTAAATATCAATATAATTTGATACCATCTACCTTTCATAAATACATATGAATTTGACGTTTTTTGGCTATATACACTACATCACATGAGCCGAACATTTTAGCAAGTACCTGCCCTGGATGGGCCATGCGCTGAACAGCAGGAGGGCTGTCAGTCATTCCCGAGACACTTTCAGCCACCACAGAGATAAAGTTTGCACAGCCCATCCACAAAATCCTTAGGTCTGGGTCAGCATCCATTTGCTTTGCCCAATGGCAAATATAGTGCATTTAGGAGGAAATACTATTCTGGTCAAGACAGAACAGAAAGGAAGGGATAGTGGTTTTATTCTTACCTTCTAACAAATCAGAGGCTGAGCCTAAGCAATATTCCATCACCAACTGTAATAGAATAAATAATAACCAGAATAATTTTTTAAAAAGAAGATTCCACTTATTTATTTAACAGAGAGAGAGGGAGATCTCAAGTAGGCAGAGAGGCAGGCAGGGAGAGAGGGGGAGAAAGCAGGCTCCCTGCTAAGCAGGGAGCCTGATGTGGGGCTTGATCCCAGGACCCTGGAATCATGACTTGAGCTGAAGGCAGAGGTTTAACCCACTGAGCCACTCAGGCGCCCCAATAACCAGAATAATTACAGTTAATAAGAAACTGCTAAAACCAACCAAGTAACCAAGGAACTAAGAATAAACTAAGATAAATTTTTATCTTAAAAAATTTCTAGAACAATATTATTAAAATACTATTGGTATTTACTGAGTTTGCAATTTTGGGACTCTTTTCAAAAACAAAAAGGAAAAAACTCTTTTACTCTCATCCTAGATTTTTTTTTTTAGGTGTCCCAGACTACTGATTTATAGACAAGGTCAGAACCATGAGTGCTCAATGACCAATCTCTACACACACACATACTCTCTCTCTCTCTCTCCATACTATTTTCTTATTCTAAAAAACATATTCTAAAACCATATGTTCCTTTTAAAATACAAATTTCCTAACGTCACCTACACATAACCACAATTAATATATTAGCTCTTTTCACTTAAAATAATTGATGCGAAAACATGTGTTTATGAATTATATACTTTATTTGTGAATTATGTACTCTATTACTGGAATAATTTAGAAGAATATGAGATATAAAATTATATAATATAGACATGTGATATATATTATAATCATATATTATTATAGCATACAATAATCATGCATTATATAAGATTAATATATAGTATCATATTCTTCTATATCATTCTAGGATTGCGAGGTATAAAGTACATATTATATATCATATATTGTTATTATTTTTAAAAGATTTTTATTTATTTGTCAGAGAGAGAACATGCACAAGCAAGGGGAGTGAAAGGCAGAAGAAGAAGCACAGAACTCAATCCCAGGACCCTGCGATCATAACCTGAGCCAAAGGCAGCCTCTTAACCAACTGAGCCACCCAGGCGTCTCATATACTATATATTATTGTGTATAACAGAGTTATATGTTTACATCTAAACTGTTAAATTTGTTATATATTTATATGTGTAATTAAATATATAACTATGTATGTTAAAATCCTTCCATTATCAGAATAATTTAAAACTTAAGAAACGTAACTTTAAAGTTTTGAAATTTTATAGTTTTCTGCTTGACATTAAAATAAACAGATTTGAAAACATTAATTTATTTTCTTATTAATAGAAGTATAATTGACATATAATATTATGTTGATTTCAGGTACACTTCATGGTGATTCAACAATTACCCATTATGAAATGCTCAGGACTCTAAATGTAGTTACCATTTGTCACCATATGAAGTTATTACAATATTACTGACTATATCCCTACACTGTACTTTTCATCTTCGTTATTTTATAACTATAAGTTTGCACCTCTTAATCCTCTTTACCTATTTCACCCATTCCCCCACTCCTGTCCCATCTGGCAACTAACAGTTTGTTCTCTGTGTTCATGAGTCTGTTCCTGTTTTTTGGTTTGTTCGTTTGTTTTTTTTGGATTCCACATGTAAGTGAAATCATATGGTATTTATTTTCTATGTCCAATTTATTCCACTTAGCATAATACCCTTTAAGTTAATTCATGTTGTCACGAATGACAAGAGTTCATTCTTTTTTATGGCTAAGTAGTATTAGATTGTATATGTACATCACATCTTTATCTATTTGTCTATCAATATCACTGAGGTTGCTTCCATTCCTTGACTATTTCAAATATGCTGCAATAAACACAGGGCTACATATATCTTTTCAAATGTGCATTTTTATTTTCTTTGGGAAAATACCAAGCAGTGGAATTACTAAGAATGTATGGTATTTCTATTCTTAATTTTTTGAGGAAACGCCATACAGTGTCTGCACCAATTTACATTCCCACCAACAATGCACAAGAATTCCTGTTTCTCCACATCTTTGCCAACGCTTTTATCTTTTTTTAAAAAAGATTTTATTTATTTATTTGACAGACAGAGAGATCACAAGTAGGCAGAGAGGCAGGCAGAGAGAGAGAGGAGGAAGCAGGCTCCCCACTAAGCAGAGAGCCTGATGCGGGGCTCGATACCAGGACCCTGAGATCATGACCTGAGCCAAAGAAGGCAGAGGCTTAACCCACTGAGCCACCCAAGTACCCCAAGTCAAATTAGTCTTATGGCTGTTTGTATGCATGTCTCTAGCAGTTCAGTTCCTACGATCTCCTTCGAGTCTATCAGTCTATCAGAGTCTATCCTCCTACTGAGTCTATCAGATCTGTTGTGGACAGAGACCCATTAACCAAGCTTATTAGCACCCTGTGTAACTTAAGAATAAATAGGCTTTAAATAAGAGCTCAGATTTTCTGAAGACTCGAAACACATAATATTCAGCATTTGATTTTGTAACATTTATCCTGCATACTTAAAATCCCTTTCTAAACTCCTTTAAGATGGCGGAGATTGCCGGAGAATTGATTTCCAGGTAATGAGATACTCCTCTGATTAATTTCTTCTGCTCAGAACAGAAGTGATGGCTCTAGATACCTTAAAAGCTGCTTGAAAAAAAAGGTTTAAGTATATTGTTTGATAGTCTATCTGGGTTACAAAAATTCCATTCCCTAACTGGTGATCATTTGTATATGGTAAATTCTCAATAGATGAATCTTGATAAATGATGGTTAGACTGGACATTAAATTGGAGTGCAAGGTCCGATAAAGTACAAAGTACAGTATTTTCATGTACTAAACAGTAGCTAACCTAAACACAGAAACACAATCATGTAAAAATATACTCAAAGGATAGAGTGGAATAAAAGACTTTTTTGAGGGGCGCCTGGGTAGTTCAGTGGGAGCCACATCGGGCTCTCTGCTCAGCAGGAAGCCTTTTTCTCTTCCTCCCTCTCTGCCTCCCTCTCTGCCTACTTGTGATCTCTGTCTGTCAAATGAATTTAAAAAAATATTTAAAAAAAAAAAAGACTTTTTTGAGGGGGGATTGGGGGCAGAGGAAAAGGTAGAGAGAGAATCCCAAGCAGGCTTCATACCCAGAGCAGAGTATGACACAGGGTTCGATCTCACAACACTGAGATCATGACCTGAGCGAAAATCTAGAGTCAGACACTTATCCAACTGAGCCACCCAGGCACTCAAGACTGTTTCATTTTAATCATGTGCTAGGCCCTATCTGATAAAACTTAGACCACGATGGTGATACTAAGCATAATCCCAAATTTTGGGGGAATTGGAGTGGGGAATGAGAAATGACAACAATAAAAATTCTAGGATGAGAATAAAAGGATCTTTTAGTTTGGTAAATAAATCATAAAATGGTATTAACTTTTCACTATCTGTTGATTGTTTATAGAATAAAATTTCCCATAGGCTAGATATCATATTTAATCTTACAGAATGTATGCCAACCATATGGCACACTCTGAGGTATTAACAAATGTTAAGTACTGATAACAAAAGTCAAATGGGACAGAAATAGGACTGAAAATTTTACAGATCAAAGAGAACACAGAAAAAATAGAAAAATTTTAATTGGAAATAAATAAATGATAATACAGGTCCTTTGACGTACCCAAGCAGTGTGCTCTTTCAAGTAACAACCTTTATACTCAATGGTGTTAGGATGCTTCAATTGTCTTAAAAATTTGACTTCCTTGAGAATATCTTGCCATTTCTATTGAAGTAATAAAGAAAATGGTATGATTTTTAGGCTGCACAAAGTATTTTATTATCAAGTATACATACATAATATTCTTTTCATTAGTTTAAATGGACAAAGTAAAAGTTTAATAAATAAAGCTGTTTAAACTTGTGTTATTTCTTTAATTTTAGTACATGTAAATGTAAACGTATTACCAAATATATAATAAATCTATGATACTAACTTACGTTCTATTCCACAAATTAGTTGAGGCAGAATATTAAGAATATTTATTATATACTCCACAAAAAGGAATAAAAAACTATGATACATGTTTAAAGAACTTTGTTTCTACCATCAATTTCATACCAACTGGTTTATGTCAGTTTAGGTATAAAAGGTCTTTAACATACCTCTTGTGTCTGTTTCCCACTGTAGGACATTTTCTTAACTGCCACCACCTCATTGGTGTGAGCATTTGTGGCCTGTGTTGAGACAGCAGAAGAAAAATAAAATAAAAAAAAATGTTTCAGCTACTTTAACTTAAATATTTGACTGGACACTTTAAAAAACATTCTCACACTGGGGCGCCTGGGTGGTTCAGTGGGTTAAGCCTCTGCCTTCAGCTCAGGTCATGATCTCAGGGTCCTGGGATCAAGCCCCGCATCAGGCTCTCTGCTCAGCAGGGAGCCTGCTTCCCCCCTCTCTCTCTCTGTCTGCTTCTCTGCCTATTATGTGATTTCTGTCTGTCACATAAATAAATAAATAAATAAAATCTTAAAAAAAAAATTCTCACACTTATTAACAGTTTAAAGATATTGCAACTTCTAATAGTCTAGACAGATGTTTCCACCCCACTATAAAGTACAATTTCTTTAGATCTATATTCATATACGTGCAACAACCATAATATTAAAAAGGATTAGGGTTTAAAAACATATATATACAAACAAAAACATGTCAAATTTCCAAAACAACCATACTGGCTTCACCATGTAAAATATCCATCAGTAGAGAACCAGTTAGATAATGTGATACAATCATACGATGAAATAAACAGTAAAACAATGAGGTAATATATATGAATATACAATTATATGGAAAGATGTAAAAAATACAATGACAAAAACAAGCTGCCTATAATCTTACTTTTGCAAAATAATACTAACGTGAGTGTATGTGTGGAAAGAATATGAGAGAATTTATACCAGAATACATATCAGTGATAATCCTAGAGCAGCGCTGTCCAACAGAACCTTTCTCTTTTTTTCCAACAGAACTTTTTGTCTTGAAGGAAATGCTTCCTTTATACCTACATCATGTATGATGCATGTGAAATGTGGCTACAGTGATTGAAGAAATGGAGTTTACCTTTTAATTAATTTAAATCTAAATTGTGGCTACTACACTGAACAATGCAACAGAAGGTAAGAAAAATTTTAAGAGGGACTTTCGCTTCCAAAAGTACTTATATTTTATAGAATATATAAGAATATATTACATATATACTTACATACATATGTGTACAGTGTATTCATCTTCAAAGACTGCTTTGTCTCATAATTATCTCTATATAGCTTTTCCATACCCCAAATACAATTCAGTGGAAACACACATGAAAATAATAACTCAAGTAATAGTCTTCCCCCAAATTTTCTTAAGAGATTTAAAACTAGATAATTTTCTAAAAATTTTCAGAAAAATAAATATAAGACTTTAAAAGATGATCTAATTTTGGCTTTCTTCTAATAACAGAGCTCTGCATCAGTGCCATATTCCTGATGTCAGTAAGCTATTTTTATTCTATGATATTATTATTGTAAACCAGTGATTCTGTAAAGCAGTGATTCTGAGGTAAAAGATTGGAATTCAGTAACTGATAAAATCAGGTCACCAATTTTAGAGAAAAATGTATAATCATTTTCTTCAGTACACTTAAAGAAGCTCCTCAGATAAAACAATGAATTTCTTTCTTAGTAAAAAAAAAAAAGAATTTATTTATTTATTTCTAATAAAAATTTTTTAAATTAAAAAATGAACAATAGCTTACTGATATAAAAAAAATTCAACAGTCTTACTGATTGACAAAATGCTAAGCAAATGAACACTTACTGAAAAAAAATTTTTTTTTTGAAGATTTTATTTATTTGTCAGAGAGAGAGAACAAGAGAAGAAGCACAAGCAGGGAGAAAAAGAGCAGGCAGAGGCAGAAGCAGGCTCCCTACTAAGCAGGGAGCCCGATGTGGGACTCCAGCCCAGGATCCTGGGATCATGACCTGAGCGCAAGGCACTGCTTAACTGACTGAGCCACCGGGCGTCCCTGAAAAAAATTTTTTTTTACAAGTACTAAAGAAAGGCAAAAGTACCTACTATAAAAATAAGGTATCTACTAGTTAGAGTTTTCAAATCAGCAAGCAGGGCTCTATGAAGGTATTTTTTAGATATTTTGTTTATTTAGAAGGTACAGATGGAATTCTGTCAAAAAACAAAACTCTCTCATATTTTGCTGGCTTTTATTTAACACTATTTAAATTTAAATTAAACACTATTTAAATTTAATGCTAAGACTGCTTATATGACAACAACAAAGACAAGTTGATGTGAATTCAGTACTACAGTAAAGGTTAGAGTGATTGTATCAGAAAAGCGGGTATTTTGGAGATCAATCTATGCCCTGTGCAGGCTAAGCAGCCTGGGAAAGGTTTAGGAAATGCTCAAAGAATGAGGAATTTTAACTTGCAACAGGGATTTTTTAAAAACAAATCCTTAACCTTTATAAAAAGAAAAGAAAAGGCCCACACAAAGGGAATCAGATGGTATTCTCTAATTGCTTATTAAGGTTATTTATAATTAATCCTTATTTGGGACCAGAAACTTGAAAAAAGTTACCCGAGAATAAAAATATATTTCTTGGGGCACATGGGTGGTTTAGTCAGTTAAGGGACTGATACCTGACTTCCTTTCAGGTCATGATCTCAGAGTGAGTGGTGAGATCTAGGCCGTATTTCTCTGTGCTCAGTGGGGAGTCCGCTTGAGATTCTCTTTCCCTCTGCCCCTCCCCCTGTGCCTGTTCTCTAAAAATAAATCTTTAGGGCGCCTGGGTGGCTCAGTTGGTTGGGCAACTGCCTTGGGCTCAGGTCATGATCCTGGAGTTCCAGAATCGAGTTCCCCAACGGGCTCCCTGCTCGGCAGGGAGTCTGCTTCTCCCTCTGACCCTCCCGTTTCTCATGCTCCTCTCTTATTCTCTCTCTCTCTCAAATAAAAAAATAAATTTAAACAAAATAAAAATAAAAAAATCTTTAATATATATGTCCTTACATTTACAGAGTAAGCATTACTTAGGACTTGGTATGTATACTTGCTTACAAAACCTGCCTACTGGAGCACAGACTCATTATCTGGTAAATATTTTCATGTTGATTTTTCTTAGATGTGAAATTTATTTTTTAAGTTTTTATTTAAATTCTAGTTAACATACAGTGTAATATTAGTTTCAGGTGTACAATTTAGTGATTCAACAACTCCATACACCACCCAGTGCCCATTGCAAGGGCGCTCCTTAATCTTTATCACCTGTTTCACCCATCCCAGCCTTCCCTCCTCCCCTCTGGTTAAGCATCAGTTTGCTCTCTAAAGTTAAGAGTTGGTTTAGATGTGAACTTTTTTTTATATATATTTTTAAAGATTTTATTTATTTATTTGACAGAGAGAGATCACAAGTAGGCAGAGAGGCAGGCAGAGAGAGAGGAAGGGAAGCAGGCTCCCTGCTGAGCAGAGAGCCCGATGTGGGACTCGATCCCAGGACCCTGAGATCACGACCTGAGCTGAAGGCAATGGTTTAACCCACTGAGCCACCCAGGTGCCCTAGATGTGAAATTTTTAATGCAATTTTATACTTGTTATAAACCAGAACTGAAACTTAAAAAAAAATTAATCTTTTAATACAGGGAAAGAAAACTATCAGTGGGGTTTCAACTTTCCAGTACTTTTATGATTATTGTTTATCATTATTGAATACACATTTCAAGTGTTATTCTAGAAACTTACATTTATACTTAACACTTCCAATAGTCTAAATGACTTCAATAACTTTAAGCAAGATCATTGATTCAAAAAATATTTTAGAATACTATCTGTTTCTGAGTTTCTCAACCATTTCCAGCTACATTTAGATTACAGTCTACTTGTTGCTAACTTACATTTTAATTAACTTAAATCTAAACTGTGGCTACTACAGAAATAGAAATACACAGAAATATAAAAATTAAAAATAAGCTTTTCTTTTTGCCTTAGTTGTTAAGTCTCAACTAAAAGGTAATAATTATACTGAGAAGAAGAGAACTAAATTATTAGCTTTAGGTGGATTATAGGAAGTATGCGAAATTCAACAAGGCAACACTAAAAACACAGAAACTTCATAGTTGTGTTTAAGTGAATACAAAAATGAACATGCTTGGCCCTTTTCTATCTTCCTTTAATACGGGGTTTCTTACTATCTCATTTGTTAATGCTGCTAATTTCTGAATTACTTATGTAAATCCAAACACACAGAGGGATTTCATCAATAGCTTCCATTTTTTCTAAATATACTCTCAGCTGATTGATTCCCTAGGAGCTGAGCCAGCTAATAGTTCACTTTAAATATACTTCCTGACATCATTAGTGTAAAAGCTATAAACTACAAAAGCCTAACAATTATAGTGTTTAGGTATAAAAATGTTGGTTGCTAGAATCTGGTCTTAATGGCTTTCTAGCATGACTAGGATTCATGAAAACTACTAATTAGCAGTACCCCAAGTTCTCTGAGTTCTTTATAATTCACTCCTTCATTCAACAAATACTTATTAGGTAGTCAATAAGTATCAGGTATTGGGGTAAGAACTGTGAGTAAATATGCTCAGTACCTATCTTTTGTCTAGCAGCACAGACAGTACAAAAATCTCGTAACCAACAAATGTGCAATTGCAATTGTGACAGGTGCTGTGAAGAAGAGTGTGTGTTACTCTGAGAAATAAAAATGAGGGGATGGCAGGTCAGGAAAGGCTTCCTTGAAGAAATGAGGATTCAGCTGAGAGATAAAAGAGGAACAGGAGTTAAGAGAATGAAGGTAAAAGGGGAAACATTCCAGAGAAAACAGTTTATGCAAAAATCCCATGATGATGGTCAAAGAAAGCTATTCTATTATAGATAGGGCAATGAGAATGAGAGGGAATAGAACTTCAGTACAAACAGGGACACACTGTGGAAGACCCTGTAGGCTGGCTACAGTAAGTTTTTTGTTTTTGTTTGTTTTTTTAGAGATTTTATTTATTTATTTGACAGACAGAGATCACAAGTAGGCAGAGAGAGAGGGGGAAGCAGGCTCCCTACTGAGCAGAGAGCCCGATGTGGGGCTCAATATGGGGTTCGATCCTAGGACCCTGAGATCATGATCTGAGTGAAAGGCAGAGGCTTTAACCCACGGAGCCACCCAGGCGCCCCTACAGTAAGGGTTTTGATCAAATTTACTTCTTTCTCCCCGGAGTCACTGTGGTGCTGACAAGAGACTAAAGAGAGACCACAGTGGACACACAAAGATAGCTTAGGAGGCTACAGCAATTGTCCAAGGAAGAGATGACAGTCCTCTTGGTTATCATGGTATGAGTAACAAGAGGAAGAATCTATCAATAGGGAGGAACTACATATAGATATGACTGTGGCCCATGAGAAATCCATTTTTAAGGTATTACCTATGTGACCATTATAGATAAAAGGTTAAAGCTTTTCTAGGCTTTACAGTAAAGAGTAAGTTAATTCCCCTTTAATCTATTTTTTAGTGGCTTAAGGGTTTATATGGGCTTGTACTACTTGTTTTGTATACAGGCAATTCTGTATAGTTAATGATTACATTTTCAAAGCCACCGAGATATCCTTATGATTTTTCTAGTCTATCATTATCAACAAATAACATGTATTTAGTACCTACTGTAAACACGACACTGGGCTAACGTTTAGAGTTGTAAAGAAATATTAGAAATAGTTCTCATTTTCAAAAGGCATTTATTCTAGCTAAATAGAGAGGACTTAGCCCCAACAGCAAACACATCACTAGGTCTTCTGCAGCCTACTATAAAGTAGGTCTCATTTTGCCTTTAGTCCAAAGGCTTGTGAGTTTTGATACATGCTTGGTTTACTGTAGTCAAAAGGAGAATTTTGAGAGGGGATCTAGCTGCTTTTTATTTTACTGATTCATTTTTTATAAGTTTAAATTCAATTTAGTTAACATATAGTGTATTATTAGTTCCAGGGGTAGAATTTAGCGATTCATGGGTTGCATAGAACACCTAGTGCCCATTGCAGTTGCTGTTTTTTGAAATACACAAGTCAAATAGAGATTGGAACTACCCTCTGACTCTGGCTAAGAGAGACTGTGAGGGGATGAATGAGTTATAAATAGAAAAAAGAAAAGATGACTGAGGAAAGCATCTTGGAGCAAAATAAATAGGTCACAAACAAATATGTACAGAATGTATCAATTTTTAAAAAGTTCAAAACAAACAAAACCAAATTATATTGTTAGGGGTGAAGAAGAAAGGGAGTTACATGTAAAGAAAAACTAGAAAATAATTACCATAAAATTCAAAATAGACGTAACATAAGAGGGGCTTTTGGGAGGCTGGTAATATCCTATTTTTTGGCCTGGCTGGTGTTTAGAAAAAGATTACCTCTTAATTGTTCTTTAAATTACATATCAAAAT
Organism: Mustela nivalis; assembly: GCF_964662115.1. Lineage (NCBI taxonomy): Eukaryota > Metazoa > Chordata > Mammalia > Carnivora > Mustelidae > Mustela > Mustela nivalis. The sequence goes on along the minus strand of NC_139033.1, from coordinate 5,906,772 downwards.
ATATGGATATGTATTTATGCACATTTCTGTGTGTACATTTACAATTTAAAAATCCTCTTTAAAAAAAAAAAAAAAAGCATCCCTGGGGTGCCTGGCTGGTTCAGTTGGTAGAGCATGAGATTCTTGATCTCAGGGTTGTGCATTTGAGCCTCAAGTTGGGGGCAGAGGTCACTAACTAACTAAATAAATAAATAAACTTAAGGGGGAAAAAAAAACCCCAAAACTATCCCTGTGAATGAAGAAGACAGGGCTTTGATTGGGTTTTAAATACTATTCTAAGCCCAAAGACTAACATAGCAGGGTTGACTAGAAAATTAGCACCCTTTCCAGCCATGGAAGGTTACTTAATGATAAAATGTACTTGAGTGGAAGCCAAATATTAAATTAGGGCAAAGGAGAAGTGGTGGTAGTGCTGAGCACAGACGCAAAGACATGACAAAGAGTTCAGGGGAAACCCAGGCTGAAGATTGGCCTATAGACAAAAAGATGAACTTAAAATGCAATTAATAAAATCTTATTTGGAAGGACAACTGAAAATAAGCCCTGCCCAGATGCCAAAACATAAAGGATCACTTAAAAGTCAAATAATTTTTGATCAAGGAAAAAAAAAATTCGATAACAGGTTTAGAGAAGTGAGTAATAAGCAGTACTTAAATATCACTTGCTTTCTTAAGTATTTGAGACTTCGATGAGGCAAACTTCTAAGGTTATATAAATGAATTAGAACTACATTTTCTGTAATGAATTTCAGGTGAAAGAGTGATGGTAACATTTCAGTTACTTCTCATTCTTCTTATTAGATGGTAAGTCACAGTCTTAGAATTCAAACTGAGTTAGGGGGCTAAGCGTTATGCCCTTTAACCTAAAATACTGACTTGATACGAATGTTACTAAAAATCTTTGATGGTCCACCTGTCTGAGTAGCCATCCGTTCATCCATCCATCTGTCCATCATTTATTGAGTTCCTATTATTATCAGACAGGTTATGGGGATATAGCAAGGGATAAGATAGGTATAACCTCTGACCTCATGGCATTTATGTAGGGGGAGGGACATATATGAGTCAAAAAATCTCACAAAGAAGTATTTAATTATATCCACGATAAATTCAACAACATGCAAGGAGTATCAGATCCTTAGGAGATCCCTATGAGGGTGCTATGAGATCATAAAAAATGATTTAATTTAGTTCAGGACAGTTGAACAGGAAAGGCAATCTTGTGGACGCAACACTTAAGCTGAAATCTGTACAGTAAGCAGGAGTTAGACAGGGATACAGACGCAATGTGCAGAATTTTCTAGGTGGGAAGAATAGCATATATAAATGCCCTGAGGCAGAAAAGAGCTTGGCTTATAGAGGAAATGCATAGGGCCAAAATTTAAGCTTATATATATATATATTGATAGTTTGTGTACAGGTGACAGCGATTCCACTGACTTTAATAATGCCTAGATTTCTAGGACTGGCTTTTCAGCAGTGAGTATTTGCTTCTAGTGTAGACATTTAACTTGTAGAAAAAACCACTAAAAGCAAACGTATTTTACAAGTAATAGAATGTGTAGAATTCAAACTCCCCTAATTTAATCTCTCTAAACCACTCTAAAATTACTTACAAAATAAACTGCTCCAAAACTTCCATGTCCAATTTCGTGCAAATCAATAAAAAGTTCTTCAGGATCATCTTTGTAGAAGAGATCAGCAATCTCTGAGTCCTTCGGCACCCCTTTACGCATGATGACCTGTATCTGCAAACGTTTTGCTTTTGATATCCCAGTCAGCTTTCTCTCTCATTTACAAATATTTGGGGGGTAAGTTTTCAGTACCTGTAAAAAAATAAGGTTTGACATTAACTTATTTCTAAAACATCATCGTGGTTGGTGGTAATATAAATTAATATTAAAAAGCACTCCAGACTTACAGTTTCATAATAAAAAGACAAATAACCCCCCCCAAAATGGGAAAAGGATCTGAAGACATTTCTCTTAAGATATACAAGTGGCCATTAACACATGAAAAGATGCTCCACATTATTATTATTATATTTTTAATTTTGGGTATAATATTTATGGTCTTTTTAAAAAGATTTTATTTATTTATTTGACAGAGAGATCACAAGCAGGCAGAGGCAGGCAGAGAGAGAGAGAGAGAGAAAGAAGCAGGCTCCCTGCTGGGCAGAGAGACTGATGGGTGGGCTCGATCCCAGGACCCTGGGATCATGACCTGAGCCAAAGGCAGAGGCTCTAACCCACTGAGCCACCCAGGTGCCCCGATGCTCCACATTATTAGTCATTAGAGAAATAAACATTAACACCACAGTAATATACCATTTTTTATCTACTAGGATGACTACTATCAAAAAGTTAAATAGCTATTGGCAAGGATGAGGAGAAAGCAGAACCCTCCAAACTGCTGGTGGGAATATAAAGTGGTGCACCATTTTGGGAAAGAGACCGGCAGTTCATCACAAACTTAAAAATCAAGATACCATTTGACCCAGAAATTCTACTCCTTGGTATAAATCCAAGAGGAATAAAAATCTATGTCCACACAAATACTTGTACAGATCGATATTGACAGAAGCATGATTCATAGGAGCCAGAGGTGGGAACAATCCAAAGGTCCATTTGGTGAATGAATAAACAAAATGTGGTACATCTGTACAATGGAATATTATTTTGGCATAAGAAGGAATAAAGTGCCAATACACGCTACGACATGGGTGAAACTTGAAACACGATGTGAAGTTAAAGAAGCAAGTCACAAAAGATGCCATATTGAATAATTCCATTTATGTAACACACCCAGAATAACTAAATCAACGGAGATAGAAAGCAAATTATCGGCTGACTACAGCTGGGGGAAGGAGAGTTTGGTAAAAGGGATGGGCTTTCTTTTTAGAGTCATGAAAATGTTCTAAAACTGGTTGTCGTGATGGTCCCACAATGGTTAATATACCAAAAACCACTGAACTGTACATTTAAATGAGTTATATCTCAATAAATCTGCTTTTAAAAGCATTTTGGTCTATTTAATATTTAAGTAATAACAGCTAAGATTTATAAAGCACTACTATGTGTCAGGCAACGCTAAGTTCCATATAGGTATGTATTATTTTCTTTAATCCCTACTGCAGCTACATAATGCAGACTATATTATTTTGATTTTTATAAAAAATTAGAACCAAGAGGCAAAACTACTTCCCCATAATCAGGCAGCTAGTATTTGTGAGAACTGGGACCCAAACCCAGATCTAACCATACAGCCCATGCTCTTAATGCACAATATATACATACAGAATAGATAATTAGGTAACAAACTGCTATAATTTGGAGATTATACTAACATTCACTTAAGAGGCAGATTATTCCGCTGCCATACAAAATATTCTGAGTTTGAAGTTTCTGTTAATAAAAGGACAACACGGTGGGGGGGTGCCTGGGTGGGTCAGTAGGTTAAGCCTCTGCCTTCGACTCAGGTCATGATCTCAGGTTCTTGGGATCCAGTTCCACATTGGGCTCCTTGCTTGGCAGGGGCCTGTTTCCCCCCACCCCTGCCTGCTGCTCTGCCTACTTGTGATCTCTCGCTCTCTGCCAAATAAATAAATAAATATTATAAATAAATAAATAAATAAATGGACATTATTTTGACATGCTTACATATTGGTTTTTAACAGTTATACTTAATTGATATAGATCCCTTTTTATTTTTTGAATACTGAAATATTAATTAACTTTCATCCATTTTTTTTTATTGTAAATATACCCCTACCATGAGAATCAATCATTTCAAACTGAAAATATCACAGGATAGTTTGTGTTTCCTCCTTGACCAATCAGATATGTACGCTAGAAATGTAGTTATTAGCCAATAAAATTGTGTTTTAAAAAATGTGAGACAGGGGGACCTGGGTGGCTCAGTTGTTAAGCCTCTGCCTTTGGCTCAGGTCATGATCCCAGGATCCTGGGATCGAGCCCCACATTGGGCTCCCTGCTCATCAGGAAGCCTGCTTCTCCCTCTCCCACTCCCCCTGCTTGTGTTCCTGCTCTTGCTGTCTCTCTCTCTCTACCAAATAAATAAATAAAATCTTAAAAAAAATAATAAATAAAAATGTGAGACAACAGTCCTCATTCAAGGAGAAGAGAAAAAGAGGATTGTTAATAAAGAAGTACAAGCAGTCAGTTCTAAGAAGCATTTTTCTCCTGTGACATGATAGCTTTAGGTGACTATGTACACTACTTCACATGGTTAGTCTAGTTAAATCATTAGCAGGTCAGCAGCCTACCTATCCCTCTATCCAGGCAATTCTTTGCTTGACTCAACAAATATTTATTGAATGCCTACTATTTGCTAGGCATGTACTGGGTTTTGGTTGGTTCCAGGTACAATGGGATGTGGTCCCTGTTTTTAAAGGGCTTAGAGTCTAATGGGGGAATAAGCATTACACCATACTGATACAAATAACAAAATGGTTATAAATGACTGTTATGATGAAAAAGCAAAAAATTTAATAGAAGATACAATAGGGTGGTCTGGTCTATTTTTTCTTAGATATGAAAAAGCATGCCTTTTAGGAAAAATAAAAATTGTTCATTCAATATGGATGTATGGAAGGGTTGGAAGGCAAAAATATAAAGCTGGTGTTAAGCCAAGGGAAATCACAACAGGCCTTTTAGACCATATTAAGAAATAAGGACTTTATCTTGAGGGTAGTGGGGAGCCATCAAAGGTTTCAAATGAGACAAAGGGATTCCCCTGCAACACCATACTTGTAATCCTAGGCATTCATCCTGACAATCCATGAATACTGATAATCAAGTATAAAAAGTCAATGTATCAATACTACTGAAAAAGTAACTCAAATTTAGTTGTCAGTCAAGTGACTAAAATTACACAACTAACATTCAAAAAGTGTTATTGCCTTCTTTGCTCACGTTTAAGAACAGAAAAGAGAAATGATGTATCAAAGTTATGCCTTTTCAAGACTATGTCTCCCCCCCACCCCACACAAAAAGCAGAATCTGAGCTGTCTTTAGGAAAAACAAAAAGACCTGTGAACTAAATTTTGGGAGCTAAAATCTTTTCTTTTTTTAAAATTTTTATTTTTATTTGACAGAGAGAGAAATCACAAGTAGGCCGAAGTAGGCAAAGAGGCAGGCAGAGAGAGAGAGAGAGAGAGAGAGAGAGAAGCAGGCTCCCTGCTGAGCAGAGAGCCCGATGTGGGACTCGATCCCAGGACCCCGAGATCATGACCTGAGCCGAAGGCAGAGGCTTAACCCACTGAGCCACCCAAGTGCCCCCAAGAGCTAAAATCTTTTCAATCATTAAAATTTATTCTAAAGATTTAAATGTTTTGGTTTCAGTGTAAAGAAAGCTAAGTACTATGGATGATCATTTGGAAGAAACACATAGATCACTATGTCATACTCTAGACTAAAATGATCTCAAAAGAAATGATTACTTAAATATAAAAAATGATACCATAAAAACTTCTAAAATAAATTTCAGGTGGATCTTTAGTTATTAAGCAAGACACCAGAGGCAAAAGTCATAAACTAAAATCAGTAAGTCTGACTATATACAAATAATACATAATGAATGGACTTCTGCTTTCAGCCAAGATGGAGTAATAGTGATGGGTTTATTATCTGCCACCAGAAACAACTAACATCACAAGAAAGAAAATAGACCAAAATTCTTCATAAACATAGATGCAAAAACTGATAACAAATTTATAGCAAATGAATCCAATAATATATAAATATATAAATAATATATAAATTATGAGTAGATGGGATTTGTCTCAGGAATGCAAGGTTGGTTTGACACTCAAAAATCAAGCAATGTAATTCACCAAATCAACAATCTGAAAAAAAAAAAAAAAAGCCAAATCATCATCTCTAAAGATGCAGAAAAATCATTTAACAAAATCCAGAATTCAAACCTGACAAAAATTCTAAGCCAAATCAGAACAGAAGGTAATATCCCTAATCTGATAAAGGAAATCTATGAAACATTTACAGCTAATATAAAAAATAATGGTCAAGGACGAAATGATTTCCTCCTAAGATCAGGAATGTGGCAAGGAAGTCTGCTTTCAGCTCTTCCCTTCAACATTGTGCTGGATGGTCTATAAGTGCAATAAGGCGAGAAAAAAATAAATTAGAGACATCAAGATCAGAAAGTAAGAAGTTAGACTTTTACTGACAAACAACATAACCACCATGCAGAAAATTCAATGCAATCTACAATAAGCTACTAGAATTAATAACTGAGTTAATCAAAGTGGCAGATCAAGATCAATGTATAAAACTCAACTGTATTTTTATACATGAACAATGGAAATCAAAACTTTGAAACATTACAATAGCATAAAAATATGAAATACTTAGGGATAAATCTGACAAAGAACGTGTAAGACCTATACACTGAGAATTACAAAATAATGGTGAAAGGAATTAGAGACAGAATGAAGAGAGATAACTGTGGTTATAGGTCGGAAGAATCAATATTGATTTTTCTTTACAAAAAGAAATTGAGAAGCTGATTCTAAAATGCATAGAAGAGGAGAGAGGAATCAAAATGGCAGAGTAGGAGACCTTAGTTTCACCTGATCCCAGGAATTCAGTTAGATAGCTACTAAATCATTCTGAACACCTGCGAACTCAATCAGAGAGCTAAGAAAAGAAGAGCTGCAACTCCACAAATACAAAAGCAACCACTTTTTCCAAAGTAGGAGGTATGGAGAAGTGAATCTAAAGTAATATATGGGAAGATAAACCGAAGGGTTAAGGAGCCTCCATAAGCTACTGGAAAGTGTTAAAGCAGCATAGCACAAAATCTTTTAGAAGTCTGCTCCAGTGAGGAATGTTGCTAGGCGGCTAAGCAAGGGGCAGAACCCTTGCTGTGGTCTCAGGATCTGGGGGTCACAGGAAGACCAGGGTACCTGAGTGAGGTGGAGCTCCCAGACAATAGATCAGGGAGCTGCAATCAGGGAGCCCAGGAACCACAGCATGATTGGGCAACTGCTCCCCAAGCTGGGGCCCAGCAAGTGGCAGAACTGCTGAGACCACCCCCTCTTCTTCCCCTGGGTAGGAGTGGTGTGGGAACACACTGCAAGAGTCTACAGGGTTTGGAGACTCGAAATGGGGTCATGTGCCTAAGACAGAAACCATTGGTTACAGGCTGGGAGAGCACAAAGTGTGGCCGGAGACCAGGGAGACAGCAGTGACTGACTGCTTTGCTCTGAGGGTGCACTGAGGAGTGGGACCCCGAGTTTTAGGCTCTGGGCCCAGAGACTGGGAGGCTGCCATTTTCATTCTCATCCTCTAAAGCTGCACAGAAAGCCTTCAGGGAAAAGCCACACAGAGCAAACCAGAACTGATTATTTAGCCTGGCTCCATGGCAAGGGCAGTGCAATTCTGCCTGGGGCAAAGACACTTGAGAATCAATGCAATAGGCCCCTCCTGCAGAAGACCAGCAAGAACATCCAGCCAAGACCAAGTTTACTGATCAAAGAGAACTGCAAAACTATAGCACTAGGGGAATATAGCATATAGAATTCACGGCTTCCCCACATGATTCTTTAGTCTTGCAATTTTATTTTTAAAATTTTTCCTCTCCTTTTTCAACCAATTTCCTATTTTAGGAACTCCTTTTTAAAAATGTTTTAATTTTCATTTTTGCAGTTATATTCTATCCCTTTCTTGTATTTAATTTTATTTTTGTATATTTATGTTTTTCTTTAAAAATTTGAGATGGAGTTTCTTTTAACATACCAAAATACACCCAAAATCTAGTGTATGGATCTATTCTATTCACCTGCCTAATCATATGCTCTCTTTCTTTTTTTTTTTGGTTTTGTTTTTTGTTACAATCTTTTAAAATTTTCATCTTTACAGTTACATTCTATCCTTTCAATGCATTTATTTCTATTTTTGTATATATGTAAGCTTTTCTCTATAATTTTGAGATGTAGTTTCCCCTAACAAACTCACCAAAATATACTCGAGATAGTGTATTATGTAATATATCTATCTATCTATATATATATATATATATATATATCTGTATATATCCCTTCCTTCATTGTTGTTGTTTATCTCTGCTGTTTTTTTGTCTTTTAATTTTATTTTTACAGTTATATTCTATCCTTTCATTATATTTAATTTTATTTTTGTACATATATAATTTTTACTTTATAATTTTGGGATCTAGTTTTTTAACAAACTGACCAACACACACACAAGATCCAACGTATTGCTCTATTCTGTTCATCTGTCTGATTATATTCCTTTTTTTTTTTTAATTTAAAAAAAATTTCATTTTATTTTTTTTTCTTCTCAGTTTCAGGTCTCTTCTGATTTGTTTATATTTCTCTGGGGTTGTTGTTGCCATTTTAGTATTTTGTTCTCTTGTCATCTTTTCTACTCTGGTCAGAATGACAAGACAGAGAAACACATCAAAAAAGAGAACAAGAGGCAGTACTGACTGCCAGGGACTGAATCAGCATGGACAAAATAAGATATTAGAATTAGAATTCAGAATACTGATTATAGTCACATGATACAGAAGAAAGATAAATTGGGTCAATCCCATTTACAACTGCTCCTAAAGTCATAAGGTGTCTAGGAATAAACCTAACCAAAAAGGTAAAGGATCTCTACTCAGAAAACTACAGAACATTCATGAAAGAAATTAACACAAAGTAATGGAAAAAATGTTCCATGCTCATGGATTGGAAGAGCAAATATTGTTAAAATGTCTATGCTACCTGGAGCAATCAACACATTCATGGAAATCCCTGTCAAAATACCATCCACTTTCTTCACAGAGCTGGAACAAATAATTCTAAGATTTGTATGGAACCAGAAAAGACCCCAAATAACCAGAGGAATGTTGAAAAAGAAAACCAAAACTGGTGGCATCACAATTATGGACTTCAAGCTCTATTACAAAGCTGTAATCATCAAGACGGTATGGTATTGGCACAAAAACACACACATAGATCAATGGAACATATTAGAGAACCTAGAAATAGATCTTTTAGCTCTATGGTCAACTAAACCTTGACAAAGCAGAAAAGGATATGCAATGGGGAAAAAGTCTCTTCAATAAATGGTGTTGGGAAAATTGGACAGCCACATGCAGAAGAATGAAACTGTAACATTTCCTTACACTATACACAAAGATAATCTCAAAATGAGTGAAGGACCTATATATGAGACAGGAATCCATCAAAATCCTAGAGGAGAACACAGGCAGCAACCTCTTTGACCTCAGCAACAGCAACTTCTTATTAGACATGTCTCCAAAAGTAGGGAAATAAAGGCAAAAGTGAACGGTAGGGACTTCATCAAGATAAAAAGCCTTTGCACAGCAAAGGAAATAGTCAACAAAACCAAAAGAGAACCAACAGAATGGGAGAAGATATTTGGAAATGACATATCAGATAAAGGGCTAGTATCCAAAAATCTATAAAGAACTTATCAAACTCAATACTCCAAGAATAATCCAATAAAGAAATGGACAGAAGATATAAACAGATACCTCTCAAAAGAAGACATACAAATGGCCAACAGAGACATGAAAAAATGCTGACTTGGCACCAGGGAAATAGAAATCAAAACTACAGTGAGATACCACCTCACACCAGTCAGAATGGATAAAATTAACAAGTCAGGAAATGACAGATGTTGGCAAGGCTGTGGAGAAAGGGGAACCCTCTTTCACCGCTGGTGGGAATGCAAGCTGCTACAGGCACTCTGGAAAACAGTATGGAGCTTCCTCAAAAAGTTGAAAACAGAGCCATTCCACTCTTCGGTATTTACCCGAGAAAAATGAAAGCATATGTCTGTTCAAAGCCCTGTACACAAATGTTCATGGCAGCTTTATTTTTAATAGCCCAAATTGGAAACAACCCAAATGCCCATCAAGAACGGAACAGATAAACAATCTGTGGTACATGCAGACAATGGAATGCATTTCAGCAATAAAATGGACTACTGACACATGCCACAACATGGATGAATCTCAAAATAATTGTGTTGAGTGAAAAGAAGACAGACCCTGCCAAGAAAAAGAGTACATACTTTATGACTTCATTTCTATAAGATTCTAGGAAATGAAGTAACAGAAAGAAACATCAGTGGTTGCCTGGGGATTGGGCTGAGTGAGAAGAGGTTGGAGGGATTCAAAAGGGGTATCAAGAAGCATTTGGCAGTGCTGGATATACACACAGATATACATTATGGCAAAACATATTTTCATTAAATATGTCTAGATTATTGTATATCAGTTATAGATCAGTAAGTTTGGTTTGCAATGATGCAGTAAACAAAACTGAAAGGCAAATAAAGTAGGAATGATGCAAAATGTGTGCTGGTTAAAAGTTGTTCTTATCAGACATGTGACTATAAAACACTGATGACGCAGACTGAAGATGACACAAAAAATGGAAAGATATTCTATGCTCATGGGTTGGAAGATGTCCATACTGCCCAAAGCAATCTACAGATTTCATGCAATTCGTATCAAAATACCAACAGCAGGGGCGCCTGGGTGGCTCAGTCAGTTAAACGTCTGCTTTCAGCTCAGGTCATGATCCCAGGGTTCTGGGATCAAGCCCCATGTGGCGCTCCCTGCTTCTTCCTTTCCCTCTACTCTCTCCCTGCTTGTGCTCTCTCTCACTCAAATAAATAAATAAAAATCTTAAAAAAAAATACCAACAACATGTTTCACAGAACTAGAATAATACTAAAATTTTTATGGAATCACGGAAGACCCTGACTGGCCAAAATAATCTTGAGAAAGAAGAACAAAGTTAGAGGTATCACAATCTCAGATTTCAAGATATATTACACAAAGCTGTCATAATAAAAACTGAATGGTACTGCCATGAAAATTGACACAGAGATCAATAAAACAGGACAGAGAGCCCAGGAATATGGCCAATTAATCTAGAGTGAAAGAGGCAAGAATATACAATGGGGGAAAAGATAGTCTCTTCAACAAATGCTGGGAATACTGGTCAGCTAAATGCAAAAGAAACTTGTGGGCTTTCACACCATACACAGAAATAAACTCAAAATGGATTAAAGACCTAAATGTGAGACCCCAAACCATAAAGCTCCTAGAAGAAAACATAGGCACTACTTCTTTTGACATTATCCATAAAAACATTTTTCTCAATATGCCTCCTCGGATAAGAAAAACAAAAGCAAAATTAAACTACTAGGACTACACCAAAATAAAAAGCTTTTCAACAGAGAAGGAAACCAGCAACACAATGACAACACAGCCTATTGAATGGGAGAGGATATTTGCAAATAATATATCTAATAAGGGGTTAATATCCAAATATATAAAGAACTTACAGGACTCACACCCCTAAAACCCAAATACTCTGATTAAAAATGGAGAACCTGAATCAACATTTTTCCGAAGAAGACATCTAGACTGCCAACATATAGGAAAAAATGCTCAATATCATTCATCATCAGGGAAATCCAATCAGAACCACAATAAGATATCACTTTACACTTGTCAGAATGGCTTAAATCACAAACACAAGAAATAACAAGTATTGGCGAGAATGTGGATAAAAAGGAACCCTCATGCATTGTTGGTAGGAATGCAAATTGGTGCGGCCTCTGTGGAAAACAATATAGTGTTTCCTCAAGAAACTAAAAATAGAATCAGTAATTCCATTACTGAGTATTTACCCAGAGAAAATGAAAACACTAATTTTAAAAGATATACGCACCCTTATGTTTACTGTAATGTTATTTACAATAGCCAAGATATGGGAGCAACCGAAGTGTCTATCTATGGATGAATGGATAAAGAAAATGTGGTGTGTACACACACACACACACACACACACACACACACACACACAGAGGCACGATGGAATGTTACTCAGCCATGAAAAAGAATGAGATCTTGCCATTCACAACAACACGGATGGACCTAGAGGATAGGACGCTAAATGCAGTAAGTTAGAGAAAGACAAAAAAACCATATGATTTCACGATGTGGAATTTAAAAAATAAATGAAGAAGGGAAAAAAGACAAAAAACATTGTTTTTAAAAAAGACTTTATTTATTTGAGACAGAGAAAGAAAGAGACAGAATACAACGTGGGGGGGGGGGTTGGCGCACAGAGGGAGGAGGAGAGAAGCGGATTCCCTGAGGAACAGGGAGCCCAATGCAGGGCTCGATTTCAAGACTCAGATCATGACCTGAGCCGAAGGCAGACATTTAACTAACTGAACCACACAGGTGTCCCCCAAAAAACATTCTTAAATACAAAGAACAAACTAGTAGTTGTTGCCATAGGGGAGGGGGGGCAGGGGTGAAATAGATAAATGGAAGGGGTTAAGAGTACACTTATCTTGATGAACACTGAGTAACGTATAGAATTGCTCAATCATTATACTGTACATCTGAAACTAATGTAACATTGTATGCTGATTATACTTAAATGAAAACATATACATCAGACAAGTGAACACATACATATACATACATCTGCTCACACAAAGGACACATATAGAAAAAGAATATAGCAGTGGCTATTAAGAATATGAAACATAAACAGTTACATTAGTAATCAAAGAAGTAAAAACTAAAATAATGAGACACCTCATTTCACCTACCAAACTGACAAAATAATAGAGAAAAGATACAGTTTTCAGTAAGGCCATAAGGAAACAAGTCATCTTTATACATTGCCAGAAGAACAGAATGGGTACATTCTTCGACCAGGTAATATCCTTCTAGGAATTTATATAAGGCAATGTCTTTTTTGTTTTGTTTTAGCAAAAGAGGCAGGACATAAGTAGGTAGAACATAAAGAGGGATGAGACCATGAAGATGGGAAACACGGCTTCTTTCATCTCTGAGTTTGGATTTCTTTACAGGCTTGTTTTATCTGAAGTAGGTGTTGTGATTTCAGGTAACTTAGATTTCCTTCTTTTTGCTTATATGTATTTTCTAAATTTTCTGCAAAGCCTATTACTTCTGTAATTAGAGGAAAAGTGGTGTGAAAAATTTTATGTTCCTTCAAAGTCTAATTACAAAGCACTACAACAAAAAAAGGCAATATGTATTTCCAGAAAATAATTTGAGAACAGGAATCAAGAAACTTTAGGTAAGCGCATTTCTTTTAACCAAGTATTTTTCCAAATTGTAAGCTGTGACTGATAATAATGAAAATCTTATAGGGAAAGAATTTGAAACTAAAAAGTTTTTATAAAAGAATTTTATCCCAATTTTATTAATATTTTCACTTCCCCTTTTTTCTTACAAATATAATAAAATTATAGAAAAATCAGAAGACATAATCTCTTCCCATTTTGTAGGAGAAAGCTTTGTCACAGATCTATGAACAATACCTTTTTGTGAAAGGCACAAAATATACTGTATTGCTCAGATTCATCTTAGATGCAAACTCTTTGTCCTCTTTTAAAACTTCAGTCTTCTGCATTTATGGTACACCTATGGAAAAAGAAGAATAAAATATTTAATTATAAAAGCAAAATTAAAGAAGCCACAATTGATCATACGGTAGCTTTAAAATTTTACACATGTAATACTACAAAGTTAAAATCTTATCTTCATCTGTTTGTGAATGACAAATGTAAAAGGTAAGATTTGTACATCAAAGACTCTGGCTACACCCTCACAAGCAATACCAGGAAAACAAAAGTGTCCTTAAGGGAGAGAAAAATGAAGCGAGATGAAACGTGAGTGGGAGGCAAACCCTAGGAAAGACTTAATCTCAGGAAACAGACTGAGGGTTTGCTGGAGGGGAGGGGCGCTGGAGGGATGGAGTGGCTGGGTGATGGACACTATAGAGGGTATGTGCTACGGTGAGTGCTGTGAACTGTGCAAGACTGATGAATCACAGACTGAAACAAATAATATATGTTAATAACAAAAATTTTTTAAAAAAGTGTCCTTGGATTTCAGAATCCATATTGAGACATCCACTGGTTTGAGTCCAGGGAAACTCAACAGAGTCTACCAGTAGACAGGACTCATCTGACAGTATGTAGTGATGTTACTGATCATCAGTAAGGCTTACATTATGAATTGCTTTTGTCAGCATGATGACTTACATTGGCTCATATATCTGTCCATCCCTAGGCTCGCCTATAACCAGTCTTCTTCATTTGGGGGGTGATGGTTATTCTTTATCATCTATTAAAGAAGTATATGACCAATGTAGAAAATCTGGGAACTAAATTGCTATTATGAAGAAAAAATCTATAATCCTACCCAGGACAAGGTTCTTTAACAATTTGGCATACTCTTCTTCATGTTCATATTTATTTCCTCATGCCCATATTTCTTTTGTTACACAGAGTAGAGATCATATATACATATAATTCCATAGTCTACCTCTTTTATCTAATTTTAGATTACAAGCATTTTTGCCATATTATCACTGTTCACAAAGATCATTCTAATGATTGCTCAGTGTGTATCTCCCAGCATATATCTTCCTATTCAATCACAACTCCTTTTCCACAATTAGAAGCCAAGGCTGAATTCAACTCTTTAACTATTAAATATTACTGTGTTTGGAAGATCTTTGTGCATATTATTCATATACATTTTAGGGCTTTCTTTGTAATGACTTCTAGAACTAGAGTTATTCAGTTAAAGAATATAACAATTTTAAACATATGAGTACTGAAATAATTTTTAGGTCACCTGACTGCTTTGGAGATGAAGGCCTTATAGAGGGAAGAAAAAACTAGCAAAAAGGTATTGACACACTTTCACATTTTTCCTGTTGAGGAATCCCCATCTCCTCTAATGTCTATACTTATAAACTAATCTATCTCATCATGTTTATTATTCCCTCTGATTCTAGGGCTGTGAAATGTTACATTAAGTGGTAGCTATTATTACCTGAATTTTATACTACATTTTACCTAACCATCAAACATCACACCAATCAATAGCTCCCATGTCTGCATATCTTGTTAATCTAGCCTGACTATAGCTTCAATAAACTAAATAATTCTTTGAACGCTAGTTGCAAGATATCTAAGAAAGTAATTTAAAAATAAGGCATTTACTAACATCTTCACGTCTTAATTTCAAATGCAAGAGGAATGATGCATTGCATTTGGACATGCTATGGACATGCATACTCAGTACTTTCTTTCCCTAAATACTTCTTCATTTTTACACAATTTTCTTAAAACGTATCCTCTATGGTTGCATAGTTCTATAAACATTCTAAAATAAACTGTGTGACTTCTAGGAATTAAATTTTCTTGGTTTTATCTTTTCCCCCTCCTCTGCTGGAAGATTGCACCTGCTACTGAGGCTGAAAAGTATCCTCTGACGTTTATCTGTTGCACCTAAGGGATGTTCTCAGCTTTCTTCCATTCCACAAGCTCCTTTCTTCCTTTATAAATGTCTCTTTCATTCCATAAAACTGTCTTTTCTTCCTTTTCCAAATTATGCCTCTTACAGTTTCGCTTCTTCTCTCCGATTTCTAAATGAAAGTTCCTCCAAGTATTTGCCTGGAAGCCCTGTGTGTGAGTGCAAGCTGCTCTCCTAACTTTCAGTGGTTTCCAGGAATGCTAAGGCATTAAACTGTACTGACATCCTTTCCAAGCTCCAGCCCCATATTTTCAAGTATCTTTTTGGCATCTCCCCTCTCTTATACCTTACATTAACTTTGACATTTCCCCAGCCCTTGTCTCAATTAATTCACAATTCTGTTTAAAATCTTTCTAGTTCTTTGCTTTTTCTACTTATGTTATCTCTTTCCTCTACTTATACTTGGTCGGAATCTAGGCTATCTTTTCTGGAATTCGTCCTTTTTTCTTTCTGGAGATTTTATTTATTTATTTGAAAGCAGAAAGAGAGAGAAGTGTGTGGGGGGATGCAGAGGGAGAGGGAGAAGCAGCCTCCCTGCTGAGCAGGGAGCCCAATGCAGGGCTTGATCCCAAGCCTCTAGTATGATGACCTGAGCTGAAGGCAGCCACTAAACTGACTGAGCCACCCAGGTGCCCCTGGAATTCATCTTAAAAACACTATTATCATAATCATCTTCCTGAAGCAAAGGTGAGATAGCACATCTGTGCTCAAAATCCTTCAATGTTTCCCTATGGCCTATAGTATAAAGAGTATCTTTACCTAATATTCAAAACTGGCCTCAAACCACTACTCTAACCAAAATTCTTCAACTTCATAATCAGGAAAAATGAACTACTATACAGTTCCATTTTCATATCTTTATCTTTGCTTTTGCTGTTCCCTTTGACTGGAATATCCAAACTCCAACTATTCTCACAGTCCAGGAGAACACCACCTCTGGTAGAAGACCTACCATTTTCCCCCTTTGCTTCAGTTTTAAATACACATATTTATTAGTACTTTAACTGTATGACAAGGGCTTCCTTAGAGGAAGATACATTGTCTAAACCTAATTTTTTAAAAAAGATTTTATTTATTTATTTGACAGACAGATCACAAGTAGGCAGAGAGAGAGGGGGAAGCAGGTTCCCCGCTGAGTACAGAGCCTGATGTGGGGCTCGATCCAAGGAGCCTAGGATCATGACCTGAGCTGAAGGCAGAGGCTTTAAATCCACTGAGCCACCCAGCCGCCCTAAACCTATGTTTTGATTAATCATTCTATCCCATGACATCTTTTTCTAAAAAGCATGTTGGTTTTGTTTTGTTAGATATAATTCACATACAACTCACCCGTATAAAGGGTATAAGTCAATGGGATTTTTTTTGTTTTTTAGAAAAGATTTTATTTATTTATTTGACAGAGAGAGAGAAAGCAAGAGCATGAGGGAACAGCAGGCAGAGGGGGAAGCAGGCCTTCCACTGAGCGGGGAGCCCCCCGCGGGGAGCGGGGTGATTCGAGGACTCTGGGGTCTTCACCTGAGCTGAAGGTGGACACTTAACTACCACCCAGGCACCTCTATAATTCAATGGTTTTTCACATATTCACCTGTAAATGCACTCATCACCATGGTCAATGTTAGAATATTTTCATCACCACAAAAAGATGTCCTATACCCTTTAGCTATTATCCTACCACCCCACCATTCCTAAGCAACCACTAGTCTACTTCCTGTCTCTATAGTTTTCCCTCTTCTGGACATTTCCTTTGAAGGGTCTTTGTGACTGGCTTCCTTCACTTGGCATGCTGTTTTGAAGGTTTATACGTGTGGTAGCATGAATCAGTATTTAATTTCTTTTACTGCTGAATAATACTCCGCATTATATAATATACCACATGCTGTTTATCCACTTATAAGCTGATGGACATTTGAGGCTGTCTCTATCTTTTGGCTACTATGAATAATGCTATTATAATTGCTTGTTTTACAGTTTTTTGTGTGGCCCTAGGTTGTCTTATATACCTAAGAGTCAAATGGCTGGGCCCTCTGACATCTTTATATATAAGGTACGCTATAAAAATCTGCTGAAATCCCTTTTCCATCCCAGTCTTACTCTCAAAGCAATCTCTAAATTCATCCTTCCCTCAAAACATGAACGAGGACATTTTTCCTTCAAGAGGACTGCATTTTAAGAATTAACTAAAGATGAAATGCTACACATGGAATTATTTTTCCCTCTTCCTTGACCTCCTGCAACCTCAGGTACTGCATTTATAGTAAGAACTGAGAACTGTGCCAAGAATGCAGTATTTCTGGTCTTGGGCCCTTGGGCCAATTGAACTATCCAGCCAGCTTAGAGGAGAAGATTTCATCAGAGATGTGCAACTGGAATAATTTTCTTCACTCTTTACTCCAAGAAATGGAAATCTTTCAACAATGATAATCAAATTAGTTTTCACAGACCTCCTAACTTAACAGAAGGAAGAACGCTTGATAAAAAGCAGAAATATAAATATTTTTCATGATTTTCCTTTTCCCAGAAACTTTCAAGAAAGATGAGTCACAGAAGATTTTAGGTGACTTTCGGTGTTGTAGTCACACTACTTCAACAAAAAACCTGAAGACAACTGGTTTGAAAATCCCCAATATTTCAGCATTAGGGAGTAAGAATCACAATATTTTATATTGGAAAGATTTTAAAGCTCAGACATTTCAACTTTTTTTTTTTTTTTAAACTGAATCGCAGAAAAGTTAAGTGTCAAATCACACCTACATAAGTAGCATTATCCCAAATTAAAATCCAGGTCTTCTGACTTCCTACTTCAGAAAACTTCCCTTCTGAATCAAGCCGCCTAAGTCAAACTTCAAAACACCAAGAAGTTTTTCTATTTCGCTATATATTGGAGGATGATCAAGAAAAGTTTAATCAAACATAAAATTGGACTTCTGTGTTATTATTGCTTCAAAATATTTTGTAACACTTGTGTATGTAGTGGTAGATTAAGTTCTTATGTACACTGAAGCATAAACAAATCTGGGAGTCTATTTAAGAAAAATTTTTTTAACAAAATTCTCACACAGTAATAAATATTAGGCCTCAGAAAGGGCTGGTGCAAACAAGGGGCTCTGAAGCTTTAACCTCACTGTAAATTAGTCCATGTAAATTCCTATTATTTCACTCATTATCTTGCTCCCAGAGGGTAGAGGCAGGTAAAATCTTCATTTTATGACAATGAAAAAATGAAGTACAAATAGATGACAGAATTGTTTCAAAGTCAGAACTAGTCCAGTTTTTCCTACCTTAACACAACTACCCATACAGACTTTGAAGAGAATTGTTTTTAAAGAAAGAAATAGAAAACTGTTTTGATTAGTTGCTGCCACTGTCTGGCATTAATATTTAACTGTTATTCTGAAGTAAGAAACCATTTTTATAGTACTTTCATTTTGAAAATACAACTAGATGCGAGTTGCTTTTTATGTCACTACGATGATATAGCTCATTGTAATCACATTATCATAGCACTGGAGAACTAGAAAGGGACCCTACAGTCATCTAATTTCTACTCAGCAAATAATGCAAAAGGGGCTGGGGTTTACTGATTATCACAACAATGATAACTTTTAGTCTATTCCTGGGTCAACTGATGTTAAATATTATGAAGAAGACTATTCCAAGTCACCCTTTAAGACTTTACACGTGGGGATGCCTGGGTGGCTCAGTCCTTAAGCGTCTGCCTTCGGCTCAGGTCATGATCCCAGGGACCTGGGATCAAGGCCCGCAACCAGCTTCCTGCAGGAAGCCTGCTTCTCCCTCTCCCATTTCCCCTGCTTGTGTTCCCTCTCTTGCTATCTCTCTCTGTCAAATAAATAAAATCTTAAAAAAAAAAAAAAAGACTTTACATTTGGAGCACCTGGGTGGCTTAGTCGGTTAAGCACCAGATCTTGATTTCCACTCAGGTCATGATGTCAGTGTTGTGAAATCAAGCCCCGCATCGGGCTCCTTGCTTAGCGTGGAGTCTGCTTGAGATTCTCTCTCCCTCTCTCGGTGCCTCTCCCCCAATTCATGTGCATGCTCTCTCTCTCTCTCTCTCAAAATAAACAGAATCTATATGCCCATTATTTTTGTTCCTTATGGATATTATTTTCCCCCTCCATTAAAAAAAATGGTTAGGTTGAGAAACAGTTGGGAAAGCAGAAGCTCCTTTGGATTTCATAAATTTAACACTGAAATTTTTGCTATGATACTGTGATATGAAGCTAGCAACTCAAAATCAATGATGCATCAATTTGGGGAAAAAATGGTACTAAACATAAGTTAAGACCAGTACAAAAATGGTGCTGATATGCCCACACAAATCCCCACTAGGGACACCTGGATGGCTCAGTGGATTAAGCATCTCCCTCTGATTCAGGTCAAAGTCCTACATCCAGCTCCTTGCTCAGCCGGGAGTTTGCTTCTCCCTCTGGCTGCCACTTCCCCTGCTTGTGCATTCTTTCTCTCGGACGAATAAATTAAAAAAAAAAAAAAAAAAAAAAGAAGCACCTGGGTAGCTCAGTGGGTTAAGGCCTCTGTGTTTGGCTTGGGGCGTGATCTCAGGGTTCTGGTATATGTGCTGCCGAAGCGAGCACGATCTCAGGGTTCTGGGATTGAGCCCCACATCGGGCTCTCTGCTCGGCAGGGAACTTGCTTCTCCCCACACCCCACCTGCCTGTCTGCCTACTTGTGATCTGTCTGTCAAATAAATAAATAAAATCTTAAAAAAATAAAATCAAATAAAAAATTAAAAAAAAAAAAAAAGATTTGAGCAGGCTTTGAAGTCTTCCCTTTGCACTATATCTTAACCATGTGTATGGTATGAAAACTTTAAATAATTATAATACATAATGATAATTTGTTATCAAACAGTTTCTTAAGCTTGATTAATATTCCAATTCCTTATAAAAAATTCTTACAGGGCACCTGGGTGGCTCAGTGGGTTGAGCCTCTGTCTTCAGCTCTGGTCATGATCTCAGGGTCCTGGGATCGAGCCCCACATCGGGCTCTTGGCTCCACAGAGAGCCTGCTTCCTCCTCTCCCTCCCTGCCTGCCTCTTTTGCCTACTTGTAATCTCTGTCTGTCAAATAAATAAATGAAATCTTAAAAAAAAAAATCATAAGGAGCAGAAAATATATTTATAATACTCAGCTGTATTGACTCAAAAAAATCTGCATATAAGTGGACCCACGCAGTTCAAGCTCATGTTGTTCAAGGGTCAACTGTACATGGTTTTGTTTTTAAACTCTTTAAATTAATTCTCATGGAAGCTAAATGTGGGAATCACTGAGCTTATTTATTTATTTTAAAAGATTTTTATTTATTTATTTGACAGACAGAGATCCCAAGCAGATAGAGAGGCAGGCAGAGACAGAGGGGGAAGCAGGCTCCCTGTTGGCAGAGAGCCGGATTTGGGGCTCGATCCCAGGACTCTGAGATCATGACCTGAGCAGAAGGTAGAGGCTTTAACTCACTGAGCCACCCGGGCGCCCCTGAGCTAATTTAAAGGAGAAAAAAAGTCTATCTATAAAAATAATTCTTAATTATTTTTAACTAAAATTAAAAAAATTTTTTTAATAATTTTAATTCCAGTATAGTTAACATATGGTATTACATTTGTTTCAGTATAAAAATAATTCTTTTTTTTTTTAAAGATTTTATTTATTTCTTTGACAGAGAGAGACACAGCGAGAGAGGGAAAACAAGCAGGGGGAGTGGGAGCGGCAGAAGCAGGCTTCCCGCCCAGCAAGGAGCCTGATGCGGGGCTCGATCCCAGGACCCCTGGATCATAACTTGAGCCGAAGGCCGACACTTAACAACTGAGCCACCCAGGTGCCCCTAAAATTAATTCTTAACCTTTTCCGTGACATTGACCTCTTTGGCAGGCTAGTGAAGCCTATGGACACCTTCTCAGATAATGTTTTAAGTGAAAGAAATTAACCACTCGGAATTACAAAGGAAAGCAGTTATACTGAAATAAAGTTATCAAAATATTTTTTTAAGATTTATTTATTTGAGAAAGAGAGAGAACAAACAGAGGAGAGGAACAGAGGGAGAGGGAAAAGAAGACTCCGCACTGAGCAGGGAACCTGATGTGGGACTCTGGCCCAGGACCCAGATACCAGGACCTGAGCTGAAGGCAGATAATTAAAACACTGAGCCACCCAGGTGGCCCTAAAAGTTATCAAAATATTTTTTTAAAAATTTGTGACACAGTAATAGGTATGTTTCCTTATTAATTCATTTAGCAATGAGAGCTAGTAGGGAGTCTAACAACTACAATAATTTCAAAGAGCAATGAACATAAATAATACTTTAAGATTTCTATAACTGTAATGTGTTATAAGACATCAATCTACTGGGGACTGATGACAGTCTCATATTGCTCGTACTTGTGTGGTTTGTTGCCAACATTAATAAATTAGAAGTTAGTAAAAACAAAACCAAATGTTTTCTAACACATTCCTTGATGTACAGAAATTTGAGCATTGAAACCATTGTCCCTTCAAGATAACCAGTATAAATGGGTACTGCTGAGGAATTCTAAAGGGTTCCATTCTGTTTCCTATCAAGCTTCTTTAAGTTCTATGAATAGAAATTAATAGCAAGCTGTGTGGATTAAGTGAGATAACACATGTCAAGCATGTAGTAGATGCAGGAAGAGGTGCCAGATATGAATGTAATTCTTACTTGATCACATTCCTATAGCATGCATTGTTATTTGAAAAGTTGTAGGGAATTACTTGGCATTTCCCACTGTGGTTTCTTTGAACAGCGCTCACTCCTATACCTTTTGGCACTGGTAGTCCCATTTCAATAGAATTTCATCTTTTGTTCTGGAAGTTAGTTGAAATGCATTCATGATGCTGCTCCAGTGTAAGTACCAAAGATAATAGCCATTATTAGGGGTTTTGGTTGCAAATAATAGAAGTCAACTCTGGCTAACTCAGGCCAGACATTTGTCTATAGGTGTTATATTTTGATTTGTAGTAAGAAATAGATAGTTGGTCTTCATCTGGTATAGAAACCCTAAAAACCTTAGAATTTCCTAAGTGATAAGAGCAATAAAGGTAAAGAGTCTTTTTTCTTATTCCTAAGAAGCCCTTCTCAACCACACCTGAGTTTCTGTTAATGAAGTAGCTTTGGGAATGGAGCTGGTTATTGGAGGAATCAACCCTGATTAGAGGGTGGGAGTGGTCAGGCACACCTCCTGACCCGCGGGAGGAGTGTGGGGCTGGAGATGAAGAATTCAATCACCAATGGCATATGACTTAATCAGTCATGCTTATATAATGAAGCCTCCAAAAAAACCCAAAAAGATGGCGTCTGGAGAACTTCCATGTTGATGAATGCGTCCACATCTGTGAGAGTGGCATACGGCAATTCCATGGGGACAGAAGTTCCTGTGCAGGGGATCCTTCTAGATCTCACCTTACGCACCTCTTCATCTGGCTGTTCATCTGTATCCTTTATAACATTATTTACAATAAACTGGTAAACAAGTAAATGTCTCTGTGACTTCTGTGAGACACTCTAACAAGTTAACTGAATCTGAGGAGGGGGTTATGGGAACCTCTAATATGTAGTTGGTCAGTCAGAAACACAGGCAACAACTTGGACTTGCAGCAGGCATCTTAAGTGGGGGTGAGGGGGAAAGTCTTGTGGGACTGAGCCCTTAACTTGTGGGGTCTGAAGCTACCTCCACATAGTGTCAGAATTAATTGTTTGGTGGTTTTGGAAAACACACATCAGAATAGGCTATCACACAGAATGAACCAGAAAGCTCTGAAAATGGGCAGGCCCTTAAAAGGGCAAATGCACATTCTAGATCACACCACAGTAAATGTCTGAGATGCCACTGCCACTTGCTTTTATAGTAGACTCTTCACCCTTTCACAACTGCCACAAACTGTCTCTGCTGTGCCCTGAGCTATCAAGATTCATAGTCCTGGGTGGGGGCATCTGATTGACCAAGGTCATATGTCCACATGCCAGCTACCAGGCAACTGAGAAAGAAATATCTACCTGTACTTCTTCCGTATCCAAAGCAGAAGGAGTACCATGGCCCCCTTTCTATTCAAAACAGGATAATCAAGCAATGGGCAACTCACACTGTATCTACTCATTAATGATCCCAAACCACATCACAACTCAGAAGCTAAGAGATAAACTTATATTTGTAGCATTCCAGTATCCAATTCTGTCTCTTTAATCAATTCCTTCTAACCTAAGTTTTCATTTATTTAAGTTTCTTCTGTATCTATAAAATCTTATTCTAATGAGTTAAGAGGTGTCGTGATCTTGAAGTACTGCTCAACTATTCATTCATTTATTTACTAGATATCCCTGACTAGATACCCCTTATGCTTAAGACATCATGCTAGGTGTTGAAAAATACATAATGCAGAAACTAATTATCTAGAACCAGTGAATGTTGCAGGT
The DNA here is from genome assembly GCF_964662115.1 of Mustela nivalis. Taxonomy (NCBI): domain Eukaryota; kingdom Metazoa; phylum Chordata; class Mammalia; order Carnivora; family Mustelidae; genus Mustela; species Mustela nivalis. The sequence goes on along the minus strand of NC_139033.1, from coordinate 5,882,911 downwards.
AGTGTGCAAGTTCAAATGAGAGAAAGAGAATTTCCAGTTCTCTAAGGAATAGGGGATGGGGATGAGCCGGTGATTGGTGGGTTCATGGAAGAGATGACATTTGGATTGCTCTACGAAGGACAGGTAAAATTTTCAGGAAATGCTATGAGCATATGATAGGAGGCTGGGAAATAGCAAGTAACCTCCATTCTGCAGATTTGGGACAAGAATCCTTTGGAAACAAAGGTAGAAGAGTCTATTGGGTCTAGATTTTCAAGGATCTTGAATATCTTGCAAAGGATTTTATGCTTTTTTCTGGGAAATGATGAAAAAACTTTTCAATTAGATTCAGGCTTCAAGAGTAGTACTCTAGTGGGGCGCCTGGGTGGCTCAGTGGGTTAAAGCCTCTGCCTTCGGCTCAGGTCATGATCCCAGGGTCCTGGGATCGAGCCCCACATCGGGCTCTCTGCTCAGCAGGGAGCCTGCTTCCCCCTCTCTCTGAATGCCTCTCTGCCTACTTGTAATCTCTGTCTGTCAAATAAATAAATAAAATCTTAAAAAAAAAAGAATAGTACTCTAGTAATATACAGGCTGAACTGGGAAGATTTTGTCTAAAAATACTATGCACACATCGTAAAAAAAATTGATGGAATATAGACCCAAAGGTTAATAGTTGTTATCTTTGGGTATTGGGAATATAAGCATTTTCTTTTCTTTTCTTTTTTTTTTTAAAAGATTTTATTTATTTATTTGACAGGGAGAGAGAGATCACAAGCAGGCAGAAAGAGAGAGGGGGAAGCAGGCTCACTGCTGAGCAGAGAGCACGATGCAGGACTTGATTCCAGGACCCTGGGATCATGACCTGAGCCGAGGCAGTGGCTTAACCCACTGAGCCACCCAGGCGCCCGGCAATATAAGCATTTTCTATTTTATTCTTACCTTTCTGTATTTTCTATATTTTCTCCATTGAACATACATTACTTTGTAATGAAAAAAGTAAGTAAAAAATATTTAAAAGATTGAATTGGAATAGTAGGAGACTAGATCAGGGAGGTCAGGTTAGGGTTACTAAAGCAGAAAGAATAACCGTCTCATCCTAGAATGTTGGCAATAAAGTTGAAAGCAAAAGGCAGACACCATGACTCTGGATACAAGAATAACACAATAATAACATAGCTTAGAGTTAGCAACTGACTGGCAGAATAGCCTAGAAAAGACATGAGAGTCAAAGTTAGCTCTGAGGCTCTAAGAACAAGTGACAGAGGAGATAATTGTTCTGTGACAAAAACAGGGAGTTTAGTAGGAGGGACAAGTTCAATGGTAGAAAAATGATTAGTGTTTTCTTGCCAAACTGACTTTTAAGTGCTAGATAGGCATCCAGGGAGAGATATACAGCAAGTAGTAAGGAATGAAGGTTGGAATTCAGGGGAAATGACAACTAGACATTCAGATCTGGAATTATTTGTGTAAGGTAGATAAGAAACTCAAGAAGGAACTATGGTAACTGAGGTAAAGGAGGGAGAGGAAAAAAAAGGACTGAGAATAAAATCTTGGGGGAATATTTTGAAGTTGAATTCTTCGTCAATGCTAGATAAATGCTAAGTCAACATCATATTTCTATAATTAGGCATTCTGTCCATTTTCCTCCATTCAATCAAAAGGTTTAAAATGACTTCCCTAGCAAACTGAGAGTTGCTGAAGGGGAGGTGGGTGGGAATTATGGGGTGGCTGGGTGATGGACACTGGGCTGGATATCTGCTATGGTGAGTGCTGTGAATTGTGTAAGACTGATGAATCACAGACCTATACCCATGAAACAAATAATACATTATATGTTAATTTAAATATAAATAAATAAATAAATAAATAAATAAATAAATAAATAAAATGACTTCCCTAAGTCTACAAATTGAGACGAATAGTCAAAAGAATACTATCAGGAATAAAATTTAGATTTTTATATGACTGGCTTTTAGTTCACATCAATTATGAAAAAAAAAAAAAGTTCCCTGTCTTTGGAAATGTATTTTTAAAAAAGAAAATATGTGCAGTATAGCAACACAGTGAACCAGCTGATCTTTTAATTATTAATATATATTTTAAAATATATTTTTCACATTTTTGTAATCAAAATTTTAGATTGAGAATATATCTACGATGGGCTCAAAGAGGTTAATTCGCTTTTAAGTAGTTTAATATTAATGTTTTGGTACTTGTGCCATTATAGTCCAGACTGAATTCCTGATCATAGAATACTTGCTTGTTATTTAATTTCTCTAAGCCTCAGTTTCCTGGTGTTGGGGCTAGTTGCCTAGAATTCTATGATTTTGGCATTTGGCTCCATTTAAAATCTTATATTCAGATTCACACACACAGAAATACCCTGAGTTTGATATAACTAAAATTCCCAGCAATCTTCACTTTTTAATTGTTCCAAAGTCAAACAAACAAACAAACAAACAAAACCCAACATGTAAACACCTTTAGTCTCTGCAAATTTTACCTGCCACTGATCACCAAATACATGAAGGTACGGTGAGAGCCCTGTATTTATAACTTCTGACTCCCTGCTACAGGATTACAATACCAGACACTGGAGATAATAGGACATGCAGAAATAAAGGCTTTGAAAATAAACCTTCTTACAGCTAATGAAGGATTATCTGGCATGCAATTTTTCTAAAATGTCACAGCTATTAGCAAGTTCTTTTTGTATTTGTTTGGGACTATTTCTCTCCTGTCTCCACTTCATTGCCCTGAAAATAAAAGTTTCCCTTAAGCACAATCAGATTTAGGGACCCCAAAACTTCAACATTAAATTGTATGTATTTCTATTTACTTCTTTGGGAAAAAGGTCTACTTGGCCTCTGCTATAAACTGAATTGTCTTTCCCCTGTCCCCAAATTCGTATTTTGAAATTCCAACCTCTGAAATGATTGTATATGGAGATAGGGCTTTTGGGCGGTAACTATTGTTAAACCAAATTATAAGGGTAGGACCCTAATTCAGTGGGATTTGTGGCTTTTTTTTTTTTAATAAGAAAAGAGAAAGACCTCAATCTCCTCTTTCTCTCCCTATCTCTCTCTCTCCCTCTACCCTTGCCCTCTCTCTCTACCCCGTCTCCTTTCCTACCTGTCTTCCCTCCCTCTCTTACATTGGTAAAGAGGAAATGCCATTGGAATATAACTCCAGAAGGTGGCCATTCTGAAAGCCAGGAAGAGAGATTTCACCAGAAACTTAATCTGTTGGCACCTTGATCTTAGACTTCCTAGATTCCAGAACTAAGAGAAAATTAATTTCTGTTGTTTAAACTACCCAGTCTGGTATTTTGTTATAGCAGCATGAGCAGGCTCAGAGAGCCTCCTTAAGGAATTTCTGGATTAAGATTTGGACAATATTTAAATGGTTACTAAATTAACAGTGAATATTTATTTTTTTCCAGGTAGCTAGAGAAAATAATCATTTGGATAATCCTTTTCCTTTCAAAAATACATCTAAATAATTCAAAGAACTGGGGAGAAATACTATCCTTGAACTAGAAGAAAAAGTTTACAATGATTTCATTATAATAATAATGTAAAACCACACACAAATGCAGTAGAGTACACAAATTTGACTAAGTCTAAAATCTGGACCTAGGGGCGCCTGGGTGGCTCAGTGGGTTAAAGCCTCTGCCTTCGGCTCAGGTCATGATCCCAGGGTCCTGGGATGGAGCCCCTGCATTGGGCTCTCTGCTCAGCAGGGAGCCTGCTTCCTCCTCTCTCTCTGCCTGCTTCTCTGCCTGCTTGTGATCTCTGTCTGTCAAATAAATAAATAAAAATCTTAAAAAAAAAAAAAACATAAAATCTGGACCTGAAATCTCTTTCCAAAGACTCAACATTTATTTGATCTTTCAACAATACTACCTCCGAATATGAACGTCAAATGTGTAAGTTCCACAAGATATAAGTGATTATAAGTATTTTCTTGTTCAGGTAGTTAAAGCAATTTCTTCATGATTGAGTGATTTACTTAAAATTTAGAAACTGAATGAATTCCATCAGTTCTCTATCTACCACCTGACTAAAAAAACACAACTCTCTAAAGCTGTTTATGAATGGAATCCATCCCCTACACTACTGCCAGGCATTATCAACCTGAAAGTCAAATCTGACCATGCTACTCTCCAGCTTAAAACCCTTTAATCCCATCATGGACAGAGTATAAAATCCAAGCTCCTTGTAGATAGATGGCAAATGAAATCCTCTGTGATCTGCCTCATGTCTGCTTTTGAACCTTGTCCTTCGTAACTCCAGGGTTTCACACTGAACGCCCCGGCTATTTCAAACTACTTCCTTGGGATATCGAGAAGTACCTGTTGGCACTCTGTTTCTTTTCCTTTTTCTGAGATAACTAGAATTCATTCAAGAATCTGCTCAGATAGTACCACTTCAGGAAAACTTTCCTTATTCTCCCCTGTTCAGGGGTGATTTTTTTCCCCCACAGAAGGATGCTGTAAACATTTATCATATACATGGTATAGACACAAGATTTAGATTATCTCTGGCAAATGTCTGCTAGACATTACCATAAAATGCTGGCTTGCAGGGATCACATTTAAATCACCAGTGTCTAACATACTGGCTGGTCCACTGCATGTGGCGAAAATATGCTACTGAATTACATTAATTCATATATCAAATGTATTAAAACATTTTTTTATTTTAAGAAATATTATAGCAAATATTTTTGTCAAGCAAGTAACCATCACTCCTTAATTTTTTTTTAAATATTTTATTTATTTATTTGACAGACAGAGATCGCAAAAAGGCAGAGAGGCAGGCAGAGAGAGAGGAGGAAGCAGGCTCCCCGCTGAGCAGAGAGCCCAACCGGGGCTCGATCCCAGGACCCCGGGATCATGACCTGAGCCAAAAGCAGAGGCTTTAACCCACTGAGCCACCCAGGCGCCCCCTTAATATTTTTTAAATTAGTATTTCTATAGGATGCTTTACCTAAAATCAACCTGTTCTTTATTATGGAAATTTGGTATTTTATTGAAATACATTGCACCTAAATATTAATAACTTCAGAATTGTCAGTACTCTCCACTTATTTGTTCAAGAACCTATCTATTTTTAATGGATATCTTAAAAAAACTGGAGGTTGATACCATCCTATTTTAGAAAAACCCTTTGGAGTCCAACTCCATAGGTATTCATTTGAAAAAAGTGAAAAAACCATTAAACAAAAACTTAATCCTACTATGCAATATTTTTTCTCATGCACGGTCATATAATACACGATATTCTTCCATTAAGGAGTTTATAGATCCATTACTTACTTAGGCCTGCCTTCAGTCAGCAAGTTCAAAATATCATTTATATTGGTTTATAGAACATCATTCAGTCTTTTATTAGGATTTTTGAATATTCATTCATTGTTTCCTTTGATAAATGAATTTTAGAACAATTACAATATTATTGATAAATATTAACATTTATCAATGCTCAGTATGTGCCAGGGACTGCACACTACCTCATTTAAGCCTTAACACAACACTAACAGTTACTATTATTGATCTCATTCTACAGCTAAAAATCTGAAGTCAAACTACACAGTGCTACCATATGATAGAACTGGGATTCAATCTAGACTGTCTAACCTCAAGCCCACTGTCTTAATCACTGTAGCAGTTTTCAGCTAAATCACTGTATGAGAGATTTTAGAAATTAATGACTTGATAAATATAAGGGATTCCATCTAGCCACCAATATTCCTGAATGCTAGCAGCTTAATTATTTTGATCTGCTTTACCCTACACCAAACCAGAGGATCAAGACTCTCCCATCTAAAACTTTTTCACCTTGTGCTTTAAAAAAAAGTCAATGTTGGGATGCCTGGGTGGCTCAGTTGGTTGGACGACTGCTTTCGGCTCAGGTCATGATCCCGGAGTCCCGGGATGAAGTCCCGCATTGGGCTCCCAGATCTGTGGGGAGTCTGCTTCTCCCTCTGACCTTCTCCTCGCTCATGCTCTCTTTTACTGCCTCTCTCTCAAATAAATAAATAAATAAATAAATAAATAAATAAATAATCTTTTTTAAAAAGTCAATGTCATCACTGAAAATTTCTGTTCAGTAAAAAACAGTGTGCCTGGGACGCCTGGGTGGCTCAGTTGGTTAAGCAGCTGCCTTCGGCTCAGGTCATGATCCTAGCGTCCTGGGATCGAGTCCCACATTGGGCTCCTTGCTCAGCAGGGAGCCTGCTTCTCCCTCTGCCTCTGCCTGCCATTCTGTCTGCCTGTGCTCGCTCTCTCCCCGCCTCTCTCTCTCTGATAAATAAATAAAATCTTAAAAAAAAAAAAAAAACAAAACAGTGTGCCTATTAAAGTCATGAGAAGCCTGAGTATCTAAAATCTTCGGAGGTAAGCCTGTCCTGGGATTTTAGAGATGTATTTATACCTCAGAAAGTTAGCATTTAAAACTTGAAACTCTGCCTAATTTCTAATGTTGAAAGGGTAACTCAGTATTTCTTAGTCACTTTTAATTTTGCTTTGCCACTGGTAGGTAGGGCACGAACCCATACACGTTGGCAGAATACATGTTAGAGCAGCTTCCTCCTGTTAAGAGCTACCTTATCCCGCTTCAACAATCCTCTCCTGCAGGACTGCCTTCAATGATGTACAAATCTCTATCTATTCAAGAAAAACTCTGAAATCCAACATTCAACTTCTTTTTAAAAGTAAACATTCCTATAACATCTGACTTGGGGTATCTCCATGTCCTTAAGTTAACTTTGAGGGGTAGAGATGGTGTTACAAAACCAAACTTAATATTCAGAAGAATGTTAGCAATACACAGGAAAGTTTTATCCTTTAGCTGTTGTAGATATAGGAGAGATGGGTCATATGATCAAACAATGACACCTACAGTAAATTCAATGGTCTCCTAAATTTTCTTGTTTCCAACCTCTCCCATACATGGTCTGAAATGTCATTTTTCCGAGACCGAGAGCTCTGAGAGTATCACACTGCTATTCAAGGATTTATTTTTATTCTTTTTTATTTTTTTTAATTCAAGGATCTTTGATGAAAACTTCCAGACTCCATAGAAAGATACTCAAGGCTGCTATGATACAGTTCCAATGCAACTTTGCTATCTAGTTACTCCTTAAATGTGCCAGATACTTTCAGTCTCAGCACTGCTTGTGCCCCTTACTTAGAGTGGACTATCTTGTTTCTTTAAAAGTCAAAAATCCTATCGCTTCTTTAAGACCCAGTTAAATTCCACCTCTCTTCCTTACCTCACAGGTAAAATTTCAAAGTACCATGGCAATTTATTTGTACTCTTATTATAACATGTATCATCTATAGCTAATATTAAATTAGTGGTTTAATGTGAACATACTTGTTTCTTCAACTGCAAAGTAAGTTCCTTGATCTTTTCCTCCATATAGAAGTGAACCTTCTCTTCTGCTCTTTAGCAGGACAATGTCATTTTTAAATATGTGCATTTAGAGAGGCTGACTGTAGCTGCAGTTTCAATGTAATTCATAATCTACTAAACAATATTTATTTGTTGCCTGACTATGTGCCATTCTAAGCACTTGGAGAAACAAAACAGAACTCCCTAACTTGTGGAGCTTAAATTTTAGCAGCAAGAAATAAACAATTAGCAATAAACCCAGTAAAGTAAATTACTGTATTTAAAAAATTATGAGTGCTTTGGAAGAAGAAAAAAGTAGAGCAGGATTGGAATCAGGAATGCCAGGGGTATGGCTTTAAGATCTCTGCTCAGATGTGACCACCCCAGAGGGCCCTCCCAACGCATCCTTATTTATTTATTTTTTTTAAAGATTTTATTTATTTATTTGACAGAGAGAGATCACAAGTAGGCAGAGAGGCAGGCAGAGAGAGAGAGAGGAGGAAGCAGGCTCCCTGCTGAGCAGAGAGCCGGATGCGGGATTCGATCCCAGGACCCTGAGATCATGACCTGAGCCGAAGGCAGCGGCTTAACCCACTGAGCCACCCAGGCGCCCCCCAAAGCATCCTTATTTAAGTATTTTTTCCTCCCTCTCAGTGACTGTGATTCTGTTTTCCCTACATTATAGCATTTGAACTTATCTAAAATTATTTTGTTTACATGGTTATTGTTTCTTCCTTGTCTGTTCTGTTTACTGCTACATTCTCTCATACATAATAGAAACTCAACAAATATCTGTTAGAAGAATATAAGAAGATACCAAAATTTTTTATATATAACCAAATTTTTATATATAATATATATTAATATATATATAATATAATATATATATTAACATTCTTTATTTGGGAGGGGGAGGGAGAGAGGGAGAGAGAGAATCTCAAGCAGACTCATGCTGAGCAGAGTCCCATATGGGGCTCAGTTGCATGACTCCAAAATTATGACCTGAGCCAAAATCAAGAGTCAGTCACTTAACTGACTGAGCCACCCAGGCACCCCTCAAATTATATTCTTATACTGGAACCAATCACATGGTAAAAAGTGATCTGCTAAATCCCACTAAGAATCCAAAAGAACTAGTGTCTATTCAGATAAAGCGCTCTGTTTAAAGTATTACAAAAATGTAATGACAGTTGGGAGGGTGAATAACACAGTCGGTAATGCCAGGGTATATGCCCAAATAGAAGGTGGTTTTTATTTTAGCCCAAGCTATTTCTCAGAAACCATGAGTTGCTCCATATTTTAACCCTTCCTTACAAAGCCTCTCAAATTCCAAGGTACTCTCACAATTTCTTTTGAGCATTAAGTTATTAGTTGGTAACAACATTAGTCTGAAATGACCCAATTACCACTACTTTTACATGCTTACAGAGGTCACTAAAAATAAAAGGGAAATCTAGCTACTACTCTTGAGATTTTCAGCTCCAAAATGCAAGTTCTAAGTCAGTATTTCTCAAACTTTGATGGACATCTGCTACCTGGGTATCTTGTTAAAATGCAGATTATGAGTGTCAGTAGGACCGAGGCCTAATAATACAGATTTCTAAAAAACCTCCAGGCCAGGGTGCCTGGGTGGCTCAGTTGGTTGGACGACTGCCTTCAGCTCAGGTCATGATCCTGGAGTCCCGGGATTGAGTCCCACATCGGACTCCCAGCTCCATGGGGAGTCTGCTTCTCCCTCTGACCTCCTTGCTCATGTTCTCTCTCACTGTCTCTCTCTCAAATAAATAAATAAAATCTTTAAAAAAACAAAAAACAAAAAAAATCTTCCAGGCCATTATGGCTGGGCGGTGGACTACACTTTGAATTGCAAGGCACAAAGGAAAGTTGTAAAAACAAAGGAAAGTTGTAAAAACAAAGCTCCTCTATCGCTATATTTTTACGATTTAAAATGTGTATTTAGGGGCACCTGGATGGCTCAGTGGGTTAAACCGCTGCCTTTGGCTCAGGTCATGATCTCAGAGTCCTGGGATCGAGTCCCACATCGGGCTCTCTGCTCGGCGGGGAGCCTGCTTCCTCCTCTCTCTCTCTGCCTGCTTGTCATCTCTCTCTCTGTCAAATAAATAAATAAATAAATAAATAAGTGTATTTATATTCATAGGAAAGGAAAAGACCATGGTAGGCAGCTGAAAGCTGCAAAGGGAATGTGAGCTTTTCATAAAACTGTTCCTACTAATTTTTCTTCCCCTACCCTTTGCCCCTATAAATTCAATCCCATTTTTACAAAACCAGATATTTTTTCAAGGCAACACCTTTAATCAGAACTATTCAACTAATCAACTATTTAATCAAATAAAAAAGGGAAAACACATTTAAAACCTCCATTTTTTCTACCTTCCAATGTGCAAAAAAATTTCATTTTAATCAATATACATGGAAATGTTAAAGTTAGAAAGGGAGTACTAATTTGATAGTTTAATTTGGATGATTTTATTACTCAAAAATGGTTTTCTCTTCTTTTAAAACCTTGCCATCTCTCAGTAGGTCATTAACCCATATGACTACTTTTATTTATTTTTTTAATTTAAAGATTTTTATTTATTTATTTGACAGAGAGAGATCACAAGTAGGCAGAGAGGCAGGCAGAGAGAGGAGGAAGCAGGCTCCCTGCTGAGCAGAAAGCCTGATGTGGGGCTCCAACCCAGGACCCTGGAATCATGACATGAGCCAAAGGCCCAGGCTTTAACCCACTGAGCCACCCAGGCACCCCCTATGACTACTTTTACATATATCAGTTATACTGGCCCTAGCTTTTTTTTAAAGACCAAGTAGTTAGAAAAGATAAGATTAAACTGAAAGGATAATTAAGCTTAAAAAAAAAAGTCAAACAAAAAAAAATAGAATTCCTCAAATATATAAAACATTAAAATCTCACAAAACTACTAAAATCTCACAAAAATGAAGAATATTCATTTATTTCAGTACTGGTTTTCTCCACCACATAGATAAACTTCTCTCAACTTTATATAAACACTTAGACTCATATGACCTTTTTTGCCTTTCACAGCTATCTTGAGATCAGAATATGGTACCCATTAGAAAAAAGAAGATAATAGCTCTTAATAGCAAATCCAAAAAAAAAAAAAAAAAAAAGCACAAAATGGGTTTTGAGACCCTTTTTATAGGTCTAAGGCACTTAGGGTTTCTCAGAATTTTGTGAACTATTATTAACAGAGTTCTGTTTGTGTTCAGCTTAAATTACTAAAGGTTTGTTGTTATTGTTGTTGTTTTTAAGTGTTTATTCTTCCTGACTGGCAACTAGGGCTAAAAACAGTTATGATATAAATGTATTCCTCCTGCAAGTCTCTGTTGAGGGAGTCAAGCTGATTTGATAGAGCTTGGTTTGGGGACAGTGGATATTTTTTGCTTTCTTCTCCATCCATCCTCTTAACCCTGTAATAAAGCCTAATATGTACAAATCAGGCAAGACTGTTGGGCAAGAGCCATTTCATGAGGGTATGAACTGCTTCTGTGCTAGTTACTTCTAGAATATCAGCTGGGAAACATCATCAAAGGAAATCAAGGCCATTCCTTTGCTGATAAGGAAATTGTGAAGAATCTCTTTAGAACCAGAAACAGCAAGCTCAGTAATGCAAATGCGCCCGTGTTCATCTGAACAACAATCTCCCCATTTACTATTTAGCAAAGATTGAAAGAGCAGAAGCAAAAGCTCAAAAGATGGAAGGTGTAAAAGAAAGTCTCTTTTCTGCGCATTTTGGCAGGCATAATACTGAATTTGCATCTGTCTGAGTGGTAACTTCCAAAAGTCTGAGTAAGTAAATGTGAGCTGAATTTCAAGTGATGAAGGAGATAATTCTCAGAGACTGCGTTTGTGTGTAGGGGTGGAGGCTGAGTGGCAAGGATTAATCACAGTGAAGCCAGCGCTCAAACCCAAGATTCACTCTAAGTAAAGGTGAGCCCAGAGCTAGTTTTCTAAATAACCTCACAACATTAAATACACACACATTGAAAAATCTTTAGTATACTGAAGGGGATTTTGCCAAATGCTTTTTTGTCCCTAAATTTTGGCTATTCTTTCTGTTCCTCAACAATTATAGGTGTCCTATTCTCTCTCACCTTTTTCCTTTTTAAGGACGCCCCCTTCCTCTTTTTCACCTCCTTCCTACAGCCAGAAATGACCAAATCTAGTTCTCCTTCCAGTATGGATGTTTTCGCCAGTTTCACATTTTTGTTTCCTCTTCACTAGTACTCATACCTGCTAGCACTTGATAAACGTTAGCTGTATAGTGCCGTAAGTAGAAGCAAATGTCATCATCAGGAAGGCTTGATTAAAGTGGCAAAGAGGGGGAGACATGAAAGCAAAACAGCTGATAGAAGATGAAAAAAATATTCTGGTACTTAGCAAAGTGCCTGGTATAGAAGGAACTTGATAATAATACATTTGCTTAAGTGTTTTGTAGCAGCTTTAAGGACCTTTCTCACCGCAACTAACCTTGTGCTTTGTAACTAGACTCCTCCCTAAAGCAAGAAGAATTCATGAAATTCTTCATGATTCAGCAGAGATGCTTTCTTTTTCATTTCGATTTGCAGTTATTAAAGCCTGAAGCTGTGGTCAGAATAGGTCAGAAATCAAAGCATGACAAAAATGAGTGCATCAAATCTGAGAAAGGCTGGAGATGATATTTATTTCTTCTCAAACTAACTCCCTTTAACTTTCCTAGAATTACATTACATATGGACAAAATACTTCTTTTGAAATTTTTTTATGTTTTCTGATGTTTTTCTAGCGGATGTCTTTTGTCACTGTTTCTATTCATTCATATCTAAGCAGGAGGGGAAAAAAAACCGAAAAGAAAACATGGTTTTCTGTACTGATCAAGGAAGTCATCTAGAGTGACCCGTGTCATTTTTATAGTTATGTAAGATTCTGGAAAAATAGTTTCCAATAAATATTAAATTTCCAACAGCTCTTAGTTTTTCATGGTATGTTCCTAAAACAACAGAGAACAATAAGTAAATTGTTAACCAAAGAGAAGTAATGAAGATGCTTCTCAGGTTGACTTTGCTACCTGCAGTAGACACGTGTAAGGATTAGTCATGTATTTGTGTATCCCTTAGGAATTAACATGGTATCAGCTGATGTGAATTAGGATAAGGAAACGGGAAAGAGAAGTTAAAGATGGTTTCAAGTTTGAGTGATTAGGGTGATGAGAAAGAATGTCACTGACTAAATCACTAAAAGGGAGTACCATGCAAGGTCACACTGATGAGCTCTGCTTTAAACAGTTTGAGCTCAACATAATAGCAAGACAGCCCAGTGCAAGCAGCTGGGAGAAATGGTATAGAACATAATTCTTAAAGGCATGCGTTCTGATGTCACTAGCATATAACTAACCGCTAACTGAATTTGGGAGAGTAGGTAGACTCTATTAAAGTGAAAGCTGAATGTAAAGAAAGGGCATAGAGCTAATAATATTTGAGTCCTCTAGAACAATCCCAATTAGTTTAATTGGTGACTTAACCATGTACTAGATCATTGTGTGACCCGGATAAGTCATGGGCGAGTGCTAAGTCTCACTTTCCTCATCTGTAAAGGAGAAGTAACCTCCATATCAAGTGGGTGAGAGAAATAAGTGACACAATGAATATAATGCCTTTAGCACAATGACTAATATGTAAGTTCTTAAACACATGTTTGGGGTCAGAAAGAGGAAGAAGAACCATGCAAAGAGACAGAGAAGTGATAAGTTCATGCATCCATTCATCCATAAAACAAATACAGGGGCACCTGGGTGGCTCAGTTGGTTAAACAACTGGCCTCTACTCAGGTCATGATCCCGGGATTTTGGGATCAAATCCCGCATCAGGCTCCCAGCTCCACGGGGAGTCTGCTTCTCCTCCGACCTTCCCCCTTCTCATGCTCTCTCTCACTGTCCCTCTCTCAAATAAATAAATAAAAATCTTTAAAAAACAAACAAACAGACAAACAAACAAATACAAAGTACACTGAGTATCTACAATGTATAAAACGGGCTGGTATAGAACCAAGACAGTGTAAAGTCATATCCAGTCCAGATTCAACCAACATTTGTTGAGGACTTTCTGGTGCCAGGCATTATGATATGCTTTCATTTATCTCACTTAAGGGATATAATGAGACATGGAAGAGTCTCCAAAAGGATTAAATGTTAAATAAAGTTAAATAAGATTCAGAAAAGATCATTAAAGTTGGCAAAATGGACCTCCTGATGATCTTTGAGGAAACTATTTTAGTTAGCTGGAATGGGGTTGTGTTGGGAGTGAAGGAAATGAAAGCAGGGGAAAATGTTTATAGGCACACCAGAGTAAAACAAAATAGAGAACAGGTCAAGAACAAGTTTTTATAGATAAGTAGGGATCTATGCTTACACGAAAGAGGAAAGGGTCAGTGGAGAGGAAGAGACAAGGACAGTTAATACTTAGTCATTTTTTTTTAAACTCTGGCAAAGCAAGAAATATTTAGATAAGTTTGAAAAAGAAAACGTCATCTGCACATTAGTCACTCAATGAATGAACAATGCCAACAATTCAATGTCAATACCTCGATCAACTTTGTTTTATAGAGACTTAGCAAGAGGCAGACAGATTTTTCTTTATGACTACTTCTCAGAGGACAGAGCAAAATTTTTTTTACAAGTGCAAATCCCATTGTCAGAAATATCATTCTTCAGAACCGCACAGGGTGTGTGCCGAGATCTCAGGGGAAGATGAGCGGAAACTGTGCTCTCCTATCAGGGATAATATCTTTAAGACCATCGCCCAATTTTATCTAAATGGCCCACTGACTCACCAGAAAGCTGCATGTACTTCTCAAAAACCTAGCCAAACAAATAAAAAAACACATCCAGAATCAGGAAAGAGAGAAAGAAAGTACCTGACACCGTTCTCATTTTCTTCACTAAATTTCTTTCACTTCTTCCTTCACCAGGGAGAAGAGTTTTGCCCTACTTCCAACTTCAGCTTCTACAGACTAGTCCAAGTTTAATCAAAGATATACTACAGCCTCAACTACCCTTCTTAAAAGGGCAACCTCCCCCACCCTCTCCCCTGGCCATCTTCTCTGTTTTGTTATTCTGTAGTTTTTATCACCTTCTAAAATACTATGTACTTTGCATAACTTGTGTACCCTCCGTCTTCCCTCTGGAATGCAAACTCTCATGTAAGGGCAGGTTTTTTAGCCTGTTTTGTTCACTACTGCACTTGCAATGCCTGAAACAATGGCTGACAGATACTAATACGGGGAGAAAAAAAAAAGCTGATGAAAGACTGAATCAATCAATTCCATTGTAAAATGACATACACATTTTCTTTCTGCACTGACTTCTGTGCATTATTTTCTTATGTTAATATTACTTTACAGATCTTACATTATTTCACATGAATTGGTTTCTCTCAATTAGACTAACTTTCTGTAAGATGCTCTACACAGTATTTCCGAATTCTTTATTACTTTCATACTTTAAATGCTAACTAATAAAAAAAGTATAGTTAACTCTTCTTTATGTTCCTGGTCCTGCCCTGTGTTCTGCCACCTTATGTCAACTCTGCTTTGCTACAAAGAGTTTGGCCCCATTTCAGTGAAGTCATTCTCCATACTACTTTGTTACGAGGTGATTGAATAGACTGCTGTTTTATGTTGTTGAAATGGCAAGCAGTGTTTTTCAAACGAAATTCTTTGAGGAGTTACAATGCAATAAAATAGTTCAGTGATTCAACTGGCTGAATTACATTTCGTTCACTTTGAGGGAATTTCTACTAAAGAGAACTTACTTCTCACTTCTACTCTCCAGAAATTTCATGTTTCGTGGTATTTCTCATACTGAATGCTAGAACCCTTGCAGTTCTCAGGGAACGGACATGGATTGTTTGGACTACAAAATGTATTAACCAAAAAAGGAGGCATTTACTACCTGGTCTTGAACTATTATTGCCTCCTCCTAGACTTCATGGTATCCTAGTTGATTATTTCTTCATAATCCAGTTTAAGAAAATTATCATAATTTAAGTTTACAAGTAAGAAACTCCCTAAATATTTTTCAAGAAGTTTGCATGGTTGTAATGTTCTCTAAAAATGAATATAATCTGAAATTAAGACAATGTTAAAATAACGCTATTATAAATATCGCTGTTGCTTTAAGGCTTTTGATTTTTAAGTCACATAATTACAACCTGTATTTCAGCTTGTTTTAATTTGTAGCATTTTTAGCAATTTGTTTAGTGAATCTTGATGTGTAAATAATTTAGGAAAATTGTGCTTATAAGGGCTTCAAGAATTCCTACTAAATATTACAAAATTATGGCCATTGCCTTCTTATTTTCAGTTGATACGAGAGGCATATGGCAAAGTAGAAGGAACACTATACTTGAAACTAGAAAGGCATGTGTTTAAATCTCACTCTGCTGCTTACTGCTATAGTCTTCAGCCTGCTACTTGGAAAGGCAACCACAGTTACGACTATGGGGTTTGGATTAAAGCAGAACTGCATTCAAGTCCCAGTCTGTCCCTAAGTAGCCATATGATCACTGGCAAATATCAAAACTCCCCAAGGTTCAGTTTCCTCATGTGTAAAATGAACATAATGTATTCAACTTCTAGAATTGTTTACTGGAGGAATTTAATAATTTAGTGCATGTAAAGTGATAAAGAACATGGCTGGCACAGAACACATATTCAATAAACTTCATCGATTACTACTAATAAATGAAATACATAAATGTCTAGAATTTAGAACATATCTAAACATGAAAACATATCTAATAAGCATATCTAGAAATTAGAACGTACTTACCTATTAATTTTTTACTATGCTATTTATGCCCCAAAAATGGGATCAACTGGCATTTGATTATTCCCCTCTACTGCTCTGGGCATAGTAATAACATTCATTACTGTAAAAGAACTAAGAATTAGATCAGCCTTCTTTCTTTACTGATGCTTAGGTTTTATTACAGGAACTATTTTAAGATATATTCAAGAGGACATCATATTTTCATAAAATAATAATGAATACTTTTTAAGTATCCTGTGTCACTTTACTAGATTCCTCTTGTTTTATTCTATACCAATAACTTTAATTATATCAACATTTTCTCTAAATTCTTCATCTTAACTTATCCTGAAGGATTGTGAATGGAATGACACTTTTCATTATCCACTCATGTTCCCATCAAGTCCATGAGTCTAAAATTAACATCTATTTGTCCTTTTTCAGTTGACACTAAGGATTCATTTTAGTAATATTGTTATCTATCCCTAGAATAACCATCACAATGGTAGACTCCATCTCTAAAAGGTAATCATTTGAATACTATACTTTCGACTTGAGTTTTCTGATTGTAAACTAGATACACTTAACATTATACATTTGCTCTCAGTTTGTTCTAGATCAGTGCTTTCAAATAGAATGTTTAATCATGATGGAAATAGTGTATCTTTGTATTGTCCAACAGGGTAGCCACTAACCATATGTGGCTCTTAAGCATGTGACTAGTGTGACCAAGGAACCGAATGTCCAACTTTGTTAAATTTTAATTTAAGCAGCTATATGCCTAGCAACTACTATGCTGGACATCACTATTCTAGATAGTTTAAAAAAAATTGGTGATTATGATGAAACTGAGCAATAATGATTCTTCTAACTAAACTATAAAAGCTGGATCATTGCCTCAGGAATTGCTGACACATCTGTTGACTAATTGAGCAAGAAGTACTGAGGTTTCAGCACGGTTTTACCACTTTATGAATCAACCTTCCACCAGCCTCTCCCTCCCTCTTCCTGCCATCACTGGGGGCCTCATACTCTCTTTGAAGTCATCTGTAGAACAAAAAGCTAAGATCTAAAAAACTAACTAGTAGTCTAACGCTAAGGAGGCTCCGATCGGAATTCGATTGTTTTTGGTGGCCTAACCTGTGAGGGATGGAGGTACTGCTACTGATGCCATCTCTTCTCTCTAATACCTTCTCCTCAGGCTGCTTACATTCAGTTAGCTCTGGGACCAGCTGTCTTTGTTTTAAACAGGAATAAAAGAGAACCAGTATAGCAAACAGGAACTGTTGCATTTAGTTATGGCGCAGCAATGGGATGGATGAGAATGTGTATGAATAATTGTTTCACAGGGTCTAGGAGAGCAGCTATAGCTCCTCCTTCCTTCCTTCTTTCTGTTAGACAAATTTCCAAGCACTGGAGAGTAGGGTTCCGCCACTAGCTAGAGGTGATGCTTTCCTCCCTAAACTGTTAATGAAGCTCAGGAGTTCTTGCCTTAAATGATTTACAAAATGTTGAAACTCTCTTCAAGGAAATGATACCTTATTACTCAAACACTACAAGTGTTAGGCTGCATACTGCTCCAGTGAGTAGTTTAGGACTTGTTACCATCTTTACTGGTTGTAATATAAAAGAGTTTGTCACTGTAGGGTAGAAGCTGGTACTTGTTCTCCACATGTGCATAAGAGGCTGCTGGAACCAAATTTGGTCTCTTTTACATTTTAACAAACAACATTAAAGCTTACACTTGTATAAAGCGCTTTCACATAACTGATCATATTTAATAATCTTAATATCCTGGTAAGATAGAAAGATCAGTTGCTATCATTCTGATTTTTTATTAGTATCTGATTTTTCATGTTTTCTAGGATACCAATACTTCTACATAGCAAGGGTGCTACCCAAAAATGGCTCTGGAAAAAGTGGACACTTTAAAAAAAATGTTTATGATCTACTACTTCCTTAGGATATTTGGATGTTCTTAATTGAGCTCTCAAATTTAATTTCTGAAACTTTTCTTTTCTCTTCTTTATTGTTTTAAAATGGCAATATGAAAATTATCCATAGTTTTTCTCAGATTTCTATTATCTATTTAATATATATCTATTTGATATAATCTATTAAATGTTTATAATCGCCCTTCTATTGTATTGTCACTAGTCATATAAATAGGTTTACCACATCTGCTTAGAGAAGTTGGTAGCTCTACTCTCCTAGTATAGGAGAGAGTATGTAGGAGAGACAGAAGTATAGGGCAGAAAAGAGTCAAGAATGTAAAAACTCTACAATGAAAATAACCTTAATATGTTCTGAATTTGGAGTTGTAGGGCAGTGGGGAGAGTAATTGCATTTATATGACATTTCACGACTACATTATTTTCTTAGTCCATCTGTAAATAATAGTTAATGGCTATATCTACAAAATGTGTATAGATACTCAGATTGTCTATAACATTATTTTTTCTTATAAAAGCTTCATGGATATTTATGCAGGAACTTTTCAAGTACAATTAATGAACTGTGTCCAGAAGATATGCACTCTCTTCAAATTAATGCAATAAAATTGCAAATCAATTGTCTCAGTAAAAGTAAAGACTGAGGCAGCACCTGGGTGTCTTAGTTGTTAAGTGTCTGCCTTTGGCTCAGGTCATGATCCCATGATCCAGGGATCTGGGATCGAGCCTGTGTCAGGATCCCTGCTCAGGGGGAAGCCTGCTTCTCCCTCTTTCACTCCCCCTGCTTGTGTTCCCTCTCTCGCTGTGTCTCTCTCTGTCAAACAAATAAAATGTATTTTTTTTAAAAAGTAAAGACTGAAGAACTCACAAATAAATTTGCTATAATCATTAAGTAGGGAAAACTCTTGCTGGCTTAAAACATAGCCTTAGACTCTTTCCCACAGGAAACCAAAGAGAATTCATCTCATTTTTAGATGAATAATTACAAATAAGTAAAGAATATCAGGTCTACCTAAAGATACTGTAAAAACAAAAACAAAGAAAACCATATGTAAAAAGGGAAAATAAATGGCAAGTGAAGAACTCTCTTTAGGAAAAAAAGTCATATATCAGATGGAAATTATGTCAGAACATACTGATGATGAATTACAAAACTTGATGAAGTAGCTGACAGTAAAACAGGAGCAGGGCGCTTGGGTGGCTCAGTGGGTTAAAGCCTCTGCCTTCGGCTCAGGTCATGATCCCAGGGTCCTAGGATGGAGCCCCACATTAGGCTCTCTGCTCATCAGGGAGCCTGCTTCCTCCTCTCTCTCTGCCTGCCTCTCTGCCTACTTGTGATCCCTGTCTGTCAAATGAATAAGCAAAATCTTTAAAAACAAAACAAACAAAACAGGAGCTCATAGCAGGAACAGAAGTGTTAATGGAAGATATGGTAAGCCGAAAGGGAATGAAACATGAGTTGGCAGAAGTCAAGAGAGATGTGGGTAAATACATCAAACCACTTTTAAAATAAAGCCTCCACTGGAAGGACAAAGAAGAACCTGTAGTGTTGAAGAAAACATGGTAACAGACATAGAATATAGAATTGAGAAAAATAACAAAAGGGCCCTGAATAAGTTAAAAAAAAAAAAAGTTAGGGAAAATTATACATACAAAAGATGAACATACTCATAATCTGCATCCTTGAAGAAGAGAATGGAAATATAATAAAATTTGAAAATTATAATTTTTAAAACTTTTGGAATAAAAAAAAAAGGAAAGGCACACAGTATACCAGAGAAAATGATACAGAATATGTAAACTCTGAGACAAGTCCTAATTAAGCTCCTAAATTCCAAAAATTAAAAATATTCTTCAGGCAATCAGGCAAAAAAGGCTCAAGAACAAATCTGAGAATATTTGCAAATCTGAGAATAATAATTCCATAACTCCAATACTCTTCTGCTTGAGTTAGTGACTTTAAAATCAACCAACAAAATAGTTTTTCATGTGTATTACTTATTTCCTATAAGAAACATAAGACAAAAATCATAGCTATAGAAATTTAAGACAGATGAGTTGAGCAAAACTAAAGGCTAAGTGATTCCACCATGCTAAGGGTTAAAATTTTAAGAAAATCTAGTAATTCAATTTAGAATTTAACATTTATTAGGAATAGTTAAAAACCCATAGAAGAAATATAGCTAAATTATAAACAATTGTGATTTTAAAAATAAAAATTACCATAATTATGGATTATAGTTGATACAGTTGCCCACATTTCTAGAACCTGCAACCAGTCATGCCTCGGACAGTTTCAATAAAGATATTTTTCTTGGGAATAGAGAACTGGATAGTACTGAGGGACTAGCTTCTTAAAATAATTTATTTGTTATAAGTTGATTACTATTATCCAATTCAATAGGCATCACAATACACAAATGTTTGATAACCAAATTATTCACGAAATCCACAAGACAGCTTCTGTGTCATTTTACAGATGAAGAAATGAAAGCAAAGCTAAAGGAAATGAATTGCCCAAAGTTGCACATTGAATCAACAGAAGAAGAGTATCACTTCTACCCCGATTTTTTTGTTTGTCTCTAACAGCTTTTGTCACAACCTTGCACTCTCACATTATTTTTGGCTGCTGAGTAACACTCATCTTAACCAGAGACCAGTAGTATCATGATCTAACAAAACAAAATCATAATGAGAGTGTTGAAAGGCTGTGGAGGAAAAAATACATTTGGGGAAACACAACAGATGTCAATTCCATCAATCAAAAGTGCTTATCTGCTGAGGCTCTTTTTCTGCTGAGCCTTGTATTAAAAACTGGAGTGAAAATGAAACTGACAAAAAAAAAATCCCTATCATTAAAGAGAAAAAAAATGCAGAAAAGAGTATGAGCAGCTATTTAAAAAGAATTAAAAGTAAACAAAATGAAATCTGTCAAAAATGAGTTTAAAACCTGTATAAAAAGATAGCCAAACACCTAGAGTAATACTGGGTCCCAGGCAAGACATTAAGGAAAAAAGGTATTTTCAGCTTTATTACAAAGAAAGAAAGGCTATCTCTTAGAACTTCACCTAAGACTTGAAAGATTATTGTTAATAGTAACCCCATTATAAGGTTGTATCAGATATTTCAATAGTAAACTTACACAAAACAGCAATATCTAAACTCCCCAGTAATCTGATGCTAAAAATTTAGAGAAATGAAAACCAAACCTTTTAGCTTAAAGGAAACCCAGGACAACTTCTTATGTAGAACTCGAACTGGAATAAGTAATTGCAGCTCTACCTTTTTGGTGGCTTAGCTGAAGAAGCTATTTACTGTCATTGCCCTTGAAGTTGTCTCTCTGCCCTTTTGCAAAGAATTTGATAAAACTTTCTCCTTTCCAAGCCTTTATGTTTGCCTGCCTTTTTCCTAAAACAGTCAAATGAATGATATTGCTAGCAGAAAAAACAAAGCCTAACATGGATATCGAGGCCCTTCCAAGCACACAAAATACAGTTCTTTTAGCCGTGACATTTTAATTTCCATCACAGTACACATCATCCATACACCTTCTAGAGTAATAATTGTATATTTGCCTAGGATTTTCTTGAGATTAACATTATAGGAAGTCTCTAACTTGTAAATGGTTGGGTTCCAAATGTTCACTTCCAAGTTAGTGATCTATCTGTAACTATGTTTTAATCCACAAATCAATGTTTCATATAGAATTTAGGTTTTTAAGGTTAGTACACAGAGTATATTAACTGTAATGCATATGTAATATCTCAGCTTGCACTTAAAAATATCTTTAAAAAGTACTGCTGAAATACAACTAATAATGCAAATCAGAAAACTAACTGACTAGTAATTTTAAAACTATATCTTAAATAACTTTAAAACCAGTATATAAAAATGACAGAGATTTGAGGATATTCTGAATTGAACTTTTGGATTACTTAAAGACGTTACAGACTACTGATATTAGTTTTTTATTGGATCTAATTTCATTTAAAAATGTCTGGCTTGGGTGCCTGGGTAGCTCAGCTGGTTGAACAACTGCCTTCAGTTCACAGGCTATGATCCTGGAGTCCAGAGATCGAGCCCCGCATCAGGCTCCCTACTCAGCAGGGGGTCTGCTTCTCCCTCTGACCTTCCCCTTCTCATGCTTGGTCTCTCTCATTCTCTCTCTCTCCCTCAAATGAATAAATAAATAACTAAATAATATCTTTTTAAAAAATATATGGCTCTTCTGTCTCTCAACATAAAATATATCATCAGCACAAAACCACAGATCAAGTTGAAAAGACTTCAGAGATTGTATTCAATCTGACCTTAACTGGAGATGGAAAAACTGAGACTCAGATAGATAGAAAACAACCAATCAGTTCTGGACCTGAAACCCCATCCTATCTTTCATCCAGGTTTTTTTCCATTATAACAGTGTTTACTGGTCATGATCAAGACCATATTTTTGCTCACAAAATAAAAAAGAAACATAACTATCACCATTTTATCAATGAAATTTATCAATATCTAGTAAATTTGGGGATGTCCATACTACATGACCCCCACACTGGCACATAATATTCACTAAGGCCTTGTAATGGCAAAAAATGACATACATCTACCAATAGGGAAAAGGATTGTGGTATAATTGTGGTATAATCACCTGATATAAATACCATACCATAATTTAAACCAATGAACTTAACCTAAATTGATTAATATAGATAAGTGTCAAGAACATAATGGAGGAAAAACCAAACTGCAGAATTGTATGTAGGATATAGGATATATTGAAATTTATTTCAAATTTCAACACAAAAACATACATATTGTTTGTAGAAGCACATATATGAGTACAAATGGGAAAGGCAGGAATACATACTAACTTCAGAAGAGTAGGTAGATCTAGGATGGATGGTAGGAATGGGACCAAGAAGGGGTACAAAAGAGACTTCAATTTTATAATGCTGTATTTCTAAAAAAATTAATTCTGCAAGATAGGTTCATAGGTGTTAATTATATTTTGCATGTTTGAAAAAAAAATTTTTTTAAAGATTTTATTTGTCAGAGAGAGAGAGCACAAGCAGGGGGAGCAGTAGGCTGAGGGAGAGGGAGAAGCAAGCTCCTTGCTGAGCTAGGAGCCTAATGTGGGACTCGATCTCAGGACCCTGAGATCCTGACCTGAGCTGAAGGCAGACACTTAGCCAACTGAGCCACCCAGGCATCCCTGAAATATTTTAATTTTTTAAAAAAGAAAATAACCCTCCTCCCACTCCCCCTACTTCCCAAGATCTAAACATGGAAGAAACTAGACTGAATGGTTTATTTGATAGTCTAGAGTGATTATGTAACATGCATATGCACATGAGAGAAGAAACTTGTTTGGGCTAAAATTAACGAAATTGTAAGTATAAATCACAAGGAAAACTGATAGAAGAAAAAGCAAATAAAGGAGATTGTGAATTTTGGATGGGGTAATTCTTCAAGTTCACCATGAGCTGGTGGTATTGATACATAATATTTAGGTTGCTGGTGGGATATTTTTAGGATGGAGCACTGAAAGGTAAGTTGTTAGGAGGTTTTGATATTAACAAGGGCACTTGCAAAGACTGTACAGGGGATGGGATATCATGTATATGTGACTTAGAGACTGATTTTTATTTCACTTTGTAGATATCTCCTCAAATTATTCTTAATGCTAACGGGTGACTCTGCCATCCTTTTTTCCTCCTTGAAATATAATTGACATAACATTATTTAAGTTTAAGGTGTACAATATGATGATTTCAAACACAAATACATTGTGAAATAATTACTACAATAAGGTTAATTATAGATCAATCACCTCACCTAATTTGTGTGTGTTGAGAATATCTAAGATTTACTCCTACAACTTTCGTGTATATAATACAGGATTGTTGATTACAGCTACCATGTTGAATATTAGATCCCCAGAATTTATTCATCTTCTAACTAGAAGTGTGTACCTTTTGACCAGCATTTCCCTATCTCTCTTATCTCTCAGCCCCTGCTCAGCACCATTTTACTGTTTCTATAAATGTGGCTTTTTTTTTTTTTTAAGATTCCACTGTAAGTGAGATCATACGGTATTTGTCTTTCCCTTTTCACTAAGCATAATGCCCTCAAGGTCCATCCACGTTGTTGCAAATGGCAGGATCTCCTTCTTCTTTTATAGCTAGTATTTGTGTGTGTGTGTGTGTGCGTGTGTGTGTGTGTCTGTCTATCTCACGTTTTCTTTTTTTTCTTTCTTTTTTTTTTTTTAAAGATTTTATTTATTTTAAAGAGAGAGAGAGATCACAAGTAGAGAGGCAGGTAGAGAGAGAAGGGGAAGCAGGCTCCCCGCTGAGCAGAGTCTGACGCAGGGCTCGATCCCAGGACCCTGAGATCATGACCCGAGCTAAAGGCAGAGACTTAACCCACTGAGCCACCCAGGCGCCCCTCTCACGTTTTCTTTATCCATTCATCTAACAATGGACATTTAGGTTGTTTTCATGTCTTCCGTATTGTAGAATAGGCATTCTACATGGGGGGTGCAGATGACTCTGCGTTCCCAATACACTTGGGCAGGATACAGTTTTAAATTAAAATGTTCAATTAAAGGGTGAACAAAGGGTGATCAAGGATTTGCCCATACAAATCTTACTGTTTTAGCCTCTTCTACTTTTTTTTTTTTTAAAGATTTTATTTA
Organism: Mustela nivalis; assembly: GCF_964662115.1. Lineage (NCBI taxonomy): Eukaryota > Metazoa > Chordata > Mammalia > Carnivora > Mustelidae > Mustela > Mustela nivalis. The sequence goes on along the minus strand of NC_139033.1, from coordinate 5,858,061 downwards.
TTTATTTATTTGACAGACAGAGAGAGAGAGAGAGATCACAAGTAGGCGGAGAGGCAGGTAGAGAGAGAGGGAAGCAGGCTCCCCCACTGAGCAGACAGCAAGATGTGGGACTTGATCCCAGGACTCCAAGACCATGACCTGAGCCGAAGGCAAAGGCTTAACCCACTGAGTCACCCGGCCACCCCTATTTTAACCTCTTTTAATCTTCTCTTTAACTATGGCATACCTGCTACTCAAAAGAATCTGATTAAATGCACTAGTTTGGGACACCTGGGTGGCTCAGTAGGTTAAAGGCTCTGCCTACAGCTCAGGTCATGATCTCAGGACCTGGGATTAAGCCCTGCATTGGACTCTCTGCTCGGCAGGGAACCTACTCCCACCTCTCTCTCTCTGCCTACTCCTGATCTGTCAAATAAATAAATAAAATCTTTAAAAAAAGAGAAATCTTATAAATGCATTAGTTTACTTGTTATTCTTCAGAAATTTTATGTTTATACAAGGGTTCCTTTTTAGAAAATAGAAATGGTTCCCCCATTAAAAAAAAAAACAAACAAAACATAAAACTAAAGAGCTTCTATTCATTTGACATTAATTATGTTTTTTTAAATCTTATTCAGAAAAGACATGATGTTAACAAAATAATCTACCTTAGGGTGCCTAGGTGGCTCAGTTTGTTACGTGTCTGACTCTTCGTTTCAGATCAGGTAATGGTCTCACCAGTTCTGCAATCTAGACCCACACTGGGTTTCTCACTCAGCAGGGAGTCTGCTTGAAAGATTCTCTCCCTCTGCCCCTCCCCAAACTCTCTCTTTCTCTCAAAATAAGTAAATAAATCTTAAAAAAAAAAATTGTGCCTCGATGACATGATCTTATCTCTAGAATACCCCAAAGAACATAAAAAACCTATTATTGCTAATAAACAGATGCAGCAAATCTGCAGGATACAAATCAACACGCAAAATGAGTTGTGTTCCTATGCACTAGCAGTTAATAATATGAAAAGAAAATTAAGAAAACAACTACATTTACAGTGCCATCAAAAAGAAAATTAGGAATAAATTTGATCAAGGAAGACTTGTACACTGAAAACTAAAAAAGAGTGCTGAAAGAAATTTAAAAAGACATAAATAAATGGAAAAGTACCCTGTGTTCAAAAGCTGGAAGGCTGTCAAGATGACAATGCTACCCACAGCAATACACAAATTCAATTCAATTCCTATCAGAATCCCAATTGTGTTTTGTGCAGAAATGACAAAACTTAGCCTAAAACTTCTACAGAATTTTAAGGGACCCAGAATAGACAAGATAGCCTTTCAGAAAAAGAAAGTACTTAGAAAACTTCTATTTCTTGATTTCAAATCTTACTATAAAGCTACAGTCATCAAACCAGTGTGGTACTGGCCTAACAAAAGACATATACAAGTCAAAAGAATATATTTGAGAGCATAGAAATAACCATTACCTTCCCCCCCCCCATATATATACACCTGATTTTCAACAAGAGTGTCAAACAGTACAACGGAGGAAAGACAGTTTTTTCAAAAAAGTAGTGCTGAGACAACTATACATCCACATGCAGAACAATGAAGCTGGACCCTTACCTTATGCCATATATGAAGATTAACCCAAAAATGACCCAAGCTCTAAATTTAGCAGCTAAATATATAATATCCTTAAAGAAAATATAGGGGTAATCTGAATTACCTTGGATTTGGTAAAGGTTTCTTAAACACCCAAAGCACAAGCAATGAAAAATAAAAAATAGATTAAATGGACTTCATTAAAAATAAAAATGTATGTGCAAAGGATACAATTAATATTGAAAAGATGACCCACAGAATGGAAGAAAATATTTGCAAGTTATATATCTGATAAAAGCTTAGTGTCTAGAATATATAAAGAATTCCCACAATTCAACAACAGAAAAAAAGCAATCTATTTTAAGAAAGGGCAAAGGACTTGAATCGTCCAAAGAAGACATACAAATGGCCAATAAAAACTTGAAAAAATGTCTCACACTCTTAATTATTAGGGAAAAATAAATGAAAGCCACAGTGAGATACCATATCATACCCATTAGGATGGCTGTAATTTTAAAAATGGGAAATAACAAGTGTTGGTGAGGCTGTGAAGACTTTGGAACTCCCTTACACTGCTGGTAGGAATGTAAAATGGTACAGCCACATGGAAAACAATTAGGTGGCTCCTCAAAAGTTAAACACAGATCACCATTTGTTCTAGCTATTCTATTTGTAGGGAGAGGTGAGTGAACCAAAAAAATTGAAAACAGGAATCAAACTGATACTTGTATACTAATGTTCATAACAGTATTTTTCGCAATAGCCAAAAGGTAGAACCAACCTAAGTGTCCATCAACAGATGAATGGATAAACAAAATATGGTAGTATACATACAATAGAATATTATTCAGCCATAAAAAGGAATGAAGTTCCAGTACACGCTATAGCATGGATAAACCTTGAAAAAATTATGCTAATTGAAATAAGCCAGATGCAAGTGGACAAATATTACATGGTCCACTTGTATGAAATATCTAGAAAAGGCAAATTCATAGAGACAAAGTAGATGAGAGGTTACTAGAGACTGGGAAAAGATGGGGAAATGGAGATCAGTGCTCAATCGGTACAGAGTTTCTGTCTGGGATGACAAGAAAGTTCTGGAAATATATGTGGTAATGTACCCATGATTATTTCCTTAGGATAAATTTCTACAAGTGCAACTGAGTTGTCAAAAGGTATGTAATAATTAAAACAACATTAACTAACATTTTTTTCAAAGATACTATTTATTTATTCAAGAGAGAGCACTCAAGTGAGCACAGGCAGTGGGGAGGGACAGAGAGGAAGGGAGAAGTAGACTCCCTGCCAAGCAGGGAGCCCAATGTGGGGCTCAAATCCAGGACCCCAAGATCATGACCTGAGCAAAAGGCAGACGCTTCACTGAGCCACCTAAGGCACCCCTCTAATTTATACTTCTATATTATTAATAAAGTTTAATAATTTTTCACCTAATACGAACCATTTGTTCTTTCAATCACATGTCCTAGTAAATGTGGGATCAGAGGTCTAGTGAAATCTTGAGATTTAATAAGGGTTTATGACTTAAATTTTTAAAAATAGGTTTACGTGTATTTCAACCATTAACTCTTGAAGCTAATGCTGCTAGCACATGAGTAATGAAACAAGATAGCATATCCTGGAATTCCAAGATACCCAAAGAGACTTACATGCTTTTTTTCTGTTCCCCTCGTTAAAATATGTACTTTAGCCTAGTAGATGAGAGATCTGTTTTGGCACAAACCCACCAATAAACAGCATTTTGCTACCATTTCAAATACATTTTGTTTCATATACTGGATTAATCAACCCATTCCCCCACAATCTGTTGGAAGCCCAAGGCAAGTTTATCGGCTCAGAGTCATGACTGACATTTTATAAACAACATAATTAGTCATAATTATGACCAACTGGGTACTCACTGGCCAGCCATACTAGACTGCAAGCTCATTGCTACAAGGGCTGTTTTATTATTAAAGCAACAAGAACAAAAACAGAAAGGACTTCTGGGTAGCACACTGCTTTAAAGTAAAAGGGCCCTTACTCTGATAGAAATTCATGAAAAAAAGGGTCCTTAGGCTGGAATATTTTAGAGTCAGAGTAGATGAACTGAAAATGAATCACACTGCTATTTATAATGATAATTACAGTATGGTTTGTAATAGAAAACATTTGGAAAAACCCAAATGTCCATCAAAGAGGAATTGGTACAATTACACATTACTATGTAGCTAATATAACCAAAAGCAGATTTATATACTAAAATATCAAGTAAATAGTAATATCCATAATATGATTACATTTAAAAATAATATTAATAATATGAACAATGTTAAGAAGGATAAAGGAGAAATTTAGAAGAATATGCCTCAAACTGTTTACAGTGATTTTATCTGTTGGAGGAAAGGCTGGGGACTTTTACTTGACTGGGGACATCTATTTTTTATATTGTGATTATAGTATTTAAAACACAAGTATATTTTTAATTAAGAATAATTTTAAACTAGATTTTAAACTAAAACTAGTTTAAAATTATTATTTAAAATTATAAACTATAATATTTTTAAAGTATTTTTGTCTTTGACTCAATTAAAACATGTACTATGTCAGGGAGCACATGGGTGGCTTAGGTAGTTAAGCATCTGACTCTTGATTTCAGCTCAGGTCGTGATCTCAAGGTCCTGAGATCAACCCTGACTGGGACTCCGTGCTCATTACAGAGTATGCTTGTGGATTGCTCTCTCCTTCTTCTGTTCCTCCCTCTCTTTCTCTCTAAAATAAATAAATCTTTAAAAAAAAAAAAAAAAGAAATTAAGTTAGATCACAAGATATTTCAAAAAAATGATAATGTAAAATTCCAGGGATAGTTTTGTTCTACCGTTTAGTATCATTTACAATTTAAATGCTACTAAGAGACATAATAAAAAACCCAAATAAATGAAAGACATCTTTTTCTTTGATGGTAAGATTTAGTTTGAAAAGATTCTTTCTTCTTAAATTAATCTATATGTTAAGTGAAATTCCAATAGATTTCCCTTTTAAATGGTTTAAACTTTGATTTAGAACAGGGGTCAGCCAACTTTTTTTGTAAAGTATCTGTAATATTTTAGGCTATGTGGGCCATACAGTCTCTGATGTAATTACTCAGTTCTGTCTTATAGTGTGAAAGCAGTCATGGATAATAAATAATAAATGAGCACATGTTTCAATAAAACTTTGCAGGACACTAAGTTTTGAATTTCCTGTCAAGAAATTTTATTTTGGGGGTGCCTGAGTGGCTCAGTGGGTTAAAGCCTCTGCCTGTGGCACAGGTCATGGTCCGGATCCTGGGATTGAGCCCCGCATCAGCCTCTCTGCTTGGCAGGGAGCCTGCTTCCTCCTCTCTCTCTCTGCCTGCCTCTCTGCCTACTTGTGATCTCTGTCAAGTAAATAAATAAAATCTTAAAAAAAAATTTTTTTTTATTTTCATTTTTTCCCCAACCATTAAAGATTTAAAAACCATTCTTGATTCTCAGTTTATACAAAAACAAGCATCAGGACAGATTCATTCTGTGGGCTATCATTTGCAAATTCCTAATCTAGAAAAATAAACATCTAATAAATAGCCAGGGAAATTCAGGAAGAAAAAAGAGTAATGAAGGAGGAGTTGTTCTATCAGCTATTAAAACAAAAGACAAAACTACAACAAATTAAATACTGAGATCTAGCACTGGACTAGGACAGCAAGGTCAATAAAACTGAACAAGGGTCTCAAAATCAGAACCAAAATCATATGGGTATTTAATACATATGATACTGGTAACATTTCAAATCAGTGTGGGAAGATGGTTAGGTTATTCAATAAAATGATATAAGGACAAGTGACTTGTCATTCAAAGTTTAAAAAAAAAAAGTGAACCTCTTCCTTATTCATTACACCAAGATAATTTAGAGATACATGGAAAAAAAAATCATTAAACCGCTAAAATTATGGATGAATATTTGTATGATCTCAGATTTTAAGTGTGACACAAATTATAGAAATTCAGAGAAACACTTATTAATTTTGCTAAATAAAAATATAAATCTCTAGGATGCTATTGAAGGGAAATCTCAGGATAACTGTATACTAGGGAACAACTAGTCCAGACTGGAATAGAAGGATACCGGGATCCTGCATGGAAGTCTTCAATAAAAAGATAAAATTGATAGTTACCCAATATATATGAATATATTCAATGGATATATTGATGTATTATTTACAATTTTAGCATAAAATATGGGAGTTAGGGACACCTGGGTGGCTCAGTTCGTTAAGCGGCTGCCTTTGGCTCAGGTCGTGATCCCAAGGTCCTGGGATTGAGTCCCACATCTGGCTTCTAGCTCAGCAGAGAGCTTGCTTCTCCCTCCCCCTCTGCCTGCTGCTCTCCCTGCTTATACTCTCCCTCTGTTAAATGAAAAAACCTTTAAAATAATTTCTTAAAAAAAAAGGGGGGGGAGTTAATTAATATACATTAACAAAAGAAAAGTAAAAATTATTTACTCTAGGGAAAACAAAATGTTACACAGAGGAAGTAAATTTACTCAGAGTACATGAAAAGTCATGCAGGGGTACCTGGCTGATTCAATCACTACAGTATGCAACTTCTGGTCTCAGGGTCTTGAGTTTGAGCCCCACTTTGGGTGGAAAGATTACTTAAAAAAATTGTAGCAGTGAATATACACAGTAATGGAGCTATATACTGAGCTAATCAAAAATTATGATGTAACTGTATCTAGAAGATGACGATAAAATGTGTGTATGCATTAGATAGTTAAATTCTCATTTTTCACTTAAAACTAGAAGTCTGAGGGGCACCTGGATGGCTCAGCTGTTGAGCATCTGCCTTCAACTCAGGTAATGATCCCCCTCAGGGTCCTGGGTTCCAGCCCCACATCCGGCTCCCGGCTCAGCAGGAAGCCTGCTTCTGCCACTCCCCCACTTGTGTTCCCTCTCTCACTGTGTCTCTCTCTGTCAAAATAAATACAATCTTTAAAAACAAAAAACAAGGGGCACCTGGGTGGCTCAGTGGGTTAAGCCTCTGCTTTCGGCTCAGGTCATGGTCTCAGGGTCCTGGGATCGAGCCCCGAGTAGAGCTCTCTGCTCAGCAGGGAGCTTGCTTCCCCCTCTCTCTCTGCCTGCCTCTCTTCCTACCTGTGAGCTTTCTCTTTATCAAATAAATAAAAATAAAATCTTAAAAAAATTAAAAAACAAAACAAAACAAAACAAAAAAACCCTATAAGTCTGAGATGTCAGTATAAATATATTCTTTAGGGGCACCTGAGTGGCTCAGTTAAACATCTGCCTTCATCTCAAGGTCATGATCTTGGGGTCCTGGGATCCAGCCTCAGAAGCCCCACCTCCCTGCTCAGTGGGGAGCCTGCTTTTCCCTTTCCCTCTCCCCACCACACTTTCTCCCTCTTTCTCTTATATAAATAAATAAATCTTAAGTATATATATTCTTCAGAAATACGGAGAAGAAAAACCAGAGAAAACTCCTATGAAACTTTAAAGTGGTTGCTTCTGGGAAGCAGGATTTAGAAGTGGGAGTGGAGATGTGAGGCAGGAGATAACTTTTTATTACAAGGTTTGAAGAAAATTTTAGTGTTAAACTATATAAATGTATAATTCTTGATAAAAATAAAATTACATAAAATTATTGTTTCTTTGGCATAAAATACTAAACAGAAAGACAATAAAAGGGGAAAATACTTTTTAATATACTACAATGATAATCTTTTCTAAAATGTATAAAAAGCTACAAATGAGAAAAAGTGAGAGTGGGCATAAGGAAGAGACTAGCCAATTTACAGAATTATAGATTCAACCACACTGATAATCAAAGAAATGTAAATTAAATTATAGCATATTAATTTATTCATACCAGGCCAGGATGTTAGAAGGGGTAGTGTACATTAGTGTGTTGGAAGGTGTAAACAGGCAACATATCAGACCCCGTGGGTGGGTGGTTGGGCAAGTTGGTGTAGTAAGAGAACTTCACTGGTGGCTGGTGAGGTCTATCAAATTTTAGACTCAGGATATCTTGTCATCCCAGCAATTCTGCTTCTAGGCATTTGCTCTATTGAAATACACAAGTGGAACAGGAATGTTCAATATAGTAAGGTAGTGCAACTTTTAGTTTCATCAGTAACATCAGATAAATTAAGGCACAACAGAAGTAACTATGTACTGATCTTAAATAAATATATTAAGCGAGAAAAGCACGTTACATAACAGTGCATATTATAAAATCCCACTTTTATTTAAGAAATACATGCATAAAATTATGGGTAGGCTTATGGACGCCCATAGGAAAATTTTCAGAAAAATATACAGCAGACTACTATCAATGAATAAAGGTCAGTGGTAGTGTCACTAGGGAGGGATTTCACTTTTAACTTTTGTTGTGCTCATTTTTAACTGAAAAGAAAATACTCTGAATTAGAACTTTTAAACATACATCTTTAAGGTATCCAGCACTGTGTCAGTTAGTTTGAATTAATTAACCATAATTTTAACAGAAACCTCTCCATATCACTTCATTTTTAAAATCATGGACATAACTCTACTGAAATTATTAGTTATGATAAAAAATTACTTAGATTTCATATTGGGCAGTTTATTAGTTCTACTTTCCAATCTTCACTCCACCAACTGCTGCCAAAACATTCAACAGTCTTTATTATAAGAGTACTACAGCTCCAACATTCCAGCAGTACAAAGGGGTGATGAGGTGACATCTCTCTCTTCTCACTGCTCAAAGGTAATTACTCCTAAGAAACCACTGTGTATTTTTTTTAAAAGATTTATTTATTTTAGAGAAAGAGAGTGCAAGCAGGAGGGGCACAGGGAGAAGAGAGAATCTCAAGCAGATTCCACACTGAGCCCAGAACTCCCCTCAGAGCTGGATATCAGGACCTTGAGATATGACCTGAGCGGAAACCAAGAGTCATATACTTCACCGACTGGGACACCCAGGCACCCCCTATTGTGTATTCTTTAAAAATTTATCTGTGAAGTATGCATAGTGATCATACCCTTTTTATTACACAAATGAAGTCATACTACAATACCAATCTGCAACTTACTGATATGACATACGTCTTCAAATTAGCCTAAATTAACTATATGATGACTGTAAAATATTCCTTACCCGTACTTCGTATTTCAAAGACACAGTGATCAAAAACAAGCAAGCAAACAGCTAACTCCATCCCTGCATTGGCTTTACCAATGCAACCTACTGATTTCACCCTATCACCATCTATCTACAACATGCATAGTTAGTGTGAGAGGTTTTATGTATACTGTGTTAATTAATTCCCAGAAGAATGCTAAGAGGTAGGCACTATTATCCCAATTTCACAGATGAGAAAGCTGAGGTTCTGGAAAGGTTATGAACTAGGACTAGAGCAAGTTCATTTGACAATTTTCTAATCATAGCAGGAAAGCTCAAGTCTAAACAAGTTTGAGCCATTTGCTCATACACCGTAAGCATATACCACTTTGGAAAGAAAAGCACTCATGTATGTTGAGAAACGATAGCAAAAGAAAACGTTCAAAACATTCATATAAATGCTGTGCTAAGCTATTTTGACTTTGTGCCAAAAATAATAAAATCAATCTGTGTCAGTCAAAGAGTTAAGTTCATTCAATATTATCAAGTCCTTAGAGACTTGGTTCTCAAACTCAAGTTTCCTTTCTGGCAGAAGATGAACTTTTATAAAAATCCTAAAACATAATGTTCACAAATAAACCTCAGGATTATTGGCATTTAGAGTTTCCATTTTATGTCTTTCTGAATAAAGATCTACTTAGAGGCCACAAATATCATCGTTCTCAACTTCTATTGTTAGATTAAAATTTGCAAAGTCCATTTGCTCTTTATGGATTAATTTTAGACCTACTTTTCCCGAAAGAGTGACATTATATAAAACTGACTCGAAAGTTGTGATTTTCCTAATCTGAATAAATTTTGCTTATTTCCAGAAAGCACATTATATTTAGACAGTAAGTTCTACTTTGTAAACCGGCTATTTACATTCTACAACAGAGCTCACACAAAGAACTAAGATCTCTACTGTAATGTTCCTTCATTCATGAAATTATTCAATAAATTGTGAGTTCCTAAAATGACCAGTTTGTGCTACGTACCAGACATAAATATGATTGACAAAAATCCTACTTTCAGGGAGGTTGCAGCCTATAGAAGAAAATATTTAATGCTCTACGCACTTGTATGGGAATAGGGAGTCCAACTCCACTCCCACTCAAGCTCAAAGTTCTGTACTAGAGTACAGCAAACCCTGCAGCTTACTATTAAAAAAACAAAACAAAACAAAAACCTAGCTATTTCAGAAAAATAACATTGAGGTAACATGTGATACTAATTAATTTCTCCGGAGAGATGATTACAATTTTTTCTCCAAGGGAAATTGGAGATCTCTTACTAAGGAATCCATTTTGTGAGTCCCTAATTTAAAATGTAACCAAAAGGGGCACATGGGTAGCTTGGTCAGTTAAGCGACCAACTCTGGATTTTGGCTTAGGTCATGATCTCAGGGTGCTGAGATAGAGCCCTGCGTTGGGCTTGATGCTCAGCGTGGAGTCTGCATGTCCATCTCCCCCTGCACCTCTCCCCACTCTGTCTCTCAATAGAAAAAATAAAATATTTTAAAAAATAAATGAAATGTAACCAAGTAATTGAAACTTTCCACTTTTATAAATTAGTGTAGTACCAATCAAGATAACAAACGTCTTGGTATAACAGATTGATAATGGTTTTTAAATATGAAAGAAATATGAAATTAAGTAATTTCACTAATTTTTTTGTAATTAAAATTACTAATTTTACTTGTAATTTTACTTTATTTAGTATCTATTATGTGCCAGGCTTCATGCTAGGTAGTAAAAATATAATCATGAACATGTTAAAAATCTCTGCCCTCAAGGAGATGATAATTGGTGAGAAAGCAAGCCTGAAGAACAGGCAGTAACACAATAGTGTAGTACATATGAAGGATAACTAACCTAGTCTCTTGCGAAAAGGGATAAGGGAGTCCCAGAGAAACCAGAAAGTACCTGAGGTGGGAGCAGTTAACACAAAGGCCTGGGGGCAAGAGAGCACAGCAGAGTTAAGGACTAATAAACAGGATCAATAGACTGGATAACAGAATATAGACTCTTGAGCCTTGAAACCTCCTGAAAGAAGTCATGTCCTAGGGGCGCCTGGGTGGCTCAGTTGTCAAGCATCTGCCTTTGGCTCAAGTCATGATCCCAGGGTCCTGGGACTGAGCCCCACATTGGGCTCTGCTCAGGGGGATGCCTGTTTCTCCCTCTCCCACTCCCCCTGCTTGTATTTCCTGTCTTGCTGTCTCTGTCAAATAAATAAATAAAATCTTAAAAAAAAAAAAAGTGATGTGGTAGCCCCTTCTACGAAGAAAGGTGGTTTGGATTTTGGGATTTGGATTATCTTCTCCAGAATGAAAACAGGAACACACCAGGACTCTGTATCCTCAAAGACTTGAATTCCAAAGCAATTCAAACGGACTTTCAACCTTTTAAAACCCAGCAAAACACCAAAAATACAAAAGTAAAATGGAGAAAAAGAAGATAATGTATTAAGAATAAACATTGGTCAGAACCATGAATAACAAAAAGACTGTATTCTGTAATGAATCATTTTTCTGTACGTTCCATACCTATAGTGGTTGGAGGAACAAGATTTTTATTTATTTATTTATTTTTTAAGATTTTATTTATTTATTTGACAGAGAGTGATCACAAGTAGGCAGAGAAGCAGGCAGAGAGAGAGGAAGGGAAGCAGGGCCCCCACCCAGCAGAGAGCCTGATGTGGGACTCGATCCCAGGACTCTGAGATCATGACCTGAGCCGAAGACAGCGGCTTAACCCACAGAGCCACCCAGGCGCCCAGGAACAAGATTTTTATACCAAGATAAAAAGTTAGCTATATCCTGTGACTTAGGTTTATACTAGGAAGAAGGTCATTCTCTGCCCATTTTATTTCATTACTATTTTTAAAAAGATTTTATTTATTTATTTGAGAAAGAGAGAGAGAGAGCCCAAGCGCACGAGTGTGCTTGCTTGCACACACACGAGGTGGTGGGGGGATGGGAAGGGGTAGAGGGAGAGGGAGAAGCAGATTCCCCACTGAGCAGGGAGTCCAATGCAGGGCTTGATCCCAGGACCCTGAGATGGTGACCTGAGCCAAATGCAGGGCTTTAACCAACTGAACCACCCAGGTTTCTGCCCATTTTAAAAGGGAGTCGTGTTAATTTAACCCCTACACAACTAAGTAAAAACCAAAGGACATGTAAACACAAGTATCTCCTCAATTTTTACATTTTCCATATGGATCTAAGATGACTTCTCTGTCATGATACTGGTAAAGACAATCAGGATTTGCATAAAGTGGCTATATAAAGATACTTCTGGCATGATTTTAAAATGGAATTCTGGTATGTGGCTGACCAGGAAGGCAGAACAACCAGTTATTTGCTTTTTAATTCTCATAAGCAATGACAGAAGAATAGCAATGCGCTATCAATGTTCATCATTAAGTTAGAACTGTCTGTCAATAACAACACAAAAAAATATTTGGAGATCTTCAATACTTAGGGGGAAAATTCTTAGTGGGTACAATGGTGTGTGCTTTCCACAAAATGACAAAGTTCTAAAATAAAACCTGAGCTCTCATTTCCTGTCTTTTTTCCTTTTAAGAGAAATTATATCTAGAAATGTTGGTATGGGAAACAGAAAACAAAAGTTGAGAAAATAAATGTAAAGATTACATTCAAGTCAATGAATGAAATTGTTTCAAAGTGGTTTGCTTAAGTTATATTAGAATACTGAGGTCTGATAAGCTTTTATCCACTTCTTTTGTCTACAAAGAATAGCTATATGTATTTCTACAAAGCCAATATAAACGTATCTACTGATGGCAGAAAAAAAAGGTCCCATTGCTGAATGAATTTTAAATTGTGCCGAAGTAGCTCTGTGTAATTTAGGTAGTTGTTCACATTCTTGACTCAACACCATTATCATAACTTAGGCCCTAGGCTCCCTCCAGATAGTTGAGATACCATGTCTGTGTATATCTGGTCCTGGCTGATAGTAGGGCAAAGAGGAAGTTATCACAAAGAGGAAGTATACTGCACTGCAGCTCCTCTGGATTACAAAAGAAGGCAGTTGCTAATTAAACTTTAAATGTGCTTGTTGATAAGAAGCAAAAAAAAAAAAAAAAAAGAAAAAGAAAAAGAAACCAAGAGAGCAGGGGGGAAGAAAGGAGGCCAAAACAAGCAAAGAGGAAACAAGAAAAGGAAAGAAGGTAGAAGAAGAAAAGAAAGAAAAACAAAGGGAAAAAGGAAGGAAGAAAGACACAGAAGTGGGTAGAAAGGTGCAGAAGGTCATCATGGTGAACAATGATCCTTTGGTTTGACAGTACTCATTTGTCTTTAGGAGGTTCTTAAGTCTGAAACTACCATAAACCCTATGAAAATGTGAGACATCTGTTTCCTTCGGTGTGAAGAACAAGAATATGGAACTTATCTGTGCCTAACTGCCACCTTCCCAAAACAATCAAAAGACAAATAAGGAATGTAAAACTCTACTATGGTACACACAGGTCACAGTCTCATTTTATACTGGCGAGGGATTTCGTGAGACATACATACAGTGTTTTTCAAGAGGGAGTAATTATTAAAGAATATAAATGTAGGGACACCTGGGTGGCTCAGTGGGTTGGTTAAGCCTCTGCCTTCGGCTCAGGTCATGATCCCAGAGTCCTGGGATCGAGCCCCACATTAGGCTCTGCTTCCTCCTCTCTGCTTGCGTCGCTGACTACTTGTGATCTCTGTCTGTCAAATAAATAAATAAAATATTTTTAAAAAAACTAATAAAAAATAAAAGAATATAAATTGTAACTTGGAATTAAATTTCATTTTCTCTAGAAGAGAGTCTATAATAACATTTAACCTTTGATTTCTGAATTGATGTAAAGAGGGAATGAAGATAAGAGGCAGACAACATGGGCTCCCAGAAAATGATCGTACCACACTAAATCAGAAAGAAAGAGCTTGGTTCTGCCCTGGCCACACCATTTACTACCTTTATGCTTTTGGGCCATTCATTCACTCCAAAATAAGAATAATATCATCTAACCTTACAATAGTCTTGGGGATCAAATAAAATAATGCATGTAAAGGTATATTATAAAGTGTTATAAAATATCATGCACTACTAGTAAGTAAAAACCTTTTGAAAACTATAAAAGTATGATTATTATCACATTACAAATAAATTTATTTTAACACTTATACCTATGAATAGGATAAAAAAATAGAGAAAAACCTAGTGTTTATACTAATTATTTTTTAGGAACCAAGAATAGTCTTTCCTTATGAGCTTTCTTCTTGTCATCTACTGCCTACCCCACTATCCAGCTTTCAGTTTCTATAATATGACTTTATTTTCTCACATTTGAGTTATACACAAAGCTATCTTTTCTAAAATAGTCTTCTCTTGTTCCCCTTTTTCCTCTATTAATAAACCTATCTTGTAGGATTCTCTTTTCTTTGTTTTCTTAAAAATTTATTACTTTTTAAAAATATCACTATAGAAATTTTTCTTTCTCCTCTGTAGGCTAATTAACATCTTAGCAGCACTTATCTTGTACTTCTTTTCCAGTATAAGTCTATAGTTAGATCAGAATAAAGTACCTTCATTAAGTAACTTTTTTAAAACTGCATTCCTTCCTTAGGAGACACAGAAAGAAACTATGCTGTTGTCCTGTCATTAAATCAGTTAGTTACTCTCCACTGCTTGGTGATATCATTTTCCATAAGGAGAACTGCACAGTCTCTAACACAATGGTGTGGGTAGGTGGCAGAATTAGATCACGTAATCACTAAGCAGTTTTTAAACTTAAATTAAATATTTGAAATCATGCAAAAGTAGACTAAATTCTCATTTATCCAAATTCAATATAAGATTTTTTAAAAACTGAACTGTTTTTATAAAATGGAGACAAATACTTAAGTAATATTACAGATTTACAGATTATGTCACTTAATCATCTCAGATTTAGCCCAAGATCCTGTTCTTCACTATGCACTAAAAGTGATACTCAGGGGCTCATTCCTGTGAAGGTCCTGGAAACATCTCCAACTTTTGTGATACCCATGATGCTGGCCAGCCTGCTCCACCTCAGCTTAAAGAGAAAGAAGAGACTGGAAGAACCTCGTTTGTTATAATAAAAACTGGAAAATCATGGTTATCTTAGGATGAGGAAATGTTTATTAAACTCAGCATCTTCTGTGTTTTTTTTTTTTAAATCACTGTTTTGTTTTTAAAGATTTTATTTATTTATTTGACACACAGAGATCACAAGTAGGCAGAGAGGCAGGCAGAGAGAGAGGAGGAAGCAGGCTCCCTGCTGAGCAGAGAGCCCTATGTGGGGCTTAATCCCAGGATCCTGGGATCATGATCTGAGCCAAAGGCAGGGGCTTTAACCCACTGAGCCACCCAGGTGCCCCTTCTGTGGTGTTTAAAAAAAAAATTTATATATATATATATATATATATATATATATATCCATCCCCCACTATACTTTGCAACACATACATCATCAGAAATTCAGTACTGTTCAGTACTGCTTTAGTACTGTCCGTACAATATCTCTCTTTAAAAATCCAAGTAGGCTTCCTGTTCTGGGACAAGAGATGGCACATTTCTCCCTGTTCTTTCCCTCTAAATACAACTATACAATCTGGAAATAATTCTGTAGACAATTACAAAGGGCCCTGAATAGTAGAAACAAGAAGGCAGATCGGCTAGGGATTTTAGGACTAAAGAGAACCCGACTGTTTCCCTGAGGTTGGGTTTTACTTCCCTTATATCCCAGACTGGTCATGGGAAAGGTCTGCACACTGAACCACTGACAGGCATACAAAATCAGAAGAAAACAAAATAAAACCCTGTTCTCTCTGGCCAAAGGATTGGGAAAGGGGACGCATATCAGGGACTTAAAAGGGAAATCCACATTCAGTGGCAGCAGTAGGACCAATCTGTGACATTAGTGGCAACAGTGGAACCCAAGCAGGACAATCCATTCTTGTCTCACAACTGGTGGCAGCAGGTGTGCACCTCTATCTACTCTAATGACCCCAAAAGGCCCGATGTCTCTTAGCCTCAATTCACTGGCAGAGAACCACCCAACACTGATGGCTTCTGGCCACCTACTCAGAGGCAAAAGACAAATTAGGCTGGCATATCCCAGACTTCACCCAAGAGCCGAAAGCAAATTGGACCTGGAGTCTCCTACCCTCCACCAAGTAGCAGATCGCTACCCAAAGCCCTCCATCAGCAGGAGAATGTGGTCCAGGGTAGGTGCTTTTGTCCCCCAGAAGCACCATCAGAGAGAGAGTGGTACCAGCAGGGATCCAGTGGATCCTCCAGCTCACCTGAAGCCAGAAGAATGAAGTGGACCAAGATAATGTTGAAAGGACAAGTAAATTATCACTCAAACTACCACCCATGGGGTAGGAGGAATAGGTGAAAGAGATTAAGAGTATACTTATCTTGATGAGCACTGAGTAAAATTGTTGAAACTCTATATTGTATACCTGAAATGAATATAACAATGTATGTTAACTACACTGAAATTAAATTTTAATTAACTAATTAAATCTATCTATCTATCTATCTATCTATCTATTTTAGGGAGAAAAAGAAGGTGTGCGTGTATGCATGTGAGTGAGCAGGGGCAGAGGCAGGGAGAGAACCTCAAGCAACTCCAAGCTGGAGCCCCACAAAGGGCTCAATCTCAAGACCCTGAAATCATGACCTGCCCCAGAATCAAGAGTTGGATGCTTAACTGACTAAGCCATCCAAGTATCCCTACACTGGAATTAAAATAAAAAAATAAACTATAACCCACAAAAGTAGGACAGAACCTACACATTGAACTTAAACAGGGCAATGGCCCGGTAAGACAGAAGATTTAAAAAGGATCCGAAGTTCTAAACATAATATCCACAATGTTCAGCATACAAGTAAAAAAAAAAAAAAAAAAAAAAAAAAAATCACTTCTCATACCAAGAGCTAGAAAAATTACACCTTGAATGGGAAAGGACAACCAAGTGACGCCAACACTAAGATGAGTCAGAAGTTGGAATTATTTGAAAAAGGTTTTAAAGTAGCCACCATAAAAGAGATCGACAGATGACAGAGAGATTGACATGGCCCGACAATATGATGATTATAAGAAACTCAATTCGACTACAACGTCATAGGCAGGATGAAAGTAAAAGCACAGAAAAAGATATATCATGCTATTTTGAATTAAAAAAACGCAGAAGTAGCTATATTAACATCAGTAAAGCAGACTTCAGAGAAAAGAAAATCACCAGGGACAAAGAACAACATTACACAGCAATACAAGGATGAATCCACCAAAAAGAGAACAAGCCTAAATGGGCTTCACCAAACAAGAGTTTTAAAATATACAAAACAAAAACTGATACAGCTACAAGGAGAAACAGACAAACCTACAGTTATAATTGGGGACTTTAACACCCTACTCTCAGCAATTGATAGAAGTACTAAACAGAAAATTAGGAAAGATATAAAAGAATTGAAGAATACTGGGGCGCCCGGGTGGCTCAGTGGGTTAAGCCGCTGCCTTCGGCTCAGGTCATGATCTCAGGGTCCTGGGATCGAGTCCCGCATCGGGCTTTCTGCTCAGCGGGGAGCCTGCTTCCTTCTCTCTCTCTCTCTCTGCCTGCCTCTCAGTGTACTTGTAATTTCTCTCTGTCAAATAAATAAAAAAAAAAAATAAAAAAAAAAAAAAAGAATTGAAGAATACCATCCACTAATATACTTTAATTGACATTTATAGAACACTCCACCCAATAAGAGCAGAATATACATTCTTTTTAAGTGCTCATGGAACATTCACCACATCTGGGAGAAAACAAACTGCAACAAATCTAAAATAACTAAAATCATAGAGAGCATGTTTTCCTGACCATAATGAAATCAAACTAGAAATTAATAATAGAAAGACAACAGGGAAATCTTCAAACATTTGGAAATCAATGCCACATTTCTAAAGAACACATGGCTTTTTATTTCTCAAAGGAAATAAAAAAATACATAGACCTGAACAAAAGTGAAAACAGAGCATATCAAAATTTGTGGGATGCAGCTAAAGGAGTGCTCTGAGGGAAACGTTTTCTTTCTTTCTTTTCTTTTCTTCTTCTTTTTTTTTTTTTTTTAAAGTAGGCTCCATACCCAGCATGGAGCCCCATGCAGGGCTTGAACTCAGGGCCCTGAGATAAAGACCTGAGCTGAGACTGAGAGTCAGACATTTAACCGAGACACCTAGGCACCCCTGACAGAAACTTATAATATTTAATTCTTATATTGCCAGACAGGAAAGATCTGAAAGTAGTGATCCAAGTTTCTACCTTAAGAACCTAGAAAAACATTAGTAAAATCAACCTTGAGTAGGCAGAAAGAAAGAAGAGAAATCTATGAAATTAAAAATGGAAAAATACAAAAAAACAATGATATTTAAAGCTGATTTCTGGAAAAAAATCAGTAAGATTGATAAATCTCTAGCAACACTAACAAAAAAGAGAAGACAGATAAATTACTCATACTATACATGAGACAGGAGATAGAACATCCTGCAGTCATTAAAAGTGTAAAAAGGGAATACCACGAACGACTCTATGTTCACAAATTGACAACTTAGACAGAATGGACCAATTTCTCCAAAACCACAAACCACTAAAAATCCACCAACCTTACTTAAACTAGAACTTGAATAGTTCTATAATCATGAAAAAAAAATCAACTATGTAATATCAAGGCTCCTAAAAAAGAAATGCCTGGCTCCAGATGGCTTAATTGGAAAAATTTACCAAATAGCTAAAGAATTAACACCAATTTTATATAATCTCTTCCAGAAAATAGAAGAGGAGATAATTCTTCCCAGCTCAATTTATGAGGCTATTATCACCATGACACCAAAACCAGACAAAGGCAGTGTAAAAAAGAAACTACAAGCCAGTATGTCTTATGAACTTAGACACAAAAATCCTCAATGAAACAGGGGCACCTGCCTGGCTCAGTTGGTGGAGCATGTGATTCTTCATCTTGGGGTTGTGAATTTGAGCCCAGGCCGGGTACAGAGATTACTTAAAAAGCTTAATAAAATTATGAAATGTACTTATGAATTAAAAAAAAAATTCTGAACAGGATATTAACAACTTAAGTCTAACAATTTACATAAGAATTATGTACTTTATATTATTATTTAACATATTCAAGGCTAATGCAACATTTTTTTTAAAGATTTTATTTATTTATTTGATAGAGAGAGATCACAAGTAGGCAGAGAGGCAGGCAGAGAGAGAGGAAGGGAAGCAAGCTCTCCACTGAGCAAAGAGCCTGATGCAGGGCTTGATCCCAGGACCTGGGGATCATGACCTGAGCCAAAGGCAGAGGCTTTAACCCACTGAGCCACCCAGGTGCTCCTAATGCAACATTTGAATATAATTTATTTCATGAACAGGCCAAAGAAACATCTTATGATCATATCAATTGCTGCAGAAAAAGCATCTGTCAATATCCAACACTTATTTATGACTTAAAAAATGTATATATATGTGTATCATTATACATAATGGTGGAAGACTGGAGGGATGTCTTTTGCCTAGGATCAGGAGCAAGACAAGGACGTCTGCTCTTGCCACTTCTATTCAACACTGTATTGAAGGTTCTAGTCAAGGTGGCTAGGCAAGAAAAAGAAAGGCATACAGATTGGAAAGGAAGAAATAAAATGTCATTATTTGTAGAAACATGACTGTCAATGTGGAAAATCCCAAGAACTATACAAAACTAGTAAGTGAGTTGAGCCAGTTCACAAAGATACGAGATCAGTCCATAAAAACCAGTTTCTATATACTGACACTAAACATGGGAAACTGACATTAAAAACATTATCAAGTATAATCATCCCAAAGGAAATTAAATACTTAGGTATAACTTGGCACAACATGTATAGAATCTGCATGCTCACAATCACAAAATGCTGATAAGTGAAATCAAAGATCTAAGTAAACAAAGAGACATACCATGTTCATGGGTCAGAAGACTCAATAGAAAAAAGACTTCAATTCTTTCCGAATTGATGTATAGTTTTAATGCAATTTCTATCAGAATTCCAGCAAAGTTTTTCATAGGCATAGGCAAACCTACTCTAAAACTTATATGAAAAGGCAAAAAAACTAGAATAGCTAAGCAATCTTGAAAAAGAATAAATATCACTTTATCCAATATTAAGGCTTAGTATATAACTACAGTAATCAAGACAATGTGGTACTGGTGGAGAGACAGACACATCAATTGAACAGAATACAGAACCCAAAAATAGACACACACAAATATGCTCAAGTGATTTTTGACAAAGGTGCAAAAGTAATTCAATGGAGGAAGAATACCTTTTTGAAAATTGGTACTGAAGCAAATGGATATCCATAGGCTAAACCCTGTACCTTATACAAAATTTAACCCAAAATGGATTACAGATTTAACTGTAGATAAAACTAAAAAACGTTTAGATAGGAAGCATAGGTGAAAACCTCTGGGGTTTAGCAACAGGTAGAGTTCTTAGATTTGACACCAAAAGCACAACCCATAATGCAACAATTGATAAATTATACCTAGCCAAAATTTAAAACCTTTCTTCTGCAAAAGATTCCATTAAAAGGATGAAAAGACAAGCTACAGAGTATTTGCAAACCATGTATCCAACAAGAGCAGTATGTAGAATATATCAAGAACTCTTAAAACTCAACAGTTAAAAAAAAAAAAAGCCAGAATTGGGCAAGGGGCACCTGGGTGGCTCAGTTGGTTAAGCGTCTGCCTTTGGCTCTGGTCATGATCTCAGGGGCCTGGGATTGAGCCCCGCGCTGGGCTCCCCACACTCAGTGGGGAGACTGTTACTCTCTCTCCCTCTTGCCTACCACTTCCCCTGGTTGTACTTTCTGTGTCAAATAATTAAAATCTTTTTAAAAAATTAAAAAAAAAATGGACAAAAGAAAAATAGAAATTCCACTGAAGAGGATATACAAGTGTCAAACAAGCACATGAAAAGATGTTCTACTTTATCGGCTATTAGGGAAATGCAAATAAAACCGCAATGAGGTATTACTACATACCTATCAGAATGGGTAAAATAAAAAAAAAAAGTGATATAACCAAATGCTGGTGAGAATATGGAGAAACTGGATCCCTCTTATGTTGCATATTCTTATTCCCTCTTACATATTCTATGGTATAATCCTCTGGAAAAACCGTGTTTCCTTATAAATCTAAACATTACCATATGCCCAGCAATTGCATTCCTGCGCATTTATCCCATAGAAATGGAAATTTGTGGGGAATTTATACACAAATGTTCACAGCAGCATTATTTGTGATAGCCCCAAAACTGGAGACAACCCAGATGTCTTTCAATAGATAAATGGTGAACTGTAATACATCCATACCATAGGATATTTTTTAGCAATAAAAGGGGATGAACCAGTGACACGCCAGCAACTTCAAGGATGCCCAGAGAATTAAACTGAGTGGAAAAAAGGCCAATCTACAAAGGTTACATACTATAGGATTTCATTTGTATAACTTTCTTGAAATGAGGCAGAACAGGTTAGTGGTTGCCGGGGTTTAAGGACAGGGGCTGGGGACATGGGGATGGGAGTAAATGTAGTGACTGCCATCACCTTGAGGTGACAGAACAGTTTTCTGTCTTGACTGTGGTGGTGTATACGCAAACTTACACATGTGAAAAACTGCATGGATCTAAATACATATATATACGCAGACAGACAAGTACCAGAGAAGTCCAGGGAAATCTGAAAAGTATCAATATCCTAGCTGTGCTACTGTACTACAGTTTTAGAAGACGTCATCTTTGCAGGAGACTAGGTAGAGGGTATGTGAAGAAACTCTATTTCTTACAACTGTGTCAATCTATAAAATCTCAAAATAGAGTTTAATCTAATAAATCCATATAGTTACACATGCATCACTCACTTCAAGCATTTGTTGAGCTGATTCTTTGTGTGATGTGTTAGCTTTTGTGCTGGAGGGTAGAGGTGGGAAGACAGCGTGGGCAATCTACATAAAACCCCATCTTTACTGATAGCACAGCTGTAAATATATAAAGTGCTTGTGCTGATTTTTTAAAATATATGTGTCCCCCACTAGAGACTGTGATGATTTTAATTACCACTCTGTCTCCAGTGCCACAACAGTGTTTGGGACACAGTAACTTCTCAATGAATATCTGAAAGAATGAATGAATGAAATAATCAACAGAAAGGGTGATAAACACCACCAAGTGGTTAGAATATAGTACCAAAAAGAGTGACATGATGAAAAGGGCTTACGAAAACAAAGGATAGAATAATATAAGTGTTGTCTGAGGGAACTGAGGGAGGCATCTTTCAACTGGGTCTTACAAGATGAGATGGGGGAAGGAAAAACCATTCTAAGCAGAGGGAACAGAGCATTCAAAAGCACAAGTAAGGGGCACCTGGTGACTCAGTGGGTTAAAGCCTCTGCCTTCAGCTCAGGTCATGATCCCAGGGTCCTAGGATCGAGCCACACATCGGGCTCTCTGCTCCACGCGGAGCCTGCTTCCTCCTCTCTCTCTGCCTGCCTCTCTGCCTGCTTGTGATCTCTGTCTGTCAAATAAATAAAATTAAAAAAAAAAAAAAAAAAGCACAAGCAAATCAGAAAAGCATACGATTCCCTGGCACCAGCCAAGACTTTGTTGTGTTTGAGCTTACTGTTCTCTCCGGGAACAGGCCAAAAAAGGATGAAACTAACCGTATGACTGTGGATACTTCACGAAGGCAGTCTGGATTTGGCATGAACAAGTAGGTGACACTGGTGTTTTTGAAGTCAGTGAATGATGGTCAGATTTATCTTTTACAAAGTTAACTCTGGTGTCAGGGAGGGGGATGCAATACAGGAAGGGGGGAGGGGGAGAAAGAGAGGGAGGCTGAGAAACCAAGACAAGAGCTTGAAGTGAATGAAAATTCTCAGTTCTTCATAATATTCAATACCAAAAAACCCAATTCCCAAATGTACGGCCTTTGTGTAGTCTTCATAACTACTGGCCTGAATGGTCTATAACACTGTTATCTTTAAAATCTGTGTAATGAGGGGTACCTCTGTCAAATAAATAAATAAAATCTTAAAAAAAAACCTGTGTAGTGAGTGCTATCATATGGCTGTGAAGTAGAGATATTTGAGAATTTTAGTTGTTCTTTTCTGTAGATTCTTCCAATACAATCATGCCATTTAGTTTATTTGAAATTCCCCTTTTTGCCTTTTCGAAATTTTGAAATAATAAGCTATTCTTCGTATTTCACAAAATCTTGCATGTTGGGGTCAGTTTATTAGTATTCTGACCATCAAAAGTGATCATTTCCACACACTACTCATGTTATTGAGAAATGGCACTTACTCCTCTTAAAACATAAAGTAATTATTTTAGCAACAAGTTAGAGCTTCAGTAACTAAAATACTGACCTTTGTAGAGAATAAATTATAAGTCTGAATTATGGAGATAACTATAAGTACTTTCCATGCATTTCTGTACATACACATACTTGTGATAAAATTAGATACATCTGAATGGAATGTAAAGATTATTATCTAATGATAACTTGGCTGCCTCCACCCCCACTCCCAAAAAAGGTGAGAACTTTCCACCAGATTGGAGAGAGAAGAAGAGCAAAGAAATTAAAGATGATTCCTCTGGGCACAATGAAGTGACTTTCTTCTCCCTGCTCTTTTCCTACCACGTGACATTTTAACAGCTCTTTGCTTATTTGCTTTTATTAATCGTAGAAAATGTCAAACATAAAGAAATAAACTATGTCACGCCCAGCTTTAAATTATCAACTAATGGTCCATTCGCTTCCCTAATCTACTCTCCATTTTTTTTTTTTAAGGATTTTTTAAAAATTTATTCATATGACAGAGAGAGCCTGAGAGAGCGCGCGAGAGAGACCACGAGAACGCAGAGCAGCAGGCAGAGGGAGAAGCAGGCTCCCTGCTGAGCAGGGAGCCCCAATGCGGGGCTCAATCCCGGGTCCCGGGGATCATGACCTGAGCAGAAGGCAGCGGCTTAGCCAACTGAGCCACCCAGGTGCCCCAATTCTCCATCATTTTGAAGCAAATCCTAGATATGCCATTTCATCCATAAACATTTCAGACTGTACATATAAAAAAAAACCCTGACTTTTAAAACATAGTAACTATACCATCAGTATATCTAAAATTTCACAATTTTAATGTCATCAAATACAAGGTCAAAATCTTAAATTTCCCAAACTGCCTCATTTTTAAAAAATTCTACTATTTTTATACAAGTCTAAATTAGGTACAAATATATTCTGGTTAGTTGAACTGTTCAAGTTTTATTTTAATAGCATTAATACATCTTAAATAATTATAATTAGCTCAGAAGTTTTAATTAATTTAAATAATTAAATCTAATATAAAAGGAGTGAGTAACCAGATTGTCACTCTGTTAATGTGTGAGCTACAAATGTAGGGACACATGGTCAAACTAAGCAAACTTAGAAAAAAAGTAAGGGGAAGGGTTGATTTCATTTTTCCCTGTTTTTAAAACATTTCCTTCTTTGCTCACAGTTTTAACTACAAAACTGCCTATTATGACTTTCATAAGATTTTTATCAAGTCCACGAGAACCTGCTAATAAAACTCTTTTGTAATCCCTCACTTGCTTGTTAAAACATTTTCACTGTCTTACTTTTTAGCCAAGGACTTCCCTCCTTCATTTGAAATTAGCTTGAAATCATAGGATTTCAGAGTTGGGAAGGACCATGTGGCTTACTCATCTCCGAGAACAGTTAGCTTTGATGTTATTATACTATTGGTGCTTCCTGGGAAAAGCTAGCTTAAGGAATCAATCCGCTGATAGTTACAGACTAACGTTCTAATTTAACAGATGCTAATGTAAATATATCAGTATAAGATTTTATTAGTACAAAATAACTTTGAATTTTACTTTTTTTAAAGCTTGATGAAGAATATTCTCTCCAATGTGTTGAAAAAGATCTTGTTATACAAGTAGGAAGGAAGTACATTTAGTTCAAGATTTGAAATAATAAAGGTTAGAAACTTATCACCCCTAGAAGTCTGCAGAATCAGCACAGTAAATTTCAGACTCTTCATTCAGGTAATATAACACAGTTATAAATTTGTGTGCTATCAGTAAATAAAATATGTAATACAATATAAAATATTGGATGGTACTGTGTTGTGAGACACTGTAAAAACCTCAGTTAGAAATTATTCGGTCTTGGGGAGCCTGGTTGGCTCAGTCAGTTAAGCATCTGCCTCGGGCTCAGGTCATGATCTCAGGGTCCTGGGATCGAGCCCAACATCAGGCTCCCTGCTCAATGGGAAGTCTGCTTCTCCCTCCCTCTCTGCCTGCTGCTCCCCCTGCTTGTGCTCTCTGTCTCTCTGTCAAAGAAATTATTAGGTCTTCAAAAATGTGGATATCAGGTTCTATTCATACCTCTCAGGTTTTAAATACACATACACACACTCATCCCTTCCACAGATACTGGTAGAATCGAGATAGCACTTCAGTGTGAAGTGATTTCATTAATCAAAAGCAAAAATTTGTCACAGAAATTCAGGAGTCTCAGTGCACTCCATATATGTGATACTTTACATTAAATCTAGGACTTAGAATACTTAGTAAAATCATCTTAAATACTTACTGAGTGTTTGATATGTTCAGGGAGTTACATTTAGGTGCACTGGCAAACTGTAGAATAAGGTGTCAGAATGATACCAAATTAAACCATCAATACATTTAATTTAAAGGAAGTACTTAATGACAGCAATTCAGAGATGGCAATTTTGGAGTTTTAGCATTTTCTTTTAAACTCAGATTCTTTAAAAACGCCCTAGAACTTAATTTTTCCAAGTTCTACAACATAAGAAACCGTGTACATACTTACAAATTTAAAACAGTGACAGCAGACTGACTTCTGATCCTGTAATTTATTTTTATTTTTTGTACTGACTTCACTCATTTTCCCCCAGAGTCCCTAATGTACTAATCACCCTTTATCTTATATACATCCCTCATTTTCTTTTTTTTTACTTGCCGGAATACAAAAACTCAAGCTCTTGATTCTTTTAAAACAGAGGAAAGCAAGTGTCATGGTAAATATCATCCACTAGATTCAGATAAGGCAATTATAGAGTTGATTTGCTCAGTTATTATATAGAAGTGCAGGTGTAAATCTCTGTTGATATACAGAGCAGACGGAACACCACATTCTAACACAACCATCTATCTTACCTGGCTCACAAGGGAGAAGGGGTGTTCACAGCAACAGTACCTACTCATCTGTTGACAATGATGGAACATCCATCTAAGAAATGTGGTATCAGCAACTATCGCTTTACGATACATTCAGTAACATGAAAGATGTGTGGCAATTAGAACTTTTTGATCTCACTCCTGTTTTTATCACTTGCATGCATCTCTCTGCTGTGAATACGTATTAGAAACTAGCGGAATTCTGCTAAAGTCTCCTTAACTGCAACAGAAATCATGCTCTACTAATAATACTTCTAACAACAGTACAGCTTTTTAAAATGACAATAGTAGTTTACTCTCCCATAAGTAACAATACTCTACCCAACAAGGCTGTTTCGCTTTCTGCCATGCTTTTTCAAAGTCTGGAGACCCTGGATACAGTTCCACGTTTTTGTCTGTTTGTCTGTTTGTTCAGCCATTCATTGAATCACCTGGTTAATTTCGAGTCTTCCAGTTAACTTCTCATTAATATTCAGGCACCCCTTCATCTTGTCAAGGGCAATCACAACTTTAATTTGTTTTTCTAAGATGCTAGCCAGTTAAGAATCACTTAGCAAATTTTATAAGCTTAGTCCACTCAATCACCTAGCCATTAAATAAAATGTTAAAAACAAAGCCTACTGAACCAACTGAAAACCTTCTATACTTGTATTCATATTTACTGTTGTGCCATAAATTTAAAGTAGAAGTTTTAGTAGGACGAGAATGAAAATATCTATTTTTTAGGGTCAGATGAGGATATACTTTTCTAAAATACAAAACAGAATAAATTAAAGAGGCTGAAATATAGCCATTACAATAATGGGCACAAAATATTCATTAATTAAATGACTACAGTAATTGGTTCCTTGGACAAATTCAAAGTCTCCCCCTCTTAATGATGATCTTGGCTTATAACCAAGAGGTTTGAATGCAAAAACTAAACAAAAAATTCCTGAATAGGCAGGAATATAAAAGGAAGGAAGGCTGGTGATAGTCTAAGGGAAGAAGGGGAGCTGGAGTTCCTCTGGAGCAGATGAAGGCCAAGGAAAAAGCCATGTGTTTAGGGAGATAAGTATGCATCCTTTCAAACCCTTTTTGGTTGACCGAACTGTCAGGCACTATTAGCTTGTGCTTCTAGTGGGTGGGGAAAGAGGACATTCCTTAAGCAAGGGGAGACTTCGTTGGGACACACACTATAATAATGCTATCCCCCCACCCTTTTTTAAAACCAAACAAAACGTGATCTTGGGAAACCAGGTTCTTCGGGTCCATCTGCTACAGAATCTACTATGACTGTAAAGAAAACTAGAGTTATACTGGAGATGATTAACTAAGGGGCTATTCAGGACAATCTGTAAGAATAAAAACGACCTCCCCCCCCAAATCCACTTTGAATATCCATAAAACAATGCTGGTTCAAAAATGATGTGGAAGCAATACATTCAGGCATAGAAATATGAATATATGTTTATATAATATATTGATAAACTGCTGTTGAAGTAAAAAAAACCAGCTTATAAGACAATATAATAATGTAATATAATCTTCCTAATTATTTATATTTTTTAAGATTTTATTATTGATTTGACACAGAGAGAGAGATCACAAGTAATCAGAGAGGCAGGCAGAGAGAGAGGGAGAAGCAGGCTCCCAGCTAAGCAGAGAGCCTGATGCGGGGCTCAATCCCATGACCCTGAGATCATGACCTAAGGTGAAGGCAGAGGCTTAACCCACTGAGCCACCCAGGCACCCTCTAATCATTTTTTTTTTTAAGATTTATTTTTGGAGTAATCTCTACACCCAACGTGGGATTCGAATTCACAACACCAAGATCAAGAGTCGGAAGTTCTAACAACTGAGCCAGCCAGGTGCCCACCCTAATCACTACTTTAAAAAATACATTTTTAGTTAAGTCTGTGAGGTTATATGTAAAACGTATTTGAGTATAGAAGATAACTTTTACTTTCTAATTACTCCTCTATGTTTTCTATTTGTTAAAATGAAAAGCATGTTATTTACATAGTTGTTAAAAATTACCTAAGAGCTATCTTGGGTCAAGGACTCTCCACCATTTTGTGCAGAATAGGAGAAAACCTTAAAGGGAACAAGGGAGATATCTGCTTCCATTTCTACACATTTGCCAACAAGTGTTCTTGCTGGAACTCCAAACTTCAGGACTCATAAGGACCTGATTTTGTAACATCCTACAACAGGGACATCATTCATCATTACTGTTCATTATTATTTTTAACCAAATAAATATTGTGCAGATTACAATATCTCCACAGTGCCTGCTACACTATAATAGATCACTAAAAAATTTCTATTCTACAGAAAGCACAATAAAATTAGTTTGGGGAATCTTTTAGAGAAAAAAAGGTCTAAAAAATTCAAATGGGATTATGAACTTTTAAAGAAAATATTGTACTTGAGCAGTCAATATTATTAGTACTCAAAATACACACCTTGAATAAACAGCAGAAAAATGGACTCAAGCATAATTGCATCACACTGCTATGCTTTGGAGAGGAAAATGCATTTAAAGGCATGAGCAAAGATGTTCAGTACACAGCTAAAAGAATGGAGATTTATACAGGATGGAAAGACAGAATTTAATCCTTCTACATATGCCTGAGGTGATTCAAGATATTTTCCAATTTTAATTTTTTTTAAGATTTTATTTATTTGAGAGATAGCAAGAGACAGCACAAGTTGAGGGGACGAACAGGGGTAGAGGGAGTAGCATACTTCCCACTGGGCAGGGAGTCCTAGCCACAAGGTTCTACCCCAAGACCTTGGGAACATGACCCAAGCCAAAGGCAGACCCTTAACTTATGAACCCTTAACCATCCAGGCTGGTGCTCATTTAACTATTCTATCTATAGCCTTACTAAATAAGCAATAATACTATAAATTCTACTTTGAGGCTATTCAGTGTAAGCTTCCTTGGTTTTTCTCCATGCCATCTTAAAATTTCTCTGTACACTCAACTGACTTCATCCTTTATTCTTCTTCTACAGGTTAAACAACTCTCCCCCAACACCACCAAAGAAACTACCTTTTAATTTGGTACCCTGCTACCTTCTCCTATCACTAACCTACTCCTCTCACTTTTCTTAAATCTTCCATTGCTCTCCTTTCGGCCTACAATATGCTCAAGGTATCATTTACTGAGAGGAGGAGAGGGAACTATCCTAGGGACACACTAGCTCTAACCTCCCAATCTCCAAATCCAACAGGGCCATTCTCAGGTTGTATCTTTCTATAACCTTTATGGAACATCTTGTTTCTTGACTTGTGTGGCACCTTCCTCTTGGGAGTTTCTTTCCAACCCACCTCTCTCGGCTTGTCCTCGTCCTCTTTTGCTCACCTCTTCTTCTTCTTCTTCTTCTTTTTTTTTTTTTTAAGATTTTATCCATTTATTTGACAGAGAGAGATCACAAATAGGCAGAAAGGCAGGCAGAAAAAGGAGGGGAAGCAGGCTCCCCAACAAGCAGAGAGCCAGATGCCGGCCTTGATTCCAGGACCCTGGGATCATGACCTGAGCCAAAGGCAGAGTCTTAACCCACTGAGCCACCCAGGAGCCTTTTCACTCACCTCTTAACACAAGGCTCTGTACTGGGTCCGTCTCTTCTCTCTACACTTTCTTACTGATCTGATTCACTCTTCTGCTTTCAACTATCTCATTGAAGCTGCCAATGTCCTCAATAAATCTCTCACTAGCTGCTTTTCTTCTTTGCATCGAGGCTGTCCTAGTTCCAGAACCAAGTTCTCATCCCTAATCTCTTTCTTTTTTTAAATTGCTTTACCAACTACTGATGGAGTCATTTTTCAGAGACTGACTGCATCAGTCTCTTCTAGTCAAGCACCTTAAATGGCTCCCCACTACCTACTGTTCAAAGTTCAAACCTCTTCATATAGGATTCAAGGGCCTTTGGTTTGCCACTGTCCCTGGGTATCCTATATTTTATTCACAGTGTCGGAACTAGGCTAAAAAATAGACAGATTATGGCCTAGCACCCTTGCTGAAAAGCTACCCAGTGTTCAAGACTCTGCTCCAATTCTAACCCCAAGTTACTCCATTTCTTCATGTATAGAAAGTACTTCACTTCTTGTGGCATTGATGCCATTCTGTCTTACTTTGAAAGAATATAGACATTTCTTGATTCCATTAATTGAATATAACCAGTAGTAGAAGAGACACTATTGACTTATTTGTACTCCACAGTATCTTGAATGTACCAAGCAGTGTTGAACTCAGATTACATGCACTTAGAATTAGAGACTTCTTGTTCAGGATCTGAGCTAAAGTTTGCCTCTGCCATACTTCTGAAGAACAGATGTGGGAAACAAATTAGCTGAATAAATAATTTTGTGTGTATGTGTGTATGAGACAGTTGTAAAGAATTATTTCAAAAGAAATAATTTCAAAGCACTTTCATTTGAATTATTTTACAAAAATAATGAGAAATTTTACTCCTAGGTATATATCCAGAGAATTGACAACATATATTCACACAAAAACCTGCATATGAATGTTTACAGTAGCATTATTCTTAATAGACAAAAAGTGGGAACAACTCAAATGTCCATCAACTGATGAATGACTACACTGTGATCTACTGATCTAATGGAGTATTAGTCATCCATAAAAATTAAGCATTGACACATGCCATAGCACGGATGACCCTTGATAACATTATGGTAAGTGGAGAAGTCTGACAACAATTCACATATTTTATGATTCCATTTATATTAAGTATCCAGAGTGGGCAAATCCATAGAGACAGAAAGTTAGTGGTTGCCAAGGGATGGGGTAATTGAGATGGGATGCTAACAGATACAGGGTTTCTTTTTGGAGTGATGGAAATGTGCTGGAACTAGACAGTGATCATGGTTGCGTAACATTGTGGATACATTAAAATTTTGAATTTTAGGGGCACCTGGGTGGCTCAGTGGGTTAAAGCCTCTGCCTTTGGCTCAGGTTATGATCCCAGAGTCCTAGGATCGAGCCCCACATCAGGCTCTCTGCTCTGTGGGGAGCCTGCTTCCTCCTCTCTCTCTGCCTGCCTCTCTGCTTACTTGTGATCTCTGTCAAATAAATAAATAAAATCTTTTAAAAATAAATAAACATTTAAGATTTGAATTTTACACTTTAAGATGACAAATTTCACATTATGCAAATTTTATCTGAACTAGAAAAAGGAAAAAGTATGAATTTTATTCCCTGAATAACTCAATTCGGATTTGTGGTCTAAAGGAAGAGGTCCTGATTTCCTTTAAATCAGGAAATCTGAGTTTAAGTAAATTCTGCCACTTACTTACTAGCTGTGTGATCTTAAGTATATCACCTAACTTCTCTCAGCCTCAATCCTCAACTACTCTCACCTATAAAGTGAGAACAATAGTGCCTCACAAAGTTGTGAGACTCATGAAATAATGTGAAATCATTACAAAACTTCTAAAGCCCTTTATAAAGGAAAAACCTTATTGTTATTTTGGAAAATGATTTCTTTTTTTTTTTTTTTAAAGATTTTATTTATTTATTTGACTGGCAGAGATTACAAGTAGGCAGAGAGGCAGGCAGAGAGAGAGGAGGAAGCAGGCTCCCTGCTGAGCAGAGAGCCGGATGCGGGACTCGATCTCAGGACCCTGAGATCATGACCTGAGCCGAAGGCAGCGGCTTAACCCACTGAGCCACCCAGGCGCCCCTGGAAAATGATTTCTTAAAAATCCTAACCTGTATTGAATAGTCCATAATTTCAACTTTTTATCATTGGCATGTTATCTAACCAGCTTTTATAGTTATACATGAATGGCATCTTGGACTTAAAGCAGTTATTCTGTGGACACTAAAAGTACAACACTTGGGGCACCTGGGTGGCTCAGTGGGTTAAGCCGCTGCCTTCGGCTCGGGTCATGGTCTCGGGGTCCTGGGATGGAGTCCCGCATCGGGCTCTCTGCTCATCGGGGAGCCTGCTTCCCTCTCTCTCTCTCTGCCTGCCTGCCTCTCTGTCTACTGTGATCTCTCTCTGTCAAATAAATAAATAAAATCTTTAAATAAAAAATAAAATAAAATAAAAGTACAACACTTTACAGAGTTATTTAACTTTAATCTTTGCAATGAAAGGTAGTCTCTAAAACCAAGCATTAACATAAAAATCTAAAGCATTAACTAGACATTTCCAAATATACACTTTTATGAATGCAGAACATTTTGTATTTTAAAAGTTTTCATTTGGGTGTACTTTATGCTCTATGGCATTGTACAAAGGAAGGCACACATTAAAAAGAAAAAAAAAAGTGGGAATGTGAATTGGTGCAGCCACTATGGAAAACATGGAGGTTCCTCAAAAGATTAAAGATAGAGCTACCGTATGATCCAGCAATTCCACTTCTGGATATATATCCAAAGGAAATGAAATCACTATCTTGAAAAGATACCTGCACTTCTATGTTCATTGCAGCATTATTTATAATAGCCAAGACACAGAAATAATCTAGTATTCATCAATGAATGGATAAAGAAAATGTAGTATCTGTATACAATGGATTATTATTAAGCCATAGAAAAGAAGGAAATCCTGCTATTTGTGATAACATGGAGGAACCTTTAGGGCAATATGCTAAGTGAAATAAGTCAGAGGAAAAAAAAATACGGTATGATTTCGCCTATATATGGAATCTAAAAAAACTGAACTCATAGATACAGAGGACAGACTGGTGGTTGCTGGAGACAAGGGGTAGAGAGTGGGGGGAAATGAGTGAAGGTAGTCAAAAGGTAAAAATGTACAGTTATAAGATAAATAAGTTCTGGGGATATAGTGTACAGCATGGTGATAATAGTTAACAACACTGAACTGCATATTTGAAAGATGCTAAGAGAGTAAATCTTAAAAATTCTCATCACAATGGAGAAGGTTTGAGGTGACTGATGTCAACTAAATTTATTGTGGTGATCATTTCACAATATTTACAGAAATCATTATATTGTACACATTGGACTAATCAAATGTTATAGGTCAATTATACCTCAATAAAACTGGAAAAAAATGATGGGGAGTTTTCTTAATTTTTTTTTTCATTTGTTCATCCTATATGCTCTTTGGCATCAATACAAGAAGGCATGTATCATTTCAAAGGACAGGAAACTGACTGAAAATTAAAACAATAGGCATCCACTCGAAGTAACAAGTATTCTTATGTTTAAGCTTTTGAGTATATATTTTGTTCTCCCTAACAGAATTCCTTAATGGTTTTTTGAGGGAAGGGAGCATATGTAATTAACTTCAGTATCCCTTCATAGAGCCTAACATACACAACAGGCATTTCACTTACATTAAAGAATTGGATAAGAAGACTTCTTGATTACATAAAATTGATTGATCATATTTAATTTACAGTGACAGGATGGAAAGTTGTAATAGCAAAACTAAACTTCTCTGAGAGCAGTTGGCTATCTCATTCCTTAACAGAGGAAACAAACACACACATATGTATGATTATACATATAGGTACACACATGTATAGTTTTTCCTAAAGAAAAGCAAACATGTCAATCTATAATCAGTTAAAAGACTGTCTCTATTTGCCTCCCATTTTTTCTGTAAATGAGGTGACAGACCTGACCTAAATTGGAGAAACATTCAGGTCTCTTTAATATTACTAGGATTGCTGACTTGACCTTAGAAAGAAAGGATGAAATAGATTTGTTTTCTTTTCTCTTCCTTCAAATCAAGGTCAGGTGCTTCAGCATTCTGCAGGAACTGTGAAAGATTGAAGTGTAAGATATGGTCCTCGTAATCAAATTATTTACATCATTAGTGAAGATAAAACTGGATGAATTAAGATACTACGCACATTTTTGTTCACTGGTTTGCTAATTTAAAAAGCTGGGATTTGGGGGCCCCTGGGTGGCTTAGTCACTGAGCATCTGCCTTCCACTTGGGTCATGATCCCAGGGTTCTTGGGTAGAGCCCCACGTCAGGCTCCATGCTTCTCCCTCTCCCACTCACCCTGCTAGTGCTTCCTCTTTGCTGTGTGTCTCTCTCTGTCAAACAAAATCTTTAAAAAAAATAATAAAAATCTGGGATTTTTGCAGCAAAACTGATTTTACTTCAAACAGGAAGTAAATTTTACACAGGATCTTGAAGAAAAGTTAAATTTGAATAGGCGGAGAGAAGGGAGGAGGGCTTTTTTGGGGGGC
Organism: Mustela nivalis; assembly: GCF_964662115.1. Lineage (NCBI taxonomy): Eukaryota > Metazoa > Chordata > Mammalia > Carnivora > Mustelidae > Mustela > Mustela nivalis. Next base: position 5,823,808 of record NC_139033.1, on the reverse strand, counting down.
GGAGGTGGGATGTGGCAGAGAAAGAGACTCTTTTTTTTAAAAGATTTTATTTATTTGACAGAGATCACAAGTAGGCAGAGAAAGGAGAGGAAGCGGGCTCCCCGAAGAGTAGAGAGCCCGATGTGGGGCTGGATCCCAGGGCCCTGGGATCATGACCTGAGCAGAAATCAAGAGTGGGACACTTAACAGATTGAGCCCCAGCAGAGCACTTTACCCAGGTGCCCCTCCCCTCTCCTCTCTGTTCCAGGGAGGAGCACTTTTGGGATGAAGGAGATACAGTACCAGAGGTGCAGACTTAAACAAGTAAGGCATGTGGCAGAGACACACTCACCTCAATAGAGCAGAAAGAACAGGCCAAAGAACATAGGAAATGAAGCTGGATGAGCAGTGAGGGCCATATAAGAAAGGACGTTGAAAGTCAAGCAGAAGAGGTTAGATTTAATGTGGTGGAAACATGGAACCAGTGAAGCGTTCTGAAACGGGGAGGAGTAGCACTTAAAGAAGGTTAATCAGGAGGAGTTGGAAAAAAACGAATGAAGGAAGGCAACTGTGGTAATCCAGGAATAAGGCCATAAGGGTCTGAGTAAGACAGGTGCACGGAGATAGAGTGTAGTCTAGCGGCAACATGCTGGGCCTTTGAGACTGCAATACTGGGGGGTATCAGAAGTGAGAATGAAACACAGACTAATGCAAAGGCTGCCTACGACATAAAGGGGTTGTACTACAGATTTAGACCTGGATATTTCCAACAGTAAAAATATATCCATTCAGCTTAAATGTTTACCAAATACTCTGTAAGTAGTTTCATCGCTTTCTTTGATGAATTTACAGCAGGCACCCCCAGATTTCACATTTGCTTTGTTAACACAACCCCAAGAAAATCTGCTTATGTAAAAATTAGTTGTTTTTCAATATACAAACAAAGTTAACTGAACCATTACAGGACATCAAACCCTGACACTAAGATGGTGAAAACATAAAACACTCTTCTTTATACTCAAATGTGTATTCTTTACTGTGTGGTTCTACCCCCAATAAAACCAAACCAAACCAGAAGAACATCCCTAAAAAACCCCAACTTTTTTAGAGCTGCATCTAGAATCTGGAGCATATTCTTAACTTTATCTGATAGTGATCAAGTAGGAAGAAAACAAAATGTTGAGAAAATGACTTAAGAAATTAACACTTGGCCATGTTGCTTTCCTAGGCTGCGCTGTATCAAATGGGGAGGAAATTTTCTGAAGTGAAAAACAGCAACAAAATGTTACTAAAGCTCAATTTGGCACATTAACTTTTTATACTAAAAATCACTTAAATCTATAGTCAACTCTTCTCCTGCTTCCCCTCACTCCTTAGGATAGGTAGTATATGACGTTCTAAGAGGAGTGGCATAAATAAGTAAGACCTATAGATCTCATTCATGTGCTCCCACGGTACTTTTAAATGCATGTACTCCAGTAAGACTGATTCTATTATCTTTACATGATTGCATGTATTGTGCTGTATCTCTTCCCATGATCATTTTCTGGTAGAACTGTGAGTAAGAAGGGAAATGTCCCAAACCAGCAAAAATAGTCCATCTACTATTACTCACTGAGCTCTTTCCTTACAAAGTACAACCAAGCTTGTTCCCCTAGTAGGTAATCTCACTTGACCCTCACAATAATCCACAAGTACTATGTTTGTGTCCACTTTACAGTTGAAGAAACCAAGGCTTCAAGAGTAAGGATTTGTATAAGATCACAAAGCTGGTGAGCTGTAAGCAGCAGACATGTTCACCTGATAGGCTCTTGTTAATTATTAGATTACGCTGCCAACCTCAAACACGTGTGACCAAAGCCAAAAGTAACAGGAATAAGGAACCTGGACATGTTACTCACTGTGTACAAGAGTTAGGGAAGAACGTCTAAGCACTGTCAGTGATACAAACGGACAGATTCCCTGACTTACTTCTAACCTTTCCTTATACTGAAAACAGTGCACTCTATTCCTGAAGGAGAGTGGGACCCTGCATGAAATGGAAGTTAACTGTTCCCTTGTATTACTACTTGATGGTACCCATAGCATCTCGGTATGTTCTCAATTTGGTTACATTTTTGACAAATGCTGTCACTGACTCCAGCCCGGTCAAGACTAACTAGGCTGGCTGTTGGTGACATCAAAATGCTTTTAAAAGTATTTTCTTAATAGAATATCCAGTGCCCTGTGCAACCTATTTAACTGCTGTCAGTAAGCATGAAACAGAAACTAAACTTTGAGAGACACTTCTCAGTATATGAATAAAATATACTCATAAGAAGACACCTCTAAAAATAACTCTCCACTGTGATTCCCTCTTTATGCATCTGGGCAGAGCTGTCATATTTCCTCTACAAAGCTTCCTTGTATGTTGAAACAGCAGGAATTTCAAACTGAACCAATATAATTGAGAACTACAATTTCCTTCACAAGACACGATTATTTTTATTAGTATTTTATAGAATTGCCTAAATATGATGGGACACTTTACATGTTAACTCTGCAATACTTTTGGTTAGAAAGCAAAGCAATTATGGTTTAAAGTTCTGTGCACCCTTCCCCTTTTTTCTGCTAACACTCGGTCTTCCACAAAATGGTCAGTGTGATCTCTGCAGAGTATGCAAGAAGTATGACCAAGGTAAATAAAGAACAGAACATTAAGCGCATGTCAAGTGAATCAGAAGTTTAAATCTTGTCATCTGCATGTGAAACCAGTAAACAGTTATAAGAGGATACAAATAAATATGTACAAATTAATAGGATGTAGTTAGTAACTTCCACTTTTCCAACTAGTGGCCTTTTGGCAGGCAGCCACATAATCTGCAATAATCTGTCACTACTGTGAAGCCCCACCTACTTCCGCTGCTCCACCCCATCCAAGCTATGATTGGGATACTTGTGGAGTGCTGATAAAATAATCATAAAAGGCCTCTCTATCTGTGAAAATGGAAATTAACATCATTTGTACTTTTAAGTGTTTAATATTTACAAATCTTAACCATGCTATGACATCACATTTCAAAGCTTACTTAGAAGTTTTTTCTTTTTTATGTATCAGAAGCATAGAGTACCTATATCACTAATATGCCTTTTTTAAAAAATATATATATATTTTTTGGCAGACAGCGATCACAAGCAGGCAGAGAGAGAGAGGGAAGCAGGCTCCCCACTGAGCAGAAAGCCCGACACCGGGCTCGATCCCAGAACCCTGGGATCATGACCTGAGCCGAAGGCAGAAGCTTTAACCTACTGAGCCACCCAGGTGCCCCCTAACTAATATGCTTCTTGAATGAAAATGCATCCTATGTATGATTAGAAGACTTTACACATCTAACATGTAGAGTACTAGTGGAGTTTGGAAGTCAGGATTATACAGATTTTATGTCAACCTTGTTCTAAGGGTCTAGCGAAATCGGTAAAGAAACTATTAAAGGCAGCTTTCTTGGCTAATAAAATACTTCACATTAATTTTTCAACATACAAACCATGAGCTGTTAAACAAATTATTTACTTTCCTACTTCATCTAATTTCATTGTATGGACTACAGTTGTGTCATAAATTACCTCATGGCTAAGATGTTTTATTATTATACTTCAATAAGTAACCTTATGTACTAAAATAAAAACAAAAAAACTTACAAAACAAGATAAACATGATCAAATCATCTAACTTTTCTGTCTCTAAATTTGGCATTATGTTTAAGAAATGAATGCTTTCTATATTCTGTTTTCCCTTGCTAGAAAAGAAGAAAAAATAGGACATGGCCTTGATTTTTTTTTAAGATCTCTAGGATGAATAGTGTGCCATTTTGAGTAGCTTCATTTTGAAATATTGTTTTACAGGAATATCAATCATAAGAACAAACTTCATCCATTTAATAAGAATAGCCGTGAGTATATTTAAAATTTTGTTTAAGACTTTTCTGACAAGATTATCATGTTTTATTTGCAGCTCAGTATTTACTTTACTTATCCAGAAAAAAAGGGGAAAAAAATCAAAAAATTTATTAAAAAAAGTTCCCACTAATATTTATTTATGTAATCTCAAACTACAAACTAAAATAAATAGAGCATAGGAATCCAGTGATTTTCAAGGTTGATTACTCTCAGCTGGACTTTGAGCTAAGGCCATAAATATTCACATGAAATTCAACAAAGAGTATATTAGCAATGTTTAGACACAAACCATATTTATAATAAAATGCTAAGTGTAAAACAAAATACCAAGCTTACTCACAGCAGATTGTCTCAAATGCATGCCTACATCTCTAATCCAACATATTAAGACTTCAAAAAAAATTCTTTAGCTTCAGCAATAAGTAAGACTGCCCCAGAGACGACTTTCATTAAAAAACTCCCTCCTGTTCATTAAGAAAGATAAAACGGAGCCCAGCTTAAGTTGTACGAACAACACCATGCTAACAGCACCTTCATTCCGAGAAAGGAAGTTATTATAGACACAGTTTTATAAATGAGGCTTCAAGAGAGTACTTCCTGGTCAGAGAGTGTTAACGTTAACAGCATTACATTAATGTATACAGCTTTACAGTTTGACATTTTGGTAAGAACTTTCTAAAAACTTTTTCTGAATTTCTCCCCCACTCCCTACAAAAGACAAAAACTTGGTGGAGCTAAACAAATCTATGAAATTCTATCAACACCTACCGTTAATGATATCACATAAAGATCACAACTGCTTATTACTATTAATAATGATACCGGTTTAAGTTGTAAAGTACAACTTACAAAGTACGTAATTTTACACTTACATGTCCTCCATTCCCCCTCTCCCTGTGTGCTAGAGTGAGGTTTCAGGGGATACAACACTAGAAAGTAAAGAAAGAATTTAAAGGAGGACAACTCACCAATTCCTTGATAACGAAGAAAATGGAAATAACCGTCCACATTTTAATTCTCAAACTTAAAGTTCATTCTCTTTTACACATATGTAAAAGAAAACTTGAAGAAATGTTGTACAGTCCTAACAAGGAACTGCAGATAAAACAGCGTGACCCTGGCGCGGCACATTACTATGGGTATTGCAAGCTGAAAGTATTTCCTGTTAGGACGCCCATTGGTTCCCACAGGTGCAAGTGCCTTTGGGTGTTGCCGATTTACTCTTCCTTTTGTAAGTGAACCACTAAAGGAGATTTCAGATTGGTACAATCAATGCTAAGAACTATTAGGGTAGAGCTACCTTGGGCTAATTCAAGAGCTTCCCAAACTGGCTTGATTGTGAACTGGCAATTACTTAATTCAACAAGGCTGGAGAAAATTTATTTCAACAGACTTTCATTATTTTTGTAAGATGAGCTGTTATTAAGAATGTATGTGACTTCGGGCACCTGGGTGGCTCAGATGGTTAAGCAACTGCTTTCAGCTCGGGTCATGATTCCAGAAAGCTGGGATCCAGTGCTGCATTGGGCTCCCAGCTCCATGGGGAGTCTGCTTCTTCCTCTGACCTTCTCCCCTCTCATGCTCTCTCTCTCTCTCAAGTAAATAAATAAAATCTTAAAAAAAAAAAAGAATGTATGTGACTTCACTCAACAAATACTAAATTGTTCTCTCTGTAAAAAGCACTGTTTTAGGCACCAGGAACACAGTAATGAACAAGACAAAGTCCTTGTGGTTACTCATACACTATCTAATAGACTTTTGGCAATTTCACCTAATGATGAGAAAACTCCCATAAAGGCAGGGACTAAAAAAAAAAATTTATGGAAATTTGTAAAGTCAAATGTAGTGCTCATTACTTAAAAACATTGTAATTAAGGCCACCACCTTGAACCTAAAAGAGCTTTTCCAGAATATAGTATTTAAAAGTAGGATTCTTTATATTTTCAATGCTTTAAAAAGCCAGGTTGAAGGCAAAGGCATATGCTCCAGCAGGAAAAGGGAAAAACATCTTACCATGAGTCACCAGTGACTAAGTTCTTTTAATTCAGGCTTAAAACACATTTCAAACCCAATTACTTTTACATGCAGAAAACCGGTAACCCCAAATTAATATCAGAAGCTTGATCTGACCAATTTTCAGGGTTAATATTACCACCCAAGAAAAATAACTGAAATACTTTTATTTATTTACTTTTAAAGATTTTATTTATTTATTTGACAGAGATTACAAGTAGGCAGAGAGGCAGGCAGAGAGGAGGAAGCAGGCTCCCTGCGGAACAGAGAGCCTGATGTGGGGCTCGATCCCAAGACCCTGGGATCATGACCTGAGCCGAAGGCAGAGGCTCTAACCCGCTGAGCCACCCAGGCACCCCAGTGAAGTACTTTTAATGGGATAATGTCCTTGTACTGAATTTTATTAAAATTTTGGTCTTATTAGCCTTTAATGCCTAAGAGCGATGCCAACAAGCTTCTGTTAAATTTTGTTACAATGAACACAGTTTTCTTAGGATTTTAGCCAGACTGAGACATAATCATCTTGGATGTATGATTTGGTGGCAGGAACAGCTTTTGTTTATAAACAATAAAGTAAAAATAGAGTAAATTCAAGATAGGTCAAAGACAAATGTAAAGCCCAGAGAGAGTAAAAGACACAGATAAACTCTACTCTTTCAAGCTAAATCTTAACTTCCTTAGGATTTTGCTACCTGTGCTTAAAATAACAAAACATTCTTTTTAGCCAACAAATTGGAGGCCTCTCCCAAGACAAAGTGATCTACTTAGTCATTCAGTCATTTACCGAGCACCTACGATATGGTAGACACTGTTCTACAGGTTAGGAAACAGCAATGAATTAAAAAAATCTCTACTTTCATAGTCTACATTCTAGTATAGAAATATAAGATAAAATGGGACACCTGGGTGGCTCAGTTGGTTAAGCAACTGCCTTCGGCTCAGGTCAAGATCCCAGCGTCCTGGGATAAAGTCCCACATTGGGCTCCTTGCTCAGCAGGGAGCCTGCTTCTCCCTCTGCCTCTGCCTGCCATTCTGTCTGCCTGTGCTCGCTCTCTCCCCGCCTCTCTCTCTCTGATAAATAAATAAAATCTTAAAAAAAAAAAAGAAATATAAGATAAAATAAAGTATTTGGTATGTCAGAAGGCAGTAAGCACTGTGGAGAACAATATAATATGGGAGGTAGGAATAATAATAAGTCTACCTGTTTACAGTTGCAAATTGTTTACATCATGAAGTAAGGAATTTGCTCTGGAAGAGGAGAGCATCAGATCTCTCCCAGACTCTACCTCTGACTCAAGTGAACGACCACTTTGGATTGCAAATGAAAGGGAATCATATTTTATCTGTTGCTAACACTAAGAGAAAGCTTGGAAACTTCCAAAGACCTGAAGTTTGAACCCATTCTTTAGAGATAAAAACATCACTTAAGGAAAAAAATAATATAACAAATCCCAAACACTGAAAGTCAAAATTCACTTTAGGGTATATTACCGAGCCAAATATGAACATACAAGTTTCCAAATACTTGGTAGCACTGGCACTGAATTTACCAACTGCCAAGGTCAGAAGTGAATTTTTCATTTAAGAATTATCTCTGTTATCGGGGCGCTTGGGTGGCTCAGTGAGTGAAAGCCTTGCCTTCAGCTCAGGTCAGGATCCCAGGGTCCTGGGATGGAGCCCCTCGGGCTCTCTGCTCAGCAGGCAGCCTGCTTCCTCCTCTCTCTCTTGCCTGCGTCTCTGCCTACTTGTGAACTCTGTCTGTCAAATAAATAAATAAAATCTTAAAAAAAAAAAAAGAATTATCTCTGTTATCTTCCCTGGAAGCAATAATTATATTTAAATATTATTTTTGAACCTAAATTAAGTATTTGAATTTAATACAATTCAACAAATATTTATTGAGAAGATACTAGGTACAAGGTACCTGGTTAGATGTGTATGTCACTGTCCTTTTAAAATCAAGAAGATGGACATTTAGGAAAGACAAGTACAAAACCTATAATGTAAAATCAGAGAAAATATTAATGTAATAAGAAAACAAAATACTTAAGGAATTCAAGGAAAAGAAAAGCAAGGAGGATGATCAGAAAAGGCCTCATGAAGATGGCATGAGAAGTAGGTCTGGAAAAGGAGAAAAGAAGGCATTCTAAGGAAAAGAAATGGCAGGAACAAAGATCTGAGGATGGCAAATCAGGAAGTATTCAGGCAGAAAGTAGGCTGGTCTGGTTGGGGCACAGGATACAAACACACACACAGATAATGGAGCATTAAGAACCTAAAAACAGTTGGATAAATCTGTACTGAATTCAGTAGACTATGAGGAGTTATTAATTTGAACATGTGAGTGACAAAACCAGAGCTCTACTTTAGGGAGAGTAAGACAGAAACAATGTATTTAGGAAGTATGAAAAAGAAAAGGAGACTGAATACTGGCACAGTAATCCTTCCCAGCACCCATTAAGGCTCTTGTTAGCTCCTTCTTGGACCATTGAGAGGAATGAAGTGGAAACTGTAGTGAGCTGAAAAACCAGATCTAGGTCACAGGGGTCAAATTTACCTTTGTCTGACCTTGGGAAGTCACTTAACCTCACTGTCTCAATTTCCCTCTATGTGAGTCTCTTAATTATTCTTTTTGGAATCAGGAGCCATGGGATTTAGCAACTGACTAGATACTGGGAATAGAGAAAAAAAAAACAATAAAAAATTGTTTCAAGTGATTAAAATAATACGCAGCTACGATTTATTAAACACTTTCATGTGCTTGTCATTGTGTTTGGCGCTTTACATAAACTGCTTCATTTATTCCTTATAAGAATCCTGTGAGGTATGTATTCTTATTTGACGGATGAGAGAATTGAGAGCTTTAAGACTTAAGTAATTTACCCAGTTGGCACAATGACAAAGCCAAAGTAGATGCCCAAGTCTCTCTCAGTGTAAGGTCCTTTCTCCTTCCAATGTATCGTGCTGCTTCTTACATGACAGATGAAGAAAGCTAACATTTGCTCATGTTCCAACGGAATCCCTGTCTCTTTTGATGTGTAAGAAACAAAGTGTGAACGTAAATACAATCTACTAATTTGCTCATCATTAATTCAACCAGTCATTCAATTCACATTTATGGAGCATCTTCGTATTTTGTGCCTGGTACTAAGCTTGCCATGGGGAATACATAGATGAGAACTTCCCAGCTCTGCCTTGAAGAGCTCACAGAATAGTAAAAGACCAACAAACACATGTAAAGAAGGACCTGGTATACAGTGACAGAAGAGAAATTTTACACAAGAGACAATAGAAACATAAAGGTACATGAAGCATAATATTGTAATTTTGTATCTCTGCTATTAATGCTTGACCTAGATCATTTTAAAAGCAGTATGTGGCTTCTGGAAATACTTGTGTGCTCACGCACACACTCTTCAAAAAGTAAAGGCGAATGTTCACAATAGAATAGAAGATTGGCCGCAAGCTACCATTCTGTTCTGTGTCTATTGCTGAGACTAATTAGGTTATTAGTTAATGTAAGAAAGCATTCTGCCTTGATTAGTGCCATCTATTGTAATGGGTAAATAAAATCTATTTGAATCGTCATAAGCCTTGATAGTTGTGGACATAAGCCTGTGTCATTAGACAGAGCTGAAACATATAAAAACAAATATATACTGCCCATAGTCCTAGTTTGATCTGGAAATAAAGGGTTATCCCATTGTCCATCAGAAATAGTGGGTGGAAGTAAAACTGAAGTCTTCCAATTGGCACTTTGATAATTGACTGAAATATTAAATGTAACAAAATGTATATTGTGGGGTTGAATTGCTAACCATCATTTCACTGAGGCTAGAGGTTAAGTGGAAGGGCCCCAAAGACTAGACTCCAGCAAGTACATTCTCAATGTGAATATCTAAATCCACATGAGCCGCAGGTCTTTGTTTAATGGAGTAGGTTTTCCTAGGTGTATAGTGTCTATTACAAGGCAAAATCTCTTTCTCCCTCACTCTGGGGATGAAAAATGTATATGTGTGAGATACCTGACAATGGTTAGGAGGCTGATCTGTGTTAACAAATCAAGAAACTGACCCCTAAGTCATTCTGTTGTAAAATGGAAATAATTTAGTTTCAATGTCTCTAACAAACCTCAGGTCAGAAAGAAAAAAAAAAAAACACATTAGGTTGATTAATAAAATATTTAGGTAAATTAAATAATATATAGCTTGAATGATCAATTTAATTCCCACTGGTAATCCTAAAAATTCTAAATAGTTGTTGTTTTTAATTTGATGCCTGTAGTTTAGAAATGAGTTTGATCATATTTTGGTCCATAAAGTCAATATAGCTTATCTGTAAGGACAGCTAGACTGATAGATACCACTTACTTTTTTGTTGCTGTTATTGTTCTGTTTTGTTTTGACTCGGTCTGGGTTTAAGAAACAGTAACAGACTTTTAACATATCTTCATATATAACAAAGCAACCAATTAAATGGATGATAAAGCTAAACAATCAGAATCTGAACTCCCTATGCTGAACTGCAACTGTACAATATCTCACGACTCAAAACTGCTAATTCAAAACGGTTCTCACGGATTGACAGAATCATTGAAGATGAGCTCATTGAATCTCATTGAAGACTGTAAAGAAGTCTTCCCTTAGGAGAATCACAAAACACTTGGGTGGAAGACTTCTGTCTATTTTCTTTTTGTGGGGAGGGGAGAAACAAAGACTGAGGAAAAGATTATGAAAGAAAGAGGCTTTTCACAGAAGTTCTAAAATAAAAGTACCAATAGTTTTCACTCATTCTTCTATACGACTGAAACCAAAAAATATGCACACTGGCAAGCAATGAGAACTTTTATTCAGGGTGGCTTAAATATTAAACCAAATTAGATATCAATGTAGACTCTGAGATGACAATGGTTTGACTGTATATGACTCAAGTGGTAAAGAAAGGGCAAAATGGGTTATTGTATTTACTGGGTAGTACTCGTATCCTGCTAAATCAAGAATAAGAACAGTTTTAAGAACTCCAAACCAGGGGCGCCTGGGTGGCTCAGTTGTTAAGCATCTGCCTTCGGCTCAGGTCATGATCCGCAGGGAGCCTGCTTCTCCCTCTCCTACTTCCCCTGCTTGTGTTCCCTCTCTCACCCTCTCACTGTGTCTCTCCCTGTCAAATGAAGAAATAAAATCTTAAAAAAAAAAAAACAAAACTCCAAACCAAAAGGACTCGCATTCTCTTGTGGCTATAACCATTCACATGGACGTGGAAAGCTCCTTCTTAATTTCCTCTTCTCGGTATGTTTTTTAATTTGAAAAGAAATAGTTTAATGAGCACAGGCGTAATGACTTCACATATTTGCAGTTTCTCATGGTGTACTTTTCTTTTGTGATATAAATGAAAATAAATTCCCACATAATTCCTACCCTCCTATCCCACCTTCTCATCACCCCAAGGCATAAAAAGTGACTACAGGCCCTTCCTATCACTAAAAATTCTATTACAATGACTCTCTCTTCATCATTTCTGGATCAATACCATAATGTAATGTGGTTGAAATGACTGCTTTAGTCATCACTCCAGAGAGTATCAGAACACTTTCTTTTCTTGTAAGAAATTAAAATTAATGTTTTGTCCTAAGAAACTACCATCTGTACCAGTCAGAAATGAGCTAACAAGTATGATCAAAGAGCTTATCTGTTCAAACATTTCTATTTGTAGAATTATTGGTCCTCAGATTCCCAATCCTTCCACAGACCATTTCATAAGTTTTGGGCACTATATAATGAATATATGCCCTTTGTAAATAACCTCGTGGTTTAACTGACTTTATTTTTTACTTGAATTTGACCTAGAGTTCTGGAAAAATAAATTTAGCATAAAAATCATACTTAATACATCTTAAATAAATTATAGCGGCATATTTTAAATTTGTATTCGCCATTGTTGCTCTTCTTACCTCCCTGTTATTTCTTAGGGGAGGACTTCTAGTTGGTGGCATTTTCATAACCATATCCAGCTCCACACTCTTTGAAGTCATATAAGAACAGCTCTGTATCAGGTAATATCAAATAAAATCCCCAAATGACACATGTCCTCTACTTACTATCACCCTGATAAAAGTGACTTCAGTAACGTTTGTTGTGGATTTAAATAGGCAGTTCTAAGTAAGCTTTCTCCATTAGGTCTTGGGAAAAGAAAGCAGCATTTCTTTCTTCCCCTTCGCTGAAGCTGCCCATTACTACACAAGGGCAAAAGTTCCTAATAAGACATAGTCTAAACCAGAAGCAAAGAAGATATCTAAGTAACTGTGAAATGATAATGACATTCTCTATTATGTTCCCCAAACCATCATCTTCTAAGTCTGCTCCTATAAAAAAAGGAACTAGTTGCAAAGAGAAGGAGTGAAGAGGAAAAACACACAGAGAAAAAGGTTAAAAAATTCACAGCAAAAGTGCTGGGGAAACAGTAACAAAGCTTGTGCATTTAAGAGAACATTTGAAAGGTAGGGCAGTATTAACATATCCTAAGTACTGTGAACAACTAGCCTGGTCATTAGTTTAATTTTCACATCCATCAAAGTAGGAGGCTAACCCCCCAATTCCCACCACCTCCGTCTTTCCACTATTTGTTTTATCATTTTAGTAGACACACACTTGCCTCCTACCAGGGCATAGCGTCTGGTTTAAACAGGCTTATCTCTCTCCTTAGCTTGTCCTAGAATTAAGCGCAAAGCTCAGTCCTGGTAGCTTTTATGATGAGAAATCTAATTGGAAAGTGGCTATTAGCCACTGTGACACCTCCTTTCAAAATTCAGGTTGACCTCCCAACTATCTCCAACACATCAAAGCTAAACAAACTTAGTGTATAGTTCATTTGAATCTGCACGGCGAACAACTAAAGGGCTGCCAAGTCTAAAAACCTTTCTTAGCAATGAAAAATACAGGGACTATCACCAATGACATCCCAATTAATCCAAGACATGGGTCTCCAAAAGGATCCGTTTCCCCTTCAACTGCCTTGGGCTTGGAGAAGCCCTCTCTCCAACTTTCCACGTTCTCGTTCAGGTATTAAATAAAGGTACATGAAGCATAATATTGTAATTTTGTATCTCTGCTATTAATGCTTGACCTAGATCATTTTAAAAGCAATATGTGGCTTCTGGAAATACTTGTGTGCTCACGCACACACTCTTCAAAAAGTAAAGGCGAATGTTCACAATAGGACAAGCCCCTCACTTTCAAGGCATCCACGCCAAACTCTGAGCAACACATCAGAAGCCAGGGGGCCAGCGAGGAGAGAGGTCGGGCGGTCGGTTGTTCGCTCGTGCCAAGATCTCTGCGCTTCTGCCAGACCCTCCAGCCCTTGCGTTCTACTTAGGAGAGGATTCATTACATAATCCCTGCTCTGCGGGAGCATAACACCGGGGCTCGGGCTGCCCCGCATCTCACACACCACCTTTGGGGAGACTGGCTGGCTGCAGACCCTGCGAGCAGCACGCCTCCCCTCGCCGTGCGCTGCCTGCAGTCCCGACTCGCCGCGTGCAGCGACCCCGACCCAGACTCGCTCCCCCCTTCTCCTTCCACTCGCGCGCTCCGAAGCCCGCCTCCGGGTCTCCCTCACACTCGCTGTCACGACCCCTCTCGTGGGGGGGGGGTGTCCCCCAGCAGACTTGGTGTCCCAAGTCTTCTCGGGGTCCTTTCCCTTCACACCCGCTGTCCCAAGCCCTTTCGGGGACTTCCCCTAAACCCTCTGTCCCGGCCCCTCTAGTGGGGGGGGGGTCCCCCCAGTCAGACCTGCTGTCCCACGCCCTCTCCAGTCCCCTCTCTCCACACCTGCTGTCCCAAGCCCTCTCGGAGTCCCCTCTCTTCAGACCTGCTGTCCTGGCCCCTCTCAGGGCTCCCTCCCTTCATACCCGCCGTCCCAAGTCCTCTCGGGGCTGTCTTCAGACCCGCTGTTCCAGCCCCTCCTGGGGGACTCTCCCTTCATACCTGTTGTCCCAAGCCTTCTTGGGAACTCCCCGTAGACCCGCTGTCCCAAGCCCTCTCGGGGTCTCCTGTCTTCACACTCGTCCCAACCCCTCTCGGGGACCCCCCCAGACCCGCTGTCCCAAGCCCTCTCGGGGACCCCCCCAGACCCGCTGTCCCAAGCCCTCTCTCGATTCCCGCTCAGACCCGCTATCCCGGCCCCTCTCGGGGTCTCCTCTCCCCCGTCCGGACAAACTCGCTCCAGGACTCCCGTCACGAGTCCTCCCCGATCTCACTCCTCCCAGGGTCTCCTTGCCTCGGCTCACTTTGTCACCGTCCCGAGCCGCGGTGCTCTCACCTCAGACCTGCTGTCACCACCCGGGGCCCGGCGTCACCGCCGCCGCTTCCTCTCCCACACTTGTTCCCGAGTCGCTCTTCTGCCGCTTGTCCCCGGGAGGGTCCCCGGTTCGGGTCGCTGAGTGTCGAGTCCGGCCACGCGGAGCCTCCGCCGGTGGCCTCGGTGTCGCGACCCACTCTCTCACGCAGGACCCTGCCGCCGTCGCCGCCGGGCGCCACACGGACCCTCCCGCTGCCGCCGCTGCTGCTGTCCGAGGTGCGGCTCCTGCCAGGGGTGGCCAATCGCACCCGACTGCGACGAGCGCGCTCCGCCCCGCCGTCTCAGTTCGCCCGCCCCCTGCCCCCGACCACGCCCCCAGCTCGGCTCCGATAGGCCCTCTACTGACCTCCCCTGACCGCGGGGCACGGGACTGGGGCCGGATATAGGTACTTGATTGGAGGTGCCTGGGAGGCCGAGCGGTCGATGGCGCCTGAGGATTGGCGGAGCGGGCGGTGGGCGGGACGGGGCGGGGCGGGGTTTCCTAAGACGCGGAAGACCCTGCAACTTCAGTTACCCCGCTGGCCCGCCTGGGGTGCGGTCGGCGTTGTTTGTGCTGCACCAGGGTCAAAGTTCATAGCACTCCTCTGCAGCTTTACTTTTCTTGGGAGCCTCCCAGAGGCAAGGGCCCCTGGGACTCCCGGGGACCACCGTGTGAGAGCTTTTGAGGAAGTCCCCATTCTTCCATTCTTACTCAGCTCCCAAAGTAGTGATGCCATCAGTTAATAGAGCGTGTATTCACTCCGGACTTGTAAATATTTCCTGAATTTAAGTTTTTTTATATTTTTGGCAAGAGAGTTGCCCTTGCATTGCGTTCGACAGACGTCAGTTTAATGCTGTGGGGGGCACAAAGATCTTCATACGAGGTGTATACTGTGAGCAGGCAAGGCATTCAACACCGATGGGGCTCATTTTGGTAGGAATAAGGACAAAACTGGAGAAATAATTAGTTTGTGAGGTTTTTTGTTTTTTTTTAAATTTTTATAGACTTATTTCCTATTAAGATGATATATATGCATTTCTTTTTTTTTTTTTTTTTTTATTTATCAGAGAGAGAAGGGGAGAGAGCGAGCACAGGCAGACAGAATGGCAGGCAGAGGCAGAGGGAGAAGCAGGCTCCCTGCCGAGCAAGGAGCCCGATGTGGGACTCGATCCCAGGACGCTGGGATCATGACCTGAGCCTAAGGCAGCCGCCCAACCAACTGAGCCACCCAGGCGTCCCAATGTGAGGTTTTTTTTAAATAAAGATTTTATTTATTTATTTGACAGACAGATCACAAGTAGGCAGAGAGGCAGGCAGAGAGAGAGAGGGGGAAGCAGGCTTCCCGCTGAGCACAGAGCCCGATGTGGGGCTCCATCCCAGGACCCTGAGATCATGACCTGAGCCGTAGGCAGAGGCTTTATTTAACCCACTGAGCCACCCAGGAGCCCCAGTTTGTGAGTTTTGATAATCGTTTTGACAGTAGGAGCAGGAACTGTGGGGTAGGCTTCAGCGCGCTGAGTCAGCATATTCGTTTCTCCAGGGCCAATGTTTTTAATGATTCTGTGTGAACTAATGGCCAAAGTGCAACCTGTGATAATCGGAGACTGGTCTGCCCCTGGGTGAAAGTGCTTCTTGTTCCTGGGAGCCATTCTTTATATTTTTTGAAGCTGTATAGGTTGATTAAGTCAATACCAGAAACTGAAAACTGCTACTCTTACTCATAAACCCCAAAGTTGACGGACTTTGGCAATTCAGCATTTTATGAAGAAATGGTTTCCTTTCAGGCACACAGTTTGATGCTAAGCCTCATTTGATGCTCGTAGGACTTGGCTCTCTGAAAACTCTCCATCCTTAACTCTTGTGTTAATTCCTGCTGACAAAATTTGTGTCCTAAACACTGTAGGTGTTTTTCCTATGTTTTACAATGATACTCCATTCCAGTTACAATGCTCCCCTTCAAACTGGGGTGTTTGGGTATGCAGAGGGGGCCTGTGGAAACGAGGCTGGCAGGACTTAATTTGAGTTCTGAAGTAGGTGCCTCCTGAGCAGTGTTGACTAGCATTTTAGAAAGGGATGAGAGATTTCAGTGTAAGTCTGTGGGATCTTGATTTTTAAAGGTCTAGAGAGACTATCCAAAATTGTAATACATATAAATACTTTTTAAGATTTTATTGATTTATTTTAGAGGGAGCAAGAAAAGGGCAGAGGGAGAATCCCGAGGAGACTCCTTGCTGAGCACAGAGCCTGACCAAGTCAAATGCTTAACTGACTGAGCCACCCAGGAAGCCCCCAAAATTATTATATTCAACAACTATAGGTTGTTGAATATAATAATTATGTTAATTATTATATTATATATATAATATATTATATACTAATTATATTAGGTAAGACAAAAGTCACAACAGAACTCTTCTGACTAGGTCCGCCTCTGAAAGAGCAAATTATAAATTAAGAGCTCATTCTACCAATAATGCAGCTGGAAATATGGATTGAAGAAATGGAGTAAGTTTTCACTACCAGTGTTCAGTTGTGTCTATTCATATAAAAAAGAAATGCATGACCATTAACAGATGTTATTTGCAATCAAGTAGAAAGAAAACATAAGCAAGATAAAAATTCCATGTCTTGAAAAAATCAATTAGCAACGAAGTCAAATCTGTTTTTTTTTTTTTATTCATTATATCAATGAACTCTAATTTCTAAAATGTTGGTGCTTTTTCTGGTCTATGATTATTGCCTCTGATGGAAACCCAACTTGCTCAATATAGCTGATTACAAATAATTTAGATGTGATCTAAAATAAAAATAGAAATGACTTCATCCTTCGGGCAAGAGGATGTTCTAAAATCCTAGTTTAAATACAGATGGTGCATCTACAGTGAGTCTTGAGAATGTTCTTTGAAAGAGCTTCAGAAGATCTCTGAACTCATGGAAAGACATTGGAGCAGTCCATTTTAGAAATTGTTGAGTTTTGTTGGGTGGAAAGATCTTCCATAAAGAGCCAAGATTTTCATTAAGACAAGGTAGAAAATAAATGTTAAAATAAATGGGATGAGAATAAATTTTTTTTCACTTTGAGAAGACTCGGGGATTCCATTCAGAGATGAATTTGGTCATGAAAGATCAGGATACTGGGGCCCACCCTGGCTTTTAGATCTGTTTTCAACCTCGCTACTTGTAAGTTACTTATTCTATGGAGAATGGGATGCAACATAGAGAGAGCAGGGTTACTCATAGGCTCTTTTCTTTACCCCTTTTCTTGCTACCCACAACTAGACAAGAGACATCCTAAATTTGTTCATTAAGCAAAGCTTATAACACAGTGTCTACTACTCAGAGGGAATCATGAATTAATTCATGCAGGTATTCAGCTCTCTTGTTTTCTAAGTTTCCACATAGCACCTTCCTTATGTTAGCTTAATTAACTTCCTGCAAGCAGAACGTTCCATTTGCTCAGCTGAGAGATATTAGCAAGTTATTGGTTGGGGGAAAGCACCTTTTAAAAAATTAATATTCTAAAAAATATGGGGCAGCAGTAATATACAGCGCTTGGGTATAATCGTGTAAACAAGGCAGCCTGGACGCTACCATTTTTTAGGTAAATGTTCACTTCTCATTTGCAAAATCGGGAGAAGACCTTACTGATACACCTATACAAACAGGACTCCGAGGGACTGGGAAAACACCCTTTTACTGACTCCAGAAGGGAATTATCAGCATCCTTGCCTTTTAGTTCTCAATAAAGCTCCAATTAGGGGAAGATACAGGCTCTGGGGGATGATCACGAAAATTCTAGATGTCAGCGTTTCCTAACCCATAAAGGAGATGGATCATGTTCACTTATTTCAATGAGAGACCACCTTCAACCCTTCTGCCTCTTTCGGGGCGCTAAGGATCCTCGCTTTAGTTCTGGCTCCTTGCGCCGCCTGGCGGCTGTTTCCAGAAGTCGCCTGAGAGCGTCGGGGTCCTAGCTGCGGCCAGGCCTGTCCAAAGATTTGCCTAATTCCAGAGATCTTGTCTCCGCCCCTCCCCACTACGCGTTGAGGATTTTAAAGACGGCGATGAAAGGGCCGAGGTTAAGACGAAGGGGGCGTCCATTGGCCTCTCCACCTCCGCAAGGATGTCGGAGTCAGGCGGTCCTCGGACAGCTCGCGACCCGGAAGTCACCGCCGGCACGAGGCCCCCGTTGCCGAGCGCGGGCGCGCGGGGCGGAGCTTGGCGGAGAGGGGGAAGGGGTCGCCGGGGCTGCCGCGGCTCCCGCTCCTCGAGTTGGCGGCTCCCTCGGGGGCTGCTAGGCGGGCGTCGAGTCCGCAGGGCGCGCGGCCGCGGTCGCTGGGTGACACGCTCAGCCGCGGGCAGAGGCGACATGAGCGCCGCGGGGCTGTTGGCTCCGGCTCCGGCCCCGGCTGGAGCACCGCCGGCCCCGGAGTACTACCCCGAGGAGGACGAAGAGCTGGAGAGCGCCGAGGACGACGAGCGCAGCTGCCGCGGCCGCGAGTCGGATGAAGGTGCGTCCTCTGGCTGGCCCGGCCGCCCGGGGCGGGGGTGGGACCGCTGAGGGAGTGAGTGGGCTGCAGGGAGTGGGGCGGGGCGACCGGCGGGGCGACCTCCGGGGCTGGGGGAGGCTGAAGGGGCCGCCGGGAGGAGCGCGGCTCCAGGAAGTCACCCCCACCTGCGCTGGGCCCGGGGCTTCTGCGGGGACGTCGTACCCTAACAGTTATGGGAAGGGGGGACTTGGGGAACTGCTGTCAGAGCTGGAGGTCCCTTGAAGATTATGTCCTCCCCTCAGCCGTCTCTGGTGAACCCCAGTTCTTTCCTGGTTGGAATGAGAAAGGCTTCCATGGAGTATCTTGAGTACCCCTCTCCTTTTGAGGTCCGGAGAGAATCAGAGTAAAGCCCAGCTTGGCTTCCAGGTGCTCTCCCCGAGCCTCCACCCCGGGGAAATGCTTCAGCCCGCCGTGCTTTGGGCAGCGCAGCTCAGGTTGCTTAAAAGAACGGAACCTGGAATCAGGCAGATCTTCGTCTAAATTGGCTCACTGAACCCAGCTTTGTGACCTTCGGCAGCTTACTCGCGAGCCTCAGTTTCCCTGACTGTAACGGGGCTTCCTAGCGTAGGTGTGAGGATTAAATGAGATGTGCATAAAGTATTTAGCCTGGTACTCAGTAGACGTTTTCGTAACTCTGGGGAAGCAGGGTCAGGGGGGAGATAGGGATTTGCTTAATGGTGCCCAGGTGTTGTGTATTCAGTTCCACGTTCTTCCCGTTATCATTACTGCCTCTAAGAACACAGCTTTTCAAATTGGGCTTTACAGTTTGGCAAGTGTGAGGAAGACAGTTTTCGAAGGATTGAGGAAGGAGCTACTGGAGAAGGAGAAAGGTGGGGGAGAAAAAACCATTAAAGGACACTGGAGGGGCGCCTGGGTGGCTCAGTGGGTTATAGACTCTGCCTTCAGCTCAGGTCATGATCCCAGGGTCCTGGGATTGAACCCCGCATCGGGCTCTCTGCTCAGCCAGGAGCCTGCTTCCCCTCCACCCCTGCCCCCTGCCTCTCTGCCTGCTTGTGATCTCTGTCTGTCAAATAAATAAATAAAATCTTAAAAAAAAAAAAAAAAACGGACACTGGAGAAGAAAGGGGAGATAGAGACCAATATATGGGTGGAATATAGGGCTGTGGAGCAAAAGGTTAGACTAGTTGCCGGACTGAGGAATAGGTTTTATTCATCTCAGTTCCCCCACTGCCTAGTACAGTGGCTGGCCTATGACAGGAATTCAGTGAAGGTCTCATGACTGAAAGAGAGGAGAAAGCTTTGTGAGGATTTGGATCTGCAGCAGCCTTTAAAAAGACAGCGACATGTGCAGATAATAAAGTTGAAGGAACTGGGACGCCTGGGTGACTCAGTTGGTTAAGCAGCTGCCTTCAGCTCAGGTCATGATCCCAGCGTCCTGGGATGGAGTCCCGCATCGGGCTCCTTGCTCGGCAGGGAGCCAGCCTGCTTCTCCCTCTGCCTGCCATTCTGTCTGTGTGTGCTCGCTCTCTCCCCCTCTCTCTCTCTGATAAATAAAATAAATAAAAAATCTTAAAAAAAAAAAAAAGTTGAAGGAACTAATTGCTTTTGGTTGAACTACATTTGAAGACCGGCCTTAACCAGGGATTTTCAACGTGAGACACTTGTAATTGCTCTTAATGCCCACAAGGGGAGCGGCGAAGCCAAAATAAATTTTTATCCTTGCTCAAGCAAGGCTGTTGAAATTATGTAGACACTCCACTATTTACTTTAAGAACAATGTTTAAAGTGTTTTGAAACACTTTCTGTTTTATCATCTTGTCTCTTTTCTTCTCCCTTTAGTTGTAACTTTGAAAATAATTTCAGTTATTAGAGTTCACTTCATTGGTTTGGGTTCTCCTTTGGATAGATGTGATGTAAAAATCCGTTAAGGGCATAGACCAGAAGAGAATGGACTTACTAGGTCATCTTGGAGCAGTGAGCAAGGCCTGGCTGCCTCTAGTTGTCCTGTCTGACACACCTCTGTTTCCTAGTGGCCAGAGGGGCTTCTGTAGAAGTAGCAGCCTTGACCATGACTGTCTCACGGACCCTGTGCTCTGGTTGCACTTGAGACAAAGACAGCTCTTTGCGTAAGTCTGGCCGTGTCTAAGTTGGAAATGGCATTTTCTTTCCTAAAGTAACTATGTAATCCTTTTCACTGATGGCTTCCCATGGGCCTGCATTCATTTTACAGAAGTTTAAGCGTCCCTTTGTCAGGTGATACTGTCTTTATGAAATGATTTTAACAAACCTTTCTTCCCTGATTTTATTTAGATACCGAAGATGCTAGTGAAACTGACCTGGCAAAGCATGATGAAGAGGACTACGTAGAAATGAAGGAACAGTGAGTGTGATTCTTATATTTCTTGCTTGGAATACAGAATTGACAAGTAAATCTTGACAGTGACCTTGTGTGTATGGTTTTGGGAGCTTCCAAACTCCAGTGTATCTGTGCATTTTCCCCCTTTAAATTTGTCATGTATAATCGGTCTTCCTGGTAAAAGAATCTTTTGAGCATTGGCTAGGAAGAACCTTGAAGGAAATGATTCCAGGGAAATAAGGCCACGCATCAGGAGGGAATTGTTCCCCAGTTCTTCATGTTTTTGTTTAAATGTGAAAACCATTACTCAGGATAAAGGGTGCGTCATAGCTATTTGGGTCTCAGATGGAAATGACCCCTCTGAGAGCTGATGGTGTGCTGGCGCCTAGAGAGCTCAGGGAGAGCTGGACTGGAGAGCAGGGCTCCTGACTCCTGCTCCAGTGCCCTTTCCTCTGGTCACACATCCTGGCCCAAGCCTTCTCTAACTGTGCCTAGAGAAACCAGAACCACTCGTTTTTATTCTAAACACAGATGGAAGACTGTATTAAAATAGATCTCAGAAGTATTTGTTGAATGTATTTTGAGGCTCTTGATTCGACTTTAAGTTCTTTTATCTTTAAACTAGGTGATCCACATTCCTTTTTTTTGTAGGTCCTATTTTGCCAATGGTTCGTGACCATTGTCTGGATTCTGTTCTTTTCAGGCTCTGGAACCCAAAGGGGGTAATTCAGCTAAATTCCACCAATGCTGCATAAAGAAGGATTACTTTAATAATTCACGTGATTTTTCTCACAGCTTCATTCCTGAAACTGTGCTTGGTCTTCATCTTTATTCCTTCAGGCTTTTTACTGATTTACTTTGAACCATTTCCATATACCTTTCATTTTACCAAATCTGAACTTATTTGCTTATTTTTTCAGTACAAACTCAGAAGTCAAAGGCATTGTTCGCTGCATTCGGTGTGGTGGAAAATTGAATATACTGGGTTCTAAATACTGACCTATCGTGTGCAGTTTATACATCTGTTTTCTCTGTTCGGCATATATAAGCATTCTTTTGAGTTTTTTTTTTTTTAATTGAATGTGCCTCTATACAGGATACAGAAAAATTTTTTATTAAAATTGAATGCTTTGTGTGATTCAAGGTGAGTATTGAGAGTACATCAGAATTTTCATTGATCTTTTGATCAGACCACCTGTGTAATTGCCAGATTCTGCCAACTCTTTCCTCAGTTCGTGTAAATAGTTCAGTTGTATTTACAGCCCTTATTGGAGTAGTCAGAAAGCTCTTGTGCCTGTTATTTGTTGGACAGTGTTCGTTCAGGTTGCAAATCTTGTTTCTGTCACTGTAAAATTGGGGGTATTTTCAGGTAGAAGCAAAAATACTGTTGATTCATTTATGGAATCCACCATATAAACAGACCTTGTTGTGGGGCATCTGGGTGGCTCAGTCACTGGGTGTATACCTTGGCTTAGGTCATGATCCCAGGGTCTTGGGATCGAGCCTCACATTGGGCTCCCTGCTCAGTGGGAAGCCTGCTTCTCCCTCTCCCACTCCCCCTGCTTGTGTTCCCTCTCTCACTGTCTCTCTGTCAAATAAATAAATAAAATCTTAAAAACAAAACAAAACAGACTTGTCAGAGTGTATAATGGTTTATAATCCATTTGGTGTGGGGTTGCGGGGAGAGAATAACGCGCTAGGCGGTTTTGCTTTGTGTGTGCTGTGTGTTTTCACCCAGCTGGGGCTGCAAATAAATCCTGCATTTTAACTTTTGTTACTGAATAACTATTATTTCTGATCCTAAAAGAGTAGTGCTTTTAAAAAATGACACGAAGGTTTATTAACTTGGTGCTTACACAGCTATGCTATCTACATAGCAAAACGTGCTAAAGGCATAATCTTACTCCTTTAGAATTTATAATCAAATTGTAGAGTTGATAGAAGAGCTGCTGTGTTAATGCCTTTGTTATGTTTTCGTGTATGTTATTTATACTTCTAAATCCAGAAGGGAATGGCGTCATGCTTTAGATTTTTCTTTGTATCTTCTTGCCTGTTTATCATTGTCCTTTATTTATTAAAATCTGCGTGTCTTCATTTTTGTAGATTTCGGACTGATTCTCTAAAGGTGCGATAATACAGGAGAGTCTGCAGAACTGGGATATGATTCAAGAACACAGAATCCTTGTCCCTTTCTGATCCCATTAGCTGCTGGTACATTTTAAACCAGCTGGCGGACCCATTTTCTCTGTCTCCTAAAGGACGTTAATAACGTTCCGGTAACAGCCTACACACAGGCGGTCCCTGTGTGTAGATTCTTTTGGAATCGAGTATTGAATGCTTCTGTCTCTCAGTGTGGCTTTCGTTGTCTCTCTTCACAGGATGTATCAGGATAAACTGGCTTCCCTCAAGAGACAGTTGCAGCAGCTGCAGGAAGGTTGGTGTGTCTTCTCACCCTTCGTTTCGTTTCTTTTCTTTTCTTTTCTTTCTTTTTCTTTTTTTTTTTTTTTTTAAGGTTTTATTATTTGACAGAGACACACAGCGAGAGAGGGAACACAAGCAGGGGGAGTGGGAGAGGCAGAAGCAGGCTCCCCGCCAAGCAGGGATCCTGATGCGGGGCTCGATCCCAGGACCCTGGCATCATGACCTGAGCTGAAGGCAGCCGTTTAACGACTTAAGCCACACAGGCACCCTGCACCTTTTGTTTCTAAATACGCTGAGTATCACAAGCCTTCGAAGTCTGTGTATTTAACGCCCCTGTGGGGAGTGATTTAAAATTTTTGCTCTCTTCTGCTCTCAGGAGAGTGGCGATTTTCAAACATTTTGGACCCTCACTTAGGGTTTTTTGAAGAGCATGAACTGAAAACCGCTGTGAGCCTAAAGCTAGAGAGAGATATTGCTAAAGAATACATGAAACTGCACCATTTTTTCCTAAACTAAATGCTGATGAGTTGTGGATTAGCCTTATTGTGTTCCCTGTGGTTTGCTTGGTAAGTTAAAAGTGAACTGTATCTGTAGCTCTTTCCAGCTAAAGGCAGTTCAGCATGGGCTTGGGAGCGTTGGCTCTCAGGGCCGTCACGGGCCTGAATCCTTACTTTCTGGAAATTTGGCCTTGGGTGCATCACTTCTTCCTGCTTAAATTTGTTTTCCAGTCTTTGAAATGCACAGAGTGGAAGCCAATGATGTCATTAGTGATGAGAGGTGTCTAGCCCTGTGGGGTGCACTGGGAGCTCAAGGTCAGCTGTGGCCAGCAACGCTTCAGCTTATTTTGGGGGGGGGGGCCCTCATCAGTGAAGCATCTTTTCCACTAAGTCCTTATATTCCCTGAACTACCCCATCTGACATGGATTTCTGCTGAATAGTGAAAAATGGTTCCCATGAGTTGCATTTATATATCTTTGTTTTATTATTTATTTATTTATTATTTCCTTTCCATAATAATGGAAGTATTACCAGAGAAAGGAATACATTCTACTCTAGCAAGTCTGTAGGGCATACCTGGCATGGTTGAGTGAGAGATTTTGAAAATGACACCCTACTAATGAATTATGATCAGGAAACCCTTCCCACATTAATTCTGACTCTCCTAATTCACTGATGTTGGAACAGCAATGACTTGAGTAGACATTGGGTGAAAATCTATACCTAAGCTTTTCAGAATTGTCACTGGCCGTGTGTGGCTATCTAAATTTAATTAAATAAAATTAATAATTCAGTTCCTCAGTGCACTTGCTACATTTCAGATGCATAGTAGCTATGTATGACTGGTGGCTCCCGTATTGAACAGTGAAACCTAGGACCTTTTTGCCATTGCAGAGAAAGTCCTACTGGACGGTGTATCATCTGGGCCTTACTGAGAAAATGAGCTTTTTTCTGAAAAGGGAGGCCCATTGACTCCAGCTGCAGCAGCAGGTGATCAGAATCACTTGAGGAAGCGTGTACCTTTCCACTCCCATCACTTGCTCTAGCAAGCATCACTTGCTACAGAGTCTTAATCCACTAGGTGGGGTGATTTCTGCTCAGGGCCTTGGTTGAGAACCAGAGTCTAGTTAGCTCTGTTTGCACGTTCCTTTCCCTGGTTTTATTTACTCTGATGGTATTAAAACAGTTATTGCCGGTGCTAGGCAATTTTAGGAACTGAAATGTAGGGCAGATTGATTTTCAAAGTAACGTTTTATTTTGTAAATCTCAAAATCAGGTACGTTACAGGAATATCAGAAGAGGATGAAAAAACTAGATCAGCAGTACAAAGAGAGGATCCGAAATGCAGGTGAGGCTCTGTCTCAGGTGGGAACACATCATCTTCAGGTGTCCTTTTACTGATCATCTATATAATGTGGCCATAAGAGCTGTTGTCTAAAATGCAAATTCTATATTCTTAGATATGGGGGAGGGGAGAGTTTTGGGGAAGAGAGACTCCAGAGTTTCAGTTGTAGAAAACTGGCTCCTCTTTCTTCCAGTGGCCGATGAACGGCCTGTAGTTGAGCTACCTAGTGGTGGCTCCATACAGAACAGGCTCCCTGGCTCCCCTAGGTAAGTGGTTTCATACATCTTTCTCACCTGTGTGGATGCCTGAGTGGACCATGAGAGGAGCTACATGGGAAAGAATTGTAGCTTGTTTCACTCTTGCTGGAAGGTCGTTTCTTCTGGTATCCTCTGCTCTGGGGGAAAGGGGTGTTCTTGTTTTTCCCCTGGAGTATTACAAGCATTCGGGGGAAGAGTATACTGTAACAGAGCAAATGTATTCCTTCAGTAAGAATTTGTTGAGCACCTGCTATATCCAAGCTCTGAGCAGAGTGAAATAGTGGAACACATTGTCCTTGACTTTAGGAAATGTGCGATTTCATTGACAGAAGACATCCAAGCGTGGAAAAAGTTAAGGAACTTTCTGAGGTAAATGAAGAATCATGCAAAAAGTAAGATGTGATGACCGTTCGAAGTGCATAAGCATTCCTGGGCTTACAGGGAATGTGTCAAAAGTGTTCGATTTGGAAGCTCCTCGTCAGCCAGCATTTTGAGCGCCACCCCTGCAGTGGTGAAAGTGATGTTGGGTTTTCAGATGAGGTCTGGGTGCCATTCCTCGGGCTGCTGTCCTCTTGCTTTCTGATCCGGTGACTTCCCAGCTTCCCATTGGTGGAGCTTTTCCATTCTCTGGGAAGTAGATGTCCCTTGTACACCATCAGGCAGAAGGGGAGCTGAAGGGCATGGGAGGCACTGGGAAAAAGGAAATAATAGTCTCTGTCCACATTCTGGCTGCCCCTGAGGTTACCCCCACTGCGAGCTGAGTTCCTAAGGCACCTCCTTGGGACATCGGTGAAATCCCTTGCCACCTTCCCAGTGTTCCCCTGTAGCAGGGAAAGGTGCACCGTGGAGGGATGAAGGCCCAGGTTTGGTCTCCTCTCTGCACCTTAGATCTTATGCCTGTAAGGAGGTTTGCTCTTGGAACCTCAGGTTCTCCATCTGTAGAGGGGAGTACACATACCTCACGGAACTGGCATAAGAGGCAAGTAAGGAAAGTAAACTGATGTGAGCCGCGGCTAGAACCGTAGCGTATTGAGTGGTTTTCCTTAGTTCCGCTCTCGGTCCTGTTCTTGCAGGTTCTTTCACAAAAATTTTCTGTCCCCTGCCCCCTCACCCCCCAGGAATAAATGCTGAAGAACTCCAAAGTGAGTCCCAGCTTAAGCCTTGAAAGGCACATTCTCACAGAGCTAACCCACTTGTTCCTGTTGTGTTGGTGCCTGGCTGTTGGAACTCAGACCTCTTACTACTCCGAGAGCTGATGGCCATTTTGACTTGGTGCAGGGGTAGTTTCTAAGAATGGCACATAGGCAATGCATCAAATTCATTTGTGCATCTAAAGCACTCGTGGACTGAGTGAGCGTGTTGGGCTAGGTGTGCCCTGGCTCAAGTGCTCAGGCATTCCCAGGGCCAGAGTGATCAGGGCTTCTGGGTGATAAAATACTTGTCCCTTTCCTCAGTTAAATTTATTTTTCTCTTTCTGTTTTCTTTTTCTTTTCTTTTCTTTTTTTTTAAAAGTAGGTTCCACACCTAGCATAGGGCTTAAACTCAAAACCCTCAGATTGAGAGCCCTGTGCTCCACTGACTGAGCCAGCCAGGCACCGCTCCTTAGTTAAATTTATTTTTTATTTATTTTTTTAAAAGATTTTATTTATTTATTTGACAGAGATCACAAGCAGGCAGAGAGGCAGGCAGAGAGAGAGAAGGAAGCAGGCTCCCCGCTGAGCAGAGAGCCCCATGTGGGGCCTGATTCCAGGGCCCCTGGATCATGACCTGAGCCAAAGGCAGAGGCTTAAACCCACTTAGCCACCCAGGTGCCCCCAGATTTCTTATTCAGCATCTGCTCATTGAGATCTGATTTCTTAATCTGGAGTCCTGAAACTCAAAACTTCTATGAAATTACCTGTGGCTGTGTGTAGATGCTGTTTCGGGGGAAAGAGATCCGTAGGCTTTATCACATTTGTGAAGGAGACCATGGTAAAATGTAATCCATGCCTCCTGGAGTTGTGGGTTCCCCAGCAATCTTTGTGATGTAGGCAACAGCTCGACCACCACCCAGAAAAGTTGAGATGTCGTGGATCTATTTTGTTCAAAGGACTGGCTCTAGAGAGGCTTACAATCTAGTGGTGGGGGGAGCTGCTGCTTAAACAGCCACTAGTTGCCTGCATAAAGCGGGTGATGAAGCCGGTGACCAGTCTCTGGTGGCTGCTTGGACATGTCCGAGGGGCGGTTGGCAAGTGAAGGGTCCTCAGGAAAGGCTCTGTTAACTCTGAAGCTTGGAATTGCACTCAGACCCAGTGGGTGTTGCTGTGAAGTTGAGGCCAGACGAGGGGGCTTGGTGGCCTGTGAAGAATGCCCCCGGGGGGGCTCAGAACCTCTGCGCTCTGAGCTCTCTCGGCCTGTCCCTCCTTGCCACACAGAGGCCTTCACACATGCTTTAAAAACATCAGTGTTGACTCTGCTTCTGGATTAATTGCGTTGCTCCTTCCTGACCCATCCTACCCTGTAGGTACTGAGTGAAAGAAGGGGGATAACTTTCAGTGTTATTTTGCTGGGGTACTTTGGTTCCCGCTGCTTGCTTTTGACCTTGGGCAGAACTGCCAGAAGTGATCCTGTACGGGGCCAGATTTTAACTAGTCAGGAGTGTTTCTTCCATCCTTCCCCTTCATGTATATCAGCACTTTACTGATGGAAACATTTTGCTCTGCGTTACCGTGCTCTTAGAAAGCAGTTAGTGCCTCTAAATGAATCCTACCATCACTGTCTAGAAGGGTGGCACGGCCTAGCGAGTCTAATTGCACGTTTTATCTCTTTCAGAGCTCTTCCTCCAGCTGGAAGTAAGTACCTTGGATCTTCTGGGTTGCAGGCCCTCTGTGAGACTGGAATCTTGCTTTCCCAATCCAGAGAACCTTTCCTTCTGTCACCAAATGGACAGTTAAGCCCCCAGCTGCAAGCCTTCGTCACTGTTCTGTTTGACTAAAGGACATATTGGGTCTCAATTTGGAAATTCCCATCTATTCATTTGTAGGTTGAACAGCCTCTGCTTGTCACAGGACACTAGGGGATGCTCGCCTCTCACTGCTTTCTTGTTGACTTTTATCTCATGTTAAAGCTGTCCAGGAGTATGTCTGAATTATAATGGTCTAATAATTTTTTATATTGGTCCTTGACCCAGCCCAGCCTCTGAATTGGCTCAGTGGTTCAGGTTTTACAGCTGAAGCTGTCTGGGTCAGTAGGAAAGACGGATTTAACATTTTTGCTTTCCTTCAGCAGACATCTAAGTGTTGGTTCTTTGTGAAGCATAGTGTGGTGGTGCAGAGATGGGGGCCTGGATCTTGGATGATGATCTCTTCCTGGGGTGGCTAGTGTGTAGGTGTGGGAGGTCCCAACTTTATCAGAGCCACACAGGAGTGTGAGAATGTCATGCTTTAGCAGAGCACATTATCAGACACCATTTTACTCTGAAGTCAGTGCAGCACGCATTGTCACAGCCCGCAGGATTATGGGATCCCCAGCTGTGGCCCACCATAAGTGGCCTTGTTCTTCACTTAATACGATGGTGAGATTTGAAAAACTAATGCTTTTTTTATTTGGTATTTCAGTGTTTCAGTGTTTGAGTACTTGAGGGTTCAGGGTTACCTAATAGATGATCTTCTATTCTAGTTGATCTTCATCTTGGCATAAATACCAACAAATATAATAACTTGGACCACCTTGATTCAGTATTTTATAATTGCAATTAATTTTGAATGTAGGTATTACAATTGGAATATACTATTTTCCTCCGAAATTGTGGCTTTAAAAGAGTTTGTCTTTGAGAATCTTAAGTTCTATTAACATAGAAGCCATGCAGTGTAAGAGGTGGGAGAGAGGAAATACTGAGTAGCAAGTGGGGGTACGCTCGTAAAGACAAGCAGAAGTCGTATGGTTCAGTTTTACGCATTCTCGGGGAAACTCGTTCCCAGACGTGTCACTACTGCCAGTGCACGTGTGAGGGCCGCTCTCCCACCTTTCTTGTAAAGGTGTTTTCTGGGCTCCCGAGTGCAGAGTCAGGCTTGGAGTCGGAACTCTGGTTGCAAGGGCCCCACGGAGCCCTAGCCTGTGTTTCTCTTTCGCTCAGACTGAACAGGTGGAGAGAAACTACATTAAAGAAAAGAAGGCAGCGGTGAAAGAATTCGAAGACAAGAAGGTAGAGCTGAAGGAGAACCTGATTGCTGAGCTGGAGGAGAAGAAGAAAATGATCGAAAATGAAAAGCTGACTATGGAGCTGACGGGAGGTATGAAAGCACCCCAGGGAGGGATCCCGGGAGTCCTGAGTGGGACCCGGAGGGGTGCTGCGGTCCTGCCTGTGTTCCTTCTCCAGAGTGAGCTGGAGGGAGGGTGGGCTTTGACCCGAGGGCTAGCTCCATGTGGTACTGGCTGTGTGACTTCAGTCAAGCTACTGAATGTCTCTGAGCCTACTTCCCCCTCTACAAAATGGGGCTGATCAGACCTTGTCTCACAGGATTGTGGTCAGAAATGTGAGTGCCTAGCACAGTGCCCTGTGCGGTACAGGTGTTCAGTGAATGGTAGACCTTTAGTCATGGCTGCCACTGCTGGCTTACGCTTTATTCAAATTCCTGGGTCATCTGGCATTCGTGGATGACTTACCCGAGTCCCTCTGGGGTGGTAGGAATCTCTCTGCTTTGTGTTTTTCAGTCTGCCTTAATTACAGAGAAGGCATTGTCTTCCTTTGACCTAGATGTGAGAACAGAGGCGTTAGACTGTATCATCTGTGCTCTTAGATCCCTTCCCTCGGTGTTATTGTGAACATTTCAGACAGAGTTGGTACAGATTTGGCAGGAGTAAGCTAAACTGAACTAGTTTCCTGTAAAGGTAGTAAAGTTACATTAGACTCTGTGCCAGTCCTCCCTTGCCTTCTAGTTTTTAGTAATCCGCATACGGGAACTCAGCAGGATGTAGGCAAGTTTAAGGGAGAAACAATATGGGCTGTTCTGTTGCCATATGTAGACTGATGAATCCTAGAAGGGTGCAGGGCAGGAAGTGGCTCGAACTATGTATTTTGGAACTTGGCAGAATTTCTGTCAGTGACTACTGCAAGACAAGCCAGTGGGGAGTTGGTCCCCTGGCCGCGTGAGCGCGCGCCTTCTGCACACCCTCACGTTTCACTCCTACCGTGCGCAGAAGGTGCTGCAGCTCTGGCGTGTCTCGTTTTTGCAGACGTCCGTAAGAGTTGTTTTCAGATTAAGTTCTTGGGGGCGGACTTAAAAAGTAAGAGTTGAGAAGTAGTATTTCCTCTTCTGTATTTCTGGTGCTATGACCCAACATGGCCCTTCGATTGACATAAATGTCTGGCCCCAACCCCCATGATGTACCTGTGAGAATGCGGTGTGTCTGAAGCGGGTGGGGGGGGTCTGATTCTTGAAGAATCTCTCTTCTGGAATCTCTCTCCTTGAAAGACTTGGCAGAAGGAATTAATTCCTTGAAGGCCTCTGCTTAGAATTTTTTTTTTTTTTTTTTTTTGGTGAGAGCGGATGTTAAAATAGCATCTCCAGACAGCACTGTCTTGTTCTTGTGGCCATGCTTTGTTGATGAGCCCGCTAGCACGGTGCTGCCTTGTGTGGTATCAGTCTGTCTGCCTGTTTTCTGACTTGGACACCATTTTGTTTGACGATGGCTGTTTCTGGCGTTGATGCCTCCTCGCTCTCTGCTGGAGCCACCAGATGTTCAGGAGTCTTCATTAGGCAAGTGGGAAATAGTGTCGGTTTATAGCTGCTCTCTTTCCATCTGCAGGGAAAGATACCATCACCTTACCTGTGATTTGGCATCCCGCTTATTGACAAGCGATCGACGTCGTTTGGCCAGGCCGTTTTGCAGCCAGAATCTTAACTGGGACAGGAGGCCTCCCCAGTGACTGGAGGCTGAGCCTGCCAGGGTAGAAAAGACAAATAAATGCAGGGAAGTCATTTGTGACGCAGTGAAGTAGATTACACAAGTGCTTAAAGCTAGCCATGGGCATTAAAGGTACCGATGTCCTTCCTCAAGCCATTTGGTACCCTTGGTATGGAAAGCTGTGCCAAGGTAATGATAGAGTGTCGGAAGAAAAGGCAGTGGAGCTAGAAGGATAATTAGTGTTTCCACAGATGGTGCTGCTATGGTGCTGGATTAAAGGCCTGATTTCATTTCTCTCCTTGACTGACTTATTTCACCTTTGTGGATTGATGCCCAATATCAGCGTTGCCTGGCTCTGCCCGGAAAAGATATTTCTTAAAGTTTCCTCTTCTGGTTCCACGTGAAGATCTCTTGAAAAACAGCGTTGATTTAGAGTCTGATGGGACGCTTAGACCAAATAACCCATTGGGAATGGGGGGATCAAGTGATGTGCTTTGTGTGAAGGGCCCTGAAAGCATTCGCAGACTCTGCGGGACTTAGCGGAAGGTTCTCTCCACTGCCCACACTGCTTGAGAAGAACTCAGGACAGCGGGTTGTGCAGGCGGAAAGGCGTCCTGTCAGTAGGGAGACCGGGGTGGATTCTCCATCAGTGCTCCCCCACCTTGGGGGTGTGTGTGAGTCAGCTGGGGGTCTCGATGACGTGCGGCTGCTGCTTCAGCGGGTCTGGGGTGAAGCCTTCGATCTCGCATTTCTAACCACCGGCCAGGGGCTGCTGATGTTGTCCCCTGGACCACGCTGAGTAGTGAGGGTATAGATGGAGTCTCCTGAGTGTGAGTTTTCTCTGCAGTTGAGGCCAAGGTGGTAAGTAACCCAGTTAATCAGTGTGAACTTAACAAGCTTTCAAGTGTGGGGAGCTTTATCATTCTTTTTCCATTTGTCCTCTTCTGTCTTGAGGATAGCTCTCTTTTCTCCTTTGTCTCAACAGCCCACCAACCACAACTTCGTTTTCTTTTGTAAATTTTTGCCTCTCTGGGGCATCTTCCAACCCTCAGGCCCCTGTGGCAGCTACTCAAGACCTCATCAAGCCTTGAGTTTCCCTTAGAAGATAAATGGATTCATACCTAGAGCCACGAGTACTTATAATATTAAAATCAAAATTACGATACCAAAATATAACATTGAAGGACTGCTTCCTGAGTATGTCTCTCGAGCCAGGTATTACATAAAAGTATGAGAACTGCCTTGGTAGGCTGATAGATGTGGACGGATCCTGGCCCTGTCATGAACTTGGTTCTGTGGTGGGGTTTTCTTATTTAGGAAGGAGACAGTAGAATCTGCTTTGGAGGTTTGGTGCAAAGATGGGGTGAGACAGTGCCTGTAAGGTGCTTCAAAAAGCGGCTGGCACATAGAGTAAGCACTGGGAAGTTGTAAGGTCCTTTGACTTTACTTGGCCAAGCGGCCTCAGAGGAATGGAGGCATCTGTTGAAAGTGTCCCAGTGTGGTAGTGTGTAAGCCAGAACTGGTCTTCCCCACCACATGATATGGACTTTCTACCACGGAAATACTGTGGATTCGTGTGCTGCTGAGTGATTCATAAAATGAGGCTAGTAGGTGTGTCCTGTGTCCTCAGGGAGCTTGTATTCTCCTAGTTACAAGACTGACACAGCTTCTTCGTCTTGCCCAGTGTAAGGCGGTGTCCACAGAGCATGCTCCTAAATGAAAGTGAAGATTTCTCAGGTTTGTTTCTACTGATCGTTAAACCTGATGAAGGGCTCTGTGATTGTTCTGATGCGGGTTTGGTTTCCCGCAATGAGGAGCAGATGACAGTGAGTAGGAACCTTGGAAGTCCAGGCAAGGAGAAAAGTCCCCATGAAATACCTGGCTGGGGAGAGTGGAAGAGGTGATCTGGACTTTGGGTGGAGCCGGCTTGTCCCCAAGACAGCTTTGCTGGTGCTGCCATTGCAGAATCCAGGTGTTTTCAGAGGAAGTTCACTGTCTTGACACCATCCTTATTCTCCGGAGAGCTTTGTCCCGAGGGAGATGGAGTCCTTCGATCCTACCCTGGTTGGTCACTGAAGACCTGACCTTGATTCTTCTCTCACCTCTCCCCGCCCATCTCCTACCAGTACCCACAGCGCCATTCCTGATGTGGATGAACCCCTCCCAACCCCTTAGGGAGGGACCTGGGCTTTG
Organism: Mustela nivalis; assembly: GCF_964662115.1. Taxonomy (NCBI): domain Eukaryota; kingdom Metazoa; phylum Chordata; class Mammalia; order Carnivora; family Mustelidae; genus Mustela; species Mustela nivalis. The sequence goes on along the minus strand of NC_139033.1, from coordinate 5,790,081 downwards.
CCCTGGCCCACTGGGCTCCCATGTTGCCGTGCTTCTGGTTTGGGGGCAATTGCCAATCTGCTATAGTGGTTACGCTGTAGTGGCTTTTTTTTTTTTTTTTTTTAAATAATTAGCACAAACCAGCATTGCAAGGGGTGGGGAGAAGCAGAAGGAGAGAAACGCAAGCAGACTCCCTGCTGAGTGCGGAGCGCAGCTCGGGACTCTGATCTCAGGACCCTGAAATAGGACCTGAGCTGAAGCCAGGAGTAGGAAGCTCAACTGACTAAGTCACCCAGGTGCCCCAGCATTCTTAAGGATGCTCCTTTGAATCACTGTAGCTGATATTTTTCAGTGGCTAAACAGTGGTTTTAGTAGTAAAAGTATGTTCTTGTGAAGCTTTTACTGCATTTATGTGCCGTAGGCCCGTAAGCTGTTGGAGTGAATGACTAGGTTCAGAGACGTGTGGAACCCAAGGCCCCAGGGAAGTGCTAATTGTATGGTAATTGCAGGTAATTAATGTTATCGGGAATATATCTCCATAGGGACATGGCTCTGCCCAACACTGACGAGCAGCCTGCGTCCCATTTCTTAGCCAGCATGCCTGGTGCTACCTGGAGGGTGCCTGTGTCTGTCCGGTGGCCGTTCCCGCCGGCCTTGCTGGTGAGCAGAGTAGGAAGGATTTGCCCTATTGTCACGTAGACAAGGTGGTTGGGAGAGGAGAACTCATTCAGTGCTCTGTCTCCTCTCTTCCTCCCACCTCTGGTGTGTAGGGTGCTCAGTTGGGTCACTGTTGACGTCCAGTTGGACCCATAAAAGGTCTTGGGTTTTCTGAGAGGCTTTCTGATGTAAGTCAGAGTTGTGTTGGGCTCGTCTGCGAGGCCAGCTGACTTACCACTCAAGTGCCTTCTCCAGGGCTGCCATGCTCCAAGGTCTGGGTTTTACTCTCGGAAGTTTGATTTTTGTGGTGGATCCAGATTGAGCCCACTGAGACTCTCACTGGCCAAACTCCAGGGACCTGGATATTATAGACTCAGAAGGCCAGCCTCTTGCTTCTTGTGAGAATTGGAACTTCTGGGTGGGTTCAGACCCAGGTAGTCCGATATACTTTCCCCTCTGTGAAAAATGTATTCGCAGGAGGTTGGAGCAAAGTGAGTGGAGTAGGTAATCTGTGTAGTTTGGGGCTGTGATACTTACATGGCGGTCTTCCCTACAAGTCGCATCTTCCATGTGGACCATGGCCAGGCCTGCTCCCCACTCTCCTGGATGGTGGTGGGGACAGGCCAGTACATTTCAGAGGTGTTTTTCAGAGCACCTTCCTTCTGCTGAAGTTGTCTTTTGGATGAAAATTGATTAGGTTATTGTGGTGACTAGGCTAGTAAAATGGATCAATTTTCACTCTTTCCTAAGAAGAATTCGATTATGTATTCTGATCCATGAGGGATGCAGCTACGATTTTCTGAGCTTATTGGCCATGATAAGATTGTGTTACTCCACATTCTCTCCGCTGCGCCTTTACTTGGCTCACTTCCATCAAGTGTTGCCCACCTTCCCCACCCCCCAGACTTGGCTGCCCAGAGGGCCGGGCACACTGGGCTATTGTCTTCGGGGAATAGAACATTCCATGATGTCCATGTGCTAGGTGCTCTTTCTCTAGTGGTCTTTGTGTTTGGTGAGCTCCTTTCATACCTTTTTTTCTGAATTAGGCATGAATGTTGCAGAGCCTCACCGCTGATGTCACTTGTCGTCAAGTATGTAACTTCATTCAGCTGTTTGCCCCTTGGCTTTTTAAAGAGATTTTTGTATAGTGTTTTCTTGGCTGCAGACGTGATAAAGCTAGCATTGATTGAACTCTTGCTATGCCAGGCATCGTGTTTAGGGCTTTACTGGTATCAACTCCCGTAACCCTCCCAACATCCTGTGGGGGAAGCATTACTGATAATTCTGTTTTATGAAGAAAGTTGAGGCAAGTGTTTACATGGCCTGCCTTAGGTCACGTGGCTGCAGCAGGCAGTCTTGACTGCTGCCTGTAAGTTAGTGGAGAATTGTGTCAGCTTGGCTGAGGGTGAGAGATTGCTGGTAGAGGGGACGACTGTCTCCTCACTTTTTCTCAGGGGTGAGTGTGTTTGTCCTACTTCCTCATGCCCCCACTCCCCCACATACCTTTTTTTTTTTTCTTAAAGATTTTATTTATTTATTTGACAGACAGAGATCACAAATAGGCAGAGAGGCAGGCAGAGAGGAAGAAGCAGGCTCCCCGCTGAGCAGAGAGCCCGATGTGGGGCTGGATCCCAGGACCCTGGGATGATGACCTGAGCTGAAGGCAGAGGCTTAACCCACTGAGCCTCCCAGGCACCCCACCCCTGTATACCTTTACAAATACTCATCAGGTCCGTGGTTCTCATCACTTATCTTCCACGTATAGGGGGTAAAAAAAATCATCATTGTTACCCATTTCCCTTTATAAGAGCAACACACAGAAGTATTTTTTGGCTTCGTACATGTGATTATTATATATTCACAGATTGTGCATCTTGCTGTGGTGGAAGGGCTACACTTGAATTCCATAAGGTTGTCCTGTCTGCTGTGCTGATAGTATGCACGGTCATGAATGAATGACACTGTCAGGCTTGACATCTCTGGTCGTTCTGCAGGAAATTCCGTAGAGCCCGTACTGTGTGCCTGAACTATTGCGAGGTACTGGGGTGGAATTCAGGAATCTCCGGGGAAAATGTCCCATACAGTGTGGGGTTTGCTAGCAAGAGCTTTGTACAGAGGTTTGCACTGGTTGCTTGGAAGATGGTTTGATTCTGGAAGCCATCATGGGACAGGGAGCATTGAGCTGGCTCTCAAGGGATGTTGTGTAGGAGTATGCTGGGCAGAAGAGAGGGGGCCAGGCAGAGGTGAGGGTGTGTAAAGGCTTAAGGGCATACATAGTAAGGCAGGAGACCTTGGGTGAGAGACTTGGCCTATTTTCTGTAGAGCATGGTGAGCCATGAAAGTATTGAATAAGAAGGGGGATGTGTAGAATGATCTGATTTGTGTCTTAGGGAGATTGTTCTGTGGGGGATGAGAATAGGATGAGGGGATGGAGTTGAGAGGTGGTTTAGCAGCAGAACTGTGCATGATCTGGTGACTGTGATGTTTCGGGGAAAGAAGATAAGTCACAATGACAGATTCTGTTCTGGCTGGGGAAGATAGATGAGATGTCCCCGAGGCATGGGAGAGGAGGCAGCCCTGGGAGGTGAGACACGAAGTGAGGACACTTGGGTCATTCAGAATGGATGGTGTCAGTGGGCACAGGTTGCCATTCAGAAGGTTGGGGCAGCTGGCCTCGGTGATAGAGGCTTACTGGGACACAGGCTGAAACCTGACTGGACTCCAGTGGGCACCAGCGGAAAGGAGCCTAAGGGAGCAGATCAGGAGACGAGAGCCCTGTGCAGTGGTGGCTGGGGAGGAGAGATTTTAAGGCAAAGAGAGTCAGCAACAGTGCAGACTGCAGAGAGAAGTCAAGAAGAACGAAAGAGACTTTATTATGAGCCTTCATTAGATCATTCTTGACCGTCAAGTAGCTACGAAAGGTTATAAAACAAAACACGAGTCCAAGTTTGTAAATGAACACATCCTATAAAGATGTTGGCACTGAGGCCAGTGGCCTCTCGGTCTTCTGCACGAGTGTGCTTCAGTTTTCCCTCCCTCCGTGAGAACAGCAAGGATGAGTTGACCTGGATGATCCCAAGAGCCTACCACTCTGTGGCTTCTGAATTTGAGGGAAGAGGAGGAAGGTCCTGGTTTACAGGGTGCTGGAGAGATGCTTCCACAGTTAGCCTGCACTGCTGTGCAGCGTTTCTGAGCGGGGTGAGCACTTAGGCCAGCCAGTCCGAGTCTTCTAAACACAGCCCCCAGCCCGAACATCTGATGTGGGTGTCTGCCTTAGGCCCCGTGTAAACCAAATGTTCCCATTAAAGCAGTTCTGATTGGGTGGCTGTGGGGCAGCTTTTCTTACAGTGCAGCGATTCTTACTTCAAGTGGGAGTTGGATAGATTTACCCATTCAATTCTTGCCACAGATTCTATGGAAGTGAAACCCATCATGACCAGAAAGTTGCGGAGGCGACCAAATGATCCTGTCCCCATCCCAGACAAGAGGAGAAAACCCGCTCCTGATATCCATTTGCATAATTGGTTTTTTTTCTTAAGACTATTGAATCCTTTGCTTGTCCATTTGCTAGAATATACGTGGCCATTGTCCTATGGAAATTGTGTGTGATTGGCAGGCATGTGTATTTATCCCTGAGCTAAGGAATAGCCAATTTTTTGAAAAAGATTTATTTATTTGAGAGAGAGAGGGAGAGCACTTGCAAACATGAGCACAAGCAGGAGGAGCGGTGGGCCAGGGAGAGAGAATCCCAAGCAGGCTCCCTGCTAAGAATAGAGCCCAGTGTGGGGCTCAGTCCCGCGACTCTTAAGATCAGACCAGAGCCCAAAAGAGTTGGCCGCTTAACTGATTGAGCCATCCAGGCGCCCCGGGAATGGCCATTTTATCATGGATCCTCGATCGCCACTGCTTCTAATGGGCTAATGGGCGGCGTTTGTAGAGAGCAGTGATTTGGAAGGACACTTTTCTGGAAGCTCATCCTGGTTTTAACATTTGGAGATTTAAGGCGACCTCAGATTTCACATGCCTTTATTTTTCGTATAAAACCAGGCCAGTAACACCTGCCTTTTGTACCTCCATTACTTATATCCCGAAGACAGTGGAGCACAAGTTGTTAAATTAAAGCAAAGAGATTTCAGTCACATAAAAAAGCCCTTTAATTGTAAAAACGAGAGGGGGAAGCAGGACACACATCACAAAGTTCTTTTTCTGTTCTCTTGAGGAGAGAATAAGTCGCAGTTATACAAAATGATTCCGTTGTCTTCTCCCAAGAGAGGGTTTAACTTCAGGTTCCTTTGTCTTCACAACTGAGGGTTTAAGTTATGTGGGAAAAATAAGCCCACATCTGTGTGTGTGTGTGTGCATACACACACGTGTGCAAGGCTTCTGGTCTTTGGAACAAGAGCACTTCATAAATTGAGGAGGAAGGTCTCCTTGTTCTGTGTCCTATGCTCTCATTCTGGGACTTACTAAATGACTTAGAGATGTTTGAAAGGAATTTGTGAGTTCTTTTATGTACCTGGGCACCACGACATTCAGTAGAATCAGCAGCTCCCGAGAGGCAAACTGCTATAGAAACAGCATCCGACAGAATCACACTGTAAATCCTAAAGTCCTGGTACCATTTTGTTGATTTCTGCTTGCTTAGAAACCATGCTTCTCAGACACGTTCCTTTAACTCTCAACACCCCAGCTAAACTATTTGTTAACAGACGAACAGATCATGGAGGATCTGAGAACGTTAAATAAGGTACAGTTTGATTTTTTTTTTTTAATTTATTTGAAAGCTTAGGCTTGTGTCCTTCACGTGTTACTTGTTAAATCGTTTTGATACCTTTGACACTTTGTGTTGCATCTGAAATGATCTGCACTAAGATTTCTTGTTGTTCTTCCTACAGCTTAAGTCACCTAAGAGACCAGGTAAGTGCATAGTGTTGCTGGCATTTTTTAAATCATGTTGTGGGAAAAGCATGTTTATACCTGACAGAGTTGTTGTAATTTTCAAAAATAAAAATTCTCATCATTTGTCTAAGAGTAGTCTTCATGAAAACTGAAGGGAACCTTAGGTGCCCCCTCCCCTGATTTTTTTTTTTTTTTTTAAGCCCTGCTATATTAAAGTTATTTTTACTTTTTCCTTCATTTCTTGGAAAAGAGACATTTGATTGATAGGCTGGTGAAGGTTTTCTTCTGTGTAGGCATCAGGCATAAGATTTAAGCACACCTCCATTTCTGGAAATGAAACCAGAAGGATTTTTCAGTATTCCTTGTCTTGTGGAGTGCTGGGCGCCCCTGTTCCTGTGGCACTTCGTGGTCTGGTTCTGGTGAGGGACTCATAGTCCCAGCTTACAGAAGAGGAGAGCCCAGGTTCACAGTGGTTCCTTCCAGGTGGCACTTGAGAGTCAGTGCTAGGCTGCAAAACAGAATTCTGGATGGGCAAGGCATTGTTATGTTTTAAGCACCAGGATTACTTACATGTCTGTTTACTCACCAAGCCTTGTGGAAGGAAACAGGATCCTTTTTTCTCTGAACGATTTCCTTCTGAGAGCCACCGTGGTCCTCAGAGAGGTCCCGTGTTTCTGAAGGCATGATGTGGAGGTTGGGGAGGTGGTATTACAGAAGTTGTGTGAATTGAGATCCTTTGGACCTACTTTATTTATTAGCACTATATTAGCTTGACTCTGTACATACATGATAGTCTGTTTTACCTCGTAATAAACAGTTTTAGAAATGACTTTGGATTAATAATTTTAAGGAGATTGTCCTAATTCCTGCCCTTCTGGGCTTCCAGTGGTCACGTGGGCAAATCACTTAGCCTGCCGGCATCCCCGCTTTCTCCTCTGTTCAGTGAGGTTAAGCTTTGCCTTGTTTACCTTACGGGGTTGGGTTGAGCAGCAAGTTAGGTGTAATGTACAAGAATTTTGTGGAGTTCTCATCTTTACAACCCCTAAGGACTTAATGATCATGATTATTACCCCTTTTTGATAGCATTTCAATTAAAGCATGTTAGTTGTTGGGTCCACATGATTGTTACACGTTTAATCAGTGACATATTTTTGGTACCTCCAGCATCCCCGTCCTCTCCTGAACACTTACCTGCCACACCGGCAGAGTCTCCAGCCCAGAGATTCGAAGCTCGAATAGAAGATGGGAAACTGTACTATGATAAAAGATGGTATGTTATGGAAAAACACAGATTATTTGTTAAGAGTCTCAAAAGAACCCCTTGGGAAGAGCACTAGGGTTCTGTCTCATTGTTCCTGAGCATGGCTGCTGCTTAGCTTACATAGTACTAAAGTGGAATAACATTTCAAAGTGAGTTAGGACAGGGGAGCCTGGCTAGCTCAGTCAGGGGAGCATGTGACTATTGCTTTCAAGGTCAGGAGTTCAAGTCTCATGTTGGGCATAGAGCTTGTGTTTAAAAAAAAAACAAAAACAAAAACCAGGGCACGTGGGTGGCTCGGTTGGTTAAGCGGGGCTGCCTTCGGCTCAGGGCATGGTCCCAGGGTCCTGGGATCAAGCCCCGCATCAGGCTCCTTGCTTGGCAGGAAGCCTGCTTCTCCCTCTGCCTCTGCCTGCTGCTCTGTCTACTTGTGCGCTCTCTCCATCTCTCTAATAAGTAACGTCTTTAAAAAAAAAAAAATGAAAAAAAAATGCATCAGGAATTATTTGATCGATATTACTCATTCAGTCTCTGAAGGCAGTGTTTCCTGAGCACATGTTCTGATGGGAGCCCTCCTCTCTCCGTGCCGTTGGCATAATACTAGAATTTGCAGGCTTCTCTCTTTGGTGCTGCCCCTGTAGACTGAGGCCAGGGCTTATGTCCCTCTCTATCGTAACTCTGCCTTTGCACACTAAAATTGATAGGTGTTCTGTAGAAAAAAACATTTTGTGGTCAGATGAGTCTGGGGGAGGACCATTCTAGTTAAAGAGTTTCTTTGCTGTAGGTGCTCTTTGGGTTCTCTGATAGGCTCATGTGTGCTCTATTTCTGTGATGTTGTCAGGTATTACTTATTTGACCCAGGATACCCTTTGTGGTGCTTCATCCTACTATATGAGCATTCCAGGAAACGTACTTGGGGAAATTGAATCTTAAAACCTTACTAGTTTATATAAAAGACAGGTTTTTTTTTTTTTTAAGTGCTTTTTGTGAAATTTTAATTCTTAGTTGCATGCGACTATATAGGTATGTTATATTAGGTTTTTAATATGCCGGAAATATTTGAGAATAAAAACACTTTAAAATCTTCAGACCACCAGCGTTTCCATTGGGAAGGAAATGGTCAAGCAATGTTAGACTTAGAAACTCATTTACTTACTCATTCAGCAAACATTACTATCTGCTCTGTAGCCCCAGATTCTGCTAGGTGTTAAGCCACATGTCTTACCTCCTTGTCACAGCTCCTTTATTTCTGACATACTCTTTTATTCATTGTCCCTCTGCAATTTAAGTCATGGTGGACACATTTGCATTTTGGATTTCCGCTTGTTTGTATGGCACATGTTTATCTGGGGTTACTGTGTGCTCTCTTTAATTATCATTTATGATCACTATCATTTTTAATGATCTTTTGAGTTTCAATATGTTAACCCAAAGTTCCAGAATTAGAGTAACGGTTATTTTGAATTGTTTGAGCTTTGTTAAAAAAGAAAAACCCCAAGATTTGTTAGTTTATTACCTTAAAATACTACCCTTCCGAAGTTGGTAGAAATGCTCAGAAATCTCGTCTTCCCTGAAATAAATCCGTTCCTTCAAAATATTTGGTTACAGTTGAGTTAATTACCCAGGAGATGGTGAAGGCTGATCTTAGTGACTTCTGCCCCTCTCATTTGACTATTTCACTTTCTTTAAAAAGGCCTGTGTTGGAGACTTTGCTTATCAGAACAGATCACCACTAGGTGGCAGGCTCTAATAATGCAACACACTGAGGGGGCAAAATAATGTGAAAAATGTTTCTAATAATGAAAACCAAATAACCTTTAAAGATCAAGCCCGCACATAAGAGCCGTCTTCAAAAATGATGAGCTTTATCACTAACGTTTTTACGGATCTGTGAATCTTAAAGCTATGTGATATTTCAGACGAAGTTCATTTTGTAGTTGTGTTGCTTCAGATCTTCTTTCGAAGGCTTAATTTTTAGACTTTGAGACTTGTCTTGAGGGTGAAAATGCAGTAGGAGAAAATTTTTATTTTTATTTTTCTAAAGAAGGGATCCCTGGTGCCTGGTGTTTCATAATGTAAATAGAGTGGTCACGTTTGCTGTGCTAGATCCCCAGAGCATTAAGAGTGAATTTCGCGGTCTTTCTCGTAGGGAAGGTCTCTGGGAGCATTTTCCTTTTTTTTTTAATTATTTTTTAAAAAATATATTTTATTTATTCATTTATTTGAGCGCGAGAGAGAGCACAAGCAAGCAGAGAGAGTGAGGAGGAAGCAGGCTCCCCGCTGAGCAGAGAGCCCGATGCGTGGCTCGATCCCAGGACCCTGAGATCATGACCCGAGCCGAAGGCAGAGGCTTTAACCCACTGAGCCACCCAGGCGCCCCAGCATTTTCCTTTTTCAGTGAGTTTCAAGTTGCATATTATTGAAGATGGCAGCTGTTGTTTTCATCTGTATTCTATGGTTTTCCTTTTAGCCTTGGGAGTCAGAGTTGATGACACATTTGTGGGAAGGTGTGTCTCTCCTTCCCTGCCACAGACGGAAGGTGTTCATGCGGGTCCCGGCCCACGCTCTGACTTGTGCAGAGCTGGCCTCCTCTCCCACCAGGCTCAACTTGATGTTTGGTCTTAGTGTCCTGTCAGCTGGGAGACTTTCATTCTTCTTTTTTGCCAGTCACGGTCTGTGGCTGAGAGGGCAAGTGAACCGCTTTATGCCCACTCCGCTTTGTGCGCAGTGGTACTTCTGGCGAAACATGTTTCATTTAGTTCAAATGACTTCAGCAAAGTGAGTGTGATTCAGGCTTCCCGTCTTGGTATGAACACTTACCAAGCTACATTTCATTTTGAAAGATAAGCATCTTCTCTTTATCTTGGTCTGGTAGTGCTTTTAAGGCATTTTATGTCCTGCTGTAAGTTTTCCTCGCATTTTGATTTGGACTAATGACCCTTCTTAGAAAGTACCAGTAAAGTAGCTGATATTTTAAAATAACTAACTAGCTGATGGTGCTGGCAGACTAGTTTATCTCTCCTCACTTTAAATCTTGGGCTGTTAATATGAATTAGGAATGAACCCCCCCCCCCCCACTTCTTCCAGCCTTCAACTGACAAAGACTGTTAAATGGTGAATATTTACAACTGGCATTGGGACCCTTTGAGGTTCCAGAGCTTTAACATGGTATTCAGTTTTTTTGGGGAAATGAAACATTAATATCAGGATTCCCAGTAGGAAACAAAATTAAATTAATTCTACCCCCTCCTTTTTGACCCACCTTTTGAAGAAATTGCTTTCTTCCATAATAGTACTACTGTTGATTCTAGTTCATTGGGTTTAATAGTAGAAGCAAAGCTCTAAGAGCTCATTTGTCGGGATTCCCAGGTCAGGATTTCCATTAGTAATAAGGTAATAAAGTCAGTTCGATTTTTGTGGCTTGTTCTCTGAGGCTATTTAAAGGTTTTTTCTTTCATCTGAGATGAGTTGCAGCTTATAAAATGGGTTAATTGGCAAAAGTGATAATGTAAATTTTTAGTTCTATTGTTGGTGCTTTTTAATAGTTTTTATGTCTATATTTATTTTAAATTCTCTCCCCCTCTTTTATTAGTCTTTAGCAATTAACAAGTAAATTTGTATGTGAGGGTCGACCTATACGTTTTAGTTTCATCTTGAAAATATGAGTGCTAATTTCTGAGGATTTTTTTTTTCTTCTTCCAGAGAATTCAGTTAGTTGAATAGATTTGGTATCCAGGGATAACCCGTATTCCCTAAGACCGTTGTGTGGTGCGTGAGACTGGTTCAGGGGGATCTGGGAATCCATTGGCTTGGAAGTGGGGTGCTTTGGGAAACACATAGGCCAGCTCTGCTCTGGAGCAGATGGTGACCAATGGTGGACATTCAAGCTACCACCATTTGGTTACCCCAAAGCAGGCAGATTGGGGAGGTGGCCAGATGCTCAGGTCCCAGAGGACTTCTGGGGTTGGGGGGTGGTTATAGATGAGATCTCATTGTTTACTTCCGGTATTCATTTTAAGGTCAGCCCGAGGTGTTGGGGTTTGGGTTCTGCACACATTTGAAGTAAAATGCAGCGCATCTCCTGAGTGTTGTTTGACTAGTCTCCCAGAGTTAACTGTTGACCTTGAAGACATTAAGATGTTAATTTTAACATGAGGTATTATCTTTACCCGTCTTTGTTATTTAGGTATTTTTCAGAACCATGACTTACTTAGTTTTTAATATGAGTAATACCTTAATTCAGAGAAAAGAAAGCCATTCAATAGAAAGAATACTGTTCTTAATTTATATTTCCTATTTCTGTAAAGTTGTAATACATGTTTTATTATACATCTTAACTACATAACTTTACCCAATTTTTTCTGTGTGTGTGATACACACGTAACATGCATATGTTTTTTTACAAGCACAGGAACGTAATGGGCATAGATTTCCCTCCTCTACTTAACAGTATACTGAGCGTGTTTCCAAACGAGTAACATACTCCTTTACCACACTGTGATCTTTCATTATTAAAGTATTTGGGAAATACTTTCAGAATGACGTGAGACTACATGCATGCTTTTTGTCTTTTTCTCTTTAACCACTCTAATCCCCATAGAATAACTTCAGATGTTCTCCTGCTTTGTAATTTTACTCGAACCATCACTTGAGATGTTAGTGTTTACATAAGAAAGTTGGCTTAGATGTGGGAGGGAAACTGGAATGTTTGAGTCACGCTGTGAACTAATTCAGCCTTTCCTCATGCACTGTATACTTCAGACCTTGCGATATTACATATTTAGCATAATGAAAGTCCCCTGACCCAGTTTACCAACTGATCTCTGGCCAAAAGCAACTTTAAAGCTGAGTCTAACCCAATCTCGCTGTTCTAATTGCATTTATGATTCGATTTCTTTTAACAGTATTTTCAGGAAGTAAATTGAGTTGGAAACCTGGGTTTTCAGCTCCTAAGTAGCAGGTTAAAGAGTGCTTAGAACCTAGATTGGAAAAAGCTCGTTGTGGGAGTGAAGTACATCTCTTTTCTGTGATGTCCTGGCAGTAGATTATTTCATTACACCAGCAAAACAGTCTGCCTTTTCCCCCACAGAAATAATGATAAAATGCAGTACTTTGCTGAGAGATGCATTTTGGTAGAATTTACATGAATTAGTGGGTCTGTTTAGCTAGATCTGTGCAGCCAGAATGAACCAGAGGTTATGTTCTTGCCTGACTGCGGCTGGCCTCGGCCAGGGCTGCCAGCAGCAGCTCGGCTCCTGTTTCCAGCTCTTGCAATCCAGCAGCTGCTCCTTCATCCTGTGGCAGCTGCTGTTGTCTCATTTGGGCTTTGGGCCTGGCTTCCTCACTTTGAACCTCGGCCTTATCCCTGAGCTTGTAGCAGTTGAAGGTGATCCTGTGCTACAGGCCAAGAGGATGGCTACTGGGGCTGAAACGGAGTGCCTGTCTGGTCTGCTCCATGCAAGGCAGCTCTCCCGACTGGCTAGGCCAAATCAGAGCCCCTGTGGTGCACACACCCTGCTGCTCTGAACCTCGCCCGGTTAGTGCTCCCTGAGTATCCTGGTGTGATACTCAGTGTTCTTCTCTGCTGCTGTATTTGAAGCTGTGTGATCGCAGGGACCTTGTGGTCCTGTTCCCTGTCCACTTCCAACCTCCAGCATCCTCAGTGCTGCACAGTAAGTGATTAATGTGTATTTGCTTAATGAGTGACCAGAGAAAGAGTTGAATTTGGCCTACCTTAGTGTGCATGACTTAATTTGGACATATTGAAAATAAATATGAGATCCGTTGTTCAAACTCTTCTATTTATTTTGTCCACTCAAGTTTCTTCAGTGTTTTGGGGTGGGTGAAAAGCGGGAACAAGTTTTATTTTGAAAAATTGTAATTTACTTTTTGATTGAATTGTGGTGTATAGTCCAAATAAAAAGTAAATATGGAGTTAGCTTCTCAGCTTTTCCCCTGCCTTCTTTTTCCCTCTGCAGAGGGACCAAGGAATATATGCTTTAGATTAGGAGGAGGTGAGGAGGTCATCTGATCAATGAAGGATGGAGGCCTTCAAACTAAATCTGAAATCCACACTCTTCCTCAAATGTAAATTAAGACTCTTAATTATATTCTTTGTTGCGGTGTTTTTCTTTCCTTCCCTTTTTTCTTTCTTTTTAAAAACTGGTGCCGTTAATAATACTGTATTATTGATTTAGAATTTGTTAAGAGCATAGCTCTTACGCATAGTGTTCTTTCTACAAAAGAAAAAAAACAACAAATAATTCTGAAGAGGGCAGGAGGAGACTTTGGGAGCAGATGGATATGTTCATTGTGGTAATGATTTCACGGGTATATATACTTATCCCTAGACTCATTGAGTTATAAATTAAAGATGTATGGCTTTTTTTTTTTTTTTTTTTTTTTTTTTTTTTTTTGTGCATCAGTCTTAACCTTGATAAAGTGGCTAAACACATACATAAACTTGTGTCATGTTTTTGGCAGGTACCACAAGAGCCAGGCCATCTATCTGGAGTCAAAGGACAACCAGAAGCTGAGCTGTGTGATCAGCTCTGTCGGAGCCAATGAGGTAGGGGCTGAACTCCCTGTCCCCGCAGGAGAGCAAAGTGTACTAAAAAAAAAAGTGAGAGCAAAACTATAGTGCAGGTGCCACCAAGAATGTACAGTGGGATCGTGTGTCATATGTGGGTTAGGATTTCAGTCAGCACTTCCCGGCAGAAATTGCACAGAGACAAAAAAAATCCCTGAAAGCCCCTTACTCTGCTTGACTACCAACATAATGTGGATTTGTATGTTCCTGGTGGTATTGGTGAACTCCAAGTAATTGAGTCGGGAGCCATTGAGGGAGACTACAGGAAAGAACAGAAGGCAAGTCTGTGTGGTATCTGTGTGTTCAGATCCTGCTGCTTTGTAAGATCACCGTGTACATGGAACTCACTTGTGGAGCAAACTCCATCTTTGTTATTTCTCTAGAGCTTTTGTGTGTACTAAGAGATTTGCTTTGTGCTGTGAGGATTTAATGACACACCTGGCTCAGGGTGGGCACACAGTAAGTGCTCAATAAATGCATGCTGGCTAGATCTGAGCTCTACAGTGCTCCTTGTCTGCTGTCTTTACAATCTGGCACGTCCTATTGTGCCTCTCTCTCAGCAGTGAGCTGCTAGGCTCTGGCCCTCAGGTATTGGTTTCCTGGAGTCTCTCCTGTAGGGTAGTGACTGGTTCTAAAGTTAGCTCAGAAGGTTATGCTCCAGGATAGGATGACTGGCGAGTGAGTTCTCCGACAGGCCCTTCATTAGGGGGAATGTCAGCAGTGTGTAACTTGTATTGTTAGGAGTTTTAAAAAAGTTTAAAACTTTAATAGCTTGATTGGCTTGATCTGTTATCAGTCCACAAATGTCTGCACAGAAATTGATTTTTATGTGTCTCCCCTCTGTAACTTATTTATGCCAGTGCACAGTAAATCTAATGAAACTGGATTATGAAATAACTTAAGCCTCTTCCATTCTCCTAGCTTCCTGAATTGAAAATGCCCTCAAATGTGACTAGTTTGCAAAATGATTGTTTACTCAGAGGTTAGGGAGAGCCTTCCAGATAAATGAATGTCCTTTCTCTGTGGGCTTGGGGGTCTGTGAGTCACCCCAAGCCAAGTCAGGAGCAGAGCAGGATCTGATGGAGGGACCCGCTGTTAGTCAGCAAGAGCTGTTGTCACTTCACGGCAGAGCCCTGGTGCCTGGCCTCATCCTCCTTGGTGACACCCAAGATTTTTCAGGAAAAATAGAAATGCAAGTTATATTTTTTTTGTCTCTGTTGAAGATTGTCATCCTTTGACATAACAGAGTGTCAAGGAGGTCTGACAAGAAAATGGTGACACTGAGACATGTCACCTGGAGGGGAGAGGCCTCCGTGCACCCGAGGCATGCGACTCTGGTAAAGGGAATATATTTCTCACTTCTTGGAAGTATTCCAGCTGATTTTTCAGGTCAAATCCTAAGTGACCCTGGAGCCAGTTGGCCTTGGCATAACCTGACTCCAGGGACATTTGTTGGGTGAGTCTGAGGCTGTTGGTGACTCCCCATTTCAGCCCTTCTTGTGGTCATTTTTCAGTTTAAAGTGCTTCTGCGAGGTCCTTAGAGGCTCAGCTTCACATGAGGTCTTTATTTTTAAACCGCTGTATTTGACTTTGAAGTCTCTCTGTTGCTAAATAATCACATTAAAGGAATTGAAACGAGACTTAGAACACACACTTTCAAAACCTGAGAATTGAATGGGGGAAGGAGCAGATAGGTCTGTAGACGTCTACTTGCATATGTGGGTGAGATGCAGAACTTCAAAGAATCGTGCTTCTGGCCCCATCTGTTGGCACATTAACTAAACGGACGAGGAACAGGTGAGAAGAGTCAGGGCCAAGTTAGTGGATAAGAGCAAGCAAGGGGTTTTGAGAGCAGGCACCAGAATTCACACTGGACAAGTTGACTTAGCCTTCCTCTTCCATAAAATGGGGTGAGGACAGTACATCGTAGGGTGGTTCTGAAGATGAGAAAGCTGAGGTGTGACTGAGCTGAGGTGTGACCAGTGTCCGGTGACCGAGGAGGAGACTGCTTCCCACTTCCCAGTCCTGGCCACAGGGATGACACTTGCTGAGTGCCCTGCTCTGGCGGTCCTGCTGCTGGCAGAGTTCATTCTCCATTCTGTGCAAGAATGCATCTGCCCTGTGAAATGTCAGACATCTGATACCATCTGTGGGAAAAGGATATGGTCGGGGGGAAGGGCTGTCTTAAGCTAATTTAGCCTTCTGATGCTCCTAATTGGGCCTTCGCTCACTCATGGGCCTTTTTTTTTCCTTGTTATTTTTTTCCCTTCCTTTTCTGCCATGACCATTAGCCTTAATTGCCAGGAAACCAGAGTAGTGAAAGACTATGATATGGAAGTCCCTTGAGGCAAGGAAAATATTTCCAAACTTGATTGCAAGTTTATATTCATGAATGCATGTATTTTGAATGTCGATGGTGCTGTAATCAAACCAAATAAAAGAATGTCCTTAAGATAAGGCAAGAATAGAACCTGAGATCATGGTGCCCTCCATTTACATAATCAGAGGTGTGAGAGAGGGAGAAGGAAGGAGAAAGGAGGTCCCGGGCTGACGCCTGCCCTATGCTAAGTGGTTCCCGATGGGTGGCGGGGTGCAGCCTGAGAGGAAGTTGCCACGGTTCCGCCCACACCTCATGCTGGCAGATGTTTGGATGCCCTGGAAGACTTTGCTCCTCAGTATTCACTCTAGCCGCTCTCATCCGGTTCCCTTTCCTTCTCCCCTGCAGATCTGGGTGCGGAAGACAAGTGACAGCACCAAGATGAGGATTTACTTGGGCCAGCTTCAGCGCGGGCTCTTTGTGATCCGCCGGAGGTCAGCGGCTTGACTTTTCTACAGTGTTCTTCCCTTGACCTTTTTTCTGGAGTGGTTTTTCGTTTTGTTTTCTTCCAAATAGAAAGTTTTTAACCCGGGAATTGCTCCTTGGCCTTGGAAACTGGGGAGCGCTGCTGTGGATTCTGCGAGGCGCTGTGGTGGCAGCCACTTCCGTCTTTGCGTTGCTCCTTCCTGCCTCGACCTCTTCCGGCCAGCCGTCATCGTGAACTCTTGCTTTGGGGAGTGTTGCGAGTTCGATTTACTCATTTCTTTGTGGGATTTTTTGCTTATACTTTGTCTTTTTTTTTTTAAGCCTCCTTTGAGTTTGAAGGGATATCTTTTTTTTTAATTGACTTTAGGTCTTTCTACCAGGAAGGGGTACACTCTACATTGCATTTTCATGTTTTGAATCTAATTAGTGGATCACGTAGCTCTTTCCCTTGTCGAGCCCAATTCACTGTTTCCCCAGAAGCTTGGGGCAGAGGTCCTAGCAGAAGGAGATTAATTCTCCTGGCTCTCAGCCTTCTCTGAGAAATAAATGCCTTGTGTAACATCTGGCGTATGCCATCCATTCCACTGGCTGAGCGACAGAGAAATTTGCCTGGGTGGCTACGTGCACTGAAGTAAATGGGGTTGGGGGGAGGGGGGCATCTCAGGCACAAATGTGCTGAAGGTACCGCATTTGAAATGTTATTTAATGCAAGTGGTTTATGCAGACATATTTGTTCTAGCTCAAGCTGGAGCAAGTGGTCATTTCAGAAGTTTTTATTTCTAATTCATTTGTTTCCTGCCCCTAAGGAGATGAAGTACCGCGTGCCGACCAATTATCTGGGTTATCTATTGTAGGTGGGGAGGGGAAACTGACTGGGCAGTCATCAGTTATCTGTAAACTCTCACTCATAATTCCATTTGCACACTCTTGTCACTGATGCCGTTACTGCACACGGACTGTTTCCAGCCTGTGGAGCCTTGTCGGCACCCCCAGCCTCCCAGGAGGTCTGGCCCAGGCTGAAGACAAAGGAAGCTCTGCTGCGGCTGCCACTTACCAGAGGAATCCTGGGGGCAACAACCTTCCCCACACTCCTTGCCTTCTGCTCCTCATTTCCAGCCTTGGAGAGATGGTTCACTGGCAGATGGGCCTTTCTGGTTCATAGCTGCCACCATAGGGTATTTAAGGAATTTGGGGTTAGAGCAACGGTTAGCTTCTCTGTGGGAAATTAGTAGACCTTATGCATCCTAGGAAATCTTGGTGTGTTGTGCCCTTGGTCTCAGGTGATTATCTTTGTGTCATTTCTTGATATATGCACCCAAAAGCAAGTCAGGGGCCGTGATGACAAGCGAAATCACCCTGTAAGTCCTGGCTTCAGTAGAGACCAGTAGAGGCGTGTACAGATTTGTTTTTGTTTTAATTTATAACGCATTCCCCCCCCCCCCCCATGTTGGAGTCTCCTTTAGAGAATAAGGTAAATGATGCGTGTTTGTTTAGAGTTGCCTGGGTGTTCTGTGCTTCTCTGCCGCAGCCCCCATGATGATGATTATTGGAGTGAACCAAGTCCACAGTAAACAGGGCCTTCATCTTTCCTTTCTTCTTGACAGCCTTTGCTCTGCGGGAGGGTCTCTGTTGCTTGCATTGTCCCTGTGGTGTGTGTATCATCCCATAAAAGCAGGCAGCTGTCTGTTCTCCACTAGTGCCCTGTGATGGAAATTTAGTTACAGTATGTGTGGTCATCAGAGTTTGTTTTTGTTTTTTTGAATGATTGTCTTACTTGGCTTCCTAGCAGTACACCAAAGTTTGTTTTTTTTGGAAAAGCTTGTGTTGATAACTACCGGAGATTTCAGCATCAAAGCAACAAGTTGTCTTTTTTTTTCTTGCCTTTTCTGGTGGCACATTTGTGCTTTTGTGAAGTAACTGTTCATTGGAAGACCAGAGAATGGGCACTTTGGCTTCTTCTCTGGCCTTGGCTACATCACTGCCTTCTGGTCCTCAGTAGCCTCACAATCCTTAAATCATGTCTGTGGGAATGGGCACAGTGGGGAATAGACTTGAGACATAGCACAGTAAATTGTACTCCTTATCCCAGAAGATTGAGTTTTTTATTTTATCACTCCAGAGATGAAAAGCCAGCAGTTCAGCCCCTCTGGCAGGCCTCTGTGGTGACCAGGGGTAGCAGAGCCCCCTTGTTTAGGAGGTGGAGGTGCTTGTGATGGGCAAAAACAGATTTCGAACTTCCTGGGCTAACAAGGGGCTGGCTTTTAGCCCAGGTGGCCATTCTTATTACAGAAGGTCTTTCTTTCTCACCAGACCGTAGGGTACCATGTGCATCCCCAAATTCAAACTTTCCTGCACATAAGACTTGAGAAAATGTTGGTCTAGACAACTCTTATGAAGAACCTGTACATGGTGTTAATCTGATCAAGAAATTGCACTTGGGTTATTCTGATCAAGAACCTATTTGTGTTTTGTTCAAGGCACCTACATTGGTATTATACACAGTGTTTGCTTATGGATGTGTCGCAGTATTTATTTTACCTCTGCTTGGGGGCATTGTGTTGCCTTCCCTACCCTCTGACTCCCTCTCTTCCAAAGCCAGTGTCCTCTTGAACTATTTCCAGATTTCTGTAGCCATACCAAAGCTAGGTTGTTTTCATTTGTTTGGATACCGGTGTTTATGGATATCTAACTAACTTTTTTTTTTTTTTTTCTTTGAACTTCAAACTGGGTCCAGTATAAGATCCCAGAGGCTGATCTGCAAATCAAGCTACTTACTTTTGTTTGTGTGTGAGACCCTGTGTTCAGGATTGGGCGACTTTTTTAAGAGAAATATTGGGGGTGGGGTGGGGTGGGGTGGGGTTGGTTTCTTTTCTTTTTTTTTTACCTGATTTTGGGGATGGAGGGGAATCCTATTTTTTACAGTATATTTGTTTTTTCATTAACATTTCCTTTTAGCCTTGAATTTTTACTAAATTTCCTCCTGACTTAAAAATCTTGTTTCTAATCTGGGAATTTGAAATCTTGGTACTTAATGTTACACCAATTTTTCCAAAGAGTTCAAACCAATTTAATATCAGTACATGGTAAAAATTTGCAGCCATTTCAAGCAGCTGGTGGACTTTTTATATATCATCATTAACTGGTATCATTAAATGTTCTGAGAGGTGAATGTAAAATGTAAAAAGTATAGGTTTTTTTTTTAATAACAATAAACTTTCAAAGAGAAAACCAGCATGTAGTCTGTGTTATATCCATTGACTTGATAAATGATTGAAATTTCTTTAAGTCCCCCCCCCCCCCAATTGTGGGGAAAGGAAATCAGGAAAGGGGGAGGGATATGCTAGATATTTGCTTATTATGAAGAGTAAGTTAAGGAATGATGTCAGAGACAGGCTCTCAGTTTTGTAAAGAGCAGTCTAGGAGTGTTGACCCATAAATGTGGTGTACTCTTTCCTTGTTGGTGAAGATAAAACAATCTCATTAAAAACGGAGTCAATAAAATTGACCTTAGATGGGAAGAACCTTAAGGTAAACTCGTGTGATTGAGGAGGATATTGTCATTCGGTACTCTAGAGCACTACCTCCCAATTTAAAAAAAAAGAAAAAAAGAAAAAAGCTGGTATTTCTACAGCTCCGTGGTAGGTAAACTGAGGAGGCTGCTTGCTGCCACAGGTGACTGACCTGGTGTGCTCACGACCCGAGTGTGGCATGCCCATCAGGAAGGGCTGCTCTGTGCTTTGGATGTTGGAGAAGGCAGTCACTGTTTAACTTTTTTTTAATTATTATTATTAACATAAATGTTTGTTCAGAAGAGTGTTCAATTTCTTTTTTTTAAATTTTATTTATTTGACAGAGATCACAAGTAGGCAGAGAGGCAGGCAGAGAGAGAGGAGGAAGGAGGCTCCCCACTGGGCAGAGAGCCCAATGTGGGGCTCGATCTCAGGACCCTGGGATCATGACCCAAGCTGAAGGCAGAGGCCTTAACCCACTGAGCCACCCAGGCACCCCATCAAATCTTAATTATAGAAATTGAGTTTCCTGTTTCCTCAAAGTGGATATGTCCATGTTGACCATCACCTAGATTAGGAAAGAGGACAGCCAGCTCCCGCAGTCCCAAGCAGACTTCCTTCTGGTTGCTATTCCTCACTAAAGTAATGGCTAGCCTGACAAGTTTTCTGTATTTTAATTACCTTGAATTGCTGGGTCCTTCCATAGTATTTTGGAGGAGCCAAGTCCCTGGTGGAGGCTAGGAGCTGGCCAGGGACTTGAGAGCTGGTAACAGAGGATGTGGCAAAATGAGGGAGGGGAAAACCTTTCAGGTAAACCCTGTTTCCCTCCTGCTTGTCGCCAAGGCAAATGGAACTTGCCCTTCATATTAATATCTGCCTTCTCGTGAGTTTTTTGTGTATGTCAAGCACTATGCTAAACCCTTCAGGCGTTCTTTCATTTAATCTTTGTAATGATCCGAGTACTAATACTCTCAATATATTAATGTAATGTCAATATATTAGGTAACATAGTCATTCTGAGACTGACTTAATTTTCCCATGAAACTACGAGCTCAGCACTGTGCCTAGTCATAGTATGTGCTCGGTAAATGTTGTCCAATAATGTCAAGTAATCAGAGGAGGAAACAGATTCCTTCAGTCACAGAAAATGGTTCAGTAATTTCTCCAAGGTCACACACTGAGTTGCAGAGTCCCAGATCTTTCAGAGTCCAAGCCAGGGTTCCTAACGATTATACCATGCAGTCTGTTCCCAGCCCCCTTTGTTAAAATTGCATTCGGCATTTCCACCTTTCTCCAGCCCTTCCCTTGGAGTATGTTTTTTTATCTCCTCTCCCCTCTTACAGAATCAGAGAGCAAATTTTAGAGGTAAAAACACTTATGATTTGCTAGGACCCTTTCCCCTGCTGCATGACTCTGGGCTTCTCCCTTGGTAATGGAACTAAGAGTCCAGTTGCTTGCCAAGAGGCTGCTTTCTTCTGAAACAGCACGGGCAGGAGTGTTACAGTTCTAAAACCAAGGAACCATTTAGAATGTGAAGAGTGTGCTGTCTTGATGGAGCTAACTTGATCTAATAAGCAACGTGAGAGCCTTTGGAGGAAAACCTGTGTCTTAACTGTGCCTCCCCAACCCCCAGGATCACTTTCTTCTGCCTGCCTTTCTTGTCATCTCTAAGGTGGGAGGGGTAGGAGCCATTAAACTGGTTTCTAAAAATGTAGATGGAGAACAGCTATCCTACATCTGACTGGTTGCTCTCTGCATGTCGGTGGACATTTTCATGTCGTCTCCTGCAGTAGAGTCACTGAATGACAGAACAGACCAGTTCAATGTCACCTGCTTTAGACTGCGTGTTCAGCTCCACCCAGCAACCTGCATAACAACCGAACCCAGGGTTTGCAGTCTTTGGAGAGAGGCAGGAATGAAAGCTATTGCTGGTCTCTTCCACTTCCACAAATCCATTTGGGTAAAGCTGAGCACCTTTCCTCCTCTTAAAAAGGAAACAGTAGATGGAGTGCATTAGAGACATGGGCATCAGCTTACTCTCTTTGGACATAATAATATGGTGAGAAATATATTAGCTTTAGGAATTTTAGTGTTTACTAAACACTAGGTATTTTTGTGAATAACTATGATTATTAAGACCAAAAGATATGTACGTTCAGGAGAATCCCTAGGGGAGTGAGGGTGATAAGATCCAGTGTAGGTACCTAGACACTTAATCCCTTTACCCATTTTCCCTAATCTGTGTTTGCTCAATTCTCTGAAAGATACAGATCTATAAAATAACAAAATTCACTTTACTGATATGGCAAGACCAATAATCAGAATCTGAAAGATTCTCTCCCCTGTTTCTCAGAAGCTAGAGACTCAGCAGATGCTTCCCCCGTCTGTTGGCGTCACCTGTCTGCCTGCTGATGGTGTGAGTGGGTGTGGGTGTTCCAGAACCCTCTAAGAAAGCATTACCCACAGGGAATAAGGTCCTGAAGGGGGGAGGACAACAGCCTCAGGTTGGCAAGTCCCTGCAGATAGTCAAGAATCACTTATAATTCAACGTTGATTATTTGATAAGTATTTGAGTTTTTACTGAGATGTAATGTGGCATAGTGACAGTGTGGCAAAGCAAAAGCTTTGGAATCAGTATTTGAATCCAGCTTTGCTGTTTCAGTTAACTAGCTGCTTTGTGACTTGAGGCAACTTAATCTCTGTTAACCTCAGTTTCCTTATCTGTTAAATAATATCCACCCCAGAGCATGATTTTGAGGATTCTGATATTAACGCCTAGAACACTTACTATGTGCTAAGTAAGCATTTTACCCGTATTAACTTACTGAATCCTTACAATGACCCTCTGAGGTAGTTACTATTACAGTCCTCACGTTATAGTTGAGGGGATCAAGAAACAGAGACGTTAAGCAACTTGTCCAAAGTCACACAGCTAATAAATGGTAAGCCATGGTTCTGACCCCAGTTTCTCTAGAGTCCCTGTTCTCATTCACCATATTGTGCTTTGAGGGGTATGTAATGCAGGACTGGACTGAGGGAATGCTCAGTGGAAGGGACACCATTGTCAGTGCTGCCGCCATCTGTCTGTTCTCTGTCCTTGGATGATAATCTGCCCAATCCTGAGAGACCAGAATGATTTCAAATGGTTTGGAGTGCCCAGTGCGTTGGGTTGAAAACGATTCTGAAGCCCAAGTTTGGTAGATCGGAAGGGGTGACCTAATCAATTACCTTTGTCTGCCATGGGCAAAGGAGCCTATTTATTTGCCATTGCTGATTTAGTCTGACCCCTTAATTTTGAAGTTGGGAACAGCCGAGGCCCAGAGATGGTAAATGATGTGTCTAAGTTCATATGGCCAGCTCTAGACAGGTGACAGGGGTCCTGTATTCATAAACCTGGCATGGCCACCCCTTAATTCAGGGCACTCACTTAACATCTGTGTGCTTCAGTGTTTGGGCACACTCAACCCAGTGTGCCTGGGACTTTTATGGTTTTAGCTTTCATTATCTTGCATCACAGAAAGCATCTCAGACCAGGCACGCTGAGACAGTTGGTCGCCCTGTTCCCTTTCCTTCTCTGTAAAGTGGGGATGGATGAGAGTTACCCTTTTGCAATGGAGTCGCTGATTCCATGGATTAGCTGAGTTCATACCTATAAAGCCCTCGCAAGCAGCATTTGGGACATAGTAAATCCTCAGCACATGGATTGGTCGTTTGTGGTTGTTCTCGGTTTCATTATCCTCGGAGCAGAGGGTTCCTGCCACAGAATGAGTTTCCTCCCTGGAACTTCACTGTCGTCCCAAACACGACAGGGGACCTTGCCATGATCATCTGGTCACCTGGATTCAGCTGTCTGGGATGTTTCATCTTCTACTTGAAATAATAAATAATCATGAGCTTGAGGGTTGACGTAGTTACTAGCATTCAATCCCCATGATGTTTATTGAATGGCATTCTAGGTTCTCTTGGGGGACTCAGAGAGATGTAAAAGTATGGTTCCTTCCCTGTGGGACGTTGAGGATGGACAGCCATGCTTGTCCGTCATTCTAGTGCCATGGAACAGGGGCTAAACTTGAGGCCTGGAGAAAGTGGGACAGAGGGCATAATAGCTGCTGACATTTACAGAGCAGGTGGCTAAGTGCTAAGAGTGCATTAGCTCTATTCGTTGTGCCCTCTGGATTTGTTGTGCCATGTCTGGTGTTTCCAGACTGGGAAACCGTGGTTTACTACGATTAAGAAACTTGTCTCCAGTTCACCCAGCTCCATTCCAGAGCAGGTCGACGCTGACCCAAAGTCTGCATTCTCAGGAACCACGAGTGCTTTATAATTTCTTTTGAAAGCAAGTAAAATTCAGGCTTGGCCCAAAAGCTGAGGCAGGACTTGAGCAGTGTCCATGGCTGGGGACGGGAATTGCAGGTGGAGAAAGTGGCTTGAGGAACAGCAGGGGTGGGGAGGGTGGGGCAAATTTAAAAAGTCAAGTAAGAATGTGTCCACTCAATAAATCCGGATGAATGAGCTTTGAACCTTAAAATCCGTTTGCTCCCCAGCCCTCCATCTTTTTGTCCTTCCATACTTTGGGTTCACCTTCCTTCCCTTTTTGCTTCTGTCCTTTTCTCCCTTCTCTGGCCCACCCATTCCCTCCTCCTCCCCCTTTTATATCACCAGTGCGGTGGCTTGTGGCAGTCTTGGAGTGACGCTTTCCAATTTCACACTTACATGCTCCCGAAAGTATTCGTAAACTAACTCGTATGTAAAACCAATAAAGGGCAACAGCACACATTCCTGTTAGACAGTAATTTTGTTTGACTCCCTTTCTTCTGCGTTGATCACTCATTTTCCTGCACACGTGGCGCTTTGACCTTACCGGAAGTGGAAGTTTCAGGAGTCCAAGCCTGGTGGCACTCTTGTCAGTGTATGAGTAATAGGAATGCATCAGAGCTGTCCTTATGGAGCACTTTACTGGGGGCCTGGACAAGTGCTTTCTGCACATGACCTTTTTTAACACAGTCAACACACCCACGTGAAGTGTGTCTTGGTTCCCATTTTAACAAATGAGGAAGTTGAGACTTGGAGGAAAAAAGCTTCACCTCTGCCCCACATTCATCCATTTCCTTTTCTTGTTGGCTTCCCCCATCCTCACATAGACTACCGAAGTATAAAAGAGGCTTAGTTGTCATCTGAGCCAACCCCCCTCCGTTTTCCACACCTGGAAACCGACACAGAGAAGGGAAGCAACTTACCCAAGATCACACTGTTGATTAATGGTAGAGCAGAGACTAAATCCAGGTCTCGCAAGTCTTCACCCAAGGACCCAGGCTGAGGCTGAAGGGCATGGGTAGGAGATTTGGGTTTGAATTTTAGCTCTGGGTTTTCAAGCTGTGTGATCTTAGGCAAGTCGTGCAACCTGTCTTTCTGGGCTCCAACCTAGGAAGTGGGGATGATAATGACAGCCACCTCAGCCACTTGTTGTGGGGATTAAATGAGGTCATGTAAACAAAGCAGCCACAGCAATGACCCTCATGCTTGAGACAATGACCCTCATGCCTGGGTCACTCTAGCACTTTAGAAAACACATCCCCCATTGCTAGCTGCCCACGTTAGGGCCATTGTTATTTCGGGAGTTGTCTGCCCCACCTGCTTCCATCCCAGTATGCCTTGAAGGTAAACCCACAGCAAAGCCACCTTTCCAAGGGTACCCCTGCCACTAGGCGCAGACCTTGAAATTCAAGACAAGCAGACGTCCAAGCATATGTTCTACACCTTACTGATGCCTCAATAGAGAAGAATTTGAAATCCTGCCCCCCACCCCCATGGGCTATGTTTGAGAAACCCACTGGCCTGTGGGGATGGACAGGGACTTGCTCTCCACACTCACTGCCCCAAGCCCCAGGGATTTGCATACTATAGGCATACTTTAAATGCTTATTGAATGAGCAGTTGTTGTCTCCTTATTTCTCAGTGCAACATATTAATCTCTATAATCAAACTAATATTTGTAGTTTAGAAATTAAAGGATTCTGCAAAGTTGGCCACAAAATACAGTAGTCTCCTATTTTCTACCTCATTTCCCTCCAAGAAGCAACATTGCACCTCTTAGCTGATTATTTTGCTATTTCTTTTTTATCTCTGCTTAGTACTAATGCTCGATACTTAATTTCTGTGCATTCCTTATTGAATTCTGACCATGGCAATCCTCCTCTCCTCCCCAATATAGTTATTTCTTAATTTTGATTCGGTCAGTATTCAGTGTTTACATTAGTATGGCTATGTAAACTCTAGTCACAGCTGAGCCCTGTTGTAAAGTGTGATTGCTTTTTTTTTTCCTTGACAGCGTTCCCCCCAGGAGTTAATAATTGTCTTGTATTCTGTTGTATGCTTGGTTTCCTAGGTGCTTATTAGGAATTCAACCTCAAAGCCTTCACCAAGTGTTTAAATTCCCTTTAAGACATTCAGATACAAGAGGTAGATTTCATCACCTGGAAAAAACCTTCCTGTCGTGGGGACTTCTGACCTGGTTGCCCACCCTGGATGGGTCCCCCACCCCAGACCTGGTCCAACACAGAGCTGTCCCTCGGAAGTCTTCCTTCACCACCATCCTGGGGCTCCCCTTTGTCGCTGTTTGGGTTTGGATCTCTCATTCTTATGTCCTTTGTCTTCCTTTTTCTCTGCTCCCCCATTTTGGCAAAGCGTGTCTTGCAGTTAACTTACCAAGCATGATTAAAAACACTTTCATTCTGTTCTCTTGCTTCATTGATGGTTTGGCTGGTATAACTACATTTCTAATTCCCAGAATTTAAGCCCATACATTTCCAGAATTGAAAAGGCCCACAAAGCACTTATATTTCGGCCAACCCCTCCCTTCCTTAACCTTCATTTCAAGAGGTTCTGTGTGCTGCTAAATTCATTATTCTCAGGTTTCTCCACTGTCAGTTTTAAGATTCAGGTTTTGTTTTGTTTTAATTTACTTTCCAGCTTCTAAAATCTGGTTGTTTCCTCTCCGGTGTTTTCCATTGTGGAGGGTTTAATTCTAGCTTGGAAATCATTCTCCTTCAAGATTTTGATGGTATTGTTTATTGCTGTCTAGCTTCCGATGTTGTCCTGGAGAAGTCGGAAGCCGTTCTGATTAATTTATTCTTTGATCTTTTCCCCCCAGCTTTGTTGAGATTATAATTGACTTACCATCGTGTCGGTTCAGGGCGTACAACGTGATTTGACGTACTAGCATATTGTGAAGTGATTACCACAATAAGGTTAGAACCTATCCATCGTCTCAGTAGGTGTACCGTGTGTATGTGTGTGTGTGTGTGTGTGGTGAGAACTTTTAAGGTCTACTCTCCTAGAATCCTTCAGGTATACAGCACAGTATTTATTAACTGTCTGTTACATCCCCAGGATTTATCTAAAATAGGAAGTTTATACCCCTTGGCCACCTCCACTCTTTTCCTTCACCCCCACCCTGCTCCTGCCTCCAGCAACTACCAACCTACTCTCTCTTTCGAGGAGTTCGATTTTTTTTTTCTTTTAGATTCCACATATAAGTGAAATTATAGTATTTGTCTTTCTTGGACTTACTTCACTTAGCATACTGCCATTGGTGTTCATCCATATCATTGCAAATGGTGAGATTTCCTTTTTTATGGCTGAATAATATTTCAGTGTGTATGTATACCACTTTTTAAAAATCCATTCATTCATCACTAGGCACTCAGGTTCCTTCCATGTCTTGACCATTATGAATAATGCAGTGGTGAATATGGGGGTACAGATATGTTTTGAGACAGTGACTTCATCTCCTTTGGATATATACCCAGAAGTAGAATTGCTGGATCACATGGTAGTTCTGTTTTTTGGAAGGAGCCTTCATACAATTTTTTGTAGTGACTACACCAATTTCCATTCCCACCAACAGTGCCAAAGAGTTGCCAAAAGGGTTTCTTTTTTCTCATGTTCACCTGTACTTGTCATCTCTTATTTTTTTGATTATTCATTTTAATGATTGGTGATGGTGAGCAACTTTTCATGTACCCATAGCCCATTTGTGTATCCTTGGTGATCTGACTTTTTAACATCTCTGGAAGCTTGTAGGATCTGTGGTATTTTGAAAATTCATGATAATAGGCCTTATAGTGGGCCCATTGTGCTAAGCAGTTAGCTTTTTCAATTCGGGAAACCTATGTCCTTCAACTCTGAGAATTAAAATACACACACACACACACACTCACACACACACACTTCATGGTTAGAGTAGCCAGTTTCTAAGATGGTGCCCACGATCCTTGCCTCCTGGCAGTCATACTGTCTGTACAGTTCTCTGTTGTCATTGGACCAGGGTTGGTCTCTGGGACCAGTAGCATACAGTAGAAGTGATAGTAATTCAGTTCGGAGATTAGAGTATAAAAGACATAGAGACTTCTGTTTGGTTGTGCTCTTTCTCTTGGATCACTTGCTTTGGGGAAAGGCAGCTACCATGTGTACAACTGTATGGGGAGGCCCATGTGGCAAGGATCTGAGGCCTCCTGCCAACAGCCAGGTAGGCTCTAAGGCTTCTGCCAATAGTCACGTGAGCGATTCACTTTGGAAGAAATCCTCCAGCCCCAGTCTAGCCTTCAGATGAGACTGTAATGCCCCAGACTGTTTGACTGCAACCTCGAGGGAGACCCTGAGTCAGAACCACCCAACTAAGCTGCTCCCAGGGATTCCTGATCCTCAGACTGGGTAAGAGAATAAGTGTTAGAAACTGCTGGGTACTTGGGATAATTTGTTATGCAGCGATCGATAACTAAAGGATGATTTTTTTCCCCTTCTGTTTTCTCTGTTTCTGCATTCAGGGGTTCCATTACTTGGATAATAGATTTCCTATAACAATTGTCAGCTTTTCTTGTGTTTCCTGTTTTCTCTTTGTCTTTCTACTTTCTGTTCTGGGATACTCCTTTAACATTAAATATCTTCTAATGTTTCTATTGAGTTTTACTTTTCTTTTTCATTTAAAAATTCTCTTTTTAAAAGATTTTATTTATTTGAAGGGCACCTGGGTGGCTCAGTGGGTTAAGCCTCTGCCTTCAGCATGGGTCATGATTTCAGGGTCCTGGGATCAAGCCCCGCATGGAGCTCTCTGCTCAGCAGGGAGGCTGCTTCCGCCTCTCTCTCTGCCTGCTTCTCTGCCTACTTGTGATCTCTGTCAAATAAATAAAATCTTTAAAAAAAAAGGCTTTATTTATTTGAGAGAACATGTGAGAGAGAGGGAGCAAAAGCAGGGGTGGGGAAGAGGGAGAAGCAGTCTCCTGGCTGATCAGGGAACCCAATATGGGACCCCATCCCAGGACCCTGGGATCATGACCAGCTGAAGGCAGACACTTAACCAACTGAGCCACCCAGCTATCCAAAAATTTGTTTTTAATTTTTTTAAGATTTTATTTATTTAACAGTGAGAAACACAGCAAGAGAGGGAACACAAGCAGGGGGAGTGGGAGAAGAGAGGGAGAAGCAGGCCTCCCACTGAGCAGGGAGCCTGATGTGGGGCTTGATCCCAGGACCCTGGGATTATGACCCAAGCCAAAGGCAGATGCTTAACAACTGAGCCACCCAGGCGCCCCCTAAAATTTTTTTTCAGAACTCTTTTAGTTTTCTTTTTTTTAAATTATTTATTTATTTGACAGAGAGAGATTACAAGTAGGCAGAGAGGCAGGCAGAGAGAGAGAGAGAGAGGAGGAAGCAGGCTCCCTGCTGAGCAGAGAGCCCGATGCGGGACTCGATCCCAGGACCTTGAGATCATGACCTGAGCCGAAGGCAGCGGCTTAACCCACTGAGCCACCCAGGTGCCCCAGAACTCTTTTAGTTTTCTGATTTTGTGTCCTTTCTTCTTTTTAAAGAGTAGTACTCATTTCTTGAGTTCTTCCATCCAAAGACCTTTTGTTTTCTCTAGAGAAGAAAACTCTGGTCTTTTGCCAGGGTGGTCTCTTGGCAATTTTGCTGCATAAAGTAGGGAAGCAGATCTGAGGAACTGACAGCTTTTTCTTCTTTTTTTTAAAGTTTTCATTTACATTCCAATTAGTTAACACAGTGTAATATTTGTTAGGTGTACAATTTAGTGATTCACCACTTTATAAATCACCTGGTGTTCTTGGTGACAGATGCACTCCTTAATCCCCATTGCCTATTTCCTCTGTCCCTCAGCACCCCTGCCCTGTGGTAATATCGATTTGTTCTCTGTAGTTCAGAGTCTTTTTCTTAGTTGGACTCTCTTTCTGCCCCTCCCCACCCACATGCTTGTTTGTTTTGTTTTTTAAATTCCACATATAAGTGAAATCATACAATATTTGTCTTTCTGAATTATTTTGCTTAACATAATTCTTTCTAGCTCCATCATGTCATTGCAAGTGGCAAGATTTCATTCTTTTTTGATGGCTGAATAATATTCCATCGTATCTCTATACTATATCTTTATTCGTTCATCAGTCGAAGGACACTATGGCTGTTTCCATAGTTGGGCTATTGTAGATAATGCTGCTCTTGTAGATAATGCTGCTCTAAACACCCACGTGCATGTATCCCTTTGGGTTAGTAACTGTATATTCTTTGGGTGTATACCTAGTAATGTGATTGCTGGAAACTGACAACTTCTTTTAATTCTTTTTTTTTTTTTTAAGATTTTATTTATTTATTTGACACACAGAGACCACAAGTAGGTAGAGAGGCAGGCAGAGAGAGAGGGGGAAGCAGACGCCCTGCTGAGCAGAGAGCCTGAAGCAGGGCTCGATCTCAGGACCCTGAGATCATGACCTGAGCCGAAGGCAGAGGCTTAGCCCACTGAGCCACCCAGGCACCCCGAAACTGACAGCTCCTTAAACTGAATTTTAACCAGTCCCACTGCCTTAATCCTCATTTCTAGATATACCTTTGTTTCTCATTGGGTGCTGCTAACCTAGGAGTCTTGGCTTTCTCCACTGTTAGCTTAAAATTTTATTGTTGTTGTTGTTTTCATCTACAACTTCTACAGTTCGTTTTTTTCCTCACCTGTTGTTTCCACCAGAACTCCACCACTGTTTAAGTCCTTAAAACAGAGCAAAACAAAAATACCCTTATAGTTGTTTCAGTGGGATTTCATGGAAAAAAGAACAGATATGTATACTTAGCCAACTCTCTTTACCTCCACCCTGATGCCTTGCCTGCCCCCACCTGTCTTTGGGACCTTCTGTGACTTATTCAACATCCTCAAAACAAGGAAAGGGGCACTGTCTTTCAATCCCTGTGGTTCTGAGATGATAATCTGTGAACAGGTGCAGTGGGAACATTAGTAGGTCATTTCCAAATTATCAGTATATTCTTATTTATCGCAGAGCTGCAGGTTTGTGTCTGAAAACCTGTCAGTGACCTTTAACTGCGCACTTTTGACTTCAGAACTGAGTGACAGGATTTAAGAGGAAGAATTTACATACATGCACCTTGAAGGTCCGAATGTGTTTATATAATACAATGCCTCTGGGCTTATATGTATAAACACACATCACGAAAATAAGCCTCCTTGCCAACCAAGACCCACCTTTGGACTGTGGATGAGTTGAGAAGCATGAAAAATGTTTAGCTTAAAGTCTGTTTAAATATTCATGACGTCTTCAAAGCAAAGCTGTTGGGAAAGACTAAGCCACCTGGAACACAGCTGTGATGGTACAATAAGGCAGCTTAAAAAAATCACATAGTGTCATGCCGGGCAGGGAAGAATATTCAGGTGACCTAGCCCAGGCCCCTGGTGCCCACTATAATAAAAACTATTTTGGACATGTCCATTGTTGGCAAGATAGATTAATACTTAGAGTATAGTACCATCTTGCCAGCTTGAAGATGTTTGTATTTGGGGTTATATAACTTATTTGGGATAACAAATTCCATTTATCTCCTACCTGTCCTTCCTCGGGTTTTCAAGATGGCAGTCAGGTGGCGTCCTCATCACTGCTCTCCCCTTGTATGCAGAGAAGACATTACTAATTAGTCTTGACCCTCGTTCTCTTTAGACCCAGATGGGAGGACTCAGAATGCTTTCTACACAGTGCTCCTTGCAGCTACTAGCAGTTGATTGGGGATGGGGTGTAGTGGCAGGCTCGCCAGATGAAACATGGAAGCCATTGCTGGTTGGTCTTTTATCACGGTCTCAGTTGAATACACATGGTTCACATTACTTTACCCAGAACCAGTCTGGGCATGGTCCCTCCAGAGCAGACGAAGATAGAATTTTCCCTTTCCTGGGCTAAAAATCACTTCAGTGATTTTGCTTCGGTTTGTGGACTATCACCTACTATGGTCATCCTGAGTTTTGGTTTTAATTCCAAGGGTTTACGCTCTTGTGCACTCGCTTTATTCAACTGAATAGCACATTTTATCCTATCACATGCCATCCTCTTTTTACTCTACAGCGGGGGTCAGCAAACTACAACCTATAGGTCAAATCCAGCTTGCCCCCATTTTTGTAAATAAAGTTTTATTGGAGGTTTATGTCCTATCCATGACTGCATTCCTACCACAAGGGCAGAGTTGAGTAGTTGCTGCAGTAACTCTCTGACCCACAATGCCAAAAATACTTACTATCTTGCCTTTTACAAAAAATCTTTCCTGACCTCGTTCTGAATGATCACACAGGGTTCTTTTGGCTCTCTGCTGTGTTTTCTTCAGGGTATATTCAGCTCTTCTGCAAACCCACTTAATTATGGTTTCACCCAGCCTACATTTATCCCTCGTACTCACAAGGCTCTCCTGAGCTGTGTTAAATGCTCATTACTATTCAGATATGCTGATAATAACACTTCCTACTATTTGTTGAGCACTTACTATAGCCCAAGCAGTGCTGAGCACTCTACGTACATTGAGTGAACAAAAGGAAACAAATGGCCTAGGGTGGTGCATTGCATAGGGTAGTTACTCAATTATGTTTAATTTTCACGACAACCTTATGAAGGTATCATGAAAGAATGGCTTACTCAGGTTAGCCAGGCTGGTAAATGGCAGAACTAGATAGAGTCCAACTCAATTTGGACTGA
This sequence comes from Mustela nivalis, assembly GCF_964662115.1. Classification (NCBI taxonomy): domain Eukaryota; kingdom Metazoa; phylum Chordata; class Mammalia; order Carnivora; family Mustelidae; genus Mustela; species Mustela nivalis. The sequence goes on along the minus strand of NC_139033.1, from coordinate 5,757,362 downwards.
TTCCACAACTTGTGACCTTTCCATTAAACTTTGTGGTTCCTTTCTATTACGTTTTTCCTGACTTGCCAGTCTGGTAATCTTTCAGGTAATTAGAATAAAGGGCACTATATAAATAAAATGTATAGACATGCATTGTGTAGTGTAATATCTCAGATCCTCCTAACAAACATGCGGGTTGGATATCATTCCCATTTTACAGTGGAGAAACTGAGTCTGAGAGAGTGTCATACAAGTAGTAAGCTGTTTGTCAGCACAGTTCTAAGTTAGTATGAATTAAGATCTTTACACCACACTGTTGTGATACCCAACTGTAGTATGTGGCTGTTCAGCAGTGTCTACAATACATCGTTATAGAGCACTCACTCTAAACCGGGTACTGTGCTCAACCCATGACACTTTCTTTTTACAATGAGTTCCTCTTCTAAGGAAGACTAATTGTCTAATGTTTGTTTTTAATTTGGTATACTTGTTAACAGATATTTGGGGTCACATTCTCAACTCTCCCTGAAAAAATTGCAATCCAAGTTTTTGTTTTGTTTTGTTTTAGTTTGGTTTTATTGTACTTTGAGTTCCTTGTCTGTGACATGGGAAATTAAAGATCTGTTTTGTTTTGTTTTCTTTTACATCTTACAATTTTCTGTTTCTGAAATTTCCAGCAAGAGAGTTGACATTGGGGGGTGCCTGGGTGGCTCAGTTATTTAAGCAACTGCCTTCAGCTCAGGTCATAATCCTAGAGTCCTGGCATTGAGTCCCACATCGGGCTCTTAGCTCAGCAGGGAGTCTGCTTCTCTCTCTGACCCTCTTCCCTCTCATGCTGTCTCTCACGCTCTCTCAAATAAATAAATTGAATCTTAAAAAGAGAGAGAGAGAGAGTTGGCATTGAACAGAAATGGCAAAGAGGGAGTCTGTGGGTAGGATCCAGCCTCTTGGCTTTTACACAGTGAATTGTAAGAAATTGAATTAATTAAAAAATTCTTAGATTAACAAATTTTTGAACTTCTCCTAAATAATGAGATAACTTGACCAGACAGTTTGTTGCCCCACATGGACACATGGCTAGAGCTGAGTAGAAGCTTCTCCCTTTAGACAGAGCACATGCTGGTAATCAGTCCTCAGCGTGCTGTTGTTTTCCTGACACTGAAGTCATGTCTGTTCTTTTTGTTGTGGTGGTTTTTTAAATGTTCAGTTAGGGGGCGCATGGGTGGCTCAGTGGGTTAAAGCCTCTGCCTTCGGCTCAGGTCATGGTCTCAGAGTCCTGGGATCGAGCCCCGCATCGGGCTCTCTACTCAGTGGGGAGCTTGCTTCCTCCTCTCTCTCTCTGCCTGCCTCTCTGCCTACTTGTAATCTCTGCCTTTCAAATGAATAAATAAAATCTTTAAAAAAAATAAATAAATGTTCAGTTAGCCACTGCAGAATACATCGTTAGTTTTTGATGTCGTGTTCAGTGATTCATTAGTTACAAATAAGTCGCAGTGCTCTTCACAACACACTCCCTCCTCAATACCCGTCACCATGGCATGTCAGTTCTATTTAAAATGTCCCATTTTAGGGGCACTTGGGTGGCCCAGTCAGTTAAGCATCCAAGTCTTGATTTTGGCTCAGGTCATGATCTCAGGGTTGTGAGATCAAGCCCCTCTTGGACTGAGTACAGAGTCTGCTTGTCCCTCTCCCTCCTCCTCTGCCCCCCTTCCTGTTCATGCATGCTTTCTCTTTCTGAAATAAATAAAAATCTTCTTTTAAAAAAAGGTTTCAGGGGTGCCTGGGTGGCTCAGTGGGTTAAGCCTCTGCCTTCGGCTCAGGTCATGATCTCAGGTTCCTGGGATCGAGCCCGTCGGGCTCTCTGCTCAGCAGAGAGCCCGCTTCCCCCTCTCTCTCTGCCTGCCTCTCTGCCTACTTGTGATCTTCCTCTCTGTCAAATAAACAAATAAAATCTTAAAAAAAAAAAGGTTTCATTTTAATCATTTACTTTGCCCTCTGATCTTTGTAGACAGTTGAATTTGTAACTTCATTCAATCAAGCAGGAGAGATTTCAGCTGGGTATAAAAAAGAATATCATCTACAAGGTGAAATGTGTTTTAGAAGCTTGATTGAACTGAATTGATAGAAAACCTTCACTTCCTGATACTGTGTATTTTTTTTTTAAGATTTTATTTATTTATTTGACAGAGAGAGAGATCACAAGTAGGCAGAGAGTCAGGCAGAGAGAGCGGGGAAGCAGGCTCTGCTCAGCAGGGATGCTGAGGCAGATGTGGGGCTCGATCCCAGGGCCCTGAGATCATGACCCGAGCCGAAGGCAGTGGCTTAATCCACTGAGCCACCCAGGCGCCCCTGATACTGTGTATTTTGAAGGAATTTATTTTTACATCTGAATAGGACATTTGAAAGGAAAGTTACTTTTAATCTATACACATATGCAACTATAGTCTGTGATGTCTACCTATTTATTGAGGGCATAATATTATCTTTGTAAAGTTACAGGGGAACCATGATTGTGTTCAGATCCCAGCTAGGCATGCTGAGATGCCCCTAGTACCTTGGACAGCACCATCCCCACTTCAGCACAATTGTAATTCTTTTGCAGGGGAACTACTGTATTTAGCTGACTTAAATTCCAGCCAACTCTGAACTCTTCCTTTTTAAATGATAGTCACTCTTATAAAGGGAAACAATAAATGAGAGAATGGGTAACTACCAAAACGTCTGTTCTTCAGGACGGTTTAATTATTTCCTTTTTATACATTTTTTATTTATTTACTGCTTGTTTTAAAGGACTGAACGGTGGTAGGGTTTTTTTTTGTTGTTTGTTTGTTTTTGTTTTTTTCCTCCATATTAAAAGTTACAAAGTATTTGCTTTTTGTTTTCTGAACTACTGTTTCAGTAGTGCCTGGAACATAGGGAGTGATCTGTAATGCTCATAGAGTGAATGTGTTCTTCTCCTATGGTAACATTTAGACTTGCTTATCTCACTCACAAAAGGCATGGTGCTAATGGGAAAGAGGAATAGTGTTTGATCCCCTTCTGGAAAGTTTATGATTATTTTTTAAGATTTTATTTATTTGACAGACAGAGACCACAAGTAGGCAGAGAGGGAGTGGGAAGCAGGAAGCAGGCTCCCTGCTGAGCAGAGAACCCGATTTGGGGCTCGATTCCAGGACCCTGGGATCATGACCTGAGCTGAAGGTAGAGGCTTTAGTCCACTGAGCCACCCAGGTGCCCACCCTTTTTATGTGCTTTCTGAAATCGGCTACATTACCTCTCCCTGCCAGCTTTGTTCACTGGAATGAGTGATATAAGAAAATCAGATTCTAGCATCTTACCCCACTCCCAACACGTGTGCGCGTGTGCGCACACACACACACACACACACACTGAAATTCAAAGTGTACTTCCCACAAAAGACACAGCACATGTCATCAACACCAAAGTCATTCCTGAGTATAGGTCCTTGCTCAAACTCCACATTTCACAACTCATTCTTTGGCAGTAAACTGGCAGCACTTAGATCTTGTGAGGCCAAGCAGAAATCTCCTTCCCCAACCACACTACTCCACATTAATATCATTTCTCCTTCAAGCTCTTAGCACTTACTCTCTGTACTACTCACTTGGCAGGTAATCATGCACATCTCTTGTTCTGTTATTTAAATCTGGTATTTAACCTTTCCTGTGTTGGTTTCTTTACTTCTCTTCTGGATCATATGCAAATCAAGTATAAGGAAAGGTGCATATTAGTGTGGTTCCCTGAGCATAGCAAATCTGTTTCTTACTTTATCCTAGAGGTATGCTTTGAGGCAAATTTGGGTCCAGTTAGCTTATTTATGAGGTGATCCCCTTGTAAGTTAGGTGAAGGAGTAGGAAAGTGATATAGGCAAGAGAAGAAAGACAGGCAAAAGGATGTGGTAGGGAGTGGGTTATCCCAATGGGCAACTGCACCATACTGCTGGGGACCCTCTGAGATAGCACGGTGCAGCAGAAATATAATTCAATCCACAAATGCCAGCCACATTAAAAAGAGAAACTGATGATATATATATATATAAAATTTAACTCAGTGTATCCACAGCAGCACTTAAGTATATAATCAGTGTAAAATACTGTGTGTTGATTGATTGAAAAATCTATGGATTCCAGCCATGGCAGCCTTTTCGCCATAGTTTTGCTGTCAGCATTAAGGACTTTCATATGTGGTTGTACAGGTTGAGCCCTGCATAACTCTAGGGGGCAGCACTTACCTAGACTTCATAGACTGAGATATGCGTGGTACCCTTAAAGTTGTGCAGTGCCCAACCTGCATAACCCCTCATGCGAGGGCTGTCAGCCTGTTACCTATTGACCATAACTATGCTCATCACTTTGGGGAGAAGAATAGAAGATTGTTAGAGCAGATATATTCACTTGGGCTCAGCTCTGATATTCTGTCTTTTAAGGGTCACTGAACACTTCAAGCACCTGACACTGTTTCTTCGCAAGCCAGCGTCATAACTAATCAGTGGAAGCCAGCACTTCCAGAGCCCTACAATCACTCTGAAGGAGTCAGCTTCACACCCACAGCTAATTTTAGCATGCAGTCTGCAGAGGTACCAAGGAGTCTCTGCCAAGCACCCTTACAGACATAGCTTGGAATTAAATCACCCAAACTGGGTCTGGGAGGTGGGATGGAGCAAAGTCTGTGACCCAGAGCTTCCTCCCCAGTGGTAGGTTTCCCCACTGCCTCTTGCCCAGACCTCCCTTTCTCTGCTGGGTTTCCTCACCCACAAGGTATCTGGCTGCAAGTCTCCAAACTCTAGAGTTGCTGCTCTAGAGTTGTGAGCTCTAGAGTTGCTTGCTAGAGTTGTTTGCTCAGTTGTTGTTCCTCTGTGGTGGGTAACAGGCCATACAAAGAGAATCAAATTGGTCTGATTGGTAGCATCTAGGGAAAAAAAATAGTCAAAGCATTGTGCAGGGAGGAAGTCATGGAATTAGTTGAATACGGAATTGGAAAGCAAATCAGAAGTCAAGCATTCCAGCCATCTCCTGTTACAAGCAGGAGAATCAGAGGTTGAGGAGCTTTTCAGGGTCACACGGTAGGTTAAGTGGCTAATATTCCATTGTGTATATGGTCCACATCTTTTTTACGCAATTGTCTATTGAAGGGCATCTTGGCTTTTTCCACATTTAAAAAACCAGTTAGATTTTTATCATTTGCATCTGAAACCACATGACAAGTAAGCTAGCTTTGAAGCACCAATGGAACAACCTATAGATTACTTTATACCTTCAGTATCTCTAATGGTGGGATGTTCACCCTCCTCTAAGCTCAGGGAGGGCGATGTCTCTCCAGTTTTCCAGTTTGATGGGATAAACGTTGATGAGCCTAAACTTAATGTAGTGATTTTATTTTCTGGCCAATGAGTAGTTGATACAACTCAGGTGAATGAGGCCCAGGGGGAAATTTGCTATCTGGATGCTAGGGTAGGTTTTCCTCTTGGGTGCAAAGAGGTACATTTCTGTTTCCTGTCTTTGTACATGGCTGTGTGGGGATGTGATGGCTGGATCTGCAGCAATCAGCTTGAGGCCATGAGGAGACAAATCTGAGGATAGGAGCTGGCATGCCAGTGGTGGTAAAGCAGAGAGATTGAAAAAGCCCGTGTCCTTGGTGTTTTTATTGAACTACTAAACTTCGTTATTTCCGGACTTTTAAAAATGTGAGACATATTATTTTTTGACCACTTTTCATTTGCTGTTGTTACTTGTAGCCAAAACCAACTTGACTGAAGTTAGTTTTTAAAATGTATTTTTAAGTAGAAAAGAGAAGTGAGAACTTTGAATTTACAGGGAAGACCAATATGTAAAATAATTTTATAGGGAGTTATGATAACTAAAAATGTTCCCAGACATTGTCAAATGTTCTTTAGGCTGATAGAGTTGTCCCTAGTGGGGTGAGAACCACTAAACTAGCATTAGTTCCTTCTCAGCTGTTTTGTAACAGTAGATTTGCTATATTGTTGGGATGGTCTTGAGATGTTCTTAAAGACAAAGAGTTATAGAAAATAACAGGACATGGAGAGGATGTGGAGAAATTGGAGCTCTTGAATGTGGCTGTGGGGAATGAAACATGGTGCAGCCACTGTGGAAGACAATTTGATGTTTCTTTACAAAGTTAAACATAGATGGGCACCCTGAATGGCTCAGTCAGTTTAAGCATCTGCCTTCGGCTCAGGTCATGATCCCCTGGATCCTGGGATCGAGCACCACATCGGGCTCGCTGCTCAGCAGAGAGCCTGCTTCTCCCTTCCACTCTGTAATCTTTAAAAAAAAAAAAAAAATTAAAAAGTTAAATCTAGAATTACCCAGTGATTCAGCAGTTCCATTCCTAGGTATGACTCCCCAAGAGTTAAAAGCAGGGACTCAAACAGATCTTTCTATTCTGATGTTCATAACATTATTTGCCATAAGTAAAAGGTGGAAGCTACCCAAGTGTCCACTGACAGATGAATGGATAAGCAAAATGTGGCATATCCTTACCATAGAATATTACTCAGCTGTAAAAAGGGGTGAAGTTCGGACATAGGCCACAATAAGTGAATTTCATTGTGCACCTTGAAAACCTTAAGCTACATGAAAGAAGCCAGACACAAAAGGACAAATATTACATGATTCCATTTACAGCAGCCTCCTTCCCTCAGTCACAGGTTTGCTTTCTGTGGTTTCAGTTACCTGTGGCCCCCTGTGGCCTGGAAGCAGGAGATTCTCCTCCTCCCATACCATCAGAAGGTCAGGGTAGCCTGACGCTGAGTCACCATGCCCGGGTCACGCACCTCACTCCACCTCATCACGCGGGCATGTTACCCTCTCACAGCATCCCAGGAAGAAGGGTGAGTTCAGTTGAGTCACAAAGTTCGAGAGAGAGCGAGACCACATTCAGAGGACTCTTTATTACAGCGTGTTGTTACACTTGTTTAATTTTATTACCCGTTATTGTGGTTAATCTCTTACTATGCCTAATTTATAAATTAAATTTTATCACAGGTATGTATGTATGTATAGGGAAAAAAAACATATATAGGGTCTGATAATATCTGTGGTGTCAGGCATCCCCTAGGGGTCTTGAAACAGATCTCCCATGGATAAGGGGGGACTACTATATATGAAATCTCTAGAACAGGCAAATTCATAGAAACAGAAAGTAGAGTAAAGGTTACCAGAGGCTGGCAGAGAGGAGAACGGGGAGTTACTGCTAATGGGTATAGAACTTCTATTTGGGGTGATGAAAATTTTTGAAAATAGGTAGTGGTATTGGTTGCACAACATTGCAAGTGTAATTAATGCCATCAGATTGCATGTTCACATCTGGTTACAATAGCAATCTTTATGTTTTCTCTATGTGTTTTACAGAACATACACATATAAATATATAAATATCTATTAAAATTTGTTTTTATTTTACAGATACAATTATAATACATTCCTACAATAAAGAAAAAAAATTTTTAAAAACCCAGATGAGTTCAAGTCATCAACTTTTGTCAAGTTCTGTAGTGTTCGGTACAGTGTGTCACCAGGATTCTCTGGTACATGATAGAACACTGTGGGGGAGGGAAGGAGTAGGTGGGACTCAGGGACGCCTGCTGTGTTCTGGCCATCAAGATTGGAGTCTGTGGACTTCCGAGACATCCATGCTGTAGTTAGCGGTTCTGTCCAATATTTGCCGTGTATCAGGCGCTGTGCGAAGGTCTTTATACAGGTCACCTCATTGAGCTCTCGGGACAGCTCTGAAGAGTAAGTGCTCATATTGCCCCATTCTATGTGTGAATAAACTGAGGCTCAGAGAAAGGGGTAGAGCCAGTATTCGTAGAAACCCAGAGAGTTGGGACCATACGAGTCCCACGCATTTAGCCACAGGACCCTGTTTTCTGTTGCCCAAATCCCTCTTTTGGAATAAAAAGCCCATTTTGAACAAAATGAAGCTGTTAGTGGCTTCAAAGCAACTGTGGTCTTTCTGACTTCATGTTTTGTTTTGTTTTGTTTTTTTAATCACATTTCACAGAAGGATGTATTTTATCTGTTTTCCACCGAACAACATCCGTTAGATCAGGAAGGAGGCCACAGCCCGTGGGCTTTCTGGCAAGTGGGCTAGGGTTCTCCTGAGATATGAGGTTACTGTTTCCTGCTGGGCTTTAGATGGCAGTGTCTAAATTTTCCTGTCTATCTCTGAGCCTTATTGAGGGTAGGTTATGGCACTTGATAGTTTAATCTGTGTAGTCTCTAGACAAAACATGTCTCCACTTGCCTGCCAGGAAAATGTTAATTTATTCTGCTTCTGGATCTAGAGAGGTAATGAGGTAAATGAAAATGCACTGCGTGTGTGTGTGTGTGTGTGTGTGTGTATGCGCGCACACACATGTGTATTGGTTTGTACATGAGGATCTGTGTGAAGAGAAGCAAGTGAGTCTTAAATCTAGACATTTTTAGTGGAAGATTCTTGAGTCTTCTCTAAGGCTTGCAACCCTCCTTTCCCTGACATTGTATGTAGAACTTTGTGTCTGTGGTATGATTTTGTTTTTGGAGGGTGCACAATATAGTGTTCCTCAGAATGTCATCAGGGTTTTGGAGAATGTCAGTCTGTAATTTTGCGATGCCTGTTACCTGGCACGTCTTTCTTTTTGAAGAGCCACAATCATCTTAGGTACGAGTGGCACTTGATATTTAAGAAGCACCTTTATTAGGTAAGGGGCTGGATGCAGAAAGCACTAGTGGAAATTATTATTTCGAGCTTGCTAAATTTGAAGCTTGGGGGAAAAAAGAAACGAGCCAGATTGAAATAAACTTTGGCAAAAGGAGCCCGAGGACACCAATCTGCTCCTTTAACCATCAACTCCTCCTTCCCGTTCGTTCCCCGCCTTCTGTTCTGCTGCTGTAGCCCCTGCCCACCTTCTGTGCTACCGGCCTGGAACCAGCATGGGGAAATGGAAAAACCAGACATTTCCACATTTATTCGCCTGGCACATAGTAGGAATTCAACAAATGGTAGCTTAAAAAAGCAGACCCATCCAAATCTCTGTGAAATGGTAATTTGTTTGAGACACAGAATAAGGAGAGATTCCTGTTCTCTTAGAACCTAGGGGAGCCCGTAGACAGGCTCAGAGATTACACATTCATGGCAAATGGGAAACCGTCTGAATGTGAGTTTCTGTACTTAAAAATGAAACCAAATATAATTTGCTGCGTATTGACCACATGCCTTGTTCCATATACGATCCTTCATGTACATTATCTCCACTAAGCATCACAGCCATCCCGGACCTTGGTACTCTCTAAACTATGTTAGAGAACATAGAGTTCTTTGAGAGACGCAAGAAGTTACGATTTCGGGCCTGCTGTTCCCCCGATGCCGTGCCCTTCATGTGAACCTAGCATTTCCTCATTTGACCAGGAAAAGACTTACTGTGTGAGGAAGACTGTGAACCGAATGTTAACAAATGGGGTGTCTATCCAGTGAATGTGCCTGTCTGTAATTCACTTCGAATTGAGCAGTCTTTCTCAAACGTCACTACATATACAAATCATGGGGGACTCTTGTTAAAATAGAGATTCGGATTCAGCAATGGGTGAAACCAGGGTGGAGTCCAAGCTCACATTTCTAACCACTTCCCAGGTGTTGCTTGCTGCTGATCTCAGACATTTTGAGTAGCCAGGGAATACAGCATTAGGTTTATAAAGGACTTGCTCATATGTGATCTCATCTGCTCCTCACCCAAGCCCTGTGAAGTAACCATTATTATTTCTACCTTTGAGATGAGGAAACAGAGTCTGATTAGAAACAGCATACATTTTCAAGGGTGAGCCATTTCTAGGGACACAATAGCAAGAAGACAGATACAGCTCTTATTTAAAGAAATTGAAAATCCATGAAGGAAGACTGTGCATAAATAAATGTGAAAGTTCTGAGCGCCTCAGTGGATGGATGAATGGCTTGAGCTCTGGGTGTTGTCATTTCTCCCAGGACGAAGAGAGACAGGCTTGGGGCAGGGGAAGATCATGCATTCTTTCTTGGACATTGTGACATCCTGGTGTAGCTGCCTGGTAGTCAGTTCTGGGTCTGGAGTTGAGGAGAGAGATCCAGGGTGAGGAGAGTAGAGTAGAAAGTTTGAGAACCACCAGTGCAAAGGTGGTAACTAAAGTTCTAGAAGATTAGATTCAGGATACAGAAGAACATGATGGAGAAGAATTAAAGAATGAAGAGTCTATAACACGCTCCTTGCTTATGTGTCTGGCCAACGGTTATGGGTTGGCAGAGGAAGAAGAGCCCATTAAAAAAAAAAAAGACAAAAAACAAGAAGCATCTGCCTAGGAGGTAGGAAGATAGGCACAGGAACCAAGGGAAGAGAGACCTTCAAGGAAGTGGTTTATCATGATGATGGGATGAGGCAGTATCATGTGCATCCTGATGTCATGTACCAAGGAGGACACAACATCTCCTCTGTGATATTCCTGCCCCCAAATGCATATACAGAGTCCAGTCGTAAGGAGACACCAGACATACCCAGATGGAGGGACGTTCTACAGAACTGGGCTGTACTTTCCACAAATACTTGCATCTTGAAAGACTAAGGCAGACTAAGGAACTGTTCCAGATAAAAGGAGACTAAAAAGACATGACAACTAAATGCAATATGTGGTTTTAGATTTGATCTTAGATCAGAAAAAAGTCACTCTAAAAGCCGTTATAGGAACAGCTTACAAAATTTTATTGCATTTTTAAAAGATTTATTTATTTTAGAGAGAGAGCATGTGTGAGGGCACAAGTGGGGGGAGGGGCAGAAGGAGAGAATCTTCAAGTAGACTCTGCACTGAGTGCAGAACCAGAAGCTGGGCTCAATCTCACGACCTATGAGATCATGACCTGGGCTGAAACCAAGAGATGCTTAACCACTAGCCACCCTGGTGCCACAATTTACAAAATTTAAAATGGTCTCTTAGGTAAGAGTTGGTATAGACTGAATGTTCGAGTCCCCCCTAAATTCACTTGTTAGGTTCTACCACCCAGTGTGATGGTATTTGGAAGCAAGGCCTTTGGGAGGTGATTAGGTCATGAAGGTGGAACCCTCTTGAATGGGATTCGTGCCCTTATAAAGGAGGCGTCAGAGACCTCCCTCGCTCCCACCCCTCATTTGAGGACATGGTAAGAAGACAGCAATCTAAGAACCAGGAAGTGGCCTTTTTCAGGCACTGGATTTGCAGGCATCTTGATCTTGGACTTCCTAGCATCTAAAACAATGAGGAATAAATTTCTATTGTTTACAAGCAACCCGGTCTCTCTCTCTCTTTTCTTAAAGGTTTTATTTATTTGACAGAGATCACAAGTAGACAGACAGGCAGGCAGAGTTGTTGGGAGGTAGGCTCCCTGCCGAGCAGAGAGCCCAATGTGGGCCTCGATCCCAGGACCCTGGGATCATGACCTGAGCCAAAGCCAGACGCTTTAACCCACTGAGCCAGCCAGGTGCCCCTTTATGGTAGTCTCTTAAAGCAGCCTGATCATACTAAGACAGTAGTGTTGCATCAATATTATTTTTCTAGAATCTGATAATTGTGCTATGATGATGTAAGATCTTTTTTTTTTTTTTAAGATTTTATTTATTTATTTGACAGAGAGAGATCACAAGTAGGCAGAGAGGCAGGCAGAAAGAGAGGGGAGGAAGCAGGCTCCCTGCCAAGCAGAGAGCCGGATGCGGGACTCGATCCCAGGACCCTGAGATCATGACCCGAGCCGAAGGCAGAGGCTCAACCCACTGAGCCACCCAGGTGCCCCTTTATGGTAGTCTCTTAAAGCAGCCTGATCAGACTAAGACAGTAGTGTTGCGTCAATATTATTTTTCTAGAATCTGATAATTGTGCTATGATGATATAAGATCTTTGTTTCTTTAACAAAGAAAGATCTTTGTTCTTAGGAAACATGAAGTATTTAGGAGTAAAGCATTGTGATATTTGCAACTTACATTTCCATGGCCCAGAAAAAAAGGGATAAACACATAAGGCAGGAAAAGATTAATCAGAGAATCTGGGTTAACAAGACATGGGTATTCACTTTATTATTCTTACAACTTTTCTATAGAAACAGTTCAAATTAAAATGTAAAAAAAGGAAGCACTAGAATACATATTGAGTTCTATGGAGAGGTCAGGGAACATAAGGGCCAAAAGTGTCCCTTGGATTTAGCCACATGGACTTAATCTTGAATTCATGGCATTTAAATTCTAGAAGGAAACTCATAAATGAATATATAATTACAAATTGGAATAGGGATTGGAAAAAAAAAGAATAGGGTGTGATGTGAGGGCATGGCATACATGTAATTAGTGCTTTGGTCAAACCAAGATATGAAGAAGGTCACTAGAGGGAGAGGTGAGGTCCAGGTGGATGCAGAATCAAGGAGGGTTTGGGAGAGGTTGTATTTGCACAGGATATGGAATGATGGGCAGAGGTTCCCAGAGAGGTGGAGTATGCACGTTTTATATAGGGGGAGCAAGGTTGGGCACTGAGAAATCTGGTGTGTGTAGGGCATGGAGTGTGGGGGAGGAGAGTAAGTAATGAGAGAGGCAGCTTGAGAAGGCAGGTAGGGGGTAGATCTAGAAGAACCTTGTTTTCCAGGCTGAGCACCTTGACCTTTGCCAGAAGAGATTATACCTCTCGTCTGGTGTCTCAGCCAAAAGATGGCTTCCAAACCTTCTCTCCACATAAGAAAATGTTCTACTAAATGCACCCAGGTACTCAAGCTGGAAGCCAGTGTACCCTTCTTGCCACCCACCTCCCGCAGGAGGACAGGACATACCCAAACGTCAGCAAGCCCGTCACTTCTACCTTCTAAATACGTGTCTGTTTACAGTTCTCAACCTCTGCTGTAGTGCTCCTCCATTCATTGGACAACACAATATTTAACTGTATGTCAACCCCCTTCTCCAAAATTATTAAATGTCAAGATCCTTAACATGACCTGTTGGGCCCTATATATTCTGGCTTCTGTCTCCTCTCCAGTTCTGCTTTGTCCCATCCTTCCTTGTCTTGCTTGACTCAGCTCCAAACAGTTAAGTTTATTGGGTTTTCCATCCTCTGATGGGGCAAGGCTCTATTCTGACTCTGGTCTTTGTTCTTTCTTTCTTTTCCCTCAGCCTTGGATCTCTTTTCCTCACCCTGATCCTTTACCTGGTTTACCTTTCTGTGAGTTCGTTAGGGCGGCCATGACAAAGTACCACAGCTTGGGTGACTTAAAAAACAAATGACTTTTCTTATACTTCTAGAAGTGCGAGATCAAGGTGTCAGCAGGGTTGGTTTTTTCCAAGGCCTTGGCTTTCTCCATTGTGTCCTCCTATGGTCTCCCTCGGGGTGTGTCTATCTAAATTTCCTTTTATAAGAATACCAGGCCTATTGGGATAGGGCCCATCCTAATGACTTCATTTTAACTTAACTACCTCTTTCAAGACTCTGTCTCTATACAGTTACATTCTGAGGTCCTCGGGATAAGGGCTTCAAAATATGAGCTTTGGGGAGATACAATTCAGCCCATAACTACTCTTCTCAATGTTTCGTTTGTTTGTTTGTTTTTAAAGATTTTATTTATATATTTGACAGAGATCACAAGTAGGCAGAGAGGCAGGCAGAGAGAGAGAGAGAGGGAAACAGGCTTCCTGCTGAGCAGAGAACCCGATGCAGGGCTCTATCCCAGGACCCCGGAATCATGACCTGAGCAGAAGGCAGAGGCTTTAACCCACTGAGCTACCCAGATGCCCCTACTCTTCTCAGTGTTTAGGTTGCAGGCTCAATGTTGCTTCCTGAGGTACTCTATTCCAAATTAGATTTCTGTTGTTTTTGTATATAGCACCCAGCTTGGTTTTTTTTCCCCTCTAATGACCATTCCATTTTGTAGTTGCGTATTCATTTATGGGTCTCCACCTAGAATTTAAGTGCCATGAATTCAAGGTCCACACCTTTTCTGGTCACTGGTATATCCCTGGTGTCTAGCACAGTTCCTGGCCCATAATAAGCAGTCAGTGCAAAATTGTTGAATGAGTAAATTAATGAAAAGTCCAGAGACTGCACAGGATCTAGCGAGTTTGTGTCTAGTTAAACTGAGACCAAAACCATTGCAAAGAGAGATGATTCTTATCCATGTTTACAGATGTGCAGAACAAGTGATTTCACACCAGCCCTTGGCATCCCCCACTGCAGCCTTTTGGCATGAAATGTGCAAACGGTGGCTGGAAATTGATTCAAGCTCAGAGGTAGGGAGCTGGGGAGAACACATTTATAAAATTATTGCTGATATATGCCGTGACATAGCCCAGCATGACACCATGGGCCAGTGTATGACCAAAACTAATGACATTGGGCTTTTTGCTTAAAAAGATAAGAAAATTCAGCCTTAAGTAGGGACTCAGAACAAATTTCATTCTTGTTCAATTGTTTTTAGCTGTTTGGATTTAAACTTGATTTGAATTTGTTTTCTAGGTGAGTCCATTTAAAAAATTTAATATTTGGTAAGGTTTAGTATATCAGTGCAGTTTTCCTCTAGCTTGTGGTTCAGTCTCTGGGAGATCCCTGAGTCTCAGGCAAGATCATAAATTCCAAGAATCGTCATGCTAGAAGGTTCTAGAGAATTCTATTATTCAGTCCTCTGCTAGCAAAAGGTTGTTTGATTTGTCCAGGCAGACTGGTCATTTATTTTTATTTATTTAGTAAACACGTATTGAGTGTTTACTCTGTGCTAAGCACCACGGGTTAACAAAGAATAATAAGATATAACATCCACCCTCAAAGTTGCTCCTCGAGGGCGTGGGCCAAATCTCAGTCTTGTTTTCTCTTATGTGGTGTCTGGTTCACTGCACAGTGGTATTTGTCATTTTTGGTGCCCAGCGTCAGACTCTCCATCTTATCTTTGGAAAATATCCCATTATATGAGTCTTAGTGGGAGGCAGGGCCCTTTTCCCATTAGAGGAGCTCCAACGATGAGGTCCTTGCTATCCCTGTGTCCTCTGCAGCTCACATGTGAGATGTGACCCAGACTTGGCCAATCAGATGCACACACGTACGACTTAGAAATGGAGTCTTAGAAATGGAGTGGAGGATTTTGGAGATGGCAGGAGCAGCAGTGGGCTTCTGGAGGCCAGTGATGGTGGCCGTGTCAGCACTGAGTGCACTCAGTACCCAAGAGAGGAGGGGCAGAGGTCTGAGCTATAGCCTGCCCCCAGTTCAGTGGCTGCTGCAGTCCTGTCCTCTCTGATTGGCTCTTGTCACCCGGGTTTGGCGTGGCCATGACTGTTGGCCACCCTACCTTTCTTCCTGTCCATGTGCCAGGCCTGGCTCTCCAGGCTTCCTGTTGGTTCTGCTAGCTCCCCATCATCCCCAGAATGCTTCAAGGAGCCAGGGTTGGTTTCTGTTGATTGCAGCTAGGAAACCTGACTTGTGTAACTCTTGCTTCACCAACCCAGGAACAGCAGTAACTTCCTCACTCTTCCATAATTCACTTCAATTTTTATTCTGAACTCCCCATAATATTGGATCGCAAATACTCGATCTTAGTCAATTCAGGATTTCTTCTCCCCACCCATCTTTCTTTAAGATACCATCTAAAAGTAATTTTTAATATTATAAAAGCACAGAAAGGTGAATAATGGAGAAAATGCCAGAGATAATCCCAGCTACTCTATTCAACAACTGGTACTCGTACCTTCATGTTCTCTGTGTGTGATAATGCAAACCATTCCCTATGCTGGTTAAAATATTTTAAATTAGTATTACTGGATCAACATTTTGCTTATGATTTCTAGCATTTATTATTATTATTATTTACTCTGTTATAAAAGTTTATTTTAAAAGTTTACATGTTAAAAAGTTAAAGCTATGGGAGAGCAGAAACAATAGTACCATGAACACTGGTATACCACTCCCTTCCGGATTGATTATTAACATTTTGCTGGATTTGCTTTCTCTCTCTTGTGTACCTGTATGTTTTGCCTGCTGAATTATTTGGAAAACAATTTGCAGAAATTAGGGTATTTCATCTCTTGGTAGTTCATTATGCATTTTCCTAAGTAAAAGGACTATCTCTGACATAATTGCAATACCACTATCACAATTAAGAAAATTAACAATAATTTCATAATCTCAGCTAAAATCTAATCCATATTCCAAATTCCCCAGTTGTCCCAACACTGTCTCTTAGAGGTGGGTTCCGAGAGCATCTTTTCTTTTTGAAGTTGCCAGAGGCTTAAATAATACCTGAGTATTGGAGGTTATCAGGGGCTGAGGCATACATGCAGTCCTGTGGGAAGAGATGTGTAAGACTATTTCATGCGCCTGGATCCTTGCTATGTCCCCCTTGGGTTCTTGCTGGTTTCTTGGATGAACCACTCAGAGCACAGATCCCCAGTACTCTGATTTCTTACTGGGATCTTTCTTATAGTGCCCCCTAGTAAGGCTAGAGGGCAGGTCTCCCCAATACCCAAACTTCCTTCTCTGCTTTCTTTTTTCATCTTGTCTTGAAGGCAGGAAACCCTGGTCTGGCTCTTTGTGTTTCTTTTTCCTTTGACCCAACTCCCTTCAAGGTTCAGTCTTTTGACATTTAAAAGCCTTTTTTTTTTTTTTTTTTTTTTCTGTTTTCAGGGTCTGACCAGGGTCTGACCCCCCTGAATAGAGAATGGTCATGGGATAACAGGACATACTGGTGGAAGGAGAAAAGAGCATCACTTCATCTTTCAGAATATTATCCTGGCTTGTTTGTTCTGTGCAGACATTAGCACATGTATTTAGCTGCTATGCCCCAGGAGGTCCATACTGGTGGTTAAAACATTAAGATACTTCTGACCTGGACCACTAATCCCGTCATCCTATAAGACAAGTTTTGCTGGTGCCTATTTTCTTCATGTTTCTACTATGTATATTTTTAGATCTTTATGAATGTAATTAATGTGGTGATAAACTAATACCATACAGTGACAAGCAGCCACTGTCCTAAACAACCCTCCCCCCACCTTTTACCCCTCCCCCCTCCCCCCAGCAGTCCAGTCCCTCCCCCCAGACACTTCAGACCTTCAGCAGTCAGTGGGTGAACACCCAGAAAAGCAGGGCGCCTTCAGGACCCTGTCTAAATCCATTCTGCTTGGTCAGTACCAAGACTTCCAGCCTGTTTTGAATATTCCCGTGGAGAAAATATAAATTGGATCATATCACCTTCCTACTTAAAACCCTTCATCGGCTTCCTGTTTCACTTGGAATTAAGTTCCAGCTGCTCCACAGGGCACACAGGCATTAGAAGGTCTGGCTCTCGCTTTCCTCATTAGCTTCTGCTCTTAGAGTTTCCCCACCTGCTTCCTATCCCGCTCCTGCTGCTCATGTTCTAGCCCAACTGAACCCATTTGTTCCCTAAAGATCCCATGCCCTTTTTGGATTCTGGGTCTTCTCACAGTTCTTCTGCCTGGAGAGGCCTCACTAATGACTGCCAACCTTTAGGTCTTAGGTTAAAATATCCTTTCTTCTGGGAAGTGGTCCGTGAAACTTCTTGGTCCAGGCTCCGGCTTCCTGTAGCTCTTTGAACTTTTCTTACGGTAGAACTTATAACAATTTCTTATTATTTCTGCTATCTTTCCACAAGACTCTGAGTTCCAGAAGGTTAGCCCCCATTGCTTACATAGCATTTTACCCCAACTGCCTAGCCTGGTACTAAATAGACATTGGAAGAAATAATAAAGTTTATACATTCATAAATGTGTATGTGTATATATTTACTCACATACAAGTATGAGAGAGTGAGCAGATGAGAACCAGAAAGGGGATGATTTGGAATACGGCAAAAAATGTAATGATGTCACTCAAGGGTGCAAATGGGAACACTTGGTGTTTGTGTGTAGAGAACTCAAAATCTAGTAGCCTGGTGAAAAGAGGTTAGAGAGCTGATACGGACTGGGGCAGGAGATTGTTTTACCAATAATTCGTACTGTAGGTTCATTATCATGGCATTTTAAGGCCTCTTTTTTATTTTTTTAAGATTTTATTTATTTGACAGAGGTCACAAGTAGGCAGAGAAGCAGGCAGAGAGAGCGAGGGAGAAGCAGGCTCCCCTCTGAGCAGAGAGCCCAATGTGGGACTAGATCCCAGGACCCTGGGATCGTGGCCTGAGCTGAAGGCAGAGGCTTTAATCCACTGAGCTACCCAGGCGCCCCTTAAGGCCTCTTATAAATAAAAGTCTAGTGGGATGCCTGGGTGGCTCAGTTGGTTCAGCATCCAACTCTTCGTTTCTGCTCAGGTCATGGTCCTGCAGGTTGTAAGATTGAACCCTGTAGGCCCCGTGCTCGGCAGGGAGTCTGCTTAAGATTCCCTCTGCACTTCCCCCTGCTTACGTGCTTGCCCTCTCTGAAAATCAATCAATCAATCTTTAAAAAAAAAAAAAAAAAAGAAGTAAGGACACCTGGTTGGCTCAGAAGGTTGAGCGTCTGCCTTTGGCTGGAGTAGTGATCCTGAGGTCCTGGGACCCAGCCCTGTGTCGGGCTTCCTGCTCAGCCAGGAGTCTGCTTCTCCCTCCCGTCTTCCCTCCCACCCCTGCCCATGCTCTCTCTCAAATAAATAAAATCTTTAAAAATACATTAAAAAAAATAAAAGTCTAGAGAAAACCTGGGTTGCCAGTACCTGCCAGTGTGAAGGAAGCAAGAAATTAAGTGTGGGAAATCTGCCCACCAGGCTTGTGAGCTCATTAACAGAGCAAAGAGAATCCTTTCTTGTCACTGCTGGGAAGCAAGGCATTCAAGATTAATGTTTGATCCTATGGCCATTAGAAACATAATAATGAGGCTGCACCCCAAAACGTTTTTCCACCTGTGAGAGCTTCCTGCCTACCATACACACTAACTCCTCACCCTGCCAAGTCCCATCTGTTTCATAAACGTTGGCCAGCCTGCCATGAGTAATGGCCGCTCCGTCACTTAGGGGACAAGTGTTCCATTTGCGCCGCAGTCATGGGGAGTTTGCATGGAGGTGTCATCTACTTCCGGCCAGCCAACAAAGCAGTCACTGGAGGCGGAGCTAGTCCAGGCAAGGTCTCCCAAGACAGGCAGTGACTGAACCGCCAGGGCCTGGCATAGAAGTTCGCTTCTCAAGGAGCAAGTTTTCATTTGTGCCATAATATATAGGAAGCCTTGTTTATTTATTCATTGTTTGCTCCTTTACCCCCCACTGTCGTGATAGCGAGCCTAAATTCCAGCAAGGAATGAGCATGGTGGGTGATGAGTTATGAGGGAAGAGAGATGAATCAGATTGGAGTCAGTGTCCCATCTAAAGGAGTCAGGTGCTTTTCAGCTCCAGCCAATTGTTTCTCTGGGATAGATTTTTTTTTTTTTTTTAAGATTTTACTTATTTGTCAGAGAGAGAGAGAGAGTACACAAGCAGAAGAAGTGGCAGACAGAAGGAGAAGCAGCCTCCCTGCTGAGCAAGGAGCCCTGTATGGGGCTCGGGCCCAGGATCCTGGGATCTGACCTGAGCCAAAGGCAGATGTTTAACCAACTGAGCCACCCAGACATCCCTCTGGGATAGATTTATAATACTGCTTTCCAGGCATTCCATTTTCCCTCCTGCAGTGGTTCTTCCTGCAAGGGAATGATATATCCTCTCCCCGTTGACTGGTTTTAGCTAATGAAATGGGGGTGGAAGAGGCGTGTGTCACTTCTGGGTGAAAGCCATAAGCTTGGTTTGTTGTGTCTCCTTTTCCTTCGGCCTCAGTGACTGTCAGTATTCCAGATGGAGCTTGGGGAGAGGCAGGGTGCAGAGCCACAGCCTCCCTAGATGGAAATGGAGTTTAAGTGAGAAAACAGTTTGAGATTTTGGCCTTGTTTTTGTGGCATTGCTCACCTATCCTAACTATATATGTAGTATTCCAAATATTTGGATTTTTTTTCTCCTAGAGAAGCCATAAACCCAGATTTTTTGTGAAGTATGTATATTTTAAATTTTGTAATGAACAAGTTATATATACATAACAATTATAAATATAGCATATAACAAATTATATATGTTTGTAACATACACACACTATTCAGAAGATAGGCCAGAAAACATGTGTGGATCACTGGTTTCCCACCTGTAGGCAAGATACAGGGTATATCATGGTATATAAAACAGACATGCTCCTTAGCTTCTAGGGCTTTACAGGAAATAAATGTTGGACCAAAAAAAAAAAAAAAAAAGTGAAAATAATTATTGAGTTGTCCTTGTGATAAGCACTAAAAGAGAAGTATAGGGTGAAGTGAGAGCTGCCTAAGGGGGATTAATCTAGATGAGGGTCAGGAAAGGCTTCACTGGGAGGTGAGAAGGACTTGGCTAGGTCAAGGGCAAAGCACTGGGGCTGGGAACAGGTGAGAATGGCCAGGTGAAAGGCCCTGAATGGGGAAGTAGGGACTCTAACCCTAACCCTAACTCCGAAGTTGAGGAGCTGAAAGAATTTCAATGTAGCTGGAGCTCCAAGGGGCAAGAGATGAGGCTCAAGTGGTGAGGGAGTCTTTGTAAGACCATAAAGAATAATTTGAACTTTAGCCAAGGGTAATAGGGAGCCACTGAATGATTCTTAGTGAGGGATGGTCATATTCTGAAGTTGTGACATTTAATCATTTATTATTTTTTTTATTGGTTTATTTGACATTTCTTTGAGTGTCCACTTTGTAGCAGGCATTGTGCTAAGCCCAGGAAATGCAAAAATAAATTCTGTCCTCAAGGCACTTGTAGCTTAACTTCATAAGATTGGTGCCACATAGACACAGCTATAAGTAAAAGTAGACAGTGGTATGTCTTCATCATTTACTTATTTATTCACAACAGACATTATTTGAGCACTTAAACATATGTGCCATGCACTTTTTGTACACATTGGGTTTATTGTGAGCAAGACATTATGGATCTTACGGTTTAAATCACCTCATAGGGCAAAGTTTCTTTATTTCTAAAATGGAAAAGTATTTGCATCACAACAAAATTGTTACGTTTACATGAGAGAAAGTGCTTAGCATAATGTCTGGAAGATAAGTGAGCTATAAGAGACAGCTACTTACTGTCCTTATTATTATTATTATAGTTACCTCATGGTAGAGAAGAATTCCTAAGACCAATATGATTAGAAGTACTGGCAGTAGAAGGGGTCGGCCAGAGAAAAATGAGTGGCTCCAGAGAGGCTAGAACTAATTAAGACTGGCAAGTGTGTTTGTGTGTGTTTGTGTGTGCATGTGCACATGCTTGCTGTACATGCATGTTGGAGGGTCATTGTAACATGCCTTTGACTAGTAGAATATTAAGATTATGATTGGCAGGTAATATGACCTTCCCTGAGTTAGGAGAGGAAGGAAGATGGGGAATGAGGCTGAACGCTAATGCTGATACAGAGAGATTTATAGAGTACACAGGAAGTGAATATGGGGTCATTTCCTGCTAGATTCAGTATGTGTGGTCTTTTGGGGTGCCTAACCATTGGCAGGATGACCATAATCCTTCCTGAATAAATTAAGAGAATAAATAATCCATTTCTGAGGCATCTGTCCCCTCTGTTAAGGCCCTCCAACATTCAGCTATGTCAGACAGCTAGGTGCACTAAGCCTGAGTCAAAAGGTGCTCTCTGCATTGGAGGTTGGCGTGTTAGGTAATGGGGCAGCCATGTTGACATTGAATGAATCTTTCTCGGTGTTTGGTAATAATATGGTGATGCCGTATAAAGATGCTATTTTGGGACACCCGCGTTGCTCAGTCAGTTAAGCCTCTGTCTCTTGATTTTAGCTCAGAAGATCTCACGGTTGTGAGACAGAGCTCCACAATGGGATCCACACTCAGCCTGAAGTCTGCTAGAGATCCTTTCTTCCCTCTCCTCTGCCCTCCCACTGCCCCACACCCCTTGCTCTCTCTCTAACAACAACAAAAAAACCTTAAAAAAATTTTAAAGGTGCTATTTTATCAGCCAGATTATAAGTATGTCATGTGTATGTACATGTGTATTTTGCTAAAATATAAAGAGCAGCACTGTCCAAAAGGTATATAATAACAACTAAATATATAATTAGCATTTTTCTACTAGCCACATAGTGACAGTAAAAAGAAACATGTAAAATTAATTTTAGTATTTTATTTAACATAATGTAGCCAAAGGCAAATGTTATATTTCAACATGTAACCAACGTAACAATTATTTATTAGATATTCTACATTCTTTTTTCCTCTTTAGTCTTTGAAATTCACTGTGCATTTTATACTTAACAGCTCATGTCTGTTTTGACCAACCGTATGTGCTAATGACTAGCAGTATTGGGCAGCACGGAATATAGAACAATGACTTTCAAATGTTTTTGACCAGGGTAAGAAACACACACACACACACACACACACACACACACACATGAAGCAAAACTTTTATGAAATAATACTCACACTATGAAACTTGCGCTCTGCTATTTTCTATTCTGTTCTATTCAATTTTTTAAAAAAATGCTGGTCATGACCCACTAAATCGATTTTATGACCACCTGTGGGTAGAGGCCTGCAGTTTGAAAACCACAGATATGGAAAGCATGTGGGGCTACATCTTGAATGGGAGGTTAAAGGTAGGGGTTCTGGTGTTAGTGCTTCAGGCAAAAATCTTGTGTGGCCCAAATTACCTTAAATTGCCCTGGGTCTTTACAAGGGCAAAAGGCAAGAATTAACTTATCTTGTTTCTCTTTACATTTTGATTGTGAACCTTCCTTTCTCTGGGGCACTGGAGCCAAATCCTAGTGTGATTGGTTTTAAGAGCCGCAGGATAAATTTTTCTCTCTTTTTAATAATTGAATTCAGATAAGGTAAATATGTGTGTTGCCAACACCCTGGATACAATAGATCTTCAACTGATTTACATGTATCTTCCTCTCCTATAGGCATGAAGTCTTATAGGAGCCAAAAAATGGCCTTGGGATGAGGGCCATGAGCCACCCTGAAATTTTATGCAGCTTAAAGATGTTGTGTCTTGTCTTGCAAAGGATCTTTGTCCCAACAAAAGCTAAGAAAACAGTTGGTCTAGTGTGCTTATAATAACGTGGGTAGACTTTCTGAAGCGGGGCCCTGCAAATAGACCAAAAAAAAAACAAAAAAAAAACCCCACCCAAAAACAGATTAACAGGAGAGGAGGTATACACATTTTATTTGGTAGTAATATTAATATTTATTTGTTTATTTTTACCTGTACGGAGGCCTGAGGCCTTCTTAGAAAAGAAATGAAGACCCAAAGCAGTGATTAGACCCAGGGTCTTCTATACCATCTAAACAAAAGAAAGTACATTTGTGGAGAAGTGACAAGGCAAAAGAGAAGGGGTTTGGGCTTTTAGGTGTAGCAGATTGTGGAAAGGTAAATATATGGGAGAAACTAACGGAAGATAGGAGTTACTTCAGTAAAGTTTGTCCTGAAGGCTTATTTCGGTGCTCAGGTTCTGTCTCCAGTGGTTGTTTTCTCTCCTGGTCCAGAAGGGAGGGGATGACCCTCACAAAGGGAAAGGTCCTACTCTTAAGTAGAGGAGGGAGAACAGAGAGCTCCTTGTGTTGGCTGCTTCTTAATTACCTTTACCTCCAGACAAGCCTCATGCGAAAGTGGCTATTGTGGGCTGGCATATTCTGATCCCCTTCAGTACACATGGGGACAGCTCACCAATCTTGCAATCTTAAGGATCCGAATCAATCCTCAAGATCCAAAGGGAGCCAAAGGATCCAGAAGCCTCCGAAGGTGCAAAATGCATGTCTGGACATTCCCTGGGACCCCGTCTGAAGCCTGTGCATCCCTTGAAAGTCATGCTGAAATGCCTCTGACTGATCAGAGGGAGAAACTTGATGGAAATGAGTGCCTGCAGACTCCTCGGCAATGGGAGACACGTTTGAGGACCGTCTGAGGAAAAGGGAGAAGACATGCTACAGGGACAGGCCACACCTGACCCGACCACAGCTACTTCTTTGGAGACATGCCAGGGGACCGCTGAAGGCGAAGAACCTGTGGCCCTGGTGCTCATTATCCCAAGTGCCTCTTCTCTCCTGGTCACAGCTGATTGGACTAGAGGTGGTCACTTGACTGTAGTTCAGCCAATCGGAGTCTTTGTTTCTTGAGAATTTGCATAAAGAGAACTAGAAATCAGCGGTGTTGGGCGCTGGAGCTCTTAAAGGGTGTGGGCGTGGGTGAGAGCCCGGATTGGTGTCATGGCAAGCTAATGCCCAGGTAGACGTAGGTTATGAGGAAGCAGAACGGTGAAACCTAACAGAGGAAGCTGATTTGCAGAGCAATTTAAGAAGTAGAAAGAAGCCAAGAGGAGTGAGTACTTTCTGGGTCGTGTGAGGGTAGCCCAGTGGTTCTCAATAGGAGGTGATTTTTTTATGTTAAACAGCTTAACAATAACCCACAACCTTCGGACCAACTTGAGGAGGTGATTTTTTAAAAAAAGATTTTATTTACTTATTTGACAGACAGAGATCACAAGTAGGCAGAGAGGCAGGCAGAGAGAGAGGGGGAAGCAGGCTCACTGCTGAGCAGACAGCCCGATGTGGGGCTCTATCCCAGGACCCTGAGATCATGACCTCATCCGAAGGCAGAGGCTTAACCCATTGAGCCACCCAGGCACCATAGAAGTGATATTTATACCCAGTACCCCACCTCTGCAAAGGATATTAGTCAGTGTCTGGAGACATTTTTGATAGTCCCAACTGGATGAGGGGAATACTGTCCATACTTAGTAGGTAGAGGCCAGAGGGATGCTGCTTAAATATTCTGTAATGCCCAGAACAGCCCCCAGCAAAGAATGGTCTAGCCCCCCCCCCAAATGTCAGTAATGTCCATAGTAGTAGTATTTTTTTCTGTCTGGGTCCTTAAAATAAATTCCGCCTTATTTAAACTGTCTTGAATATATTCTCCCCCTCCCCCATTTCTGTCTCCCTGATAGTAATACTAGCTAATATTTATTAAGTGTTGACTATGTGCTAGTCTCATGTTAAGCACTTTAAGACATTTACACATTTAATCTTCCAAACCAACCTTATAAGGCAGGAATTATTATTAATTCATTTTATAGATGGAGAGACTGAGGCTTAACTCAGTTAACTTACCCAAGACAAGAGTCAAGAAAGCTTGGCCTCAGAGCTCGGGCTCTTAATTATGATGTACAGAGACTAAGGCCAAAAAGCTCTAAAAGCAGCCACAGGAATTCAAAAGGCTCTGTATCTTTGGGAGGGGAACATGAATTTAGGAGCAAAAATCCAACATGCTCAACAGCAACAGAAGATAATACCATTTTAGAGTCTGGTAATGATAATGAACATTTTCAAGTGTTTATTGTGTTCAGTACTTCTCTGCTTTGCAAATGTTGGCTTATGAGGCTGCTTTTCTTATTCTCATCCCTGTTTTACAGATGAGGAAACCATGGTACAGTACAGTGAAGTAAATGTCACAGAGCTAGTAAATGGCAACGAAAATGCCATCCCAGATACTCTGGCTCAAAAATCTATGCATTTTCCAACATAGTAGGCTATTTCTCAGTAAAAGCAAAAAAAAAAAAAAACCATGTTCAGTATCAAACATAAGCCAAGGCCCTTGTATTTTAAAAGATGCAAGTTAAAAGAAGGGCCTGGGGAAAGAGAGAACAATGTGAGTTGAGATTTTAAGGTATGAATATGCAGGTTCAAATTCAGGAGGTCCATTAATGCTGCTGCGACTGGGATGGGGGACTGGCATGGATGCCTTGGATGCTTGACTTAAGGCTGAAATGGCAAAGTGGACCTAAAGTGAACTGAAGTCCATGGTAAAAGTTTGAGGCTTATTCTCTTAGTCTGGTAGAGCCAAAGGTTGGGGGCAAAGGAACGAAGATTATGGTCAGGTAGGTTAGAAAGAGTCCCCTGTGACAGTGCTGAGCATACATTGGGGCAGTGAGGAAGTAGAGTCAGGGAGTCTTGCCATGTGAGACTGACCTTGGCCAGAGGGCAGGACATGGTGAAGATTTGAGAAGTGGGTCAGAGGTAGAAAGTTTTGACTCAGCATACAGCTGGGTTTATGGCCAAGAGAGGGAGGAGGTAAAAATGACAGTAAGATCCTAGATAGGATTTGGTAGTTGGTGAAACTGGAAAAGGAATGTAGCCCTTTGACTACTTTTGAGCACATTTAAAATTTGGGGGGTATTTAAAAAATACCCCCAAAGTGTATTTTTTAAAGTAAAAGCAATACTGGGTGTCTGGTTGGCTCAGTTGGTAGAGGGTGTGATTCTTGATCTTGGGGTCGTGAGTTCAAGTCCCATGCTGGGCATAGAGATTACTTAAAAATAAGTTCTTAAATGGAAAAAGAGTACAATGTGACTTTGAACATGGTAGATGTAGTAAAATTCTCTAATCTTAACCACTAGATATAAACCACTCTAAGTTATGGTCTAAAAACATGTTTTTATAAATGTGTGTATGTGTGTATTAATCCTGGATTATATTATTCTACATTTTTCTCACAATATATTATGTGCTTCTTTCCAAACCGATTCATATACATTTACAACATTATTTTTAATGACTACATAATATTCATAATACATAATATTCCATTGCCTGGCTATATTAAGATTCATTTAGCCATCTGACTATTAATGGAAATTTGGGTTGTTTCCAGTTTTCTATTTGTATGTTTTTTATTACCAACAAAGCAGTGGTCTTTGTATATCTTTGAATTTTTGTGCCAATGGATTTATGCTATAAATTTTTCATAGAATTGCTGGGTCAAAGATTGAGCACATTTAAAATTTTGATAAATTCTTCTAAATTGCCAGATAACCAGGTTTTTAGGAGAGGTTAATGAGTTCCGGTTTGGTCAAGTTAAGGTCAGGGTGTCAAAGGTCACAGATCACTGTGGATCCACCCAAATCGTTAGTAACCCAGGTTAGGACTCTGAACAAAAGTAACAACTAGAGATATGCCAGAGGCAGAACTATGAGAATTCTAAGCAGAAAATAAATAGATCAGTTCTTCCTGTCACGCTGTCATTAGCAACGTGTGCTACTCCTTTGCAGCATTCCTACAAGTGTCCTTGCTTAATTATGCCACAGATTATTCAGTAACGGTGTCACCAGCTCACCTGTAAACACGACCAAGAGTAGAGATCATATCTGTCTTGTTCCTCTCAGTAACGTCTGTGGGTCAGAGAGCGACAATGCCTGGTAGGTGCTCAACACTAGTATTTGAAGAGCGAATATTGAGGGGATATGAGACAGTGAGCTGCTTGTGTGTGTAGATTGTATCTCACTCATCTCTGTATCCCACAGCCTTTAACAGTGCTTGGCAAATAGTAGGCACTCAAGAAAATTTTGTGTAATGTAAAAAAAATTTTGTGTAATGGTTTATTTTATGTGTCAACCTGACTGGGCCACAGGACACCCAGATAGCTGTTGAAATATTATCTCTGGTTATGTCCATGAGGGTATTTCTGGAAGACATTAGCATATGAATTGGCAAATTCAGTAAAGCAGATGGCCCTAATTTGTTGAGGACCGAAATAGAATAAAAAGGTAGAAGAAGTTTGAATGAACTCCGTCCAACTGATCTGCTTCTGCCCTTGGCCCTCCTGGTGTCAGGTCTACTGGAATCCACACCATTAACTCTTTGGCTCTTCTCGAACTATGTGGCTGACTTTCCTGGGTCTTCTTTACGGAAGCCAGGTTGTGGGACTTCTTAACCTTGATAGTTACATGACCCAATACCTTACAACAAATCTCTTTATGTTGAAGAGATCAATCTCCTATTGGTTCTTTCTGTCTGGAGAACCCTGACTAATACACGGGTTAATGGCCTAATTCTTTTCCATTCATTTCACTCTATGCAAGAAATCATTCCAGTGGCTTCAGAGTTATCCCAAATAACCAAGTATGTTCAATGCCAAGGTGGTTGGTGGCTCAAGTGCATAGAGTGGCTAGCTGAAAACCATTCTGTAAAAGATTTGACCCGAATTTTCTCTTTGCCTCACACACCTTTTTTAATCTATCAGAAGCTCTGCACAGTCTCAGATCAAATAAAGGCCCTCAAGAAACCAGTGATGGCTATCAGAGCTCTGCACACTTCATTGGAAAGCCATAAACACAATTACTAGATCATTAAGGATTGTAAAACAGAAGCTTTGAAGCAACATGCGCAGAATTGCCTAGTTGGGCATGAACAGTGTCCTGCACATGCCAGTGCCTCCCTGTTGGAAGCCACCTAGGAAAAGACAGAAGACTGTGAACAGAAATGTCTTAGAGGCATAAAGAAATCAGATAAGGAAGACCTGAGTTCTACTGACAACTCTGATGCCCCTTGGATGATACATTAATTGAACTCTGAGAGCCTGTTTCCTCTCCTGAAAAATAGGGTACTAAGGACCGGTTTCATTAATGCCTTACTTAATTCTTCACCCCTTCTATTAGGTTCCTAGGGTGGCCTTAACAAAGTGCCATACATTGAGCAGCTTGAACAGCAGAAGTTTACTGTCTTACAGTTCTGGAGGCTACAAGTCCAAGATCAAGGTGTCAGTAGTATTGGTTCTTCCTGAGGATTGGTTGGTGGCAGGGAGGGGTGGGTTGAGGGAGGGAATCTGTTCCATGCTTCTCTCCTTGGCTTGTAGATGGCCATTTTTTTCCTTTTTGTCTTCACATTGCCTTCCCTCTGGGTTTCTGTGTTTCCCTTCTTATAAGGACACTTGTCACAATGGATTAGGACCCACTCTAGTGACCTCAGTTTAACTTGATTACCTTTATAAAGATGCTATCTCCAGATAGTGTCACCTTCTAGGATACTGGGGGTTAGGAGTTCAACATATGAATCTTGGGGAGACAGTTCAACTCATAATACCCCTCCTGTACCCACAGCCTTCAAGTTTCTCTCATAAAAGAGGTAGAGTCCCTTTACCTGTCCTTTGAATCTGTGCTACCCACATGTCTTAGTTTGGCCAGTGAGGTATTAGATGTAATACAAGCAGAGGTCTGAAAAAGTATGCATTTCTACTTTCACTCTGTTTTTCTGCAATTGCCATGGGAAAATTCTCTGGCGAGTCTTCTGTGTTGTGGGGCCGCATTAACCCATGCATTTCAACTGAGGCCGTCTTAGATCAGCCAACAGCCAGCCAAATTCCAGACATGAGATTGAGTCCAGCCAAGATCAGCAGAGCACTTAGATAACTGGCTATTAACCAAAGACATGTGAGCAAGGCAGCAAGATCAGATGAACCCAGTCCAGGTTAGCTGAACCCTGTATAAATGTTTATTACTATATGCCCCGGAGGTTTATGTGGTTGTATGTTATGCAGCATTATTGGGAGAATATATGACTGATACAGGATTAGGAATATCTACTCACGGAGTTGTGCAGACCTAGGAGAAATTATGTAGTGTTAAATGAATTGTAGCTGTGGTATTATAGTGTTTCATGAACCCTTGAGTATTATGTGGAAGTAAAGAGTTACCAATATACATTAACATGCTGTGTAATAATAGTGATAAGAGGTTTGAAATGAATAAAGCTAACAAATTGGGTGTTGGGTATAAACTATAAATTTGAGTATACACTTATGCACATAAATCATTCATGATATTATATGATATCTACTCTGTGTGGATTCTTTGAGACCACCTCTGAGAAAAATAAGGCTCAGAGAATCAAAATGAGTTATTCCAGGTCACATAGGTAGTACGTGGCAGAGCTTTCACCAGAATATGAGATATTTATGACTTGCCTAACATGGGATAACATGTGTTTTCATGTCCCCTCCTAAGGAAGCTATTGGCTTTGAAAAATGAACAGAGATGATCACTTTATTTATGGAAATATTTGGTCTTGATTTGAAGTTTGAAGTTGGGGCAGAAAAAATTAGACATTCACCCCTCTGTTCATCCATCCACCCATCCATCCATCCATCCATCCATCCATCCATCCATCCATCCTTGCATCAATCCACCCACCTCCCCATCCATCTATCCATCCATCTACTCATCCATCAACCCACCTATCCACTCATTCAACAAATCACAACTGAGGGCCTATTGTGCATCAGGTACTCGACTAGACACTGTATGTACTCTGTTTCCATCTGCTTTCCTTTCTCCTGCTGTTCCATTCTTTTTCTCATCAGTGCCTCATCTTTCATTCTCCTCTGTAAATGTGGGCAACAATGGATAAAAACTGCTTTACTTGTTAGAGCAAGTGTGGATAAGAGTGATGCCCATGGTTTTAGTTCATTTGCACTGTTAGCTGCTGTGAGCACACCTTGACACACCTCAGTTTTGTTTTGTTTTATTCTGTGGTTTTGAAAGACTGTGCAGTATGGCGTTAAAAGCATGCCAATAAGAGCAAATACTCCACTGCAGCTTTCCAGAGGCCCCAGTTGGAAGCTGGAAATGACATGTTTCTGAAGTTGAAAGTTCTTCCCAACCATTGTCCATCCATTCATCCATTCTTTTTTTTTTTTATGGTTAAATGTATCTTTTTTTATGATTTAAAAAAAAAATTTTACAAACCTATAATATATTTTTATCCCCAGGTGTATAGGTCTGTGAATTGCCAGATTTACACACTTCACAGCACTCACCATAGCACATACCCTCCCCAATGTCCATAACCCTACCCCCTTCTCCCAACCCTCCTCCCCCCAGCAACCCTCTGTTTGTTTTGTGAGATCAAGAGTCACTTAGGGTTTGTCTCCTTCCCAATCCCATCTTGTTTCATTTATTCTTCTCCTACCCCCCTTAACCCCCCATGTTGCATCTCCACTTCCTCATCTCAGGGAGGTCATATGATAGTTGTCTTTCTCTGATTGACTTATTTTGCTAAGCTTGATACCCTCTAGTTCCATCCACGTCGTCACAAATGGCAAGATTTCATTTCTTTTGATGGCTGCATAGTATTCCATTGTGTACCATTCATCCATTCTTTTTTGCCACTTTTTATCACCCACCAGGTCAGGCTGTATGTGACGGCACTTTACCAATGGGTGGATATCAGTTGGGCAGCGGTGCACAATTATATAGAGCTTCTTATATGCCAGCATGTTCTAAGTATTTCCCATACTTGTTGGTCTCCACAACAACCCTGTAAGGTATGTATTCCTCCTTTTGTAGATGATGAAACTGAGGCGTGGGAGAGGTGGGGTTTACCCAGAGTTAGATGGATGCATGAATGGTAAGTGACAGAGCTCTGACCTCTAGATCTCAAGTCTGTCTGCCATACTGCCTCTCTAAAATCTCTGCTGGCATTACCACTGAAGGCCATATCTTCCTTTGGACCACTGTTGGGTGGGTCTACACTGCCACCACTCTTGAGCATGCCAAATACTGATGCCAGTGGGGACATGAAATCCAGTGCTCTCTTCAGAGTAAAGCTACTACATATTTCAGCCTGGAATGTGAAACCAGATCCCCTCACTTACTTGTCAATCCCACAGTCTTTCCAGACTTACCTTTCTTCTGAAACCGACCCTCAGCAGAACATCAATTAGTGCCCATCTTCAGAATAGAAGACAGCAGGGAGAGGAGGAGGAAAAGCATCTCATTTAAGCCATAATCTCTTCATCTGTGAAATGGGAGAAATGAAATCTTGCCATTAAATGAATAGCGTAACATTAGGCTCGGACTTTTTATGGAGCACTTAATATGTGTTAAGTATTGTGTTAAATGGTTGGCTATTTGTGTACTCTCATTTAATCCTTAAAGCAACATTATGAATAGGGCTGGCCCAGAGCAGTCCAGTAACTTGTCCAAAGTCACAACAGCTAATAAGCAGGAAGCAGAGCCTGTATTCAAAGTCTGTAGAACATCAAAGATTCCACTTTAATACAACACCAATGGTTCTCACAGGGCCAATACTGCCCTCTAGGACTCTCTCCAGAAGTTTGTGGGCACAATTTTGGTAGTTACACTGATGGGGAGTTACAAAATCATGAGGGCATGATTTGCTTTAGGGGACCAAGTGAGCTAGACATTCACCAATGTGGAGGACTTGTCCTTTGTCCTGCCAGACCTTCACGTAGGTGAAAAGTTCATATATTATCATCTGAGTTTGTTTTATATACAAACATAGAATATATTTTGCATTTTGTAAAAATTTTAAGTAACCTCTGTGCCACACATAGGGCTCAAACTCATGATCCTGAGATGAAGAGTCACATGTTCCACTGACTGAGCCAGCCGGGCATCCCCTTGTCCGTGGTTTTAGCATACTCTGATTTTCCTAGGAATGCAGTTTACAGTATGCAACAAAGGATGATTGTAGTTTATCTTGCTAAAAACTTTATTCATAGTTGTATACCGTTTCAGAAAAATCGTAACAATGGCAACATTGTTTAGATTATTTGGGGGGCCCACACCATACCCCTGAGGAAGCTTGCATTTGTAGCTATTATGCATGCATGATTCTGGGTTTGTGTGCCAACATCAGACTACCTTAACGGTGTCTTCCAGAATTCACATGTGAAATTGACTTTTGAAAATTATACATGTATAGGTTGTATTATTTTTTGAATTTCATTTCAGGATAGTAAAGGGCACATTGCAATATATTTGTTACAAAATGTGGGTAGAATGGATCATTGCTCCCAATTCTTCATTCTCTTTCTAAACGGCATTACACATCAGTACCTTTTGCCATGTGACCTCACAGTACCTCCCACTAGAGTGGATGGAGATTTCTGTGCCTCATTAGTTGGGGACTTAGCCACGAGACTTGCTTTGGCCAATGAAATGTGGACAGAGATGCAAATGTGTCAATCTTAAGCCTGGTCCTCAAAGACATCATGTGTTTTCCCTAGCTCTCTTGTTCTCCTGCTTTTTGCTATGAGAAAAATCATACTTCAGATGACCACTGCTCCGTAGAGAATGGGGAGACCCTTAGAACAGGTCTGAACCCAACCTAAAGCCTGGAGCTGGCTCATGGAATCCCACATGAGCTCAGCAGAACCATCACTGACCACAGACCCATAAGTTAAATAATAAGTTTATTTTTTCCTTGTAACCCATGGGGATTTGAAATTGCACATTACACAGCAGAAACTGACTGATACAAAGAGGTGTTGGCTCTGATTAGATTGGTAAGCAGTGCATTCTGGTATTCTTCCTGTAAGCAAAGCAGTTAGCTCAGGAATGCTTTATAAATAGGAGTTCTGTTAGCATAGAAGAATGTGTAAATGATACCCTCATACCACGTTAAAGGGGATCATAGATACACGTAGATACACGGCTTTCAAATCCTTAGGGTCAGGAGCTCTGGAGTTACTCTTAAACACTCCAACCACCAGGGTAAGTGCTGGTGCTTTCGAAGGGTGTAAATTCATAGAGCGAGCAGGTCAGAGATAATTGACGAGTTCTTTTCTTTGAAAGGGAACCTGGCACCATGGAAACGACAAGCATGTTCGGGTTTGTGACTATGGATTATAATTACCAAGTTATTAACCAGAGCATTATGTGAAAGATTGATGGTTCTTGCTCAATGTAATGTGTCCTTTAAATGCTAAATAATAAGTTAAATGCAAGGAATAAATAAGTTCGATGGCTTATTTATGGGGTAATTATGCGATATTTTCAGCCCATAAACTAGGGCATCTGTAGAAACCCAATGCTATGGAGGAGAAAGAGCCCTGAATTAGAAATCAGGAGACCTGGATTCTCTGCCACCTGCCAGTTAGTGACCTTGAACAGGTTATGTCATTGCTCTGAGCCCCAGTTTCTTTATTTGGAAAGCTGGGGTGGGGGCTGTGAATAAAAATACCCGTCTCATAGGTGATTGTTAAGAGTCATTGTCAAAGACATGATTATATAAGGTGGTAAGCATAGGGCCTGACACATAATCATTGGTTACAGATGTTAGTTATCATTTTATCATCATATATAAGAGTTTTGTCCCTTCTAGAAAGAGATTTCCTATTTTATGTTTTCAGTCAACAAGTAATTGGTAACGATATGCAGTAGACCCTCAGAGGATTCTTATTTTAAAAGACACCCTTTAGGGCACCTGGGTGGCTCAGTTGCTTAAGCAACTGCCTTCAGCTCAGGTCATGATCCTGGAGTCCCCAGGATTGAGTCTCACATCGGCCTCCCTGCTCAGCAAGGAGTCTGCTTCTCCTGCCGACCTCTCTCCTCTCATTCTCTCTCTCTCTCCCTCTCACATAAATAAATGAAATCTTAAAAAAAAAACAACACCACCAAACCCTTTAATTGTCCTTCCCTGCTTATAAAATTATCAGAAACTTGGGTAAACACAGGCAAGAACAAAGAGGAAAAAATATATATATCATCCATCTAACCCATCCTCTAAATATAACCACTGTTAACATTTTAATGTAGACTCCTAGTCTTTTTTTTTTTTTTACCCATGTATAGAATTTCTTTTTTAAATCTGAAATTGGAATCATGCTGTACATGCTGATTTGCCACCTGCTTTTGAGATGTGTCCAATGTCATTAAATATTCTGCTAAAACACACTTTTTAATGGCTGCAGAGTAGAGTGTTCTGGAGGAACATTGTCTAAGTGGAGGAGTTATTCACAGAAGCCTACTTAGCGCATTCACTTAAATTACACTTTCAGACTTTCTGAAATCTTCGTTTCAAATTGGTCTTAAATGGGCCGGGGCTTGGCTTTAAAATTCCTCTCCACCTCCTCCTTCCTCCCCTAGCTGCCCCCAGGTTCTCTGTCAAGTAGTTAATGATGGTACTAGGCACTTACTCAGTAGGGGAGCTCTCGGTTTAAAGGGTCTCCACGGTGAGCCATTTTGTAAAAGGGAAGAATGTCATTCAAATAACCACCCTCTCATTTCTCTGTTCAGCCGAGTTCTTATTTTTATTTTTATTTATTTATTTTTTAAATTGGCTTCTCTCTTAGAGTAAGGTCCATCCACAGGTAAGAATTTCCCTAGTAACCTTCTTAAACGACTTTACTTGATGCCAGGTAGCACTTTTTCTCTGTATAATAAAAAGAAATACTTCTTTCTGTCCCCTGTCCCTCCCACAGTCTTCTGGATGGTTTATTGTCTCCTATTGGTAGTACTCAGGTTGAACTTCAGAGACTTGTATATAAACATTTGAAAAATTAGTAGTTATGTACTTTCTTAAATGTGGCCTAGAAATATGTATAACGTGATTTATAATGTGTCTATGTATCTTGCAAATCAGCCTTGTGGTTTCATGAATATTATTGCTTAAGGGTCAGGCAGAATTTATTTACAGACAAAACTCATTTATGTGAAAATAACATGGCAAAAAGACATAGTATATGGGAATTTGGCCAGCTTTGGCAATTGCCATTTTGCCATTGATGTTCGGTAGTAAACATTGGGTAAATGTCCCGGGTCAAACCACCATCATCTTCCTGGACTTCAAAAGCCCTTCCTAACTGATCTTTCTCCCACAGATGCTTTCATTCTTGTCCTCCTTCTACCCATTCTCTATACAACAGCCAAAGTGATTTTTTTTTCCAACATGGATTACTCTCCTTATTAATGCCTGTTGCAGGTTTCCTATTGCTCTTAAAAGTCAAAATTTTTAACACTGGATTTTTCACAACAAGCCTAAGATAGGTGTTAATATCCTTCTTTCACAGGTGAGGGAACTGGAGTTCAGAAAGAATAAAGGACTGGTTCAAGGTCACATAGCTAGGAAGTGGAGGAGGAAGGACTCAGATCCAGGTCTTCGGATTCTAGGTTTCTGGGTAAGTCATCTCCCAGGGCGGGTGATGGCAAGATGTCCTTTGCTCAACCAGGAAGAAGGGAGATGTATCGATTGGTAGTGTTTGATTGGAAGTCAGAGAAGAAACACAACACAAACTGGTTTAAGCAAAGACGGGATTTTATCGCCTCAAGTAATCGAAAAGTCCAGAGGTAGGTCAGGCAAATCTGGATCCAGGAGCCTGAATGGTACCATCAGGGTTCATCTCTTCTTTTTCTCCATCTCTGGGTTCTGCTTTCTTTGAGTTGATTCCATTCATAGACAAGTTTTCCCTTTGTGGTCTTACAGTGACTGCTGGTCATTCCCAGGAATACATCCTTCCCTATCTACACACAAAGGAAAGTAAGACAGTCTTTGTGCCAGTTTTGCAGCGAAGGTTTCATTACATCTCATAGGCTCACACAATTATCTCTTAACCACTGGATTAAGTTTATTTTTAATTTTTATTTACTTATTTTTAAGATTTTGTTTATTTGTGAGAGAGACAGAAGTAGCATGAGCCGGGGGAAAGGCAGAGGGAGAGGCAGAGGGACAATCGGATTCTCTGCGGAGTGTGGAGCCCAGTGTAGTCCTTGACCCTGGGACCCTGAGATCATGACCTGAGTTGAAGTCAGAAGTTTAACCAACTGAGCCACCCAGGTGCCCTAGGATTAAATGTTTAATGTGCTGATTTTATTGGACCTGGGTCCTATGTTCTGACCCTTGGTTGCAGCTGGAGCCCTACCTGTAGCACATTAGATGAGACTGGAAAGGTGGTATTTCCCAGCGATAATTCAGGATACTTTGTTAGGAAAAGAGTGACTGTTGGCAAAAACTGCGGAGGTCTGGCACTTTGGTCTACCTAGGCACATGACCTTAGGCATTAATGTGGAAAACTCAAAGGCTTGTGTAGGAAAAGGGAGAAGTAAATGGGTTTTGTAAATCTGAAGGATGGCCACATGGGATGATGGTGAGTGGTCATATGGGGTAATGGTAGTTCTGGTCGCGGGCAGAAGCAAAGCTTAATGCCCCACTCAGTCACTGTTTCTTTTAAAGCCCCTGTGCCTGGGCTCAGGGTAAGTGCAAACAGCAGATTTAAAGGAGTGGGAGGAGGCTGGTATTTCTACAGATCCTTTTTTACTCCTTTAAAATAAATGTTTATTGCTCTTTCCTAATTACAAATATAAAACATGTTTATGAAATGGAAATAAAGAAAATACTTGGTAGGTACACTATAATTATGAGGCAACTGAAGGAATAAAAATAAATATTACCCATAATCTTGTAACTCAAACATAACCTCTTTAGCATTTTTTGCTGACCTTTTTCCATGCATGGGAATATATTGGGTACATGTAGTGCACATGCATACACACACAAATATTTTATTTTTATTTTTATTTTTTATTTAAAGATTTTATTTGAAAGAGAGAGAGTGCACATGAGCTCATGCATTGAATATGAAGGTGGGGTGGGGGAGGGAAAGGAGAGAGAATCTCAAGCAGACCCCCCCAGCTGAGCCCAGAGCCCGATATGGGGCTTTATCTCACAACCCTGAGATCATAACCTAAGCCGAAGCCAGGAGTTGGAACCTTAACTAACTGAGCCACCCAGGTGCCCCTGCACCCCCCCACAACATAAACATTTTAAACAAAAATTTGTATCTTACATGAAGTACTTTTAGCATTTTTTTTTCCATTTAATAATGCATCATAAGCATTTTCCTATTCATTAAATGGTTTTGGAACATATTAATTTTAA
The DNA here is from genome assembly GCF_964662115.1 of Mustela nivalis. Taxonomy (NCBI): domain Eukaryota; kingdom Metazoa; phylum Chordata; class Mammalia; order Carnivora; family Mustelidae; genus Mustela; species Mustela nivalis. The sequence continues at coordinate 5,719,914 of NC_139033.1, read as the reverse complement.
TGACTGCTTCGTTTTCCAATATATGTGTATGTACCTAATTAATTTAACCAGTGTCCTATTACTGAATCTTGGTAGTTTGAAAGTTTCCCATATTATAATATTGAGACAACATTATTATAATATGAGACAAACATTCATATGCACAAAGAGCTCTATTAATCTTTGTCAGGCATAGTTTTCAAATACATAGTACATATCACCAGTTTGCTTGAGGGCTTTTATTTACAGATATATTTTTATTTTTTTAAATACATTTTTTAAAGATTTTATTTATTTATTTGACAGACAGATATCACAAGTAGTCAGAGGCAGGCAGAGAGAGAGGAGGAAGCAGGCTCCCTGCTGAGTAGAGAGCCTGATGCGGGGCTCGATCCCAGGACCCTGGGATCATGGCCTGAGCTGAAGGCAGAGGCTTTAACCCACTGAGCCACCCAGGCGCCCCCAGATATATTTTTATTTAAAAGTTCTTATATATTCTTCCTATTAAAACAAAAGTTTAATGAGAAAAAAAGAAAGTTCTTACATATTCTTTAAAATAGTCTATAGTTTAAAAAGGGTATTAAAGTTAATAGTGAAAGATACTAGCCCCTCCCCCTTCCATTCCCTAAAGCTCATTATTGTTAGTGATCTTAACATATTCTTGCAGACCTTTTTCCATATGCACCCACATCAAGCATACAGCCAGGTTTGTTCATTTCTTTTTATTCCCTCCCTCTCTCCTTCCCACAAATATTTCCTGAGTGCCAGTCTCCGTGAAACATGGTACCAGGACATTCAGTGATTGTTTCTAGGAATTTCCAGTAGTCAGGGTTAGTAAGTATATACTTAAAAAACACAAAACACATGATAAATTCATATTGGTGCTTCCTATTCAAATCATGGCTATAGGGTTTATTTATTTATTTATTTTGAAGGTTTTCTTTATTTGAGAGAGAGAGAGAGAGATGGAGCATGAGCAGGGCAGAGGGACAGGGGGACAAGCAGACTCCCTTCTGAGCAGGTTCCCTGCTGCAGGGCTCATCCCAAGACCCTGAGATCATGACCTGAGCCGAAGTTAGACTTAAGCTTAATCAACTGAGCCACCCAGGTGCTCCTCTAGGGTTTATTTTTAAGACTGTGTTTTATTTAGAGTAGTTTTAGGTTTACAAGAAAATTGAGAGACCTATGGAGATTTCTCATTTACTCTCTTCCTCCATACATGCATAGCCAGCACCCCCTCACCTCCCGTTATCATCATCACTTACCAGAATGGTAGAATTTTTTTTTGTAACCAAAGATGAATTTACACTGACATATTATAATTACCCAAAGTCAATACTTTACCTTAGGGTGCATTTTTCGTGTTGTACATTCTGTGGGCTTAGACACATGTTTAAGGACATGTATCGGTCATTATAATATATGGAGCATTTTCTCTGCCCCAGAGAATTCTCTGTGCTCTGCTCATATTCATTTCTCCCCACATGCTCCCCCCCCAACCCCTGGCTATTGCTGATCTTTTTATCGTCTCTTCTTGCATAGTTTTGCCTTTTCTGGAATGTCATGTAGTTGGAATTACACAGTATATAGCCTTTTCATATTGGTTTCTTATACTTAGGAATATGCATTTAAAGTTCTCCATGTCTTTTTTATGGCTCGATAGCTAATTTCTTTTTATCGCTAAATACTATTCCTTTGTATGGACGGACCGTTCACCTACTGAAGGACATCTCGGTTGTGTCCGGGTTTTGGCAATTACGAGTAACGCTTCTATAAACATCCATATACAGTTTTTGTGTGGACACAAGTTTTCAGCTCCTCTGAGTAAACACCAAGCAAGGACTGTGGTTGCTGGATTGTGTGCTAAGAGCATGTTTAGTTTTGTGAGAAATAGGGGTTTTATTCAACCTCAACACTCTTAACTCTGTATTTCCTTCCCCCAGTGCTGAGAATCTTGGTTCCCAGAGATACCACCATAATTTTCTTTTTTGCTTCAGAATCCTTCAGTACACACACACCAGTCTGGAAATGGCAATATCCTCATTTACACCATCAATCTGATTAGGACAAAATAGTTTAGGATTTTCTTAATTGAGGTAAAACACATAACAAAAATCACCATTTTTAGCTATTTTATTATTTTTTTCATTTCTTTTTTTAGCCACTTTAAAATGTAGGATTCAGTGGCTTTCAGTATACTCACAATGTTGCGCAGCTCTCACCACTAATTAATTAATTAATTATTAAAAGATTTTATTTGTTTGACACAGAGAGAGAGATAACAAGTAGGCAGAGGGGGTGGGGGCAGGAAGCAGACTCCCTGCTGGTAGAGAGCCTGATATGGGGCTCAATCCCAGGACCCTGGGATCATGACCTGAGCAGAGGCTTAAACCACTGGGCCACCCAGGCGCCTCTATCACCACTATTTAAATGCAAAGCACTTTCATCATCCCAAGGAGAAATCCTGTACCCATTCGGCAGTGACTCCTCCCCCCATCCCTACCCGCCCCCCCAACTCCACCCAGGGCAGTCACTAATCTACTTCCTATCTCTCTGGAGTTGCCTGTTCTGGACATTCCCTATAAAAAGAGTCATGCATTATATGGCCTTTTGTGCCTAGCTTCTTTCCCTTTGCATATTTTCAAGTTCATTTATGCAGTAGTGTGTATCAGTGCTGGAGTCATTCTTATGGCTGAGTAATATTCCATTGCCTGGATAGACCACATTTGCTTATCTCTCATCCACTCTCATCCTCTGATGGTCACTTGGTTTGTTTCCGTATTTGGCTATTATGAATAATGCTGCTATGAACCTTCTTGTACACATTTTGTTTGAACATTTTGTCTTCAATTCTTGTGGGTATGTTGTTTTTTGCATTCCTTTTAAAAATATTATTCTTGGATTATACTCCATGAGGGGTATCTAGTCAGATTTTGTATTTTCAAGTTACTTGAAAAAAGTCTTCTCTGTGTGGTTATAATACTAAGTGAATATTTAAAAACATATTTAGTTTCATTTATTATATTTTATTTTGAATTTTTTGGAATCGCTTTTAAATTTTATTTTATTTAAAGGTCAGTTTAGGATAGAAATTCTTGGCCCACATTTTCTTTCCTTGAAGATCTTAAATATGATTCTTTGTTTCTTCTAGCATAAAGTGCTGCTGTTAAAAAACCTAATGACGGTCTGGTTTTATTTGTCCTATAAGGTACTTAATCTTTTTGGCTTGGTGCCCAGAATGTAATCTTTTTCTTTTTTTTCCCCCTTTTCTTTTTTAAGTTCAGTAATTTTCTTGGATTTGTTTCAGTGGTGGGCATTTTAAGTTGATTTTCTTGAATTATGACTCTCCTTTTTTCCTGTTTTTATTGCTTTGGATTTCTTTCTAAAGGACTTATATGAATATTCTATAGCTAACACTTTCTTAATTTCTTTTAGTCCGTTTTGCCATACTGGGTCATAGTGGGTTTTTTTTTTTTCTTTTCTTCCATTTTTGGTGGGCATGTATTTCTCGCATGTTTTCCTTGTCTGTAAATTCTCTGTTTTCTCATAATTTTGACTGGTGTTTGATAGTGATGCTTTTTTATTACTCACTTTTTAAGCAAAATGAGCTTTTCCCTATATTTCTATTTGGAAAAATCCAAATTCTATTTGGAAAAATCAAGCTAGGATAACCTTTCCAGCTTCCTGTTTATAGAGCTCCCATCTTTAGTTGTCCTCACTATGTGATAAAAATATGGCCCCATACTTTGAGCTATATTTGCTTTACCCTCCATTTCTGCTTACATCTGGGCATCATTCTCTTTCCTTGGCCCCCTTTGTCCCAGCCCAGTTCAGATTCTACTTTTAGCAGCTTCTCCACAATTCATGACTTTGCCCTGCAAGAGAGTGGTTGCAGGGCAACTGCTTTGAGACCAGTATCTAGATCTTCTTCATCTCACTTGGATCCCCTGCCCTCACTTGAGTCAGAACCTACAGACTCCTTCCCAGTTGCAGCTGATGTTCTCAGGTCAGCCTGCCTTGCTTCCCTGTGAACATCCGTTGTTGGTTTGGGGGGGAGGGGTTGTCGTCTCAGAAGGTCTCTTTTCCTTCCCTCTGTTTCATCTTGCAAAGATGCTGACACCATGTAGGTCCAATAGTTACTGACGATTTGTCTCCACTTACTTGTATTTTAGGATTTGTGGGGATAGCTTTCACCCAGTCCTGTTGTAGATCTTGCCTGGTTTTGCTCTATTTTTTGAGGTAGGGATTCTGGTGCATGTGATTGATTCGTTGGGGGAAGTGCTTTCAGAAGAAAAGGAAGGAGAGAAGCAGGAGACAGCAGAGAAGGGAGTAAGCAGAGATGAGATCTCAGTTGAAAAAAGGCATCAACCTGACCTTGTGGGATGTTCTGGGGTATGACTCACACTACAGAGTTGTGCTGCCTTAAGTAAGGAGGGGGTCACCTTTCTACCTGCCTTATCAGCCAATTATTGGCTGTGGGTTGCTCTGAGAGGTGTAACATCCTGGACAAAGAGCTTCTCCATTGAACTGAAAGCAGTTCTCCAGAGAAGGGGGCAGCTGTGAACTGTTAGTATGGGTGACAAGTACCTCAGCCCAGTAAAGGGATTCTGGGGAGCGCCATTAGCACCCGCTACCTCTGCCAGCTAGTCTCTCTGTTTTTATGGGGAAGCTTGGGGCAGTTCTAAAGCCATGTCACTGTCGTTGTCACCTTCCTAGAATCTGAGTTATCCCTTATATATGTCATCTTTCTTCCAGCAAACACCTGATCCCTCCTTTACACAGAGCCCCTGTCTGAAAAAAACAATCCTACAATAATAAATTAAAGATTATATAAAGATTTTACTGAGGCAAGACTTTATGTCTTTTTAGTTCTGAATCCCTAGTGTCTTGGAAAGTGCATATGGTGGGTATTTTGAATTCCTTGGTTGAGTTTGACATGGTAAGGTGTACATAGAGGAAAGAAATACCCTGCCTGTGCACTTGTTCTTTCCTGACCTTGGAAGATATCTCTGGCAGGTCCCATGACTTTGGGGAACCATTCAGTTACAAGGGTGGGCTCCTTGTAGTAACTCCAAAGCCTTGTTTCTTTTCTAACTTAAATCTCCTCCTTCTCCCTTTGAAGGAGCAGAGCTGGGGTAGAGCACATGGGCTGTACTCACTAGTTCTATAGCCTCTTTTCTTTGTGGTCGTCTGTGGTTTCTGCTGCCCCTGCCTTCAGGTTGGAGGAGAGTGGGTAGAAGGAAAGATTGGGGTAGGGGTGGGCCAGCAGTGAAGAAGCTATCCGCAACTGATGCTGTTGCAATTTGAGATCGCTATCCTCTGGGTAGAGTGGAAGTCAAAGCTGACACTCCCATGAGGTGCTTTTGTGGTTTCCCAAGAGAGTCTGCCCTTTGGGTCTCTGACTATAGACTCAGCTTCCAACCCTCTAACTGTGCATTGGTCCCTGTATGTCTCCAAGTGGTTCTCTTGGGCAGGATACACTTTAGGATGATGCCAGCCAGCTTCTTTCTGGGAGAACCATATTCATGTCCAAGAAGCTCATTCCTTTGACTCTCCCTGCTGGTGGAAGGGAAGATTTGTTCTTCTCCCAACATGGAAAACTCCAGACACAGCCTCTTGTCCTGTTGGACTTTTTTTGAGGACCCTACACCATGCCCTGAGTTCCCCAGACTCTAGGAGGCACATATCAACCTCTTTGAGGCCTCCTGTGTTTGGCTTGAGATGAGAGGACATACTCCTCAGACCCTGTTGTGAAGTGTTGGGGCTCGGGGGAGAAGTACAGCCCTCCAACAAATGCCCATCTCCAAATCCCCACTTCAGCTCCTCCAAACCCCAACCTCATACTTGTAGCCCAGAGATGCGGGATGGGTGAATGCCTGCCAACCCAGTTTAATAGTCCCTTGGCATGTCCTGTACAGGTAGGATGGTACCTTAATTTAGGATGTCAGGGTGCTCTCTTCCTTATAGGAGGATAATGGCCATGTTCAGTATCTGGTCCAACGAGAGACTATTGCAGAGTGACCCAGTATTACCAGTCACAGTGTGACATTCCATTTTCTCCTTGGGATGTCAAACAACAGAGTCAACCAATACCCGTCCCGTTGAAAAGCAGCTTCCTTTTCTACCACCACCACACACTGAGATATAAATGTCAGACTAGACGGTCCCCTGGACTGCTTTATGTCTCTGGGTGTTATGGGCTGAATTCCCAGATTCCTAGGTTGAAGTTGTAACTCCCAGTTCTTCAGAATGTGACTGTGTTTGGAGATAGGTCTTTTGGGAGGTAATTGAGGTTAAGCAAGGTCATTGGGGGTGGGCCCTAATCGGGTGGGACTGGTGTGTTTATTTATAAGAAGAGACAGGTATAAAGAGAAGACCTTGATTTTGGACTCTTAGCCTCCAGAACTGTGAAAATAGAAATTCCTATTGTTTAAGCCACCCAGTCTGTGGTACTCTGTGATGGTAACCCTAGCAAACTAATACACCTGTTGACTTAAATAATTTACAGGCTAAAGGAAGTTTCTGTGGAGGTATGTTGATTCTTCCTAGTCAAGCCTGTGGAATTCTTGAATATTATTTAAAAAGAGGTCATCAGGTCTCAAGTGGGTCATATTTGCCAAAAAAGAATATGTTGCTCATGGGAGAATTTCAAGGAAAGATTGGGAAGGTACTGATTTGGGTGAGGCTTTCTTTTAAGTTGTATTACTATATTTCACCTACTCCGGCCTTGAACATGGTCATGTGTGTGTGAGTCTGTATATTTTCAAGACATAGGGAAAGGAGGAGCTGAAGAAAAAGAAAGAACATAGCAGACTCTCTGTCCACGATTGCTTTTAATAACGAAGAGTGACCCATCTGGGATTTTTATGACTGAATGTCTGTTTCAACTCAACTGGACAGGAATCATCTTTCAGAGCCATTCAGAGTTGCCTTTAACTCTCTCTCTGGAATAGCAGCCACATCAGCAGGAGCTTTTGGAGGTCAGACCAACTCCGTTTCCTTGACAATAAGATCATCCTCTGTACAGCCAGGTACTGCTAACCAAGTTAGGTACAGAATAATTTAAAGCCTCAGCACTCTGGATTTGGAAATCAGCTGAAGGAATGACAGGTTAAGGGCTGATTTATGCCTTATTTGTCTTGGATGGGTAAAGGAAAGAATAATTGAGCACATGAGCCTTGGACAAAATTGGCATAAATGCATATTGGAGAGGATTATTTTATTTCCTAACTCATGATGTTACAGACTCTGCCTTCTTTATCTGGACGATATTTTATTTATTTATTTATTTATTTACTTGCTTACTTTTAATTTTTATTTTTTTTTTTCAGAGAAGAAGAGAGGGCGGGGGAAGGGCAGAGGGAGAGGGAGTGAGAGAATTCCCAAGCCCAGCACAGAGCCAGACATGGGGCTCTCTCTCAGAACCCTGAGACCGTGACCTGAGCCAAAATCAAGAGTCTGATACGTAACCGACTGAGCCAACTGGGTGCCCCTACCTGGACAATATTTTAATATTCATTGTGGCTACTGTTAGTGAAGTTATTTATTCTATGTGTAAAATGCTTCACACAAGTGTATTAGGAACCTCTGAAGATCTGCTTATCCTCCCATTCATAACCAACCTATTCGTGTATCCATCTACCCATCCATCAGTTCACCCATGTATCTGCTCATTTATCCATCCACATTTCTACCTGTCCACCCACCTTCCTGTCCATCCACATGTCCATCCATCCATCCATCACTCCACATCCACCCACCTAGTCCCCCACCTTCTTACTATTTCTCTGACCTAGTAACTTCTCTCCATCCCGGTTTTCTTCCCTGCATGTCTGCAGTAGCCTTCTCCCTGGTCTCCTTTCCTCCAGTCTTTCCCATTTTACATCTTTTGTCACCATTGCAGCTCCCATGACTTCTTTATACTTCAGTTTCCCTCCTTTGTAAAATCAGGGTAATAATATTTGTGTCTCTGCATTATTGTACATGAGATATCATTTATTCATCCAACAGTGATGTATTGAACTCTGCTTCATGTGTCAGTCTCCGTTGTAGGCACCGGAGCAAACAAGTCAAACAGGTCTTGCCCTCAGGGAGCCTCTGTTCTAGTGGAAGAGACAGGAGGTAACCACAGAACCCACGATGCAATTTCAGATAGCTACACATCTTTAGAAGAAAAACAGTTATTTACATGAAGGGCTCAGCCCCATTCGAGCACATATAAATGTTAAATTAATGGTAGTTGTCACTAACAGTCATTAATATTATTAGTCTCTCTAAAACCTTTCAATACTAATTATGAGCATTTATTGAGCACTTAATACCAACCATTATGCTAAGCCGTTTAATCTCACAACAACCCTGTGAAGTGGATATGATTATTTTCCTTCTTTTAGATGTGGAAACTGAGGCAGACTCTCTCATCGTTTTCAAGGAAATGTCCAAACTCCTCATTCGGGTACTCAAGGCCTTCCAAGGTCTGGGCCTCCCTGTCTCTCCGGCTTCATGTCTTGCTGACCTTGTTGTCTCCTGCCTTTTTACCCTCACTCCTCAAAACTCAATCCATGGATCGCCTCCTCCAGGAAGTTCTCCTTGACCGCGATGCTCCCCATTCCCTGGTGCTCCCCAGGCAGGATCATATGCTTTGCCCACGGGTTCCCACTGCTCTCCTATCATGGTTCTCATCACACACGACTGCAGCTGTCTGCTCTGTTTCTGCTGCCTCTGAGAGAATGTGAGTCCTACAGGGGGTTGGGGAGGGTCTTGTTTTTTTCTCTTTAACCCCAGCATCCAGTCCAGTGGTGGGCACATAATAAATGCTCAATATACCAACCTCTGTTTTAATCCTTTGTCTCTCTGGGGGAAAGGTTCCTTTTCTGAGAGGTTGTGTAGCTCAGGGAGGAAGTTGCCTTGGGACCCCTGTGGATTAGAAGCTCCGGAAGGGGTGACTCAGCCAGTTACTCAGTCTCCCTCTGCCCCCACTGGATGGTACAAACAAGGTACAAGGTTAGTAGGAAAGTATTTTGCAGACAAGCAAGGGCCAAACAGAACTGGTTTGTAGCATTGATAAAAGCATATTTATTTAGGTCTGAATTTAATGTCCTGGCTTGACGTGTTTGCCACAGGAGAAAGCCGCAGATTTTTCAGGAATAGATTAGAGGATGAAAGAAAAAGGGCTTCTTGACCTTTCTAAATAACAACATCCCTGCAACAATCCAGTGTGCTGGAGAGCCGGTTTTTGTAACTAAATTGTCTCGTTTAAATTCCCTTTATGCTGCTTACCAGTGTGAGACCCGCTTACCAGTGTGAGACCCAGCACAGTTTTAACTATTTTGTGGTCCTCAGTGTTACCATCTGTAAAATGAGGAAATAAAAGTTCTTGATTCATATGTTTGTTGTGAGAATTAAATTAGAAAATACTGTGTGTTGGGTGCCTAAATGCCGCTGTCCATTAAACTTCTGCCTTCAGCTCAGGTCCTGATCCCAGGGTCCTGGGATTTTATTCTGCATCCGGCTCCCTGCTCAGCAGGAGCAGGGTTCTCCCTCGATTCCCTGCCCCTGTTCTCTCTATCTCTTTCACTATCTCTATCTCTCTCAAATAAATAAAACCTTAAAAGAAAAGAAAATACTGTGTGTGAAGAGCCTGGTAGTGCTTATTTCTTTGTACTTATTTTAATGTGGCTACTAGAAACTTCCAGATTGCAAGTATGACTTCTGCTCCAATTACACTGGACCGTGTTTTTCGAGACTGGTTGCTTTGAGCATACAGACTGTACTTTCCTTGTCTCTGTCTGTACAATCTAGCACTAGTCAAGACGTGTGTGCTGAATATGTTCTCGATGAAATGTTTGGCTTTACTGCGATCTTGCTTGCAGTTTGTTTAACTCAGAGTCATCATCTAATTGATTTTTTGCCTTTAGTGTGGTTCAGATGGCGGGGACTCCCTTTCCTGAGCCTCAGCCTAGGGAGGGTGGGTTGGAAACAGCAGAGACAAAAGTTCGCACCACCCCCTCCACCCCATCAGGACAGCCCAGAAACCCAGCTGGTGGCCCCCAGAGGGACACCTCCAGGACAGATCTGCAGCCAGGAGATGAATGGTCTGGCTTCAGGAAAGAGAATCTATTCCAGAGGAAGTCAGAGAGTAGACTCTGTTCCAGGGAGGAGTGTTGTCCCAGGCGCTCCCAGAAAAAACTGGAGAAGCAGCAGATGGGGAATGAATATTGGGCACGATATGATGGTTCTCATTCAATTAAAATAGCAAATGGGAAAGTAATAGGAACAGGGTGTTTAGTGGTGGGTTTCAGATGAAGACCGGGCTGAGTGAGCAGAAGATCAAAGCAATATTATTATGTCATGTGGAAAAGACATGGCCATGAATTCTTTTTTCCATTAAAAAAGTTTTTTCCCTTCTTGGTCTTTTGTAGGAGTTGATACTGACTCGCAGTTGACAAGTCTAGTAAAGGTTGCTATTAAAAGAAACCTTTAAAATAACTATGAAAAGTCAGGTACCATTTTCCCTCCTGGGTTTCTTAGTTTCTAAGTCCTGAATGTTCTGTCAGTCCTCTGGGTCTGCCCAGTTGCCTGCCAAGTGAGTCAGGAATCCCTGGGTTTCCTGGGATGGAAGAAGAGAGGAGGAGCCAGTCAACCCAAAAGGCAAATATATACCCTGTCCCTGAGGCATTGAGGGTTGGGTCCTGGAAAGGGTATCCAGTGACTCAAGAGGTTTCATCTTTCTCAGGAATCCTTTGGTTCCAAGGATATGCAACCCAATTAGGTTTGTTGAGGGAAAAGACGTCTTGGACAGACTTTGTGAAATCCTCTAGGAGCCCAGGGCAAGGAGGGCAAGATTGTTGTCAGGCCGCCATTTTGCTGGGGATGGTTCCCTCATCTGCCCTGTGATTCTTCCTGCTGAGTAATTTCCTCTCCTAGGAATACTGCTTTCTGTTTAACTCAGTAATTTCCTCTCCTGCAGTTTCTTCTCCCTTGATTTTGGTATGGCTTTGGCTGGCCATAGAGCCCACACCAGGCCTGACTCGGACTTTGAGGACTCAAAACCCACCGGTCCCTGATGATCATTTCTGTTTGTGGTAGAAAGTGAATGAAGGAAAATCTTGGTTTTTTGGTGTTGGTGGGGATTGGATGTTTTACCACCTCTCATCAACTTAAAAATTGTGTAAGACCTAAGTTTCTAATTTTTATAATAAATCTTATATGTGGAAATAAATTTTTGTTGGGAAAGCCCCTGCTAAGAGCTCTGCCCTATGGTGTGTGACCTCTAAAAACACTGTTAGTGGTTACTGTTTATTACTTCCCAATATAAATTTTTCTCCTTTTTTTTTTTTTTAAAGATTTTATTTATTTATTTGACAGAGAGAGATCACAAGTAGGCAGAGAGGCAGGCAGAGAGAGAGAGAGAGGAGGAAGCAGGCTCCCTGCTGAGCAGAGAGCCCGATGCGGGACTTGATCCCAGGACCCTGAGATCATGACCTGAGCCGAAGGCCGCGGCTTAACCCACTGAGCCACCCAGGCGCCCCTAAATTTTTCTCCTTAACAGAATCCAAGTTTTGTTTATATACTTTTCCAATGGCAGCTTTAAGAGTAGACCTAGATCAGGGATCAGCAAACTTTCCAGAGAAAGGCCAGAGAGTAAATACTTAAAGCTTTTGGTGGTGTGGGGGGTTGAAATCTGGCTCTGTCACAACTAGCTGTGTGACAACTCTCTGTTGTAGAATAAAAGCAATCATAGACAATATGTAAATGAATGAGTGTGGCTGTGTTCCAATAAAACTTTATTTATAAAGTCAGTCAGTGGGCCAGATTGTGGCCTGCCTGTTGTAGTTTGCCATCCCTGATCTAGATTACTCTAAGGCAGGGTTTCTCAGTCTCAGCCCTATTGACATTTTGGACCAGGGAATTCTTTGTTGGGGGGGGGGCTGTTTTGTGTATTATAGTATGTTTAGCAGCACCCCTGGCCTGTAGCATCTCACCCGCAGTGTGACAGCTAAAAATGTTTCAGAGCATTGCCAAACATCCCTGGGGGCATTCCCTAGTGACTGTTGTTGGTCTGGCGTCGTCATAAGAAACTGAGCTAGTCCAAATGGACACATGATAAAGGGCTTAGAGTCCCCAATTTGGAGAGAGGTTCTGTGTCCCTCCCCTTAGACCTACACAAGAAAGCATTAGCACCAAGTGCTACCCACAGCCATTTTACAACCACGGCAGGCATCAGACTCTGGATGGAGTTTGCACGGTGGATGGAGCTTAGGGACAAGAATTTAAGACCTCTTTGAGCAGCTGAATCAACCAGACCTGAAGCCCTCCTTACATGTGGACTTCCTGATGGATAAGATGACACATTTCCTTTTTGTTCTAGATGGAGTCTGCCCGGCATATTCAAGGAGGTTATTTGCCGGCATACACAGAAAGATTCCATATGTTAACCTCTAGGATGCCTGTATTTGTGTGTGATGGCTGGATATCAGTCATGCAGCCCACAGAACAGCAGAGGCTGCGATTGCTATCTTAGTATCACCCTGTTGCCTTTTGGCTCTACACAGGCCTTGGAGCATTTATCTTGTTACCTGGCCCCCTGCAAATGTGGCTGCTTTCTGGCTTACTGTGGTAGGAGTCCTCTGTGAACTTGTTCAGAAGTATGGGTCTTTTAGAGGAGCTTAGGCTGCCTGATACGTTATAGAAAAAAAAAATTTTTTTTAACGGTGTCTTCCCAGGAAGGAGATTTGATCAGAAAACAGTGGCAGTGTTTGGCCCGATACATGGGCATCAGGTCCCAAATTGCAAACGTAGTGGCTGCAAAGATAACAGGAAACCAATTTCTCTCAATTCAAATCACAGTCCCTCTTGGGATCATGCCCTTATTGCTTTCAAGTGTCCCTAGTCTCCTCACCCACCTCCCCCTCCAGTTCTTAGCTGCTACTGAGTTGGTAAAAATGCACGTAGAACAAAATCCCTAAAAAGAAGACTTCTGAGAAGGTTTTCCTGGCAAGCTATTGAGTGATGTTGAAAAGGCAACTGGACTTGGGCTGAGAGTCCTGGCTTCAGAATTTGGCTCTGAGCTTGCAGATCATTTCACTTTGCTGAGCCTCAGTTTACTCATCTCTGGGAATGGGTAGAGTGCTATGTACCCATTGATCAAATGAGATAATGTTCATGAAAGAGTTTAATGAGACAGGAGATAGGAGGAAAGCTGCTTGAACAGAACAGGGGTGTGATCAGTGGATACCTCAGGCCCGTATTTTTCTCCCCCTCTGTTTGGTGGTATCCATTGTTCAGTTGTGGTTGAGGTTTCCTGAGTCTGGGCTGAGATTAATGGGATGTACAGAAGTGGGGTGTTCGTACGATATTGGCGAAGACATGGCTGTAAGCTGTGGTCTCAGAGCCAGGTGTCGGGGCACCTCCAGGCATCTTCCCAGGCCTCACAGGCAATTACTGGCGGTCCCAGGATCCCCAGGGCCCACCAGAAGGAGAAAATATCACCAGCTAGTCCTCTGGGATTTGGCTCTGTAATCGACGAGTCCTGAGTTTGAACCCTCTTCTGCCACTGTGTAAGCCTTGGGACAATTAGTTCACTTCTCTATGCTCCATCAGTAAAATGTTGATAATATTAGGCCTTTCGTCATAAGATATTGGGGAGAATCACATGAAATAGACGCCTGGTCCATAAGGAGAGTGCAAAAATTGCCAGCTTTGGTTTTCACTTGTATTATGTGGAGGCTTGCTCCTTCTAGATTTCCTAAAATGCTGCAAGGGCTTAGTATGGAAGTGTGGTTGTTGGGGTGAAGGAAGGTAGGGATTGGGAACGAGGTTGCGTTGAGCACAAACTCTGGATAAAACTGTAAAAGCTGCCAGGCTCGGGCCAGGCTTGCCACAATTCATCACTCTCTCCTAAAAACCAGCTTGGATTTCTCATCTCCTTCAGCCTTTCACTGAGCCCATCACTAAGTTCTGCTGTGGGTTTCCCCCAAATGTATCCCGAACGGGGTCCTGTTTCTCCATCTCCCCTGCCCCCAGCCCTGCTGGAGCCACTGGGATCTCTCACTTAAACCCTGGCAGCAGCTTCTTTGCCGGTCTCTGCTCCTGTCTCCCCGCCACCCACTCTCCCCACAGCAGCTGGAGGGGAGGTTTGAAAATGTAAATCAGAGCACACCTCCAGCTCCTTGAAACCCTCCGGTGACTTCCCACCGCACCTAGAATAACAGCCAACATTTCCCACGGTCTGGGGGAAAATGTTCTCTGCCCACCCCTTTAGGGTGGCTGAACTTTTCTCATTTTTCAGGTCTTCATTTAAATGTTAAAATCTGACCTGTTTAAGTGAGGTGCTTCTCATCTTCTTTGTCTCTACAGTATTTATAATATCTGGTCTGGTGAATGAATGCCATCAGGCCAATGATTCTGTTTGTCTATCTTCATGTCACGCCTCCTGAGCGGGAGAAGCTCTGTATACAGGTGCTGTGGAGTGCTTAATAATTGGCATCTCACACCGTATGGTAAGAGGCAAGAGAGCTTTGCGGTTAAATACGTGCACTCTGATGGCCAGACTCTCTGAGTTCAAATCCCAGCTCTGTCCTTTGTTTCCTGTGTGTCCTTAACAAGTTACTAAGCCTCTCTTTGACTCAATTTCCCCCTTTGTCAAATAGGGATTTATCAGTATCTACTTATGAGGGCTAATTAGGGTGATGTTTATGAAGCCACAGGTAAGTGCCTGCCCCACTGTACATGCCGAGCCATGGTGGCTGTGATTATCCTATTCGTATGTGTTCACATTTCCCTTTCTGGGTGAGTTTTACACCTTCCCTTTCTAATTTTTTGAAGTCAAAGTGTTACTCATTTGACTCCACTTTGAGGATCTACTTCATGTTCTACTCTGGGCATCCAGAAATGATCCCACAGATACAGTTCCTGTTCTCATAGGGCTTACGTCTCTGCAGGGAATACAGGCTTTGAATGAATTGAGATTTGAATGAATAATTGAGTAGAATGAAATGAAAAAGAAATAGTGTGCATGGATAGTAAACTCCCGGGGAATGAAAACTTTGTGTGTATGTGTGTGTGTCTGTGTTTGTGTGTGTGGGGTGCTGGGGTCAAAGAAGTTCTACCCAAGAAGGTGAGAGCTAAAGATAAGAGCTAAAGATCTACCCCGGAGCTAGACAGTGCTATAGGGGTGGGGCGGTGCAAGGGGAGAGTATGCTAAGCAGAGGGAACAGCTTGTGCAAAGGTCCTAAGGCTGCAGAGAACATGGCACATTCGTTACTATATGTGCAAGTACATAGCTGGAAAACCTGGTTATGGAAAACAGTTGTTTTTTTCAGAAATCTTCCCAAAGAGGACCCAGAAATAAAGATTTGAATATAAAAGCTTTATCTGAGAGACGATTTTGAATACCAGTTGAATGAGGAGGTGAGACTGGGAAAGGATGCGAAATCAAACAAGTTACTGCTATGGGCAAGTGGGGACCTGTGGGGGCCTGTGTCCGATATGCATCTCAGTCGTCCCAGCCAATGGGTGATGGAGCTGGGGTATTTATACACCACCTTCCATTAGTCATTGTTGGAGGGCTGCTCTCAGTGGGGCCAGAGCAGGGCATTAATTCCCTGGCACTTCTGTCCCGCCGCTCATATGAGCAAAAGTGGATTCAAAAAAAAGAAAGATTCAAAAAAGAGAAAGCTGTCCAGCAGAGGAGAGCAGGTGCTGGCTCTATTGGAAGTTGGGCCAGTATGGTAGAGGTGAGGGGACCGGGCAGGGAACCAGTGATTCTGCTATACACCCCAAGCCCCTTGATGCTTAATGCTGTTGGGGGTCAGCCAGGACCAGCACGTAATGGGCCTTGTGAGCTGCTGTGAAAGATTTTGGACTCTGTCCTTTGGGGAGCCACTGCTGGATTTTAAGCTCAGGTGAGGCTTAATTAGACCTCCAGCTTAGATCACTCTGGTCCTTGGGTGGAGAATGAATTGTTGCGGCGGAGGACCAGATAAAGAATTCGGGAGGCAGTCCAGTCGCGGCTCTCTAGGCGAGAGACGATGGTGGCTTAGAGCAGGTGGGGTGGGGCTAGAGAGGTTTGGGAGCTGGAATAGACCAGATTGAGTGAGAGTCTGCCTCTGAGGAAGGTGGCAGCCCTTTTCCATAACATCTTCCTTATGCTAAATTAGACGCAGGTGTCTCTGAGACTTGGCAAGTGGGGCTCTAATTTTCCCATGTCCCCCCACCCCCCCTTTACCTGATAAAGCTCCGTCATCTGCTGCGGCCCAACTGCCCACTTTTCACAGCACTTTCCCGGCTGCCGGGGCCGCATAAAATCTGACGCTCCTATTTCTCACCTTGCCAGCTTTCCTACTGCCTTGCCCACCCTGCTGTGCCTAGCAAGGGTTGGCTCCAGTGCCAGCTTCTGAACCAGCATTATTGTCAAGGAATGTGGAAGCAGCCGGGCCAGGGAGCAAGGGGCGGGGATGAGCGTTCCATTTGCCATCTGTGGCTCGAGCGAGAGCCATGTTGATGAGATGCAGGACCATCTCGGTGTGATCTGGAGGAACGCATACGCATTTCAGCTGAGCTGGCAAGGGGATGTCGTCTCGGGGCTCGTGGGGGTGTCCTGAGGGGTCACTGTGTTCTCTGAGAGTGGGGCTGGGATGAGGGGTCTCTAGAGGTCTGCTTTGTCCCCAAACCCCAGGTCCTCTGCCGGGCACTGCTGGCCACAAAATGCTTTCACGTTGTTCTTGCGGCTCTAGAATGGTGCCAGCCCTCGCCAGACGCATCCTTGTTAAAAACCACTCAATTACTGTTTGACCATAAACACTTTATCTTAAGAGATCCCTCATTTAAAAGTATCCTAAGGGTCATTCATTGAACAAGTCTCGATTTCTGGAAAATTTCTCTTTTCTTCTGAGGAAAGCCCACCCACACCCCCAATTCCATATTCTAATCCCAAGGGCACTAAGAGAGCTGTGGTTACTGTAGTGAACCTTGCCTTTAGCCTTAGATGCAGAGACCCCAGACCCACGCTGGGCCCCTTAGAGTGGTCCCTTGGGGGTCTGGCCTGAGACTAGAGAAAGGAAAGGTAGTCCCTTGTACCTGAAACCATAATGTATGGAAAATGGTGGATTGCCCAAGAACACAGGGAGAGATAGCAATCTGTTTCAGGAGGAGTTGGGGAGAAAGAGAGGGAGAAAGAGAGGAGACACACAGATTGCTGATTCTTCCTGGTCTGGCTATTTCCTATCCTTTCCGTTCCGTGAGAGCCGTCAGTATTCTTACAATATTATAATTTGTCCTTTTTGCTTATGCTTGGTGAAGGTGAGTGTCTTTTATGTGGATGAGAGAGGAAAAAATATCTCTGCCAACAGACTGGCCTATGTGTTGGAACCCTTTCAAGGGTTAAAGAGAAAAATTCATCTCAACTCCTGATCCTGGAAATGTTTAGAGTCACCCTGTGCCCCTGTGCCCATGAGCAGCTCCTTCCCCCTCCTCCCTGCAGCGTGCCCATCCCAGGCCCTGGTAACCTCTCATCTCTTCTCTGCATCTGTAGATTTGCCTACTCTGGCCTTTCTTATAAACGGAATTGTACGGCGCGTGGCCTTTTGTGTCTGCCTTCTTTCCCTTAGTATCATGCGTTCAAGGTTCATCTCAGAGCACGTGTTAGCGTTTTGTTCCAATTATGGCTGAATCCTATTTCATTGAATAGGGAGACGACACTTTGTTTATTCATTCTTCAGATGATGGACATCTGAGTTGTTTCCACTTCTTGGTTATTGTGACTAATGCTGCCATGAACACTTGAAATAGCAGGTCCGAGCATGTCAGTCCTATGCGGACTCCGTCATGCCTTCCAAGCTTGGAATAAACTCACAAGCTTCCACCATGGCCCAGGGGGCGCTACCTGACTTGGCTGCTGCCTCCCTCTCTGACTCTTCTCTTTGCTGTTCCTTAGACGCACCAAGATGGGAATGTTCTCTTCCCCGTTGTTCCCAGGACTCTCTCCTTTACTTTGCTGATGTCTCTAATCAGATATCACTTTCTCAGGAAGGCCTGACCTTGCTGTATTTTCCCATCCATCACTCCTGACCTTGCTACAATCATAGGATTTTCTATAAGTGGCATGTTATATGCTTCCTCTTTGTGTTTTTTTCCCTAGAATGTAAATTCTATGATAGGTGGGATTTTTTTCACTGCTGTACCCTCTGTACTTGGCACAGACTAGGAACTCAACCAACATTTGTTAAATGAGCGAATGAATGAATAAGGAGACACATGAGAAACTGAGGCCCAGGGAGGGGAAGGGCCTGGCCAAGTTTGCATGGCTGATTTGCCCTCCGAATTCCAGGCCTGTGTTTGCTCTTCCAAACTCCCCTTCCCTCAGACGTTTGGATGCTGGGGAGTTTATGCTCATTCCACTCACCCCTACTCGGGCTGCTGTCTGCTAAACCAGTTAGCCCATCGGAATCTCAGACTGTTCAGATTGGGTACCTCTCGCAATTTCCTTACCTCTCCAGCCACCCCTGTCATCATTTCCCAACACACATCCCCCTTTCCACCCTCCTGAGGTACTTACAGTTCCTTGAGCACTGGATGTTCCCTCACGCCTCTGCCTGTGCTGTTCCCTCTGTCCAGAACACTCTTCTCACCACCACCTTCTGTAGGTGGCCAACTCACACTCACTTTCATGACTTAGGTGTCCTTCTATACTCTTAGGAAGACTTTCCTTCCATGCTCTTCCAGCCAGACAGAGCCAGAAGCCTCTACAGTACATACTGAGCACCCCTGCTCTAACCACATCACTCAACTGAGATTGACTGGGTCTCTTTTAGATTGTACACTCGGAGTCTCCAGTGACAGGATCATGCCTTTCAAACTGGAGACTTTACCCCTGACCCCCCACTGCATAGTGCCTGGCACAGTGGAGGCGCTCAGCAGCCCTGGGCTTATGTGAGTTTCTTTGTTTTGATCAAAGGAAGAGAAGTGGATGCAGCAGAGACCGATAGCCCTCTTACCTTTCAGTGTGCTCCAGCCAGTTGCTGACGGCCAGAATCCGTGTCTGTGCCACAAGGGCCAGAATTCAAACTTCCCATGAGAGGTGAGCCAGAGGGTAAAAATGAATGCCTGGTGTTTCAGGAGCAGCCCTCGACCAATGACTCTTGGATTGGATGTATAAATACCCCAGCTCTCTCCTGGGATGGATTATTTCATCTGAGACCTGAATGATGAGTAGGAGGGAAAAGATGTATTTTGCTCCCGTCCTTAGAGTTTCCTCCTGGAGAAACAATGGGGATTAGGGTCCTCTTGCCCTCTATGGTAGCTTGCTGTTTCCTTGCTTCTGTACTGGTGTTTCCTCCACTTCATAAATGTACCGCTTTCACTCAGTTCCTTGTCCAATCCATTGGAATTGTCAGATTGCTGACACCCCAGCCAAAGGCCCCAACACGGGTGGGTGCCTTTTTTCTTCAAAAACATGATGACACCAGCCTGAATGTATCAGCCAACCAAACGAGCTCATAAATGCCAATTAGTTACATTGATGAGCAATGTTTATGGGTTCCTGCAGATCAATTCATAAATATTATAAATTGCAACAATTTCTAAATAATGCCCTGTGACTAATGGCTCTGGTTGTAGTGGATTTTATCACTTTGTTGAGTACCTAATCGTCCTCAGCATCACTGAATGTTTCTGTGCCCTCAACAATACAACAATGACTTGGAGTCTAGCAGCTCCAAGGTCAAAGACACTGCCTTTTTAGCCTCTGTTCTAGGTGACAGTGATCCTGGTATTTTAATTTTTAGTGGTATGATCTTTTGTGCATGTGCACGTTTATGTGTGTGTGTGGTGGAAAGCTGTCCTTTTCCACTGACTTAGGAAGTATCATGTATTCTGGCTTTTATCTGTTGTTTCAGAGGCTCATTCATTCATTCAACAGATATGTATTTATGGAGCTCTTTCTGTGTGCCCAACACTATGTGAATGCAGGGAATATAGTGGTGTGTTGGTGAGGATAGGCGAGGTTGTGCTGTTGTAACAAGTTAACTTGGAAATCCCAGGAGCTCTAAATGACAGAGGTGTTTTTCCTCCTTCATGCTACATATCCAGTGTGGATCAACAGAAGAGAGTCCTCCACGTAGTCACTCAGAGACCCAGGCTGATGGAAACTTGCCAATCATTACATAGGAGAATTAATGGCTGGAGGGTTACTGTGCCAGCTTTTCTGTGTGTCAGCCCATGTATCACTTCTGTACTCAATCCATGGGCCAAAATTAGTCACATGGACCCAACTAACTGCAAAGGAGGCTGGGAAATATGGAAGGAGCACATGGACTATTTGGTGTGCTTAACTCTCCCTAGAAAGCATGTGTTGTAGCATGCATTGTAGAAGGTAGGGGTCAAATTATTGCATAAATAATTGCTTAACAGTAAGTGGGGTGAAGGCTACAGAGGAGAATTTGGGATGCTTTAAGAGTATAAAATAGGAGACCCTATGCCTTCTAGATGATCTGGGGTGGCTTCCCCAGGGAAGGGATGTTTCATCTGAGACCTGAGTGTTGACTAGGAGTTGGTCAGAGGTAGTGAGGCACCCAGCTCTCTCACAAAGACAGATCACTTCAGGCCCTACCCTCAAAGAACTTAGAGGGTAGTTTAGGAGATAGGTAATATAATACCAGTTAGCCACAAGTGGCCTACATGGTTGGACATGTGCTGCATTAAGTGCTTTCTGTACATTATTTCCCTAACCCATCCTTGCAAATAGGTTTAGAAAGACACTGCCCTGCAAGTGCCTGGGTAGGACTTGAACTTGTGTGTGCACTGGAAGTTCATGCTCTTTGCTACTATGTGCCACTCCCTCCAGGGTGATTGCTTGGCGACTGATCAGTTTAGCTCAGTGCTCAGTGACTGATAGGGTATAAGTCACCAAATCTCCCTAGACCTCAGTTCATCATGAAGATGAATGCATTTCGCTAGATCAGAGCTTTAAAATATTTTATATTTAATATTTAAAATATTAAAAATACTTTAATGTAGTGGAATATTTTTAAAAATGCAAGCCAATAGATAAAGCAGGTAGGAGGGATTAGTAACCTGGGGAGGATCCCTAAACCTCACCCGTGCATCTTCCCATATTCTCTAGCAGTCTCTCGGACCCTACTGGAGGGGACTGGCATGTGGTGAGTGTCAGTGAACTACTAGACCATCTAAAGTTACCCAGCCCTCAAGTCTGCTGAGTGTTTCCAGTATTACAATTAGCTGTGGCTATTTGATTATCAACAGACCCCTTTCTTGTCCTTTGTGGTAGATAGAATAATAATCTCCCACCTCCATCCCCACCCAAGGGTCTCTACATCCTAATCCCAGAAACCTGTAAATGTTACCTTAGATGGCAAAAGAGACTTTGCAGGAAATTAAGGATCTTGAGAATGAAGGATTGTACTAGATCTTCTGGGTGGGCCCAATATAACCCCAAGGGTCCTTGTAAGAGGGGACAGGTAAGTCAGAGAAGGAGATGTGGGGATGAAAGCAAAGGTCAGAGAGAGAGACAGAGTTTGAAGATGCTACACTGCTGTTTTTGAAGATGGAAAGGGGCCACAAGCCAAGGAATGTGGGCAGTTTCTAGAAGCTAGCACCTCCAGAAGGAACAAAGCTCTGCTGACATCTTGAATTTAGTCCTATAAGATTCATTTCATACTTCTGACCACAACTGTCAGATAATACAATTGAGTTGTTTTAAGCCACTAAGTGGGTGATAATTTGTTACAGCAGCAAGAGGAGACTCATACATCTAATCCACACTGCAAGTTGCTTCTGTCTGTGCTTAGTGGCCAGACCGTTAATTGTAGCTGCCATGAGCCAGCCACTATGCTCCATGCTTTATGTCTCTTATGTAATTCTCCCAACAGCTCTGTGAGCAGAGACTGTTATGTTCATTTAGTAAAGATGAAAAAACCGGGGCTCTGAGAGGTTACATCACCGCTCAGGGTCATACAGGTGAGAATGTTTCTGACCATCACCTTGAACTCTATCAGGTAAGTTTATTATCTTTGTTTAATTACATTTTTTTGGTCCTTTCATTTGGAACATATTCTTCTGTTTCTTTGTTTTGCTTGACTCTCTGTGTAGGTATCTATGCATTAGATACCAGCCACCTCTCCCAGTTTTGAAGGAGTAGCGCCTTCTTGTTGAACCCTGCTCTAGCTCTTGGTCATCTCTCAAACCTTTGTGATCATCCAAGTAGGCTATTTTATTTTTATGGCTCCTAGTAGTCGAGGGTTTGCCAAGACATGTCAGTGTCCCAAAAGGCAGGATCTTTGTCTGCATCTGGACTAAGGCTGGTTAGAAGTCAGGCCATCAGGAAGCAGCTTTTAAGCTTTTAATTTTTGCACATTACGCAAATATATACAGTCCTGGTAAGCCCCTCAGGCCACCAGGACCAGGCAATGTAAAGTTGTCCCCTAGCAACAGATGCAAAAATTGGGGCACCAGACAAGCGTATAAAATGCCTTTCCAGGATAAACGAGTTAGTGGAGCAAGGCAGAGAGAGAACACAAAGGTTGTGTCCATCATCATATGTTCCCTGAGAGCCCCTTCACTGGTGCCTAGCTGTGTGCCAGACCGGTAGCCTGCCCTTCAGGCCAGAGCTCCTGCATTAGCAAATAGGCCTCTTTCTCAGAAAGACTAGGGGTGTGTTTGTCTGCTTTCTGTGCAGTGCTTTGGGGGAGGGAGCCTTCGGATCACTATGTTTGTATCTTTAGGGTAAATACCCAGTAATGCAATTGCTGGGTCTTCCTTGCTGATTCTTAATTCTCTTCACTCCTGCAGCATGTTCCATCTTTTTCTGTGCAGATTTCTTTCCCTGCTTTTCGTAACACTGTTCTGCCGTCTCTATAACCTTTATTCATCTTTCTCCTTCAAAACTCACCTCTTTCAGGTGCCTGGCTCAGTCGGTTGAGCGTCTGCCTTCAGCTCAGGTCATGATCCCGGAGACCCAGGATGGAGTCCCACATGGGGCTCCCTGCCGAGTGGGGCGTCTGCTTCTCCCTCTGCTCTTCCCCCATCTCGTGCTTTCTCTCTCTCACTCTCTCTCAAATAAATAAGTAAAATCTTAAAAACAAACAAACAAAAAAACAAAAAGACAATCTCCCTTCTTCCTCTCTGCCAAAAGCAAGTACTCAAAGTTTTCATGCTTATCCCTCTTCTTGCTGGCTACACCTGTGCTTCTCAAGCCTGTCTGTGCCTCAGAATCACCCAAGGTCATGCCCCTAGTTTTAGGGCAGGGAAACTATTCTATGTGAGACTACAACGGTGGATACGTAGCTTTCCTTTTTTATTGAAGTATAATTGACATACAGTATTATATTAGTTTCATGTATATAGCATAGTGATTTGATATTTATATGCATTATGAAACGATCACCATGATAAGTCTAGTTGCCATCTGTCACCTTACAGAGTTTTTACAATATTGCTATGTTCTCTGCACTGCACATTACATCCCTTGTCTTACTTACTTTATAACCGGAAGTTGGTACCTCGAATTTCCTTCATCTATTTGTCCATTCCTCCACGTCCCCTCTCCTCTCTAGCGGCTGTCAGTTTGTTCTCTATATCTATGACTCTGTTTCTGTTTTGTTTTGTTTGTTCCTTTCTTTTGCTTTTTAGATGCCACATATAAGTGAAATCATACAGTAATTGTCTTTCTCTGTCTGACTGATTTCACTTAACATCATAGCAGTTATGTACCTCTGTATTACTCATTTTATGACTCAGTAATATTCCATTGTGTATATACGTGTGTACCCACTACATCCTCTTTAGCCATTCATCTGTTGATGGACACGTAAGTTGCTGCCGTATCTTGGCTATTGTAAACAATACTGTGATGAGCACAGGGGTGCACTATGTTTTTTCAAATTGGTGTTTTCTTTTTCTTCAGATAAATACCCAGAAGTGGAATTGATGGATCGTATGATGATTCTATTTTTTTTTTAAATTTTATTTATTTATTTCATAGAGATCACAAGTAGGCAGAGAGGCAGGCTGGGGTGGGTGGAAGCAGGCTCCCTGCTGAGCAGAGAGCCTGACGTGGGGCTCAATCCCAGGGCCCTGGGATCATGACCTGAGCCAAAGGCAGAAGCTTTAACCCACTGAGCCCCCCCAGGCGCCCGTCTATTTTTAATTTTTAAAGGAACCTCCATACTGCTTTCCATAGTGGCTGCGCCAATTTCCATTCCTGCTGACAATGCCCGAGGGTTCCCTTTTCTCCACATCCACACCAACACTTGTTATTTCCTTTTTTTTTTTTAAGATCTTATTTATGTATTTGACAGAGAGAGAGAGGTAACAAGCAGGCAGAGAGTCAGGCAGAGAGAGGGAGTAAGCAGGCTCCCTGCCGAGCAGAGAGCCCGATGCGGGGCTCTATCCCAGGACCCTGAGATCTTGACCTGAGCTGAAGGCAGAAGCTTAACCTACTGAACCACCAAGGTCCCCCAGCACTTGTTATTTCTTATCTTTTGATAATAACCACTCTGACAGGTGTGAGGCAATATCTCATTGTGGTTTTGATTTGCATTTCCCTGATGGTAAGTGACAATGAACATGTTTTCATGTGCCTCTTGGCTATCTGTACGTTGTCTTTGAAAAAATGTCTGTTTAAGGTCCTCTGCCCATTTTTGATTGGATTGCTTGTTTTTTTGATATTGAGTTGTATGAGCTCTTTATATGTTTTGGATGTTAACCCCTTTACCAGATATATCATTAACAATATCTTCTCTGATATCAGTAAGTTGCCTTTTCTTTTTCTTTTTCTTTTTTTTTTAAGATTTTATTTATTTATTTGACAGACAGAGATCACAAGTAGGCAGAAAGGCAGGCAGAGAAAGAAGAGGAAGCAGGCTCCCCACTGAGCAGAGAGCCCAATGTGGGGCTCAATCCCAGGACGCTGAGATCATGACCTGAGCTGAAGGCAGAGGCTTTAACCCACTGAGCCACCCAGGCACCCCAGTAGGTTGCCTTTTCATTTTGTTCATGGTTTCCTTTGCTGTGTAAAAGCGTTTTAGTTTGAAGTAGTCCCATTTTAAAATTAACTAATTAAATAGCCTCCACACCCAATGTGGGGCTTGAACTCTCGACCCTGAGATTAAGAGTTGCATGCCTCATGGAGTGAGCCAGCCAGTCGTCTGGCTATAGTCCGTCTCATTTAAAAATTTTCACTTTTGTTGTTCTAACCTACAGAGATAGATCTAAAAAAATATTGCTAAGATTGATGCAAAAAAAAAAAATGCTTGTGTTTCCTTCTGGAAGTTTTGTAGTTTGACATCTCACATTTAGGTCTTTAATCCATTTTGGGTGTACTTCTGGGTATGGTATAAGAAAGTGGTCAGTTTCATTCTTTTACATGTAGCTGACCAGTTTTCCCAACACCATCTGTTGAAGATACTGTCTTCTCCTGATTGTGCGTTCTTGTCTCCATAGTCGTAGGATAACTGACAATATAAACATGGGTTTGTTTCTGGGCTATGTTCTGTTCTATTGATCTGTATGCCTGCTCTTGTGCCAAGACCATACTGGTTTTTTGTTTGTGTTTTTGTTTTGGACCATGCTATTTTGATTATCATAGCTTTGTAGTATAGTTTGAAGTCTGGGCGTATGACACCTTCAGCTTTGTTCTTTCTCGGAATTGCTTTGGCTCTTTGGGGCCTTTTGTAGTTCCATACAAAATTTTAGGATTCTTTGTTTTAGTTCTGTGAAGAATCCTAGTGGTATTTCATTGGAAATTGCATTGAATCTGAGGTTCACGTCTTGGTCCATTTGTCAAAACCATAGAATATGCAATACCAAGAGTGAACCCTAGTGCAATCTGTGTACTTTGGGTGATAACATGTCAGTGTGTCAGTGTTGGTTCACTGACTGTCACAAATGTACCACTCTGGTGGGGGATGTTGATGGTAGCGGTGGCTGTGTGTGTGTGTGTGTGTGTGTGTGTGTGTGTGTGTGTGACCTATGTGGGAACTCTGTACCTTTTGTTCACTTTTACTTGTGAACCTGAAACTGTTCTTTAAAAAAGACTATTATTTTTAAAATGCTGATGCACAGACCCAACAACCTGCCGTTTTGACTTACTTGATACAGTTGATGCCCAGATGCAAGGTTGAGAAATGCCAGGCAGGACTCTCTTCCTGAGGAGTTTTCTCTCTGCGTAGCTCTTCTGATTTTAAGGAAATCCCCAAACTCAACTTTCCAACTCCTGCTCTTTTCCCTAATTCCTAGTTCTGTAAACCTCCAGTTGTATTGATGTGTGAGATTATGTCAAAGTGAACGTCTTTTTCATTTTCCAGTGCCTCTCGTGTCATTCCATTTTTTGATCAGGACACGTGTCATTGGCGTGGCTTTTCAGGTTCTGTACACCTCTGAATCCTAGCAGCAGGGACTCTGTGAGTTCAAATCTCCAACCTGTCCCTAGCAGAACCCGCTTACCCTCCCTGCCTCCCTGCCTCCCTGCCTCTGCATGAATCTATCTAGCCAGGGAAGCTCACTTCTTGGCTAGGATCATCTCCTTTTCAAAAACACCTTTATTTTTTATTACACAGTAGATGCATGTGGGTTGTAGGAGGAAAAAAAATATTGGCAAGCATAAAGGAGAAAATAAAAACCACCCATAATACTGTCAACCCACCAACTACTGTTAATGTTTGAGTATATAAAAATAAAAATTAAAAAAAAAAGTTTACATTGTGAAATTTGCCATTTTTCACTTATCATGACATCATAAATATTCCCCTATCATAAGTACCCTTTGAAATCATTTAAAATAATTTTTATATTATTTTGTCTGCAAAAGTAGTACATGTTCATTGTCCAGGGGTAAGCCAGGGAGGACGTCTGTGGAGGAGGAAATAAAGGTGTCTCCATTTCCTCCTGCTGGATTATCCAAACAGACGTCTAAAGGGGTAGGAATGGGAGGGTCCTCCCATTTTTCTTGTTGTTGAGACAGGTAATTGGATATTTCAAAGAAAGCATTTGTTGGTATTCTTTATGCTTATTGTTTGGCTCTTTAAAAAACTGAATTATATAATTTTCCCAGATCTTAGGGCTCTTAGAAGTTTTAAGCTGGCTCTTTAGGGTTACTGCTCCCTGCCTCCCTGGGGCTAACGACATGTAATAATTTTCCGGCATGCTTTTAAAGGCCAAGGCAGCCTTTCTTCTTAAGGGCTGTCCTGAAGATTGGAAAGCTCTTCTTTGTGTTGTGTTGAAAACTGTTTCTTGTCCCTTTCCCTCTCGGCCCCAGGGTTTCTTTATGGAGCTAGTGAAGACAAAACAAAGGAAACAGAAAGACAAAATAAAAACAAACAAACCCCACAGTCAGCACCCATTCTCTTTCTGACTTGCATTCTTGCCTCCCTGTCCACAAGGACTGATGCTTGGCTGCCTTTGGAGGCAGGATACAGTTAAGAACACAACTCCAGAGTCAGAGCTCCTGGGCTCTTGCAGGGGGGGCCTCTTAATTCTCGGTGAGTCTCAGTGTGCTTACCTGCGAAATGGGGATACTACCGAATTACTGGGTTGCTGCAGGGATTAAATAAGTAATATGTGTGAAGCCCTTACACTGGGCCTGGCTTGTCGGTCATCAGGAATCCACAGGGTCTGGATTCTCCACCAGGAAGGGCAAGGTGGTTAGGTAGGTAGTCAGCCTCCAAGCCTCTCACCAGGAAAAACTCACCTGGCTGCCAGGACCCTGTTTTTATTTGCATCTTCAACTTAGAATTCATTTTCGTGATTAGCATTGTGTGTCTCCCAATGGCTGCATGGCCCAGAACTGGAAATTTTGAGATTGGTGGGAAGAACACAGTAGACAGACAGGGGAACCAGGGAGGAGGAAGGCACTGGGCCATGGGGTGGAATACTGTGAGAAGAAATAAGCAATCCAGAGCTGACAGCTGCTGGCCCTGGTGCTTTGCAACTAGGTGAACTTGGACAAGTCCTTTAAACCTCAACTTTCTCATCTGCAAAATGGGTTCATTAATGTGTCATGAGGAATAATAATATGCCTTACCTTACTGGTTCTGTTCCTATTCAGTGTCCACCCATCTTCACTCCTTTAAAACTCATAACAACTTTATTTTTATTTATTTATTTATTTATTTTGAGGCAAGGATTTTTTTTTAAGATTTATGTATTTATTTTTTTATTTGACAGAGATCACAAGTAGGCAGAGAGGCAGCAGAGAGAGAGAGAAGGAAGCAGGCTCCCTGCTGAGCCGGGAGCCCAATGTGGGACTCGAACCCAGGACTCTGAGATCATGACCTGAGCCGAAGGCAGAGGCTTAACCCACTGAGTCACCCAGGCGCCCCAAGGCAAGAATTTATTTTAAAAATTTTATTTAAATTCAGTATAGTTAACACGTAGTGTATTATTAGTTTCAGGGGTAGAACTTAGTGATTCATCAGTTGCATGTAACACCCCTGTGATCATTACTGCATGGGCCATCAGTAGTGCCCGTTACTCACTTACCCGCTCTCCCCATCCTCCTCTCCTCCAGCTACCCTCCGTTAGTTTCCTGGATTAAGAATCTCATCTGGTTTGCCTCCCTCTGTTTTTATTATTCTTAATGTTATTTTTCCATCCCTTCCCTTATGTTCATCTGTTTTGTTTCTTAAATTCCAATGAGTGAAATAAGATGGTATTTGTCTATCTCTGACTGACTTCGCTCGGCATAATACCCTCCAGTTCCATCCACGTTGTTGCAAATGGCAGGATTTCATTTTTTGATGGCTCAGTAATATTCCATTGTGTGTGTATGTATATATACACATATATATGTATGGATATATATGTATGTATGTGTGTGTGTGTATGTACACACACTACATCTTCTTTACCCATTCATCTGTTGATGGACATCTGGGCTCTTTCCATAGTTTGCGTATTGTAGCCAATGCTGCTGTAAACATCGGGGTACATGTGCTCCCTTTGAATCACTACTTTTGCATCCTTTGAACAAATATCTAGTAGTGCAACTGCTGGGTCATAGGGTAATTCTCTTTTTAACATTCTGGGGAACCTCCACACAGTTTTCCAGAGTGGCTGTATCAGCCTGCATTCCCACCAATGGAGTAAGAAGGTTCTCCTTTGGCCATGAGGCAAGAATTTAACCCCCTTATTCTACTAATGAGGACACTAAGGCAGAGTCACTTTCTCAACCCCACACACTTGGAAAGTGGCAGGGCTGGGATTGGAATCCAGGCAGGTTCCAGAGTCTGGGCTCCTGAATGATCTCGTTGAGCTGATAAAGCAAATAGTCTTAAGCCCTCCCCCCCCTTACTGCTTCTTGCTTGCTGCTGCCTTCTCTCCTTTAATGTTCATAACATTCTTGGTTATATAACCACCCTCCCAAAGTGACCCCATAGGCGTGCAAGGACTCTTCCCGTGGGCGGGAGAGCAGCGGTCCCCATCCTTGCCGGCTCACTGGTTTTAGGCAGGGGACTTGGAAACAGGATGCTGCCCAGCTGCACACCAGGGCTTCTCATTTCTTCAGCCTGGGCTGGAGGCCCTGCACGGGGAATTTGTGAAGTGCCCTGGGTGATTCCAATTGCAGATAGGATCGAGAACCATGGAGTCGCGAGGGGTTTTGTCTTCTGGTTCTGAACCTTGGCTGCACATTAGAACCATCTGGGAGCTTCTAGATTCTGAGCTCATTGGTTTGAGTGTCTTGCATTGAGCTCATTAATGCTTATCAAACCTTACTAGGTGCCAGCCATTGCTCTCACTCATTGAAGCCTTGAGTGACCAGCTTGTCCTGGTTTGCTGGCGATTTTCCCAAGAGCAAACCAGGAGGCCTGATCGCCCTATCTAATCCTTCTCTAACCCAACATTTCTAACTGACCTCATTCACTTACTTCACAACAAAACTCTTAGGAACGTTTTTTTTTTACCATGAAACCCATGTTGCAGATGAAGAAACTGAGGCACAGAGAGGATTGGTCACACAGTCAGAATGGCTACAGAATGCCACCGTGACCAGTATTTCATTGTCTCAGGACAAGCTGTAAGGTTTGGTTCCACTTTGCAGACGGGAAAAGTGAGTTTCATGGAGGGCAATGACACTCCGCAGTACGTGGCCACCGTGTCGGATGGGAGGGCTGGTCCTCTGTTGCACGGTTTCTGTTAAGTTGCCGGTGAGGATGACGAGTACCCACCTTGAAGAGGCTTGGGGTTCATAGGCTCTAATGCTTCTTTGCATCTGCAGAGCAAATGGGCTGCCCAGCCTTCCCTCTTGCCTGTGCAGAGCATAGACTCCTTTTCTGTGGGGGGCTGCTGGGGCCGTGAGCGGAAAAGGCCAAGATGCATGCTGGCCGTTGGTGCTGTTCATTTAGAACATCTGCCCTCAGTCCCCAAGGCCAACTCCATCAAAGGATACACACCTGTGCCAGGCACTGCCAGACACTGGAAACCGCCTCTTTCCTTTGGGGCAAGATCTGGGCGAGGCTGATCAGGCTGCCGAAATGTCATCACCCAGGGCAGAGTGATGGGGGACACGCAGGCAGAGAGGCAAGCTTGCACGAAGGATTGTTTTCGCAGAAGCTGGTGTTCTGGGGGTAAGTGGGAAGAGAAGTGTGAGTTACGAAGTGGCTGGGTTTCTCAAATCCAGGCAGCCAGATTTCCTTTCCCTCCAGAAGAAGGAGCAATGGAGTGGTCCGGGGAGAGGGCTGTGGGGGGCCTTGTGCCCTGTGGCAACTCAGCGGCTTGTTTTGCAGGAAGATTTGCATATTTGAAGCGTAGATGCTGGGATTCTCCCAGTAAGTGAGCTGATTCTAAAAGGTACAGGGACACACTTAAAAATGTTCATTGTTATGTAATTATATTAATATAATTAGAAGGATATGGCAAGGCGCTAAAATAGAAGTTCCAGAGGGCTAGGACATTTGTCAGTTTTGTTCATGGCTATAGACTCAGGATCTGGGTCACCTTCTGGCCCATGGTTGGTGCTCTCCCAGCACATGTATGGTTTTTTCAGAACAAGGAATTTGAACTTGGGCTTATAGGATGGTGGGGGGAGGGGCCAATCCAGGTGGGGCTAAGAAGATGAACAAGGCCCACAGCAGTATAAACTCACGTCTGTTAAAGCTTCCTCTACACAAGGCACTCTGTGAAGCACCTTCACTTGTGATCGAATCAGAATATCTCCACTTTGCGGATGGGGAACTGAGGCTCAGGGCGGTGAAGTATCTTGCACCAGGATAGGCTGCAGCTCTGGCTTAGCTGTGTATGAGTCCTGCAGGGATCTTGGGCCTGTCCAGAGGTCTGTGGCAGGTGGTGCATGTGCCCCAGCCTTCAGGAGGCCTGCTGCTGCCTCAGCCCCAGTGGTGAGGGCCTGACGCTCTTTTTGCTCTAGGCCCGCGGGAGCCTGCTAATCGCACACCAGACCTGCTCTCTTTTTAACCCAGCTGCTGTTTTCACAGATTTCCATTTTTAGCTCCCCGGACTGGAACGCAGTGTTCAATGCACTGTAAACCTCAGTGTCAGTTTGATTATAAGAGAGGCGTGTGTGGGCTCCGGCTCTCTAGTTTCTGTGTGTAATAATAACCCTCCGGATCTCTCGCCCCTTTTCTTCCAAGTCCCTCAAAGCGTTTCATAGGTAGTGTCCCATTTAAGCTGCCAGTTCCCCAGGGAGGCAGCTGGAGGCTATTACGTGAAGCAGCTTTGGCAATATTTCAGTTCTTCTCGTCTGGAAAGGGTTCTAGTCATTGCTGACTTATATTCCCAGCAGAGTAAGGAAAATGCTAAGGGGGATGCGGGTGTTTAATGAATGCCTCCTGTATGCAGCTTATCTTATCAACCCTGGGGAGCACATCTGTGAATTGTCTATTTTTATGGATGAGAGAAATGGATCAGAGAGGCCAAGTGATTTGCTCAAGGTCACACAGCAAATAATTGGCAGATTATGGATTTAACCCCAGATTTACTTCCAAGGCCTTTGGTTTTTCCATGACATCATTAAGTGGGATGTTGTGGAGATAAAGGCGTAGTCAGATCTTAATTCTCTTGGCTCCCACAACAAGCCAGCCCCTGGCCTTTTTCTTAGAGCTTCAAGTGCGGAAGCTGTAGGTTGGAAGGATTATTTCTCATCAGTCACGATCATCTCTCACCTTCTTAAAAATATTGAGTGTAGGAAAGCACACGTTTGTTTTCTTCTTCCATCCTTATTCACTCCCTCCCTCATTCATGCATGCATGCAGCAAGCATTTACAGTTCCCTTTTCTTAGAGCATGAATAGGAGGAGATACTGTCCTACTGAGTCTTTTTTCCCCAGGGTCTTGATTTCCGCTAAAGCCCCTGCATGATTCTGGAACAAGTGACTTCATCTCCCTGAGCCCCAATGTCCTCATCTGAAGAATGGGGACATAATGATTCTTATTTCAAAGGACTTATGTGGGGAGCCAATGGCATTTGAGAGTCAAGGAGGGGCTCAGCTTCCAGGATGGACATGCAAGCCCTTTTGGGGGACGTGCTTTTGGGACAGAAAGATGTGCCTCGTTCAATGTTATGGGCATGGTTTTATGACCACGGTGACCTCTGCTGTTAGGCAGCCAAACTTACTACATCCATGTGCCACACATTGGCTGTTTTGGGGAGGTTGGAAAGCTAAGTTTATTCAAACCAAAAAATAGTGATTGAACGCTTACTTGGTAGAGGGGCTGTGGGGAATTGGATTCAAGTCCCAGCTTTGCCACATGACAGTTGTGTGACTTTGGGACAGCTAATTCACCTCTCTGGTGAATCAGTTTCTGCTTTTGTAAATGGGAAATGATAATGTATAGAGCGTTCTTGTGAGGTTTAAAAATGATTTGTAGAAAGCATTTAGCAAAGTGCCTGGCACCTATTGGTGCCCAGTAAATAGATGTTATTACTGATGTGATGGATGCTGATTGAGATTCTGCAGCATCAAAAAACTTAAAATTCATGGATTAGGTCTTCAGGTATAGCTGGATTCAGGGGCTCTTATGATGTCATGCCCAGGTTCCATTCCAGACACTCTCAGCTCTGTTTTCATTCATGGTGGCCTGGCTTCCAGGAAGTTTCTCCCCTCCTGGTGGCAAGTTGATCCCCTGTAGTTCAAGATTTATATGCTACCCATAAACCCAATGGAACAAGATCTCCTTTTTCCTTATAGCTATAGCAGAGCCCTTGAGTCCTAGTGTATCAACTTGGGTCATGTCCCATCCTGAGCATATCACTGAGGTCATGGTGGATAAAGTAAGTTGATTGTCCAGGTCTGGGGCACGTCCCTTGGTAATACAGAGGGAGTGGGGTCATTGGCTTTAGACAAACCACAGGGACTAAGAGTGGGAGAGGGCAGTTCTTCTAAGGAAATGGGTGTTGGACAGGTGTGTTAGGCTGGGTTCTCCTAGGAGCAGACCAGAAATGAGGATTTGTGTGCAAGTAATTGATTAGGAAATACATATGGGAGAAACTGGTAAGGGAGCAGGGGCATCAGGCTAAGGAAAGGTGAAGGGAGTCTAGTGAGGGTGTGATTTCAGGTGAAGTTCCAGCCTCAGTCAGATTCCGTGAGGAGTTCTGCAGTGTAATTTACACCTCAAGAATATGTCCTACCTTGGGGAGCCTGGTTGGCTTAGTCGATTAAGTATCTGCCTTCTGCTCGGGTCATGATCCCGGAGTCCTGGGATCAAGCCCTGCATTGGGCTCCCTGCTTGGCGGAGAGCCTGCTGTTCCCTCTGCCCTTCACTCTGCTCATGCTCTCTCTCTCTCTCAAATAAATAAAATCTTACAAAAAAAAAAAAAGAATATGTCCTACCTCAAGACACAGGAACTGGCCGTTTACCCCTGTGAATCGGTCATGGCAATGGGGCTTCCTTGGGTGTATGAATTCTCAGGAACTCCTGGGTCTCCCAATGGGGCACGTAGCTCCAGTACTTCAAGACAGTGTTCTGAAGAAGGTCACAGGTGTGAGGCTTTGGCAGCGCACACAGAAGCTCGGGGGTGCAGGGGGTCTGGTGTCCACTGTCGCGGGGACGGTCTAAGCTGTCTGTAATGGGAGGAAATGAAGGAAGAGTGATGGAGGGGAGGTAAGGGCAGGAATGGGTGTCGGTGAGAAGATGGGGCAGATGAGAAGTTCTCTTATCCTTGTCCGTGTCAAGAAGGAGAAGCCAAGAAGCAGCCCCGTGGCTCTGCTGTCTTTCTGGCACACTGTCAGTGTAAGTGTCCCTTACCGTCCGCAGCAACATGCCCTGAACCCACTGGGCAGAAATGAGCAAGAATCTGATTCAGCAAAGGATACAGGAAGCAGAGAAGCCAGAGAGGTTGTCTCAGTCTCCCGCTTGATGGACGAGGTTGGCATGAGGTCGCTGGGCCCAGGGAGCCTGGGGGTACCTGCCCATGCCAAGGCTCAGCCTCCAGCAGCTGAAGGTCTGGAGGTGCAGAAGTCCCTTGGGCTCATTTAGCCTTTCACTGTCTCCTTCCTACCCACCTCTCACCCCTCCAAAGACCTCTCTGTGTATCAGAAACAGCCACCCCCCCCCCCGCACTGCACCCGCTTTCAGCTGTCACCTTCTTCCCCAAGCCATCTGGCACTGGAGCTTTCTGCAGAGGGAGCCGAGGGGCAGTGAGGGAGAAGTAAGTGGATGTGCCAGGCCAAGTCAGCAGCTCCATCGTCAGGGTCATGGCTGCTGCTCTGCTAATTACTTTGACGGTGACGAGCTGGTTCAGTTTGGGAATGACAAAAAGAGTCGTTTATTGAGCAGTTGCTATGTGCCAGGCTCTGTGCTAAGTGCCCCACAGCATGATCTCCTGTCATCACATCCAGTAGCCATAGGAACTGGCAATCAGGACTCTCCTGGTTGTGAGTAATAGAAACCCTGGCCAGTCTGGCTCAAGGGGAAAAGAGACTTTGGCTCACAAAACGGCAGAGTTGAGGGGAATTAGGCATAGCTGGATCCAGGAGTTTAAATGTCCCCAGTCTCTTTCCATCATTGCACTGTGCCTTCTTCCATGCTGGCTTCGCTGTCAGACAGCTCCTGTGTTTTCTGCCATTCAGTGATGGCACGTTGGCCTCCAGCAGCGATGTGGGTGCCAGTCACCAGCTCAGCAAACCCACTGGGAAGAGTGGGGCTCTTTTCCAGTGGTTCATACCATAATGATGTCTCTTTGGACCAACTTGGGTCTTAACGTTAATTTCTGAACCAATCACTGTGGCTAGTGGTGGACTATCCTGATGGACCTATTCCCATTTCCTCAATGTGACAGTGTGCATCTTGAATGATGACCTCAGCCATGAAATGGGGACGATAGTGTCTATCTGCAGTGTGCGGAAGCCCTCAGCACAGTGTGAGGCCCACGGTAGACTCTCAGTAGGTGGTGGCTGTCAGAGCAGGGGCGTATTAGTGCATCGACTCTGCATAAGGAAGTCAATACTGCGTAAGGAAGTAAGCCAGGCACCAGGAAAAGAAAAATTCAACCCAGAGCAGAGAGGGGAGGCCCAAGGAAATGGCTTAGCTGATGCAGTGCCAGGACCTCATGAAAAGCAATGCATCGGAAATGCTTTGGTTACTCGAGTGAAAAAATCAAATTAAACTTTGCATCCGGGAGTAGGGCTGCTGTAGCCAGGAAACAATGTCAGCTTCACTGAAAAGGGCTGTGGCTCTTTTAGCCTGAGGAAAGCCAGGAGCTGCTGGAGAGCCAGCCTGTTACCTTCTCCTGGGGCTGGTCTCTCTCCAGGATGAGGTGTTTCAACATCTCAGGTGGTTTCCTGAGAGTCGCTGTCCTTGCTCCCTCTCCGGGTGAAGCCCCCCACTTCTCCCAGAAGGCAGCTTTGTTTATACCAGGCTTCCCTCACTCCCCAGAGCAAGCCAGGAGGGATGGAGAAGAAGGGAGTCACAAGAAAACAGGAAAGGAAGGCTGAGGTGTTTTTTTTTTTTTTTAAGGTTTTATTTAATTGAGAGAGAGAGAGAGAGAGAGAGAACACAAGTGGAGAGAGGTACAGAGGGAAAGGGGGAAGCAGGCTGCCCGCTGAGCAGAGAGCCTGATGCGGGGCTCGATCCCACGACCCTGAGATCATGACCTGAGCCGAAGGCAGACGCTTCATCACCTGAGCCACCCAGGCTCCCAGGACTGTGATTAAAAAAATGAAAATAAAAATTTGGGGCTGCAGGATCCTTTGGTCAAATGGAATCCTACTATGAACTCTAACATGGAGAGTGGATCTGTCAAGCGTAAACACTCTGGATGGCATTTTTGCAATATTTAGTAAAGTCAATAAACATGGACACATTCCATGACCCAACAATTCCACTTGTTGGTATATCCCTAGAGAATCAGTTCTCCAGCTTCATTGGGCAGATGGAGCACAGGGGACCTTATTAAAATGCATATTCTGACTCAGTAGGTCCTGTAGGGGCCTGAGATTCTGTATTTCTGGCTAGCTCCCCGGTGATGCTTGGACCACAGTTTGACTAGGAAGACCCGAGGGAACTGTTTCCTAAATTTCTTTGGGCTCTGACTGCCAGTAAGAAATAAATTCTAGATGACAACCCACAATGCACTTATCTATAATTGAAACAAAAGTTTTATGAAGCAATACTCACTCTTGCTATATGATGCACTCTTAGTCTTTTCGCTTTTCTTTTGTCAACAACAACAAAAAAGCACGGTATTGACCACAGAGCCACTGAAATGATTTCATTATTCACCAGCCAGTCTCACGCCACACTTTGGGAAACAGAACCCTAGAGAAATTCTTACACGCGCAGACCAGAAAACAGGAAGGCTCGCTGATGCATCGTTTGTAATAACAACCACAAAAAATTGGAAACAAAGCAAAACAAAACAAAACAACCCGAAAGTTCTATCCACAGGAGATTGTATCAGGATGTTTGTGATAATATGCGCAGAGCGGAACCGTGAACATAAGTGGATTTGAACCCCACACATCAGCACATATCTCAAAACCAAAAGTCCAGTAAGAATACAAGCTGAGGAAGGACACGGGTTCTCGGATACATTTTTATGCAGTTTAGAAAGAGGCAAAAGAATTCTATTTGTTACTTAGGAATTCATACATATGTAGTAAAGGTATAAAAGCTCATAAGGGAATGATTAACACCAAATTCAGGAGAGTGATTGCCTCTTGGGGGAGAGAGGCAGGCAGGGATGGGGCTGCCTTTGGGGCTTCATTAGTCTATGTAAAGCTTCATTTCCCAAGATGGGTGACGAGTCCTTGGTGCTCATTATATTAGTCTTTCTCTCTCTCTCTTTTTTTTTTTTTTAATAGGCTTGAGGCATTCCGTAATAATTAAAAATTTTAAAAAGAAGGAAAAAGAAAAGGAAGGGGGGGTGCTTGAGTTTAAAATCATAGGGGGTTGTATTAGTTTCCTGGGGCTTCCATAACAAATTATTTAAAACTCGGTGGCTTAAAACTACAGGAGTTTATTCTTGCACAGTTCTGAAGACCAGAAGTCTGAAACCAAGGTGTCTGTAGGCTTTGTTCTCTCTGGAGGCCCTGAGGGAGAATATGTTCTGTGCCCCCTCTCCTAGCTCTTGATAACCACTGGCAACCCCTGGCATGCCTTTGGTGTGGGGCTTCCATATTGCCCTGTCTGCCTCTGCCTTCACATGGCCTTTTCTCTGTGCTTCATATTTCCTCCTCCTTTCTCTCTCTCTCTTTAAAAAAGATTTATTTATTTGAGAGAGAGTGAGCATGTGAGCGCATGTACATGCCTGTGTGTGGGCAAAGGGCAGAGGGTAGGGAAGAGAACCTCAAGCAGACTCCTCGCTGAGCATGGGAGCCAGACTTGGGGCTCATTCCCAGGACCCTGAGGTCACCATCTGAGCTGAAACCAAGAGTGCCGGGCGCTTAACGGACTGAGCCACCCAGTCGCCCCCTTCTCCTTTCTCGTATAAGAATACTAGTCGTTGGACTTGGGGCTCACTGTAAATGTAGGATGATCTCATCTAGAGATTGTTAACTCAATTATTTCTGCAAAGACCCTACTTTCCAAAGAAATTCACAGGTATCGGGGCATATCTTTTTGGGGGCCAGGTTCAACCCATTATAGGGATGAAAGGCCCTGCCCATTCAGCCCTTTCCCCTTGAATATTATTATGATGATATTGCTTATTGCAGGGCTTTTCAATCTCAGCACTGTTTTTTTTTTTTTTAAGATTTTTATTTGTTTATTTGACAGAGATCACAAGTAGGCAGAGAGGCAGGCAGAGAGAGAAAGGAGGAAGCAGGCACCCCACTGAGCAGAAAGCCTGATACAGGGCTTGATCCCAGGACCCTGGGATCATGACCTGAGCTGAAGGCAGAGGCTTAACCCACTGAGCCACCCAGGCGCCCCCAATCTCAGCACTATTAACATTTGGGTTAGAAAAGCTCTGGGGGGCTTTTTTGTGCCTTGAGGGATGTTGAATAACTTCCTTGGCCTCTGCCCATTAAGTGCCAGTTGTAGCTCCAGACATTGCTTAATGTTTCCTGGGGGTAAGGGTGTAAGATAAAACACAGGGCCCCAGTTAAATATGAATTTCAGATAAACAGTAAGATTTAGTATAAGTATATCCCAAACATTGCATGTGACATACTTATGTTAAAAGATTACTATTGCTGGGGCACCTGGCTGGCTGAGTTGGTTAAACATCTGACTTAAATTTGGTTCAGGTTGTGATCTCAGGTTCATGAGATCAAGTCCCTCCTCAGGCTCTGCATTCAGCAGGGAGTCTGCTTAATATTCTCTCTCCTGCCTCCTTCTGCCCCACCCCCAACTATTATTGCTTATCCTGGGTATCCTGTTCTACCTCCACTCCACACGACCTAGGGAGAAAAGTCACCCCTGGTTTAGAACAACTCATTGAGGACTGGCATTGCAAATTCACACTCACTGAGTGCTTCTCTGTGCCCACCACTTTGCTAAGCCATGTTCATGAATTGCATTTACTCCTCAAAACAACCCTGAGAAATAGGCATCATAATGCCCCCCAGCAAAGAAGTAGAGGGGTTTGGTTTTTAAACCCAGATCCCTTTTATCATGGGCATGGTGAGTTCAGTAGGAGGGTGGTGGCTTGGCAGATTGTGAACGCTTCATTTGCTTAGGGGAAACTGGTGCTGATATGTGGATGATCCCGGTGACAGAGCTGGGTTCAGGAGAAGAAGATGGGCAGAACAGGCAGGCCCGAAGAGAAGACGGCAGGCTACAGGAGGATGGGCTATTATGGACGATCCTGGTATGTATGTGGGGTCATTGGCCACAAGGAGAAGCCGCCGAGCAGCAGGCTGCTATTGGACAATCCCAATAGCTAGCAGACCTGGGCTTGAATGTTGGTTTCACCCCCAGGCGTGGCCTTGAGTAGATGCTGTGGTGACATTTATTCTGCGCTTGGTGGATGCTGGGTCCTGCTCCTAGTGCTGGCCCTACGTGATCTCATTTAACCCTCAAATGACTGTCTTAGGGCAGGTCTTCTCACAGATGAGGAGCTGAGGCTTAAGACAGATGATGAAGGGCGCCTGGGTGGCTCAGTGGGTTAAGCCTCTGCCTTCGGCTCAGGTCATGATCTCAGGATCTTGGGATCGAGACCCACATCGGGCTCTCTGCTCGGCAGGGAGCCTGCTTCCTCCTCTCTCTCTCTGCCTGCCTCTCTGCCTACTTGTGATCTCTGTCTATCAAATAAATAAATAAAATCTTTAGTAAAAAAAAAAAGACAGCTGATGAAGTGTGCCCCATGTCATGAACTAGTGAGGGGCAGACCTGGGACTCCCGGGGCCGGGGGGGGGGCAGCTGGACTCCGGTGGTCTTCCATTAATATCTCTTCAAGGCTCAGTTTCTTCCTCTCTCCAATGGAGATCTCGTTCCCAGCTTCTTAGGGTTGATTTTAGGATGAAATGAGTTAGTGGGCCTAAAGCACTTAGTTAGCATAGGACCTGGCATATGGTAACTAGCAGTGATTGTTATAAAGGCAGGGGAGTGAGGCCTGAAGCAGCGGTCCCCTCCCGTCCTCCTCACAGGCTCTGTGTGTTTACTGGGGATTGTGTCTCACTCATGTATGTTTGTTTCGTCTTAAAATCAACATGCAGTGAGCACTTTCTATGTGTCAGACACTGTTGAAGGCCGTAAGTGTGCAGCTAGGACTAAGACCCAATTTTTGTCCTCAGAGTCAAGCATTTCCCCAGCAAGCCCAGAGCCCATAGTAGGCCCTCAATAAATGGATGCTGAATGAATGACTACATGAATGAATGAATGACTACACGAATGAATGAATGCAGAGAGCAAGGGAGTCTTGCCTTCTTAATGCAGTCATCAATTCAGCTACAACTGCCGTGGCCAATCCTGGGATAATGGATTAGCACTGTCTTCTAATAAAGGTGGTTTCATCCATCTGAAGGATAGGGATAATAATATATTCCTTGCAAAGCTGTTGGGTGGCTTAATTAGCTAATATTTATAAAGTGCCTCCAAAGCCACAGATAAAAGCAAGGTAAAAACACCTTATGTGATTGCTATTAATAATTTACTGTCCCCCTGCACCAGGCCTTTTCAGATGTGTTTCTTGAAACAAGAAGAGGTAGGGCCTAGTTTTGGGATAATTAAACCTCAGATAAAGATCAGCTACTCTTTTATTAGAGCCCAAACAAGCCCTTTTTTCTCTTCGCAGAGTCTCTCCATTTTTGTCATGCTCAGGTGAGCTGCCTTGTTTGGGGAACCTCTGTGGTTGAGACAGTAACTTTCTCTCTTTGTAGCTATCATCTCATGTGGGTATGTCCAATGGAAGTCTTCCTGGGGCCTCATCTGGGCCCTATAAAATGGCTAAAGGCTCACAAGAGCACTTGCATAACTAAATGATGATTTGCATACAATTTGACTAACCTCTTGGGTCTATGAAGTTAGATCTTTGATTTCCAATAGCTTCGTCATTTCTGTTCATGTAATCCTAAAAGTGGTGAAGATTTCAGACCTTATAAGGGACTCGTTTCCCCTGAGTCATTTGAGGGGTGGAAGGAAGGGGCATTTATTGAACATCTACTATGTGCTTACAAATTCATTTCCTCTTTGGAATCACCTAAGGAACTAAAAAAAAAACTGATGCCTGGTCTCCACCATCAGAGATTATGATGTAATTGGTAGTAACCCTTGAGGGGAAAGCCTTACTGTCGGTAGCTTTGACTCATCTCCAGGTGATTCTAAGATGCTGCAAAGACAGAACTACTTGTGTAATCTTCAGAAAAACCCACCAAGAACCACCCCTTCCTTCAGCCTCACCTCCACTCCTCCACTTCCACTCCTTAAAGGTGTGGAAACTTAGACTTGGGACAATTAGGAGGACACTCATAACTGACCATTTTGGTTCTTCGTATGTACCAGACTCTGTGCTGAGCACATTGATGTGTGTGTGTGTGTGTGTGTGTGTGTGTGTGTGTGTGTGTGTAAATTCTTGCAACGACTCTTTGAAGCAGAGATTAATAATAGCCCTCCTTTTTTTTTTTTCTTTTAAGATTTTATTTATTTATTTGAGAAAGAGAGAGACCGAGAGCCCAAGGAGGAGGAGCGGCAGGCAGAGAGAGAGGGGGAAGCAGGCTCCCCGCCGAGCAGGGAGCCTGACATGGGGCTCGATTCCAGGATGCTGGGATCATGACCTGGGCCAAAAGCAGACTCTTAACCAACTGAGCCACCCAGGCGCCCCCGTAATACCCTCTTTTATAGACGAACCAACTGAGTCAAAAAGTATGTCGTCTTCCCAAGGCCCCTGAACTAGCAAGAGATCATCTACAGAGGAGACATGAGTGTGCTTGGATTAGTATTAGATTCTGTCAGGATTTGAATTTCCCTTCCAACCTCTGGGTTTTGCAGGATTCAGCAGGTGTGTTGCTTGAGGATCCTGTCTTTGTTTTCATCCATGTTCCTCTGGGCTTAGCATAGTGCTGGACTCTTTTTTTTTTTTTTTAAGATTTTATTTATTTATTTGACAGAGAGAGAGAGAGAGAGATCACAAGCAGGCACGGAGGCAAGCAGCGAGAGGAGGAAGCAGGCTCTCCGCAGAGCAGAGAGCCCGATGTGGGGCTCGATCCCAGGATGCTGGGATCATGACCTGAGCCGAAGACAGAGGCCTGAACCCACTGAGCCACCCAGACACCCCGTAGTGCTGGACTCTTAAAGGCACCTGGAGAATATTGAGCGTTGTCATGCGGTACTTAGGGCCAACGAGTGGGCTTTCCAGGCATTCAGGAGCAAGACTCTTTGACCTGGTATATCCTTTCTTCCTCCCTTCCTCCCCCTCTCCAATATTTTTTGAGGTCTGTGCCGGACAGACAAGACAGACAAGACAGACAAGACAGACAAGAGCTGTTGTGTACCATCCATCATTTGTCCGCCAATATTTGAGCTTTGAATTAACCAGCAGAAGGTGGGCTGTGCTTTTTTTTCTCCCTGTAAAATGAACTGAAGCTGATGTGAGAAAATAGTTTCAGCACACCAAAGGAAAGGATGGCGACTGGGTTTTGTTTTGTTTTGTTCCTCATCTGAAAAGCGGTACGAGGAAAGAAATTTTATCACGTTCATCCAACCCAGTGTGCTCCTGAATAGTGAGTCATTTGGTGCCATGCTATTCAGATATAAATTCATTCATTCATCCAGTGCTTTTTGAGCTCCTGCCATGTGCCTGGTCCTGTTCTAGCAGATGGAGATACGTTATAAAATGAGGTAGAGTCTCGGGGCGCTTGGGTGGCTCAGTGGGTTAAAGCCTCTGCCTTCAGCTCAGGTCGTGATCCCAGGGTCCTGGGATCGAGCCCCACATCAGGCTCTCTGCTCAGCAGGGAGCCTGCTTCCCTTCCTCTCTCTCTGCCTGCCTCTCTGCCTACTTGTCAAATAAATAAGTAAAATCTTTAAAAAGAAAATGAGGTAGAGTCCCTTTTTCCATGGTGACCTGAATGGTGAGAAAAAGTAAGTCCTATGTTGATCTTGAGGAATAGTGTGGTTAGCAGAGGGAACAGTAAGTGTGGGACCATGAGATCTGAATGACTTGGTGGATTTAAGGAAAGGTAGGACAGAGTGTGGCTCAGAGTGGACGAAGTGGGGGAGAAGGCACGGGGGCCAGATCACTCAATCAGTGATCAATTGAGTGATCACTCAGATCACTCAATGCCCTGTGGTCATGATAAGGCACTTGAATGTTACTCTGCTTGAGATAAGAAGCCATAGGGAGTTTTGAACAGGGAAGTGACACAATCCAACTTACATTTCCTAAGGATCACTCTGGATGATGCTGTTGCGGGAGCAGACTGTAGGGAGGAGTGGAAGCCTGGAGTTAGGAGGTGTGGAAACAATCCAGGGTGAGAAACAGTAGTGATTCGTACCAGGGGGTAGCAATGGAGGTGATTATAAGTGGTTGCATTGGTCATTTATTTTAAAAGTTGAGCCTATAGGACTTGCTGATGAACTCACCGTGTTGGGTGAGGAAAAGAGAGAATCGAGGTTGCCCCTCCCTGCCTTTTTGACCTGCATGAATTAAGGTCCTATCTCCGAGATGGGAAAGACTGAAGGAGGAATTTATACTCAACTAAATTTGAAAAACATCACCTATTATATTTTCTTTTTAGCAAATTCACAACATCATCTTAAAGCTTCTGAGACGGCCTACAATATAGACAACTGCTTAGCTTTGGTTAACCTAGAATTTCCAGTACTTTTTTGATCAGGTAATTTTGTCTGTTGTCACCTCATGCAGCATGTGGAAAGATTCTTCAGACTTTCCTTGAATAACAGCAGAGTGTGAGTGTGAAGAATCTGTGTGTGTGTGTGTGTGTGTGTGTTTGTGTGTGTGTGTGTGTGTGTGTGTGTGTGTTTTCCCAGGTTGGGGAAGTGATTTGCAGCTGTGTAGTGTTCTGGGTTCTGGTGGAAGTGCTTCTGCTCTGCTCTGTTCTGTTCACCTTCTAATACTTCACCACCATCCTCTTCCATCTAATTAGCATTCCTGCTCCAGTCCAACCAAACCGTATCTCCACACCAAATCAGAGAGTGCCACTCTCCTGCCTAAA
This sequence comes from Mustela nivalis, assembly GCF_964662115.1. Classification (NCBI taxonomy): domain Eukaryota; kingdom Metazoa; phylum Chordata; class Mammalia; order Carnivora; family Mustelidae; genus Mustela; species Mustela nivalis. Next base: position 5,675,918 of record NC_139033.1, on the reverse strand, counting down.
ACTTTAAATGTCTCCCCTTGCCTTTAGGATGAATACCAAATGCTTTACTATGGCTTTGCCACAAGCTTCACAATAGGACCTTCCACCTGTCTTCCCAGCTGCCTTTTTGCTCTGGCTAGGCTGAACTTTTTAAAGCTTCCTTGCTCTTTCTCACCCATGTGCATCTATACATGCTCTTCCATCTACCTGGAGGACTCTCGAAGCTGCTTTTACTCAACCTTTGGGTATTATCTTGGATAGTACCCCTCTAGGAGGAATCTCCTGCCTTCTTTTTTTTTTATTATTATTATTTATTTTACTTGACAGACAGAGATCACAAGTAGGCAGAGAGAGAGAGAGGAGGAGGAAGCAGGCACCCCGCTGAGTAGAGAGCCCGATGTGGGGCTCGATCCCAGGACCCTGGGATCATGACCTGAGCCAAAGGCAGAGGCTTTAACCCACTGAGCCACCCAGGCACCCGGAATCTCCTGCCTTCTCATGCTTGGGTCCAGTATCTCTCCTTTGCACCCACCGTCCACCTAGGTAGCCCTACTAGGCTTTATTGAGGTATAATTGACAAATATAAATTTTATCTATTTAAGACGTATGACTTGATGTTTTGGTATATATATGGTGTGAAATAATCACCATAATCAAGCTAATGTCTAGGCACTAGATACTTTGGATTTGACACCAAAAGAAAGGCATACAACAAAGGCACAGGCAACAAAAGCCAAATAGACAATGGGGATTGCATCAAGCTAGAAAGAACCTGGATGGCAAAAGAGACAGCAGCTTGAAAAGGCAACCTATGGAATGGGAGAAAATATTTGCAAACAATATATCTGTTAAGGGGTTCATATTCCAACAAATACGAGGAACTCTTACAACTCACTAGCAAAAAACCCAAGTAACCTGATGAAAAAATGGACAGAGGACCTGAATAGATGTTTCTCAAGAGAAGACCTACAGATGGCCAACAGGTATATGAAAAAGTGTTTATTATCACCAATCATTGGTGAAATGCAAGTCAAAACCACAATGAGATAACCACCTCATACTGGTTAGGATATCTCTGATTAAAAAGACTAAAGATGACAAGTATTGGGGAGCACATGAAGAAAAGGGAACTTTTTTGGTACAGTGTTGGTACGGAATATACATTGGTGCAGCCCCTGGGGAAAACAGTGTGGAGGTTTCCCCCCCCCCCAAAAAAATAGAACTACCTTGCGACCCAACAGGCTCACTTCAGGGTGTAAATCTAGATCTTCATTGCATACATCACATGATATTTTTATTTGTCTCTCTTTCCCACTAAGGATTGAGTTTCATGAAGGCTTGTTGTCTTATTTCCCATTATAACCCTAGTGCCTAGCGCAATGCCCAACGCAGGGTACTAAATGCACAGGAAATCTTCTTTTTTTTTTTTTTTTGAGATTTTATTTATTTATTTGAGAGAGAGAGATCACAAGTAGGCAGAGAGGCAGGCAGAGAGAGAGAGAGAGGAGGAAGCAGGCTCCCTGCTGAGCAGAGAGCCCGATGCGGTACTCGATCCCAGGACCCTGAGATCATGACCTGAGCCGAAGGCAGCGGCTTAACCCACTGAGCCACCCAGGCGCCCCATGCACAGGAAATCTTTATTGGGATGAATGAATAGCCGAGTGAGGCTGGAGGTCATGGTCAACACCCAAGATGTTGATTCAGTTCTTCCAACTTTTGCTGGGAATTCAAAGATTCCCAGGAATCTAGAAACTAAAACCTAGGAGCATAGTTCTTGCATGGGATTGACTCACAAAGTTCAGGAAAGACAGGGCTGGAATAGAGATTTTATGGGAACACAGGAATGCTGGCCCGGAGCTGGAGATTGAAGAACCTGTAGGAGAAAAAGTGATACTTAACCTGGACCTTCAGGAATGAGTAAGAATTTGCCAGCCAGGAATGTAAGGGTGGGGGAGTGGAGGGAGGATGCTTGGGGCAGGTTAAGAACATAAAGATGGGGATGTGGGTGGCACATTTGGGGATCAGTGACTTGTATGCCTGCAGGGTTGGGACTAGGTCGGTATCAGTTAGGATACTTTGGCCTTTGAGAAAGCCCTGCCAGAAGTGGTTCAAATATTAGGAAAAAATTATGTTGCATCTCCAGAAGTCAGGAGGGAGGTGGTACCAGAGTGGCGAATTTGGCAGCTCTGTGTCACCAAGGAGTTGTTTTCCCCATATTCCCACACTTTCATTCCAGTGAGTGAATTTGAGGCTATGTTCTCCTCTGTTGATTGAAATCTCTGTTTGTTTGTTTAAGATTTTATTGATTTATTTGACAGACAGAGATCACAAGCGGGCAGAGAGGCAGGCAGAGACAGAGAGGAAAGCAGGCTCCCTGCTGAGCAGAGAGCCCGATGAGGGGCTTGATTCCAGGACCCTGGGATCATGACCTGAACTGAAGGCAGAGGCTTTAACCCACTGAGCCACCCAGGTGCCCCTGAAATCTCTGTTTATAATCAGCGAGGGCATGGTTTCCCAGGATCCCACCCCAGGTCCCATTGGCCAGGCCTGTGTCACATGTGTCACTTGCCTGAGCAAGTTTCTGGAGAGGGACATGTGCCCACCACAACTGACTTAGGTCAAGCAAGATTTACATCTGCACCTAGGACCAAGGAGGGGCATGTGGCTGCTCAGTAGAGGAGCAAAATCAGGCTTGTTTTTGACCAGAAATGGAAGGACCATGAGCCAGGCAGCCAGTTTTAGCCACCGTGGAGACCTGGAGCACCTGTCCTCTGTCGAGGGTCTCTGCTATCACTTGCTCTAGCCCAGTGTTGCCATAAGGCTGGGGGCCTAGTGTTGCCAGACCTTGCAATTAAAAAAAAAAGAAAAATCTGGAGACCCTTGGGTGGCTCAGTTTTTAAGCGTCTGCCTTCGGCTCACATCATGATCCCAGGGTCCTGGGATTGAGCCCCGCATGAGGTGCCCTGCTCAGCAGGAAGCCTGCTTCTCTCTCTCCCCCTCCCCCTGCTTGTGTTCCCTCTCTTTTTCTGTCAAATAAATAAATAAAATCTTTTTTAAAAAATCCAGAATTGGAGATTAAAAAATATATATATTTTTGGCCAGTAGGGGGCAGGGGGAGACGGAGGGAGAGGGAGAGAATCCTGAAGCCGACTCCCTGCCAAGCCACGGAGGCCAATGCTGGGCTCCATTCCCGGACCCCAAGATCATGACCTGACCTGAAATCAAATTAAGAGTTGGACGCTTAATGGACTGAACCAGTTGGGTGTTCCAAGAATTGGAGATTTTTATGTGAAATGTGATCTCTAAACTTGGGCGACTCATATAACTTTATAAAAACAACCTTAGTTCAAATAAAATTTTTGTGGGTCAATCAGACATGTACAGATTCTAAAGGGAAAGATCCCCTTTGCCACCATGCCAGTTTTCTGCCCCTCTCCAGAAGGGAACACTGTTAGCACTGTATGTATCATTCTGGATCTTTCATATTTCATTCTTTTTTGAAAGTAATGTTGACACCCACTGTGGGGCTCGATCTCACAACCCTGAGACCAAGAGTAGCACACTCTTCCAAATGGATCTTTCATTTTTCTATGAACTTATATATGTTAAATACACTTAAACAGTTTTGGGATTTTTTTTTTTTTTTGGCATGTGCACGTGTATGTTTAACCTCAGGGGGATTTTATTATGCTTATTGCTTTACGGCTAGCTCTTCTCAGTTAACAAGAGGTCTCAGAGATCCTTCCGTGTCAGTGCATGGATTTGTGAATGATCTATGAGAGACAGAGAAAGAGTCTCATCATTCATGGCTATTTAGAAAACCCTATTTCGTACCACAGCCGGGCAAGCAACATTCCTTGGCACTCCAGTGTGAAAATTCCTCTGTGGGAATTCTTTTTTTTTTTTTTTTTTTTTAGATGACGTGGTGGCTTTGTCCATCACCTTGGGTGATATGAACTACATGCCCCACAATCCTTTTCTTCTTTGTGTCAAAATTGGGTGAGCCTCCAGGGAGATTCTTCGGCAATTTGGAGGGCAGAGGGGAGGTCGTACATGTTACTGGGGATCTTTTGAAATCCTGGGGGCACGATGGGCAGCAGCTGGGCCTGCCACTGCTTTACCTTCAATGTATGCAAATCCTGTGTGTTCAGGTGCATGTGTTCAGCTGTGTGTGTTCACATGGGCAGGTGTGTGTGTTCAGCTCTGTGACTAAGGCCCAGCTTCCTCTCGGTACTCAAGTCACTAATATCAGAAGCACCCGGAACCTTGCTGGATTCTAGTCTGCCTTCATGGTGTTCCAGCATGTTCCTAGATCCCCCTTCTCTTTCTGACTGCCTGCCTGAGGACCTCAAGCTCCAGCGTGAGATATGAAGATAATAGCCTTAGAGCATCAGGCCTCACATTTGCATGAAGCTAATTCCTTGCAACAAATCCCTTTTGTTTTGCATATATTCATATGTAATCTCTACACATGCAAAGTGTATATTATTATGTATATTTAAAATATATCTGCATATTTTTAAAATAATGTGAAAATTTATCTGTCATCTCATAGTGGTTTTGCTTCTCTGGTTGAACCCTAGTTGATACAGAAGGATTTCCATCAGAGTAACGACAGCAACTACAATAAGAAACACTTATGGAGTGTTTTTTAAGTGTCAGGACTGTGCAAAGTACTTTATGTATATTGTCTTATTTAATCCTCATGGTAATTCTATGAGCAAGGGCTATTATTCCCATTTTATATGCAAAGAGGATGGGTTTAGCAAAGTCACTTGAAGCCATCATAGAGCTACAGAGTGGCAGAGTCTGATGCTAATCTGGGTTTGTCTGACTCCAGAGCCTGGGCTTTAAACCATCGCACTATACTGCTTCCCTTTAAAACGAATTCTAGCCAGACTTCACATTAGGAATATAGTTTATGGACATTCCGAGGCGTGAACATTGGGGTACCCTCCAACTGCAGAGGAAGAAGAGGGTGCTTGCTTTGGAAACAGGATGTGCCTCCAAGGTCATGGTGTCTTTGAGAATATGGTTTAGAGGCAAGTGTGGTGTTCCTGCTCACTTATAAAACAGGCCCCCTGCTTTGTCTCCTTCTGGGAGCCACTCATGTTCTTTGATCAAAGTATGGTAAGTATACCCCTGGTTATGCACAGGATGACATTTTTTTTTTAAGATTTTATTTATTTATTTGACAGACAGAGATCACAAGTAGGCAGAGAGGCAGGCAGAGAGAGAGAGGGAAGCAGGCTTCCCGCTGAGCAGAGAGCCCGATGCGGGGCTCGATCCCAGGACCCTGAGATCGTGACCTGAGCCGAAGGCAGAGGCTTACCCCACTGAGCCACCCAGGCGCCCCTACACAGGATGACTTTAGATATCACTGAATGCTACATACAGTCGAATCACATATGCTCCTTTCGAATAACTTGCCTACTGATTATAGAGGCGAGAAAGTATTAGCACAGCGCTAGGATGTTTGTAACACCACTCTAACACTGGCTAGTCTATCTTTGAACAAGAAAAGAAAGCAGGCGTAGCCTGAGAGTCTCCAGGGGGGCAACTCTACCTACAGAGAATTTAGTAGCATTGGGTACATTCTATTTATTTATTTATTTTCATTGGCATTTACCTTCTAAGAATGGCAAGGAATAGAGGGGGTTTTTTGTTTTGTTATATGCTAGAATTTGTAAGTTAGAGTCTTACTAAAAAGAGATGAGTCAGTTTAAAGAAATACTGTCTAGTGCCTGTGGTTTTATTGAAAGTTGTTAAGGTGGTAAAAAGTGTGAAGTCTGTGAAGCAATGGTTTGATCAACATGGGGAACTAACCAAGTGATATGACTTTAATTGTTCTAGTCCTTTGGATGTGTCTAGGCCCACTCCAAACCCATCAGAGTAGTTGCTCAATAAGTATTTGTTGAATGAATAAATGAGGCCTTCAAGAAGTCTTCACAACCCCTTCCAGCCAGGACTCCTGCCATCTAGAAACTCACAGCACTTACGGGGTTAGCACTCATTCCATAAATATTTTTTGGACGCCTACAGTGCCTGCTACCAAAAATGCAACAGCTGAACAAGATGCCAAATATGGGGCAATTTAATGAGTATATCGTGTGATGATGCTTATATACATTATTATAAATTTATAATTTTTGGTGATATGATCGGTGATATGTACTTCCTCATGTGCAGGCTGTTTTCCATATTCATTCTAACCGTAAAGTCAGGATCCAGAAGACATACTGAGAACGTTAGGGAAAATAGAATGAAAAAGGAAAAACAAAACAAAAATGAAATGATGGTACAGCTAAACCTGGATTGGCCAATATGGTGGCCACTAGTCCCGTGTGGCAGTTGAAGACATGAGATGCAGCTAGTCTCAATGGAGATGTGTCTTGAATGTAAATTGCACACTGGGTTTCAAAGGCATATGAATAAAAGAATGTAAGAGATCTCATTTATACTTCTTTATATTGTAACATGTAATTATATTTGGGATGTATCCGGGTAAATGAAATATATTATTAAAATGAATCCCAGTGATTTCTTTTTACATCTTTAACACGGCCAGTAGAAAATTTAAAGTTATGGACGTGGCTCATGTTCTCTTTCTATTGGACAGTGCCAATAGCTAGGCTGTAAGGCCCAAAAGGCTCAACACTTTGTCTTCTTGTCTCACCACTGTGTTTCCAGCGTCTAGCACAGTGCCTGGACAGAGCAAGTGTTCAGTAAGCCTTTAACCACAATGGACATGTGAGTAATGCAATGGTGTGATATTGTGATTTATAATAACAAATTGATGTTTGGTCTTAGTCCCAGTTCCCAGCACTGAGCTCCTAAAAACCCTTGCAGTTTCCTCAGTGATGAGAACCATTAAGGTGTCTTTTAGTATGTTAATAAGTGACTTTTTGACCCTACCTCGGGATGGGGGCTGGTTGCCCGGAGAAGCAACCTGGTGATTTAGAGGGTCAGAACTTTCAGTAACAACTTCCTTCCTACTCCCACCTCTGGGCTTGGGAGAGGAGAGGGGCAGGAGGTTGAATCAATTGCCAATGGCAGTGATTTAATCAATCATGCCTATGTAATTAGGCCTCCTTAAAGACTCGGAAGGACAGGGCTCAGAGAACTTCTGGGTTGGTGAACAAGTGGATATTTGTGGAAAATGGTGCCCTTTGAGAAGCTTGGAGACCTCTTCTCATGCCTTGCTCTATGCATCTCTTCCGTCTGGCTGTTCCTGAGTTAATATCCTTTTATAGTAAACCCGTGATCCAGTAAGTAAAATGTTTCTCTGAGTTCTGTGAGATGCTCTGGCACATTAGTTGAACTTTGGATTTATAGCCAGTAGGTGGGAAGTACAGGTAACAATCTGGGCTGGTGACTGGTGTCGGAAGTGGTTGGGGGCAGTGAACCTTTAACCTGTGAAACCAATTATTATCTTCCAGATAGGTCGTGTCAGAATTGAGTTGAATTATTGGATGTGTTGTTGGATGTGTTGCGGGGGACGCCTCCCTCCACACACAGTGAAGTTGGAGCCCTATTTAAAAGACCTAGAGGCTTCTTCAACAATTGGTTCAGTATACGACGAGCATTGCTATTTTTCACACTTAACTGATTTTTTTCTGCAAATCTTTAAGAACTCTACTTTTTTTTAAAGTGCTTCAGATAATGATTTAATTTAGATTTAACAAGCCAGTTATTGCAGGTCAATTAAGTGCCACTTTATGATTTAAAACCTATTTATTCAGATTAACAACCATTTAATGGTTTTATCACACCTCTTTTTGGTTAATACTATTTAAAACTATTTTCAGTTGTTTAAAACATCATTTCACATCCATAGCACTTAGAAATAAATCTTTTAAAATCAAGATGATCTTTTTTTTTTTTTAAAGTCTCTGTGGTCATTTGCAACTTGACTTATTATAGAAAAATGCACAGATGTAATTTACTAAGAAGCAAAATAGCCAAACTATATGTAAAGGTTATACAGACAGTACAAGGTAACCAGCAAGTAGACACAGTTGACTGAACAGTGAGCTTGTATTTAAGTATTAGTATTTTAAAAATAACTTTATTGAGCACTGTTTTAAAAAAAGATTACTCATTTACTTATTAGAGAAAGGGGGTGGTGCGGGAGGGATAGAGCGAGGGGAGAGGCAGAGAATCCTAAGCGACACTGCACTTAGCACTGAGCCCAATGTGGGGCTTGATCTCATGACCCATGAGATCATGACCTGAGCTGAAACCGTAAGCTAACTGACTGAGTCAGCCAGGCGCCCCTAATTGAGCGCTCTTTTAAAGTATTCAATTCAGTGTTTTTTTAGCATGTTCGAATTATGCAACCATTACCATTTAAAATTCTAGAACACTTCTTTCACTCCAAAAAGGAAATTCCATACCTATTAGCAGAAAATCCCAATTCCAGTCTCTCCATTCCCTTGCAAGAAAGTTGACTTTCTGTCTCCATGGATTTGCCTGTTCTGGACACTTCATATAGGTGGAAATATGCGATATGTGACTTTTGTGTCTGGCTTCTTCACCTTCACCTTCAGCATGCATAATGTTGTAGCATGGGTCGGTTTTTTTTTTCCCCCTTTCTTTCTTTTAGAGAGAGCACCTGTGTGGAGGTGGGGAGGGGCATATAGGAAGAAGGAGAGAATCTTACGGAGCCTCCATGCTCAGCACAGAGCCTGGCATAGGGCTCAATCTCAGGACCCCAAGATCATGACCTGAGCCAAAATCTAGAGTTGGAGGCTTAACCGACTGAGCCACCCAAGCACCCCCTTTTTATTTCTGAATAATATTCCGTTGTGTGGATATACCACATTTGTTTATCCACTCATCAGTTAATGAACATTTGGGTTAACTGAAAAGTGAGTTTTTAAAAAAAAGATTTTATTTATTTATTTGACAGATATCACAAGTAGGTAGAGAAGCAGGCAGAGAGAGAGAAGGGGAAAGCAGGCTCCCCGCCAAGCAGGGAGCCTGATGCAGGACTCGATCCCAGGACCCTGGGATCATGACCCGAGCCAAAGGCAGAGGCCTTAACCCACTGAGCCACCCAGGTGCTCCTGAAAAGGAATACTTTTTAAAAAATTACACACTTTATAACAAAAACTTCACATGATATATATGTGTACTAATAATGATCACTAATATTTGTTGAGCACTTATTACATACCAGGTGTTCTAAAGGCTTATATGTTTTAGCATATTTAATATTCACAACAACCCAATGGGGGGTGGTGGTTATCATGACCTCCAGTATTATGGGGAAATTGGGAAATGGGAAGATTAAATGACCTATCAGGATAAACAGCTAGTATGTTATTCAAATCCAGGAATCCTGGCTGCAAAGCCTGTACTTTTCATTAACAAAATTATCATACAAGGAACTGTCATGGGGGAGAGGTGTACAATTTTGTGAATATTAACACGTATGAATTTGTGTAACTACACTGGCACAGTCAGGTAAGGAATTCTTCCATAATCCCCAAATACTCATTTATGTCCCATCCTGAGCCATCCTAACTGTTGAAGGATGAGACAGCTGACCTGAAACTAGGTCCCTGCTCTTCCCCCATCTTTGGAATGTAGGTCCCGCCCACCATTTCCACAGTGAGAGCCGTTTTCTAGGACACAGCCTTGAAGAGTAAGGTGTTGCTGAGACTATGTAGACAAAATCCACCACTGAATCTTATAGTGGAGGCCTCTACATAAACGTTTAAAGTTTAGATAGGTAGTGTAGGGATCTACTTGGCTTGCAGCCACCCAAAACAAAGCCTTTTTTTTTTTTTTAGAAGATTCACATGTGTTTAATATATATAAAGCAAGGAAAGGACAGTCCCAGATTCAAGAGCAGTATTCTGTACAATGCATATGGTGGGGCTGAGGGGCAAGGGGAAGAGGCCATAGAACCCACACCCGAACATGTACAAAAATAACTTACACGACGACCCCCACCAGCAAGGATGATGGAGCTCTCCCCAGCCCCCAGGGCTGGGGGGCATATTCTAGAAAACGGCACGAGGGGAGCTAACCAGTGCAAGCCAAGGTGCTGTGGGGGTGAGAAGGGGTGCCAGTCCGGAGGGGAGGAAGTCCTACGAGGAGGCCTTGAGATGGTTGGTGGCCAAGCGGGAGCTCAGCAGCTTTTCCACCATGGTGCGGGCATAGCGGAGCCGGCTGGCCAGCTCCTTGGAGCAGCCGTATTCCTCCAGCAGGCTCAGGCGGTATGTGCGGAAGTCCCGCCTCTCGTCGATGTAGGTCACGGCTGCCATCAGTGGGCACAGGATGAGTTTGGTATGGTCCTGGAAGAAGTTGATCTGCACACAGCCATTGCTGAGGTGCAGGATGATGGCACTGCGGGTGCGAAACCAGGTGCGCAGGTAGGGTAGCCGGGCGAGCTCATCGCCTTCCCGGGGCGTGATGTTGGCCCCCGCTTTCAGCAAGTGTTCACTCATGTAGTTCCGGAAATACTTCAGGATCTTCTTCATCAGGGAGTTGGGATGTGAGCTCACGGTGAGGTAGGACTCAGTGCCATCGCGCTCTATGTATTGCAGGCTGTCACCGTCATTGTAGAGGATCAGGCGCGTCGAGTCATTGAAGAGCACCCCGACGCTATTGTCACATAGCTGGTACCCGAGGCCGTACTTGTCCGAATAGTCCACCCACTTGCTGACCCAGAAGATGGGGATGCAGGCAGGATCCTCAGCCTCCTCTTGCCTCACCAGCCCCCGCTCTGAGGGCTTGGATGCATTGACGCTGTGTAGCTGCTGTAGCATATCGCCCAGGTGGCAGTCAACCACCTCATTGGTCTCCCGGACTCCTGGCTCCTCTTTTTCCCGGGACCGCTCAGGCATGGGGTTCTCCGTGCCTTTATTGAGGACTGTGAGAGGTTTCCGGCTGTTGGGGTCCAAACTGCTGGGAGCAATAGAAAACCGGGGTGCAATTGTGAGACAGGTGATGGGGAGTCGGGCAGGGATGTAGCCAGAAGTAAAGAACTCGTCATTGAGCAGCTCATGAATGGTGGGGCGGGCAGTAGGATCTGTCTGAAGCATCTTCTGGATGAGGGAGGCGGCCACAGGGTTGACATGCTTGGGAATACTGTAGTCATTCTTCTTGATCCGGAGGTAGGTCTCTTTGAGGCAAGAGGTCTCAAAAGGTGGTTTGCCCACTAACAATGTATACATGATACACCCAATGGACCACACGTCCACCTCGAAACTGTGCCCTTTCTTGCTCAGCACCTCAGGAGCTATGTAATTGGGAGTCCCGCACAAGGTCTTCTTGCGTTCCCCGTCATATTCCACTTTAGTTGCCAGTCCAAAATCCCCTATTTTCACCTCCAGATCCTCATTCAGGAAAAGGTTGCCCAGCTTGAGGTCCCAGTGAATAACCCGGTTTCGGTGCAGGTACTGGCAGCCAAGGACAATCTGCCGAAGGTAGTAGCGGGCTTCCGGCTCGGTCAGTGCTTTCCTCCGTTTGTGCAGCTCCAGGAGAGACCTCCGGCGGCAGAGCTCGAACACCACGAATACGAAGTCATTGTCTTCGAAAAAGCCGTGGAAGCCTACGATGTGCTGGTGGGCGAGGCTGCGGTGAATGGATATCTCCATGGACATCTTCTCCTTCTGGTGCGGCTTGAGCAGAAGAGACTTAGGCACGAACTTGCCCGCGAACACCTCCTTAGTGTCAGCGTCCGAGATTTCGAAGCACTTAGCAAAGCCTCCCTTCCCCCAGAAAGCGTCCCCGCAGGTAGCGCCGCCGGCTGCGCGGGTCCACTAGGACCTCCGGGATCTCTTTCGCCGGCGGAGCAGCCGGCGGGGCCCCGGGAGCTGCACCTTGGGGACCCCTGGCTTTCCCTGGGTCCGCTGGTGCCCGCGCCAGCTTCCCTGCAGTTGCCGCCGCACTCATGTTCCCGGAGTTGCTCCACGGACCTAGCAGGGTCTGGGTAGAGGCTTGGCACCGCTTCGCTCCTCCTTCTTCTTTTTTTTTTTTTTAAATTAACATATGACGTATTATTTGCTTCAGGGGTCCAGATCTGTGAATCATCAGGCTTACACACTTCACAGCACTCACTATAGCACATACGCTCCCCAATGTCCATCACCCAACCACCCTATCCCTACCCCCACCCCCCAGCAACCTTCAGTTTGTTTCCTGAGATTAAGAGTCTCTTATGGTTTGTCTTCCTCCTGTTCAAGTACCTGTTCAAGTCCTCGCCCATTTTAAAAATGGGCATGTCTGTCTTTTTTCTGTTGATTTGCATATTTGACTGTATATTCTGGCTGTTAGCGTTTGTATGTTACGTTTATGCAGATATCTTCCTTCACTCTGTGCTTTGCCCTTTCACCTCTTCTGAGGTGTTTGGGTTTTTGTTTTGTTTTTAATTGTAGTAAAATACAAACACGTGCAATTTATTATTTTTACCATTTCAGCATGTAAAATTCAGTGGCTTCACATACATTTACAGTGTTGCATAAGCCCATCCCCACTGTCTGGTTCCAGAACTTTTTCATTACTCCAAGAAGAAACTGATGAAGTAGTCACTCCCCATTCTTTTCTCCCCCAGCCCCTGGCAATCACTAACCTACTTCCTCTGTGTGTGTGTGTGTGTGTGTGTGTGTCCGCGCGCGTGTGCGCGCGCGCGCGCATGCGCACACAAGCGTGTGTATTCATCTATTCTGGACACTTTCCTATAAATACAGTCATATAATATGTGGCCTACTGTGTCTGGCTTCTTTCACTTCATATACTGTTTTTTAGGTTTAAGTCATAGCATGGATCAGTAGTCATTCTTTTGTGAGTCATTAGGGACATGTGAATCAAAACCACAAGGAGATACCCCCTCACATCCACTTGGATAACCATAATAAAAAAGAAACAAAAATGAAAGGAAAAAAAACACGTGCTGGAGAGGATGTGGGGACTTTAGAACCTCTGTACACTGCTGGTGAGAATGTAATATGATGCAGCCACTGTGGAAAACAGTTCAGTGGTTCCTCAGTATCTTACTGATGAATTTAATGAACAGAAGCTCTTAATTTTAATGAAATTTATTTATTTTTTTAAAGATTTTTATTATTATTTATTTATTAGAAAGAGAGAGAGAGGAAGGGAAGGGGCAGAGGGACAAGCAAACTTTACACTGAGCATGGAACCAAATGTGGGCCTCGATCCCAGGACACTGAGGTCCAAACTCAAGAGTTGGACCCTTAATTGACTGAGCCACCCAGGCTCCCCAAGTCTAATTTATGAATTATTTATTTATTATGTATATTTTAAAGATTTTATTTGTTTGTTTTTTTATTATTTGAGAGAGAGAGAGCATGAGAGGAGAGAGATCAGTGGAAGAAGCAGACTCCTTGCTGAACAAGGAGCCCGATGCAGGACTCGATCCCAGGACTCCAGGATCATGACCTGAGCTGAAGGCAGTCGCCAAACCAACTGAGCCACCCAGATGTCCTATTTATTTATATTTTTAAAAGATTTTATTTATTGGGGCGCCTGGGTGGCTCAGTGGGTTAAGTAAGCCTCTGCCTTTGGCTCAGGTCATGATCCCAGGGTCCTGGGATTGAGCCCCGCATCGGACTCTGCTCAGCAGGGAGCCTGCTTCCTCCTCTTTCTCTCTGCCTGCCTCTGCCTGCTTGTGATCTTTCTCTCTGTCAAATAAATAAATTAATCTAAAAATATAAAGATTTAATTTATTTATTTGAGAGAAAGCGAGCATGAGAGGGGGGAAGGTCAGAGGGAGAAGCAGACTCCCTGCTGAGCAGGGAGCCAGATGGGACTCAATCCCAGGACTCCAGGATCATGACCTGAGCTGAAGGCAGTCACTTAATTAACTGAGCCACCCAGGCACCCTAATTTATGAATCATTTAAATTGGAAAGTATTTTCTAGGCCCAGTAGAAAAAAATCTTTGCCTATCCTAAGTTTGTAGTTTAGAAGTTTTTTTGTCGTATCTCTGCATTTAAGTCTACCATCCACCTGGAATTTATTTTTGTATATAGTGTGAAGCAAGATTCTTTTTTTTCCCCCACATGGATTTCCTTGGACTGAGTCCCAGTTTCAAAAGTAATGTCTCTCCCACTGCACTCTAGTAGTGTGTGTCATAAATCAAGTAACAACTAATAAACTATAATAATAAACCAATATATAATAATAATATATATATTATATATAATAAACTAATAAATAATAGTAATCAATAATAGTAATAAATAATAGTAATGGTAATGATAAGTAATAAATAATAGTAATTAATAATAATAATAATAAATACTAATAAATAATAGTAATCAAGTAGGTCTATTTCTGGACTCTATTCTCTTACAGTGATCCATTTGTCTCACTTTGCCCCATTACTACCCCCACCTTAATACTGTAGCTTTATCATAATTCTTTAAAGTTTTTATTTATTTTATTAATCTCTACACCCAACACGGGGCTTGAACACACAACCTGGAGATTGAGAGTTACATTCTCTTCCGACTGAGCTGACCAGGCAGGCACCTCATCATAATTCTTAACATCTGGAAGTGTGACTCTTGCAATCTTGACATCATCAAGATTGTCGTGGATATCCTTGGCCCATGTTATTTCCATATAAATTATAGAATTAGCATATCAATTCCAACAAAAAGAAACCTGTTGGGATTTTGATTGGGGTTTTGTTAAGTCTGTAGCTTAATTTAGGGAGAATGACTTTACAATATTGAGTTTTCCAATCCGTGAACATTATTTATTCCTGCATTTATTTAGGTCTCGTATCAGTCAGGGTTCAGTGAAGAGACAGAAACTAGACCAGTAATTTGAACAGGGAAAATTTCACGTGAAAATATGTTAGCTAGAACAACTAGTAAAATGGCAGGTAGCTATTTCAAAGAGTAAAACATGACTCTGAGGGTACAGTGGAGCAACTGGAGAAGGCAGTGAGTAAGTGAAGATACTTGTAAACTTAGAAGGATTCTCTCCCCACTGCCAAGGCTGAGATTCAGACCTCTTTGGAGGTGTGGCTGCCACAGAAACGTCCAGTGCACTTATGATGGAGAACGGGAAGGTGTGGGCTACAAATGACCCGTAGGAGTGGGTCACCCAGTAAGATCTTCCCGGGTGGAGGGAAGTGGGAGGAGGAGGAGGGTATGGGCTGAACAGCTGGTCTGCAGGACTTCTGATGTGGTGGGTAGAAGTGATGGTAATAGGCATCCTTAATTCATCCGCAGCCCCAGAGAGGAAATGTTCAATATGTCACCATTATGTATGAGGGTTCCAGTTATTTTGTAGCCACCCTTTATCAAAACTGTCTCAGTGTGCTAAGATTAACCATGAATGAGTATTTGGCTCTTTTCAAATGCTTTTCCTCATCTATTGAAATGAATCCTTTTTTTTTTTTTTGGTTTTTGTTTGATTAATATGGAGAATTTTAGTGATTTCTTTTCAGACACAAAACAAACTTTGCACTATTGGAATAAACCAAAGTTGGTCATGATATAGTGTCCTTTTTATGGAAGTACGGTGTTTGATTTCATAATATTTTGTTTGGGGGTTTTGTATCTGGGTCTATGAAAGAGTGGACTGTAATTTTCTTTTCTTGTAATTTACTTGTCAAGTTTTGGTATCTGAGTGTTTGTATCAAGGTCATGCTGACCTCAAAAAATGAATTGAGAAATGTTTCATCTTTTTATATTTCCTAGTAGAGGTTTTTTGAGGTCAGTATTATATCTTTTTTTGCTTGGAAGAATGCACAAGCGAAAGTCTCTGTGCCTAGAGATTTCTACGTGGAAATATTAATTATATATTCAATTTCTTTAATAGATATGGAAGTATTCAGATGTTTTATTTCTCCTTGTGTCAGTTTGGTAAGGTGTGTTCCTCTAGATTATATGGTCTCATCTAAATTGTCAAATTCTGGGCGCCTGGGTGGTTCACTCAATTAAGTGTCTGCCTTTGGCTCAGGTCATGATCCCAGGAGTCACACATCAGGCTCCCTGCTCAGCAGGGAGTCTGCTTCTCCCTCTGTCCTTCACCCTGCTTGTGCTCTCTCTCTCTCATATAAAAACACATAAATAAGTAAGTAAATAAATAGTCAAATTCTGGGCCACTTCGGTAGTTTAGTTGGGGAAGCAGCTGACTCTTGGTTTCTGCTGAGGTCATGATCTCAGGGTCCTGGGATTGAACCCTGCTTCGAGCGTCACACCACTCAGTGGGGAGTCTGCTTGTGATTCTCACTCTCCCACTCCCTCTGTCCCTCCCACCCACTTGTATGCTCTCTCTCTTTATAAAATGAAAAAATATATTAAAAAAATAAATTGTCAAATTCTCTTGGCATAGTGTTGTTATTGTATCATTAATACTAAAGATAATATTATCTTTTCCATGCCCATAGGATCTTATGTGGCACTTACCAATTTTTATTAGCCTTTTTGGAGAACTGGTTTTGAGTTTTGTTTTTTCTCTATTGTTAAGTTTTCTTTTTATTTAATTAATTTTTTGTTTTTATCATACTTCTAGTTTGAGTGTGATTTGTTGTTCTTTTATTAACTTCTTGAGATGGATATTATTGATTTCTATCCTCATTTATTTTCTGGTATATCCATTTAAAGCTGTAAGTTTTTGTTTAATAAGAGTGTTAACTACTTACCATACTTTCTCCTGTCTTATTTGTATTATCATTCAGTTAAAAATATTCCTAATTTCCTTTGTGATTTTTTTCTTTTTTTGGTGTAATTTTTAAAAAGATTTTATTTATTTATTTAACAGAGAGAGGGAGATCACAAGTTGGCAGAGAGGCAGGCAGAGAGAGAGGGGGAGGCAGGCTCCCTGCTGAGTGGAGAGCCCGATGTGGGGCTCAATCCCAGGACCCTGAGATCATAACCTGAGCCGAAGGCAGAGGCTTTAACCCACTGAGCCACCCAGGTGCCCCTGGTGTAATTTTTTTTAAAGCTTTTTTCTTTAGATTTTATTTACTTATTTGACACACAGAGAGAGATCACAAGTAGGCAGAGAGGCAGGCAGAGAGAGAGGAGGAAGCAGGCTCCCCGCTGAGCAGAGAGCCTGATGAGGGGCTCGATCCCGGGACTTCGATATCACGACCCAAGCCGAAGGCAGATGCTCAACCCACTGAGCCACTCAGGCACCCCTTTTTGGTGTAATTTTAAAAAAAGATTTATTTGTTTATTTTTTTGAGAGAAAAAGAAAGAGCACGAGCAGGGGGGAGGTGCTGAGGGAGAGGGAGAACCTCAAGCAGACTCCCCACTGAGCATGGAGCCCAACTTGGGGCTTGATCTCACAACCCTGAGATCATGACCTGAGCTGAAATCGAGTCAGATGCTTCACCTACTGAGCACCCAGGCACCCCTGTGATTCACCCCCAGCCCCGCCATTTTCCAAACAGGTTTTTTTTTTCTTAAAGATTTTATTTATTTATTTGACAGACAGAGATCACAAGCAGGCAGAGAGAGGGGGAAGCAGGCTCCCCGCTGAGCAGAGAACCCCATGCAGGGATTGATCCTAGGACCCTAAGATCATGACCTGAGCCAAAGGCAGAGGCTTTAACCCACTGAGCCACCCAGGCGCCCCTCCAAGCAGGTTTTAAGAATTTTTTTAAGTTATCATGATTGATTCCTGCCATAATTACCCTGTAGTTAAAGAACATATATCTGGGATAATATTCATCTTTGCAATTTGTTTACATTTGTTATATGACCCAGTGTTCCAATCATTGGGTCAGTGTTCCTGTGCACTTGAAAGGATGTGTATTCTGTTATCATTGGGTGCAGTGGATGTTTTCCACTGACTTATCCCTGGTTTCATTAATCTTTTTTTTTTTTTTAAGCTATGTCCAATCTCTTGCTAAAGAGCCCAATGTCAGACAAGTCAAATTCATTAATCATGTTGCTTAGATCTTTATACTCCTACCACTTTTTTGTCTCCTTGTTTTATTAGCTCCTGAGAGAGGTTGTTAAAACATTCCACTACTTTTACGGATTTGTCTGCTTTTCTTTTTCGATTTTTGATCTGTATATTTCGAAAGTATGATATTACGACGTGCCTATGCATATAAAATTATTGTATCTTCCAGGTGGATTAACCTTTTTATTACAATTTTCCTCTTTATATCTAGTTACGTGTCTTGCCTTCAAATTTACTTGGTGTGATACTAATATCACTGTATTGCCTTTCTTTTGGTTAGTGTTTTATTATTTTTTTTCCTTCCTTTTACTTTCAACCTTTTTGTGTTCTTACATTTAGGGTATATCTCCTAGGAGTATATAACTGTTTCTTTCTGATACAGTCTGATAAACTGGGTATGTTCATTTGAGTATTTGGTCTGCTTCCATGTGATATAAGTACTGATACGTTCAGTTTTATATCCACAATATTATTCTTCTTTGTTCTACTTCCCTCCTTCCTCCTTTCCTGCCTTAATTTAGACCCATCAACAAAACTTTTAAAGTAAACCAGTTTTTCTTTTATTAACTTGTTACTTGTGCCTTCTTTTAGTAGTTACCCTGGAAATTAAGACATTCCTCCTTTGTTTATTGGAGTCTAGTATAAATCAGTAGTTTCACCACTTTCCAGACAGTTCTGGGGCCTATTACAGTCTAATTTATCTTCCTTATGCCTTTGTGTTTTTAATTGTATTCACTTAAATGTACATGTGTTTAAAACCCCATAGGAAATTGTGGCTAATGTTTTCAATATTCATTTAGATTTACTCATACATTTATTTTTTTCCTGTTGCTCTTCAATCTTTCCTGCATTTCTGTCTAGGATTGTTTTCCTTTTGCCTATAGAACCGCCTTTGGTATTTATTTTAGTTAGATCTGCTGGTGACAAATTCTCTCTCTCTTTTTTTTTTTTAAGATTTTATTGATTTTTTTTTTTTTTTTTTTTTTGTCAGAGAGAGAGAGAGAGAGTGCACAAGCAGGCAGAGTGGCAGGCAGAGGTGGAGAGAGAAGCAGGCTCCCTGCTGAGCAAGGAGCCCAATGCGGGACTCGATCCCAGGACCCTGGGACCATGACCTGAGCCAAGGCGGTGGCCTAACCAACCGGGCCACCCAGGTGTCCCAAATTCTCTCAGTTTTAATTGGTTTGAAAATATTTTACTTTCATCCTTGAAGGTTAATTTCAGTATGCGTAGAACTCGAAGTTGGACATTACCTCCTTGCATTGCCTTTTTGCCGTGGAGAGGTCAGCTCTCATACAGTTCCTTTGATCCTAAACTTCTTGCCTCATACAGCACAAACGGGGTTGGTGGGGGGAATAGGTACGGTTTTTGGATCACTTCTCATTACCTTCTTTCCTTGGGATGACTAGTTTGGGATGACTAGTTTGGACCTTTGACTCCTACCTGTTTTGACATCCCCAAATATTAACTTTTGTCTCCTGCCCTCATGAAACTTCCTAACCACTCTGACGGCTTCTCTGCCTTTTCTTTTTAATTTTTTTTTTTTTTTTTTTTTTTTTAGAGAGACAAGAGAGTGAGTATGCATGAGCTGGGGTGGGGTTGGGGGGCAGAGGCAGAGGGAGAGGGAGAGGGAGAATCTTAAGCAGACTCCGTGCCTAGTATTAAGCAGACTCCGTGCCCCACACGGAGCCCACTGCAGGGCTGGATCTCACAGCTGTGAGAGCATGACCTGAGCTGAAATCAAGAGTCGGATGCCTAGCCGAGAGAGCCAGCCAGGTACCCTGGCTTCTGTCCCACTTAGCAGCTGCCCTCTGCTCTGCCTCTAAGCTTCTCATCCAATGGTGCTGAAGAGTCAT
Organism: Mustela nivalis; assembly: GCF_964662115.1. Lineage (NCBI taxonomy): Eukaryota > Metazoa > Chordata > Mammalia > Carnivora > Mustelidae > Mustela > Mustela nivalis. Next base: position 5,656,180 of record NC_139033.1, on the reverse strand, counting down.
CAGTGTCCCAAGGGAAGAAGTGATGGGCACAATGTCAGGCTCATCTCACTGAATTTCCCTTCTTTCCAGGATTTTTGTATGGCAAAGCCTGGAGGCACCCTGGGGCTTTCAAATACAATCTGTGTGTGTTTGTGCCCCATCCGGCTTCTCTAGTTACACGTGGTGGGAGCGCTGGCCGGCCACAATGACTTCGTCATGGTTGGACTTGGACGTTCTGTGATTTGTTTCTTCTTCTGAATGCTTTCGCTGGTGCACTTTTGTATTTTGTTTATGCTTCTGGTCCCTTGCAGTTTCTGTTTTCGCTGGTGCACTTTTGTATTTTGTTTATGCTTCTGGTCCCTTGCAGTTTCTGTTTTCTGCGTGTCGCCTCCTAGGGCTGCTGGTCCTGCCCCACGGGCTGTGTGTTCATTGTAATTGGTGGCTCCCATGGTTGTGCCTCATGGTGGCCCCGAAGTTCACCCTCTACAGCTCAGCATGATCTGGGCTCTGGCTCACTCTCTCTCGGTGCCACTTCCTGTCCTCTCCCCATCAGGCACGACGCTTCCACCTAGAGTGGGTAAGAAAGATGGATCTTCTTCAGGGAGAGGCCTTTCTGAAGGCCTCAGCCAGGCGATCTTAGCGAGTTCTCATTAACGCCCTACATCATTTCTTTCTAGCTCTTTCCACAAATGTAATTTTCCACTGATTTGTGAAATTGGCTGAGTAGTTTATCTTTTCCCCTCCAGAATGTGGTGTGCGCCATGAAGACAGTGACCTTGTCAGTCTCATTTACACAATATCACCAGTGTCCACCACTGTGCCCAGCACACAGTTACTGAATTAATTTCAGGCTTGTAATGATTGGAGATGAGAACGAGGTGGGGAGAACTAACATTCGTTACAGTTTTGCTATTTATCATCTTACTCAGATTTTTTTTAAAGAAGATTTTATTTATTTATTTATTTGTCAGAGAGAGAGAGAGAGAGAGCGCGCGCACAGACAGGGGGAACGGCAGGCAGAGGTAGAGGGAGAAACAGGCTCCCCACTGAGCAGGGAGCCCGATACAGGATTCAGTCCTGGGACCTTGGGATCATGACCTGAGCTGAAGGCAGTGCTTAACCGGCTGAGCCACCCAGGTGCCCTCCATCTTCTTTAGTTTTGACCTTACCCCCTCGAGGCAGGCAGTGTTTGCTCTTTGGGGTAGAGTAAACCGAGGCTCAGAGAAATCCCATTATTTTTCTAAAGTCACACCTTCACTAAGTGCCCAATCTAGAATTCAGTCCCAGGCCTCACTGGTTCAAAAGGAAGCCCAGCTCTAGATTGTTAAATACTTCTCAGCCTTCCATGTTTTTTCTATTTCTATTTCTTATTTTTTTTTTTTAAGATTTTATTTATTTTTTTGACAGACAGAGATCACAAATAGGCAGAGAGAGAGGAAAGGAAGCAGACTCCCCGCTGAGCAGAGAGCCTGATGAGGGGCTCGATTTCAGGACCCCGAGATCATGACCTGAGCCAAAGGCAGATGCCTAACCCACTGAGCCACCCAGGCGCCCCTATGCTTTTTATATTTCTTTACTGGATTTTCAGTTTTTATCTGATAACTCCTAGAATGCTAGGTTACATCAAGGGCTTTTCATGAAAATATAGGAAAAACTAAAGAAGAGAGGCTGAAAATTTCTTTCTGTTACTTCAAAAATAGAATGTCATGCCTTTTCTGATTCCATGGAAAGATTATGTGGGTCAGTCCAGATTGGCCTGTAGACTTATTTCTCTTAAACAGCCTAGTTGAGGAGGAAATATTAATTTAACTTCAATTACAAAGGGGTATCTACAGTTGTAGCAATAACTATTATTTATTGAGCACCAACTGTGTGATGTACACTAAAATAGGCATAATCCATTCTCTTCAGTTACCAAAATTCCCCTGGGAAGTATCCATTATTATTTTCATTGTACAGATTTGGAAACTGAGACACAGACAAGTGAAGAAACTTGCCTTAGAAAGTTTTGTTTATTTATTTATTTATTTAAAGATTTATTTATTTATCTGAGAGAGAGAGCACAAGTAGGCAGAGCAGCAGGCAGAGGGAGAGGGGGAAGCAGGCTCTCCGCCGAGCAGGGAGCCTGATGCGGGACTTGATCCCAGGACCCTGGGATCGCATCCTGAACTGAAGGCAGACGCTTAACTGACTGAGCCACCCAGGTGCCCCACTTTAGGAAGCTTTAGATCCAGAATTTGAACTCCTCTGTGGACTTCTATAAAGGTTGCTTATCATTGCATACACTGATCAAGGCATCAAGCCCTGGAATATAGAAGGAGCTTAATAAATGTTGTTTGCTTTTTCCAGATTGGTGATGCTCTGGTGAACTTCCTAGGAAAATACTTCACAAAGTATTATAATGAAGCTTCCTTATGTCTCCACAGTATCTCCAAATTGACCCCTTGGAAAGCCCCAAAGGTTCTCACTCATGAAAGCTTCCAAGTGTCAGGTAAGGACCACATTAGCCTCAACTGCAGGCTGTACTCTGCTATTTGCTCCAAATATTTTCTGGTTGCAAATGGTATTGATCTGACAGTTTATTTCCCAAGACGCATTAGTTCAAACTGATGTGATATGAAAGTCTCATCCTAAGGAAATTGGCCTTGTGAATGGCTGTCCCCTGGGAAGAGCTTGCTGCACTTATGACTTCACTAATATCATGAAGAAGCTGCAAATACAATTAGTGGGCCTGGTTGGTGATTTTCCAATAATGATGTTTGGGGTATATTATTGGTTTAGCTGTAATTGAGCTTAAGATGATCTGAAAATCTCTAAACTGTGTGAAAGTCATTCACAGCTTCGGCTCAGTGTAACGTTCATGAACGAGAGTGAGTATGGAGGGACTGATGATACTTGGTGGTTGGGCTGAGCTTGGGGGATGTGTCCCTGGACAGCTGTGGCTTGTCTCTCAAATTCTGTTTCCTTTCACCCTGTCACTGGTAAGGTGATGATTTCTTCATAACCTTCTGTCTGCTCCCAAATCTCATCCCTCCTAATCATTCAGAACTCACAATGCTGTCTAGCTTTCTTATTTCTCATGCAAGTATGATTTGCCTGGTGCACATTATAGTCATTTTTATTAGGATAGTTAACGCTAGCTACCCTGTTAGATGAGACCTGAAATCTCAGTGGCTGAACAGCCCAAAATTATATTTCTTGGTCATGGAGGTTGGCAAAGGCTTTCCTCCATCTGGTGACTCTGGAATCCAGGTTCCTTCCATTTGTCATCTCAACATAAGTTTGTTGGGAAACCATTCTCCCTAGATTTCTTGGGATCTTGTATGGTCTTAGTTTAGGGTAGATTGAAGAGCAAAGCAAAGGTAGAGAACCTCTCTCTCCCTGGAGACATTCCAGGATGATGACATTCTCTTCCTGTTGGATATTGGCTCACATTCGGAGGCAGTAAACCTGGAGGTGACCCCATGTCCCTGAGACATGGACTTCCTTTCCAGGGTAAGGAGTTCTCTCTCTCCAGAGGGGAGGCAGGCAGGTTACCAGCAGCCTAGTAGAACCTCAGAGTCTCCCGGTCCAGGGTTCTTCTCCAGTGGAGCCATAATCCACATAATAATCCACACCGAGCAAGGTCACACTCTGCTCATTCTGTGCTGTTTATCCAGTGGCATAAATACACATTCTTCTCTTTTTCCATCTAAACCCCTTTTACAAGGGGCTGTAATGGGTACCAAGCAGAGCAGTCCCTTGCAACAGAGAATTATAATGCAGTTGCTGGGTAAAGGAATGGCCAGTTATAGGTCCACCATTGGTGAGGGGACACACTTGAAAGTTTCTTTTTTGAGTTAACAACTCAAAACTTAACTTTTGAGTTAAATTTAACTCACAACTTAACTTTTTTGAGTTAACAACTAGACATTGTTAAAATTAATACTTGGCAGCTATGTGGTTATCAGTGTAACTCTTCAACAGTGAGTGTAAACATAATAGTACGGCGAATCTGTTATTTTGAGAATATCTATATTGAACCATAAAATGCAAAAGATTGCTTAGTAAGCCCATCCAACTCCAGAAGTATATATATATATATGTATATATATATATATTTTTGGTGGAAGTTTTTAAAAAAATTTAATAAATAAATTAATTAATTAAAACATATAATGTATTTTTATCCCCAGGGGTACAGGACTGTGAATCACCAGGTTTACACCCTTCTCAGCACTCACCATAGCACATACCCTCCCCAGTGTCCATAACCCCACCCCCCTCTCCCAAACCCCCTCCCCCCAGCAACCCTCAGTTTGTTTTGTGAGATTAAGAGTCACTTATGGTTTGGCTCCCTCCCAATCTCATCTTGTTTCATTCATTCTTCTCCTACCCCCTTAACCCCCCATGTTGCATCTCTGCTTCCTCATATCAGGGAGATCAAATGATAGTTGTCTTTCTCTGATTGACTTATTTCGCTAAGCATGGTACCCTCTAGTTCCATCCACGTCGTCGCAAATGGCAAGATTTCATTTCTTTTGATGGCTGCATAGTATTCCATTGTGTATATATACCACAGCCAGAAATATTTTTTGAGTGCCCATTTCAGGCTTGGGACTAGGGCTACATTGCATCTGAACAAAACAATATTGCTGCCTTTGAGAAGTCTATGGCTTAGTGAAGAACTCCTTATCTTCACTATTGTGCAGAGTCAAACCATCTCATGTTAGGTTAGGTTAAGGGAATGCACATCTGTTATTAAATCTACCCTGCTTCCTGCATTATATGTTATGGCTACCCACCTAATTTGTTCTGTAAATATTCCTTCCACTTTCCAGCTCTGTTCCTTGATCCTCTCCCTTTCTATTCCCTGGGATCTACAAGCTCCTTAATAATTAAGTAGGTGCTATCCCTGTCAAGATTTCTTTGGTTGCAAGTGACAGAAACTCCAACTGGCTTAAGCCACCAAAGGGGATTGTAATGGAATCTGTGAGTGCACTGTCAAGGGGAGTGCCAGGCTCAGCAAGATCTAGGGGTCACATGATGATTTCCAGCCTCAGTCTTTTCTTTCCATTCCTCTTTTGTATTTTCTTCTGTATTGACCTTTTCCACATGGTGACGACTGCAGCTCCATTCCACATTATCTTTGCAGCACTCATCTTGCAGATGAAGAAATTCCCTGTACTTGTTTAAAACAGTGTTTAGGATTGAATCAGTTGCTCTGACTAGGGGGAGGGGAATGTTTTGGCTGGATCTAGGTCTGGCTCTAATGGGCCAAACTATTTCGCTAAGCATGGTACCCTCTAGTTCCATCCACGTCGTCGCAAATGGCAAGAGTGATTCAAGAGAGGAGGAGTGGTTGCTCAAAGGGCACCCAAGGAACTGTTAAAATAGGAAAGAATAATGGACACTTGGTAGGAGAAAAAAAGATGGTCTAACACTGGGTCAGATTCATAATTTTTGGACATTTGTGATGCCTTAGAAGCACCTTATCAAAACACTCAACAGCACAACCCCATGAGGTGGGTACTATTATTTTCCTCATTTTACAGATGAGAAAACTGAGGCCAACACAGGGTGAGTGATTTACCCAAGAGCATGCAGTCAGTAAGTCACAGAATCAAGATTGATAGCCACAGGGGTCTGGTGGCAGAAAACCAGCTTTTTATCACTGTGCCCTTTGGAAAGCCTGTGACAGCTAGATTCTCCGGCTTTTCTAGGCCAAGATTGAAAAGCTCTGACTTGAGGCAGGGGACGGAAGTGTGTTAATATGTTAATTAAGGAAAATTCACAGTCTGCAGAATTCATGAGTCCATTTTCAGAACTATTTCTGATTTGGGTGAACCTTTGACCCATTCAAGTTAATTAACATTGCAGAACATGAAGTAATTGCTGTTGTTCCTCAAAATTGGGGGCAGGAAAATCCCCAGTGGCCTGTACCCACCCCCAGCCCTGACTCCTGAGGCTAAGGATCGGAACGCCAGAGCCTCAGCAAGAAGACCCAATGGAGAAAGTCCTCAGTTCGTCTACTCCTTCCACTCCTGTGTGTTTACAGCGCTCTCTGTTCGATGATTAGCAGTGCCGTCCCTGTCTGATTGGGGGCGTGAAGTCCACAGCTAAGTAAGAGATCTGTCCTGAATTTTATAAATTAGGATTCTAGTTTGAAATACGGGCTGATGTTTGAATGTTTTATTAGGAAACAAATTCAGAGGATGTCCTACGGATACGTGGTCGTCATGTTTTTTTCCAGGTGGTTCTGCTATTTCTGTGGAAACCGTCTGGTAGACCCCACTTGTAAATCTTTGTTAGGACTTAGTAGTTGCAAGAAAGGGCAGTCCACGCAAGCCAGTTCACAAACAGAATCTGGGGGGTTTTGTTACTGAGTAATCATCATCTGAGTCTATGATGTGATGAAGTTATGTAGAAAAGCAAAAGTTTGTCATTAAAAGGTTTTTCAGGGCACCTGGGTGGCTCAGTGGGTTAAAGCCTCTGCCTTCAACTTAGGTCATGATCCTAGGGTGCTGGGATCAAGCCGTGCATCAGGCTCTCTGCTCAGCAGGAAGCTTGCTTCCTCCTCTCTCTCTGCCTGCCTCTGCCTACTTGTGATCTCTGTCTGTCAAATAAATAAATAAAATCTTTAAAAAAAAATAAAATATAAGGTTTTTCATTCATTACACAACTTAAGTTTTTAAGCTTTTACTGATTCCATTATGTGCTCTAGCTTGAGTCCTTTCCTGCTGTGTCTATTTCCTTGTGGTTTAGTCTTTCTGAAAGACATCTTGAATTGTGAATGCCCATCACATGTCCTAGAATGGATTCCTGGTTCTTACAACCAACAAATCCTGTCAAAGAGAATCAGTCTTTCACCCACAGTCTGACCGTGGTGCATTCGCAGTGTGATCCGATGGCAACTGGTCGATTGAAAGTCTTGCCCAAGACGCAGGATTCCAGGAAGCTGTGAAAGTGGTGTTGAAACCTGCTTAAAGAACAGAAAAATCACAGACAATCTAAGAGAACAAGAGGCCTTAGGACAATATTCAGCCGGACCTCACAGGGTCAGCCACACTGACTGTTGTGGTCACTGCTCTGGCCCATTGGTCCTGTATCATGCTGGTTACTCAATATTTTGAATATCCTATCAATGCAAAAAGAGTTAACGGTTGAAGAAAAAAAAATGACAAGGAAAGTGACACGGTGAGCACTTCAAAAGAGAAGGATTTAAATATCAAAAGATTCTAGTGGGCCTTAGGAAAAATTGGTGAAGCCCTTGAATATTTTTTAAATGACCTCTTTGCTATCATGCTGTGAAAAGCAAACTTGAAGTGAAGGATTTTGTCACAAAAATTATACCAAAAAAAAAAAAATTCAGTACTTAATTCATTTTTCGTTCTTCATAAGAATTCATGCATAGTTGAAACGGGAACCTGCCGTTTATTATGATGAAAAGCTCAGTTTCGTTTTTTCAAGATAAAGTTCTAAATCAAACCCCTCTTCCCCCTCCCCCCCGTGATTTGCTATGAAAATTTGGGCTCAGTATTAAGTGAGTCATTCTAAATGTCGTCTACTGGGATTGATTTTCCTATCGGGGAGACGGGGCTGGGGGAGTCCCTCCTGCCTTTTCTCATGGAGCTGCAGAATCTTCCCTTCTACTTCTTGCCATGACAGCTCCATTTCCCTGCTTGTCGTCACATCTGTGTTTCCTGCTGAGATGTGTCTTTCCTCCCCAGTCATAGGTTACTAGACCAGTGGTAGCCCATGACACAGGGGCAGCTATGCCATAGGCTGGCCAAGACTTTATAAAAGGGACATGAGCTGCACTAATCACATTCCCTCTCAGGAATCTCCAAGGAATACGGTCAGATTTAGTAGGATACCATGATGACCTGATAGTTAATCGACACAGCATAGAGTTCCCCAAGGTTGTGATGGGTCATACGCAACCTTCGGGAGCAAGAGGGAGTAATCCAGTGGGACCAAGGTGATAACTCAGGCTCCAGAGACCTTACCCAGTGCTCTTCTACCATGTAATCTATAGTGGGCAGATATTCATCCTTCTCTGGGTGACAGTGCCCCAGATTCTCTCAATCCATACAATGTGGGTGGAACCGATCCTATCAGATCCAGAGTCATGTGATCCAGGCCTGGCCAGTCAGCTCATTATGTGCCCTTGGCCATAAGGAATGGTTAAAGGATTGGACATATTGCTCAACTTGGGCCAGTAACAGTCAGGAGAAGGACCCTTGTTTCAAGAATTAGGGAAAGTGAACCCAGCAGTATGTGCACCTGTAGCTGCTTGCAACCACTGCGACCCCTGAAGCAATCCACAGAAGATCAGGACCAAGAGGTGGAGAGAAAATAGGTCCTGCTGACCATGTTTAAGTTGCTGGATCCTGCCATGCCTGAAACTGGCACGACTCCCTCAAACTCCCAGCTAGCATTGTTCCTGTTTGCTAAGCTAATTCAAATTGGGTTTTATGTTACTTGTTACAAAAAAAAAGCCATAACTGACACAACATGCTTATTTGATTAGGATAATATTAATCCCTCTTAACCATTTTGATGTGCTTTTCCAGCTCTCATCTCATCAGGTTCTTTGAACAACCATAGGGCAACGTCTTGACGAAGGTTGCTGCCAGGTCTAGGGGACTACGGCAGTGTTTTCTCAAGCACTTGGAAAGCATAGGGAGTGAAGATTGCCTTCTGAGAGTTACACCATGAAGTCAATACATTATAGATCAAAGCAGAGCAATGCAAAGTCACCTTAAAGAGACTGGATGGGGAGGCCTGCAAGACTTGTCTGTCATGTGATTGAACTTATTAACATATTTAAAGAAAGGCTGTATCCATCATGATCTGCCACAGAAGCCTGGAGGACAGAGAGTTGCAAATGCCAACCTTGACTGAGTCACTACAGCTTGTTTCAGTGAGGAAGGAGTCTTGATCTCTGACTATTTCTTATTCCAGCGACAAGGCTTGATGTAGAGAACTGCTTTCAAAAAAAAAAAAAAAAAAAAAAAACCACGGCCATGGAAAAGCAGATTGATAACTACAGTGCTTTAGAAGTGGCTGAGACTTTCTTGTCATCCTTCCATCAAGAGGCAGGGTCTCCTTCCTTCCCCCTGAATCCAGGCTTACCCCATGACTTAACTAAAAACAGAAAAAAAAGAGAGAATGAAGTAGAAGTGGAACTGTGTCATTTCCAAGGCTCGCTGTGAAAGATCTGAAACTTCTGTGCTTGCACACCTGGAAGATTCGCTTTTGGAACTCAGCTTCCATGCTGTGAGAAACTCAAGCCTATGGAAAAAGGTTGAGCTGTTAGCCAGCTACCAGTCATGCAAATGAGCTGCTTTGAGGTTTCTTCCCACTTAAGCCTCCAGATGATTGCAGTTTCAGGCAACCCCATCTGGGGCAGAATAACCACCCCGCTGAGTATGGTTAACTCTCAGAATCATGAGAGGTGATAAATCGTGGTTGTTTGAAGCCACTACGTTTTGCAGTAATTTGCAATAGTGCAGCAGATAACTGAAACAGTAATGGCTTAAGCAATAAAGGCATTTAATGGACTTTTCTAATGGAAAATTCTGGATGTAGGAAGTTTCAATTCTGGAGGAGTAGGTCAACAATGTTATCAGTGATCCCATGTTCCTTCTTCCTTTCTGTTTCATACTCCTTAGCAAATTGGCTTTCATCTCCTCATGGTTGCAAGATGGCTGCTGCAGCTCCAAGTATCACATCCACGTTTAAAGAAAAAGAAGGGGAAAGAGTTAGTACCTCCGAGTTCTCTTGCCTGTATACCTTTCACCAAGAAGCCAGATACTATCCCAGAAGCCCTTCAGATGACTTGCCATTAGGTGTCATTGGCCAGAGATGACTACCCTTAGTTCCAAGGAAAGTGAATGTATGCTTATCTAATGTCTATACTGTGAAGCTACCATGAGAAAGGAGGTTGACAGTGGCCTTTTGACAGCAACCAAAAATTTCTACCACAAGAGGGATGAAGATATTTTTTCCAGTTCACTTGTGATAGTTATGATTCTATCTGGGAAAAAAAATGCTTGTTTCCAGCCATTACAGTCTATTGTCACTAACATGAAATGAATGCATCCCTCTCTCCTTGTCCCAATTTTATACATCAAGAAACCATATTATTATTCATTTCCCCAGGCTGGTCTTCTTACCAGGAGAGTAAGTTCTGGTTGTATAGATTTTCTGAACCAATCTCCATAGTAGAAATCTCTCTTTGCAAATAAATATATTGTCATCTGGTTTATACATCAGTCTCAAAGTGTGTCTAATGTGAGTCTAACCCTGAGGGATGATACTGTTCTTAGTGTGTTGAGAGAGCCAGGTTTCCATTATTTGTAAGTGTAGTCACTTATCCTTCATGCTGTCATATGAATCTCTTTGGGAGCCAGCTTACTGGTTCTCTCTTCTGGTGGAGACACAACAGATGGTTGAGCAAAGACATCTGGAATTACTATAGAGATGATATTGAATACAGCTGAGTGGCCATTTGTTCTGCTCCCTGCAGGAATACAGAAACCCTGGTAACTTCAGGCTGATAGGGATGTTGAGCTCACCACCCAGGTTTTAGGATTCTGTCATGAGTTAAACCAGTCTGTCTTATTAACCTCAAAAGGTCAGTGTAATGGTTAAGAGCATCATCAGCTCCGGTGTGTCTGGTGGCTCTACCACATACAGACCTGGTGACCTTGGACAGATGCTTTCCCCTCTTTGAGCCTCAGTTTCTTCATCTGTAAAATGGAGACAATATTCAGGCCTTTACCTTGCAAGGCCGTCATAAAAATTGACAGGTGTGATGGAGGCAGAGCACTTGGCACAGTATCTGGCTGGATGTGGTACTCACTGAGCAATAGCGCTGCAGACCTTATGTCCAAACTGGAGGTTAGAAAACCTGCCCACCCACACCCATGTTGTCTGCATCCTTAAAGGCCCTTTCCATAGACCCAGTAATGGCTCAGGGACTGACAGTAATGCCCAAACCAGCTCTGTTGCATTGAGTGGGATAAAGAGAAGAAGAAATGCAGGACATGCTCCAGAGGCTCAGAGAAGTTCTAATGTGGTTGGAGAGGCAATATATACAAACACAAAATGGCTAAGAAACCAGGAGCAGAATATCAGGATGAGGGGGTAGCCCCGAGTGCAGTAAGGGCTGAATCTGTCTTGCTCGTCCTGTCCTGGTGTAGTGGGAATTGCAGTGGACTTGGAGGCAAGACAGCCCCCCTGGACACTGCCCACCCCAGGCTGGGTTAGAGACCACCCACTGCCCTGGAATACCAGTCATGCTCACCACTGAAATGTGATTGTTTACTTATCCATCTCTCCTATTAAATTGGGAGTGGTGGAGGGCATTCATTCATTTATTAATTAATTGAGCAAATATTTACTGGGTATCTGCTGTGTGCCAACTAGTATTCCAGGAAAGGAAAACAAGACAGCCATTGCCTGTATCCTTGAAAACCTCATGGAAAGTTGCATGAAAAACAACAAACGAGTGTCCTGCATTTCTTCTCTTTATATACAGTGTTGGGTGCTGGTAAGCGCTGGAAAAATATATAAAACAGGATAAGGGGTGTTGTAGATACGGAGATGTGCCATCCACATCCCCTCGTTGAGGAAGGACTTGCTGTCCAGCTGTGGGGTGCGTGGTCATCAGACAGCCCCTACCTGTTCCTGCTCAGGGTTTGCTTGAGCTGCCGAGAGCCCCCTTGCCCAAGCTCACACCTTTCCCGGGGCAGCCTGCATCCAGTGGCTATATGAGGGTGGACACCAGAGCCTGGCCGTTTCAGCCTGCCTCCAGAATGCTGGTGGGCGATGCCTGGTTGCAGAGCTCGCTGCCAGGGTGGAGGAAGCTATGTTGAACTGATGTCATAGTTTATCTTCTGTCTTTTGTCCACACTTGCTTTCCCCTCTACACGCCGCGCTCCGCCTCAGTGTTTGCTTTAGGAAAATCCAACATGCGACAAGGTGCTGGAGCATCGTGGCCCAGAGGGGCTGGTGGATTTGGATAAGGTGGTTGGGGAAGTGCTGTCCGAGAAGGTGGCCTTTGAGCAGAGGCCAGGAGGAGAGAGGTCTGCTGTGGAAAGATCTGGAAAAACAGTGTTCCAGGTAGAAGGAATAGGAAGTCCAAAAGCCCTGAGATAGGGATGTGCTTGGCACATTTGAGCATCATCGGCAAGGCAGCCTCGTGGGCTGAAGCCCAGGGATCAGGACGGCCACTGGAAATGCAGACAGAGAGGCATCAGCAGTCCTGTGTTCAGGGACAGCTCTATTGTGAATCCATGCTGCCAGCACACAGTAGCCACTGGATGTCTCTCGAACCCAACTGGCTTGTCAGGCCAGCTCCTCTCCTCTCTCCATGTGTGATCTTGGACACGTAGTTACTTGACCTTTCGGTGCCTCAGTTTCCCTGCCTATAACCAGTGACAAAGGTGGGACCTTTTGAGCTCTGGTTCAGAGCTTTTGTTACAATACCATTTTCTCTTCTCGTAGTCCCTTCTTCCCTCTCTTCTCTTCCTCCAGGGATTTGGAGCACACCTGGTCCCACCTCCAGCTTCTCAGCAGATGGTTCCTACTAGAAGGGTGGTTGTTCTTTGCAGCTCATCCCCAGATCCCAGAACCCCTGAGCTGGGAAGCAGCCACACCAGGGTGGTGAGTGGGGGAGGTAGCAGGGCCGAGAGAGAGAGTTAGATTTTTCTCCTCTGATAATAAATAAACCTGATTAAGGCATCCCCACATCCGTGGGGCAGGGTGCTCCTTGGGTGGGCCTTATTGCTTTGATAAAAACCTCAATATCTGAAAATTGTCTCCAGCATCCGAGAACTCCCATTTTATGACTTGCACGTGCCTGGGATAAATTGCTTTTGCGGCTTCGTTATATATAATTCAGGTCCTTATGGATGCTGGTGGGATGCATAGCGCTCTCCTGTAATGATTTATTCATTTGGGGGAAGCAGAGTGCACCCACTGGGTTCTGCCCAGCCTGTCTGACAGCTCGAAGGGTTGGCGCTGCCGGCACACGTTGGATTTGGCTTGAGAGAGAGAGAGGAGCTGGTGCCGGCTGTTTAGCTTTCCTGGAAAGCAGACCTGGCTGGGTAAGGACCACTTGTCAGTGCGAAGCTTCCTCTAAGGCAGTCGCCGGCTGAGCTAGGGGCTTTGCGGGGCTAATTTCAAGCACCCTTGCTGCCTCCTTGGGGATGCGGGGTGCTTTACAGATGAGGAAATGAGGTCAGAGAAGTTAACACGACTTGCCCAAGGTCACCTGGCCAAGCAGCGAAGCGCTTTACATAGCAGTTGGGCCAGCCTCCATTTTGCCCGTTTGTACCAGAGTCAGGGGCTTACCACATAGCTAAGCACGTCCTCCGCTGCACCCACCTGTGAGCCACGAATGATTTACTTCCCCATTTTACAGATGGGGAGCAGACTGACGAGGCTTACCTTCTAGAAAGTGAGGGTCTGGGATTTTTTTTTTTTTTTTAAGACTTTATTTGACACAGAGAGAGAGATCACAAGTAGGCAGAGAGGCAGGCAGAGAGAGGGGGAAGCAGGCTCCCTCCTGAGCAGAGAGCCCGATGTGGGGCTCGGTCCCAGGACCCTGGGATCATGACCTGAGCCGAAGGCTGAGGCTTTTTTAACTCACTGAGCCACCCAGGTGCCCCAAGTGTAGGATTTTTAACATAGGTCAGCAGTCATTCATTCATTCCTGTATTCATTCATTCACCCCTCTGTGCCTCATTTGTCATTTGGGGGAGAATGTTAGTTCTTACCTTGTGGGGTCCTTGTAAGGATTAAATGAAGGATGAGCAAAAGGAGTTATCACACATAAAGCACATAGAACAAGGTTTGGCCCATAGACAAATGCGCAGTCAGTTTTAGCTACAATGATAGCAATTTAATCATTCACTTATCCTTTCATTCCATAAATACTAAGTAGCCCACCTTGTGCAGGAGCTCTCCTAGGTGCTTGTTCTCAGTCTCCGCACTCCCCTACCTTCATCTCACAGATCAGGAAACAGCCCAGGGAGAGGGACAAATTGATGGTGGTCCCCAGGTAGGAGGGGAGTGAGTTTTATTTACCAAAGTTCGTTCGTTCCTGCCTGGTACGTGGGCTAGGTGCTTCATCTGTTTCTGTCGACTTACGAGCATGAATGAGTACAACAACGGTGGATAAGATTGGTTCCTGTCCTCAAGATACATACAGTCTTTAGTGTGGGATACAGGCAAGCAGGAAGGAAGTGACTTTATTTCGTGAATTCTAAGATGCACATTTCTTCCCATATTAACCTGCTCTGAGATGTAAAACCACCACTGACCAGCAGTGTTTAGGGAAGAGTAGAGAGAAGGTGGTGGAGAGTCACTCCTGGCTGAGCTTTTAAAAGCAGGAGGAGTTGTTAAAGGCAGATAGTTCCCTCCAGGCAAGGTGAGCCTTGCCTGGAGTGGGGATACATCTTCTAAGAATTCTTATATCTCTGATGCTCTCCGTGGCACAAAGGACGACGGGTTGTACGAAAACCTGGGCACTGGCACCCATGATTTTAAAAAATGAATTAGAGGGCTGGACTTTGTGATGAAGACATTTTTTTGGAGTATCTTAGCCAATGTATTTTGTGTCGAGGTTTTGAAAGTATGTGTCAGTGTGATACGTGATAAAACATGGATGTCTACATAAGTCTAAAAGCACTTTTTAAATAAGTAGAAATAAACATTCTCGGTGATAAGAAAGCACTGACTCTTAGGCATATACTCAAGAGAAATGAAAACTACGCCTGCGTAGACACGTGTACACAAGTGCTTACAGCAGCATTATTCTCGATTGCCAAAAGACGGAGACAACCCGCGTGTCCATCCACTGATGAATGGGTGAATAAAATGTGCTCTCTCCCTACAGTGGAATATTATTTCACCCATAAGAAGGAATAAAGTACTGATATATAGGACAACTCAAAAATGTTATGCTAAGAAGCCAGACACATACGTTCACATATTATATGATTTCTCTCTTACCAAAAAAAAAAAAAAAATCCAGAATAGGGAAGTCTGTGGAGACAGAAAGTAGATGAGTGTTTGCTTATGGCTGGGTAGGGGTGAAGGGGTAGGGGCAATGGGGTGCTAGCTAATGGGTGCAGGGTTTCCTTCAGAGGTGATGAAAACCATCTAAAATGGACTGTGGATGGTTGCACAAGTCTGTGAATGTGTGAAAGTACATCGAATCGCATACTTTCAGTGGGCAGCTTGTGTGGTATGGGAATGCCATCTTAGTAAAGCTGTTAATTTTAAAACGGGAAAAGCATTGTGCCAGAGTCTTTCTGAGGGTTGCACACAACCTAGCGGTGGCTGAGATTGGAAGAAATATGGTATAATGTAGCGCGGTCAGTATTATGTCGGGGGTAAATGTGCGGCTGTGGAGGTGAACCTGGGCCCAGCTGGTGGAACAGGGAGGGCCTCCTGGAGGTGGTGATGGTAGCAAGGCCAGCGCTGAGCCAGTGACGATATCTAGGGGAGAGTGAAGTGGGAGTGATCTGGGCAGAGGAAGCAGCACATGCAAAGGCTGGGAGATGAGACTCTGTCCTTTACTTCAGGAACTTGACCTCTTCCCAGTGCAGATGGCTGCCCCTGGGGCTCGGAGAGCCCTAAAGATGAGTAAGATGTGGTCTGTGCTTTCCAGGAGCTTCTGCCTGGGCAGTGAGGATAAAGCGCGCACGCACACACACACACACACACACACACACACACACACTCTCTCCCAGGCACCCCTCTGTGGGGCATCCCCGTGTTTAGGGAAGAGTAGAGAGAAGGTGGTGGAGAGTCACTCCTGGCTGAGCTTTTAAAAGCAGGAGGAGTTGTTAAAGGCAGATAGTTCCCTCACTCCTGGTAGTAGTAAAAGCCACAGTCTTTCCAGAGAGCAGTTAATTTGGTAAGGGGCATCCCTGTCCACCCAGCTGTCTCACAACTAAGCATTCTTCCTAAGGAAATGGTCACAGTGACCCCCCTGTTAGCCAGCTACGCACAAGGATGTTCTTCAGCCCAGCTGCAGAACAAGTTGCAAAACTCAGATTCAATCTGGATTTTCGAGGAGGGGCCCCTTGACTCAAGATACTCCAGCACCTTTGTCAGGCGGGATCGCGAGGCGGGCAGATGTGCTGGTAAGAGACAGGCCTGGATGTCAGGCACACCCGCCTGGAAGCCAGGGCTGTATCCTGACCTCGGGCAAATCTTCGGATTCCTTGTGTGTAAAATGGGGATGATGATAATAGAACTTACTTCTAAGATTAGGATGAAAGGCACAAAATGAGACGCACTTAGAATGGTGTGCAGCCAATGAATTCTGGCATTATCGATTATTATGTTACTATGGAGCTAATAAAACAGATGTGCTTGAAGTCTATTAAATGACACTGGAGGATAGTTAAGATCAATTATTAAGTGAAAAAAGGCAGTTGAGGAAAAACTCCATTTGTGTGTGTGTGTGTGTGTGTGTGTGTGCACGCACGTCTGTGTATAAAAATCTATATAGGTATATATTTTTTTCTTGTTGCTTTTTTAAAGTTTCCTAAAATTTTAAAAGAGACATTGAAGACACATATGTAACTACAAGAAAGCAAAGTACCTCCCTGCCCATCATCCCTCGGTTCGTGGGAACCCTTTCTGGAGGCTTCCCCAAGCAGCAGGAGTCCAACCTACAGTCCTCCGGCTGGGACACAGAGAGAACACAGTGCAGGCTGCTGGGTCTAAAATTAGCTGGGAGGAGTGGAGTCTGCCTCTGCTGCTCCAGCGCTAACAGTTCCAAGGCAGCTCTGTGGTCGACGGAGATCAAATGTTGCTTAAAGCCAGGCAGGGTCCCCCCCCACCGCAGCCCCCGCCCTCCCGCCAGCAGCTCTAGACTTCCTGGTTCAGCTGGCAGGCGTGGGGGAGCTGGAGCTCACCATTCTAGACTTCTTGGCCAGACATTTCCAGAACTCTTGGGGAATCCTGTCCCTTGGGGCCACGAGGGCCAAGGAGTCACTTGGCATTGTGACTTGGCTGGCGGCCTCCGCTCTGGGAGAGGGCTGCTCACAAGTCATGCGACAGAGCTGTCACGGGGCCCCAGGAGGCCAGTTTCACTTCTAGAACACCTGTTGAGTTCATTCTCTGCTGCCAGCCTGAGCCACTCTATCAGTTTCTTCTTTTTAATTGTGTACGTGCGATTTATATATTTATTAGAGCTAAATTTGGGGGCGTTACTGAAATATTTCATGTGGAGTTGTGGCTTGGAGAAAATAGAACTGGGAGTCCGGAGACTTATGGATTGTGCTCTGTTTTAGTTGAGGAATATTTTTATTTTCCTTTTAAATGTCCTTTTTCTTTAGGACCTTATTTATGCATTTTAGAGAGAGAGATTGAGAGAGAGCACGGCAGAGGGGAGGGACAGAGGGAGGGGAAGAGAGAGTCCCAAGCAGACGTCTCCCTGAGCGTGATGCGGGGCTCAATCTCATGACCCCAAGATCACGACCTGAGTCCAAACCAAGAGTCAGACACTTAACTGGCTGTGCCACCCAAGTGCTGCCCCTAACTGTCTTCTTTTAAAATTGAGGTCTAACACATACGCAGTAGGGAGCACAGATTGGAAGTGCTCGGCTCGGCACATTGCGGCTTGATGGATTTCACATTGCAACACGTTCATTTAACCACCCCGTAGATCAGGATAGACAGCATTTTGCCCACCCCCGCTGGTTCTCTCATGCTCCTTGCCAGTCATTATAACCGAGGGGTGACTGCTCCTCAGCCCCCTTCACTACTGGTTAATTCTGCCCTTACTGACTTCTACAAATGAAATCAAACAATGTGTGGTTCTGTCTGGCTTTCCAACCTTATGTTTGGGAGGTCTTCCTTTTTCATCACTGTGTAGTACTCCACCATAGACCCGTCCTGCATTTATTCATATGTTCTTCTGTCGATGGGCATGTGGCATCTTTGCAGTTTGTGGCTAGTATGGATAATGCTGCTATGGGCATTCCTGTACACATCTTTTGGTGGGCATAAGCCCCATCATTTCTAACAACTGCAGGAGTCTCACTACTAATAATCCAGCTTCCACTCTTTCCCCTGTTTAATCTACACTCTGTAGAGCAGTCAGAGTGATAGTAAATAAGATTGTGTGACTTGACTCTTTAAGTCTCCAAAGGGTTCCAGTGCACTTAGAACAAACCCCAGACTCTTTGTTCTGGCCTATGAAAACACTATGTGATCTGGCTCCTCTCTGCCATCCCTGATTTTTCTGGAACCACTCTTCCTCTCCCCGAGCTTCAGTCACCCTGGCCTTTTCTCTATCCCTTGAATAGGCCAAATCCGTTCCCTGCATGGTCCTTGGCACTCGCTGTTCCTTCTTCCTGGAATTTCCTCCCTGAAACCTTCCCCTGAGATCGATCCATTCTTCTCATTCACGGCTCCTCTTCCGAGAGGGCTTCCCTAACTGTCAGTGAGAGCCCCCATATCCATTTGTTCTTGGTAGTGTTTTCCGCTCGTGACTCCCTCTCCATGAGGGCAGGGAACGTGTCCAAGTTGTTGACGAGCCTGGCGCCTGCAAGTCATCTCTCCCTCCGTCCCGGAACCCCATGCACAACATTTGCTCCATGAAGGAATGAAGGCATCAGCTGTAGATGCCCAGATCCTCTTTTAAAGGGAAGCGGTGTAGCTTAGTGTGGACAGCCTTGGAGCTTGGTGGCCGGACTTCCTGAATTTGAGGCAAGGCTTCACCTCTTACAAGCTGTGCGATCCTAATGACCCCTACCTCCCCATGCCTCAGTTTCCCTATTGGACCATGGGGATCATAGGTTGTCACTGGGACCTAACTTCTGTCACTTACGGAACAGCTCTTTTGCCATTTTCAGGGAAGCTGTGCTATCCCTGTTTTATAGCTGAAAACTTACATTGGGTGCAGAAAATAAGGTCCAGAGGCTGCTCCGAGGTACAGGTAAGGTACAAATTCCTCTGGGAAGCATCTGCTGTGGGAATGACATTGCTCTGATTAGGTTGGGGGGCACCCAGAGTGTTTATATAATAACAGAATATCCTCACCATGTCCGTAACTCTTGGACATGTATAAAACAGTTCTGCTTGGTTAATTCAGTGGTTCTCACAGAGAGGACCTGGGGGACGGGACAAAGAGGGATTCCTTTACTTTGCAGGTGAGTGACCTGGAACCCTGGTACTCACCCTGAGTCACTGTCTGTCCCCTAGGCCCACTGCTGCCAGTAATGTCGGTGACTTCAGATACTCTAGCGGGGCTAGCCAGTGGATAAGCATTTCCATATCTATTACCGCCTGGTCCCCCAGACTTCAGGCTTTTGCATTCTTTAAATCTACTTCCTTAAAAACCAAAGCTGAAAACATAAAACATTGACCCAACCTGAAGCAACAGTATCAGTAAACTCATGGTTAGATACTCGGTCAAAAACATTTTATCAGGGCACCTGGGTGGCTCAGTGAGTTAAAGCCTATTGCCTTCGGCTCAGGTCATGATTCCAGGGTCCTGGGATCGAGCCCCGCATCGGGCTCACTCCTCAGCAGGGAGCCTGTTTCTTCCTTTCTCTCTGCCTGCCTCTCTTCCTACTTGTGATCTCTCTCTGTCGAATAAATAAATAAAATCTTTAAAAAAAAAAAGTTCAACTATCTGTTAAAAAAAAAAAAACATTTTATCAAACACCTGCTACATGTAGTAGGCACTGTTTTGGGCACTGGGAGTACATTGGTACACTGAAGGAGAAAACCCCTGATCTCATAGTGGCAGGAGATACACAATCAATGGATTAATTTATACAATGTCAGGTGGTCATAATATTTGAGGTAAAATAAGGCAGAAGAAGTTGATAGGGATCAACAAAATTATATATATGTGTGTGTATATATATATATATTTTCCTGAAGCACATAAAATCAGTACACAACTATTAGAATAAAAATGTCCCTCTTCACGTACCATCCAGATACCATGCACCATCCTGATACCAACAGGTGTGTGCAAAATGCATACTGCCTTTTGGAAAACCTTCCAACAACCCTAGGAGGAAGGCAGATCAGCTGAGACTGCCTCCTTTTTACGGAGACAGATGCTGAGGCTCTGACGGGTACAGTGACCTGCCCAGGCTCCCACAGCCAGAATGTGCTAGACGAAGCCCTCCATCATTTTCCGTCGTTGCCTTTATCAGCTTCTATATCGGATGCAGCTTGTACCTTGAGAAAGACTTTGAACCTGCAACTCCTCTCATTTCTCTGATGGCCTGCCCTGCTCATCCATACCTGGTCAGACCCTCAGCCCTGCCAGACATGGGCTGGGGGGGGGGTGCCTCTAGCATCCTTGGAGAGCAGGAAGCATTGTAAGTGATTGCCCTGTCGCCTTTGCCCCCCTGCCCACGCTGAGTTACTGCCAGAGATAAACTGGCGGATACTTCAGGTGGGGAGATAGCATCTCTCTAATCATGTCTCCATAATAGGCTTCTAGTCATTGGCGACCACGCAGACCTTATCTCCTTCTGCAGATGTGCCTGCCTGCTTCCCAGTCCCTCCCATAGTTGTGTTCCCCAGGGGCCAAGATTCCACCCACCTGCTCAAGATTAAAAACAAAACAGGACCCCCCACTCTCTGACTAGGCATTTGTAATGTGCTGTGTGCCAGGGATGTGGTCTACTTGGTGTCAGGATGCATTCTTCTGATGTGAGGTATCCAGGGATGATCTTTATGCTCAGATTTCAATTGGGAAATTTGAAGCTCAGAGAGGTCGAGTGACTTACCTCAAGTTGTACAGCATAGGTGGAGAATGGGTTTGAATTAAGGTAGGCAGGATAAGCAGGGATCAAGAAGCCTGAGAGAGGCTCAGGTATGAATTCTGACTACTTTGCTAACTGTAATGCTCTGGAAAAAGCGACTTACTTTTGGCACCTCTTACATCACCTGTGACAGGAGCGTAACAGGAGTTGCTACAACACAGGGTCGTTGGGAAGTTTAAAAGATCATATTCATATTGAAAGCATGTTCAGTCCTTGGCTCATAGTAGCTGTTTATTTTTTTTTTTCAAGATTTTATTTATTTATTTGACAGAGAGAGATCACAAGTAGACAGAAAGTCAAGCAGAGAGAGAGGGGGAAGCAAGCTCCCTGCTGAGCAGAGAGCCTGATGCGGGACTCGATCCCAGGACACTGAGATCATGACCTGAGTTGAAGGCAGTGGATTAACCCACTGAGCCACCCAGGTGCCCCCATAGTAGCTGTTTAGTAAGTGGGGTTGTTACTGTTGCTCTTCCCTGGAGAAAAAAAATCCCAGTTTCCCTCTTAGCCTAGGAAATGCCCAAGGTAAATTTGGGAGGCAGGGTTGCCAAAACAGGACATGCCCCACGTTCATTTCTTGGTGCTCAAAGGTGGTCTGTGT